>NW_028259149.1:3125000-3750000 GCF_977971745.1 Zootermopsis nevadensis | reverse complement strand
CCACTCGTACAGTAGGAACATACGGCACGTAGCAAAAGTCCGAGGCGCCGTATTTGGTACACTGTTTATTCGGTATTATTTAACAGCATAGCAGCAGATCGTTCCATTCATGAGATCAATCGCTGACTGTAACGTTCCTGGTTTTATAATTTTACTTCCCACTTTTACTGCCCAGATAAAGTCCTGTTATCTAAACCCACTCTTACCCCACTTCCTTATATAGATAAAATGTGTAGACTAATTTCAACTTGTCACTATTAGTCTCCAGAGAAGTGAGGCCGTGTGGACTTGCAGATAGATATAAACGTTTTGGTTGAACATCCTGCCTAAATTTTCAGAGCTAAACGTTGGTATCTGCCTACAAATCCACATAGCATTGCTACCCACAATACCGCCGTCAAATCTTCAAATCCTTGAGAACCTCAGATATCATGTTACTTTTAATTGATACATAAATCAATGCCCCTACGATTTTCTGATGTTTCTGTGTAAAAAGTCGTGTGTGCATTGTTGCATTCGTAACGGAACTTTGTCTGGTTTAAGAACCATCTGTTGAAGCATGGGTTAACTTATTAAGAATTCGAGAAAGTAACCTGGCTCTTATAAAAAAAAGTTAGTTGGGTTTGATGCGAGCAATACCCCGCCATGTTTCGGTAGAATCGTGACCCACATTCTAGAAGAGTACAGTGCACTGCTTGGATGAAATACATGATAAGCGGACGAACTCGCTGCCTTACAGCAATCGGCCTTCGTCGGGTTCGCCTCGTCTGCCTACCTGAATGTCAAATACCTTCGCGATCTCTCTGATGTTGAGTAAATAATGCACTCATCTGTACGAGAGTTGCGTTTGTTTCTGTAGTGGATCTCACTATCTTCCAGGTTTACACATTACGAAGTTTATTTTAAAATTTAAACGTTACGTATTTGACAGATTTATATTTGAAAACTCTACCACTGTGTATTTCAGGTTCTCAAGGCGACGAATAAGATTTCTGTTTTGTGAGGTGTTGAGATGTGTATTCTGGTAGAAGTTGACATTTATCGGGTGCTTGCTGCCTCCAGAGACACTAAGCACCCCTGAAACGTCCGTTAGATTCTGCCAGACTACGCGGCTCAACATCTCAGAAGGCTGCCATCTTCAAGAAATATACCAATATCATAAGATGAAAGTTTAATTATGTCAATATTCCCGTCTGAATTATAAATACAGGCGGGGAATTTCTATGGCGTATCAAAATCTCTGTGATTAAGGAGTATAAATCTGTATTGGATGAAAATTTGAGGCGTATGGACATTTCTCACGAACAGTGTCAAGTGTGATCTAGTTTTAGGCGTTTTTATTGACAACATAAGTGGGAGCTGGTTTACAGTGTGTTAATTTTGCTTGCACCAATGTAATGTTCGTCGTATTCAGTCGGTCGAATACGTATAGTACTTTAGGTAATTGTGTATTTGCTTACCTGTAATAAGTATTTCATGTGATCATAGTATCTTCTGTTTTCTGCATAACGCGTTTGTTATTATTCCACCTATAATTAGCGTCTGTTTCCAAGATACGGAAATTTTGTGATGAATACATGTAAACGTAATCCCATTGTGTAACAAAATCATAATTTCCGATATAAGAAGTCAAGGTAAGAAGATTTCCTCCCTGTGCAGCTAAGATATATTGCCTTCAACGCCTTCTGAATCGTTACGCCTGATTGGAGGAATTAGTTACATCAGGAAGACCATTTATCTTCGTCTTAACACAAATAAAAATAAGGTTTGCAATTTTTTGATTAATCATGTGTACAGTGAACATCTGTAATTGCATCTAGGCCGGAGCAGACTTCGAAATTTTCACGATTGAGTTATTTCTGAAAAGCTGCACTGACATTCAGCTCCTATCTGATCCTGCTTCTCATGTCGCTGTTTTCTGTCGGTGAAATGCCAAACGCTGTAACAATAATAGAGGGCGACTGATTTCCAGTCACATGGTCTAGGCTTACTTCTTCTTTCGATATTATAATCAGTGACGAATGATTTTTCATCAAATGTTGTTAATGGTCAGTATATGCTTAAAGCTTGCCACCAAAGCTGCTTCAGACTTGCTTAGATTAGTACCAAATTAATGTCATTTTTGTGGTGGTCATGATGATCGAGGCAGTACGCACCTCTGAAATGTCGGTAAGCTTCTCCGACTACACGGCACAGTAACAAATAGGCTGTCGTCTTCAGAACAGGAAATGTTACATCGAATTTCTCGATTTTCAAGTCAGGTCTCATTGTGTGAAACTCATCTGCTACAAACGATGGCTTTTTGGATATGTAGAAAACATTTTGTGGTTTTGTAAGTTTTAAGTTATAATTTTAAGGTTTTAGCGAATAATATACTTTAAAATAATATGATAAGAAATTTGGTCTAAGTGGGGATTAAATACTCGTTCATCGAAAAAAAACTTACATAAACAGCAAATGACCATTATTTATTTTCAGAACGGAGGATACAGTTCAATTCGCTGGTTTTAAAACTTGAGATATATATATCAGAAATGTTAATAGTTTCGTTTGCTTTCAGTAAACCTTGTACCTGACTGTTTTATGCCGTCGCATGTTTCAGACTTCCCAACAAGACTGTGATGGGGGGAACAACAAGCCGAAGAAGAGTTGGGGAGACCGTCTGAAGCTGAGTAAGAGCGAGAAGGGTCGGGAACAGCAGCTACACCCTGGCGAAGGCAGCCTGATGCAGGAATACCGTAACAAATACGGTACCCTGTCCTCGGGAAGCGCTCTTTCCAAATCAATGAAATACGCCGAAACCTGGCTGTACGGTTCCATGGCAGTGCGTTCGCCAACCAACGGCTCGACCCCTCGCCCCAGTCTGTTCCTGTATCATTCGCCTCCGCCTGTAGCAGTCGTTCCCGCCACTCAGGCCGTGATGATTCCTCCAGCGGCGAATTACGCCGTTGTGATGTGCTCTTGCCCGGAGTTTTTGAAAGGAACTGCAAGAAGTAAGAAGAGTTACTCGGCGGCGTGTAAGAAGTGCGGTGGTTCCAGGTTGTTGTGGAACGTCAGTAGGGGTGGAGGGACCGTCAGGACAGTTGGGCGTAGTGTCGTAACCTCAGAGAATACTATCAAGGGCGTGGGAGGCACTTTAAGACTGGGAGGTGGAAGCAGTGGACATAACCGTGTCAGACCTTCTTTATTGAACCTCACACCAGCCCCTCAATCGACACAAAATCCAAACTGTTCTTCTCAGCCACTGAATGCGGTCGTACCTGATCCCTATGACCTGATGAGAAGGAACCGACTTGGAGGTGTGAACTGTAACGAGAGGCACTCGAGTTTCGGCCCTCAGGACACCTTGCGGGTTAGAGCTAAAAGCACTTCCCCCTGTCGAAGAAGCGTCCGTCGTAGCCCGTCACCCCCAGTGACCCGAAGTGCGTTAGATGACGCACGTCCTGAGAATGGCATACTGGCATTTCGAAGGGACCTGGCGTGGGAACTTGAATGCTCGAACTGGAACTCCGTTATAGAATCTCAGGAAAATACAAAGCGGAAGTCAATTTTGGAGTGTGACGTAAACGCATATGAACTGATAGCAAAGTATTTAAAACATGGAAACAGATCTCCTGAAGGAAATGGTGATAAGAGCGGTAAGATGGAGCAGTACTGCAGGCGTGATGATGATGATGATGTGCTCGATGATGAACTAAGCGATGATTTAAGTGACAATGCTCTGGAGAATTCTTCTTCCGGAATACATGTCACCGCAGGAGCCCGCGTACAAGACACAGTGTCTGTCCGTTCTAAGACTGATCCCAATAGCAGGACCCAAGGTAAAAAAAATGTAAAGCCAACAACTGTACAGCTTTTAAATAGAACATCCTGTATCGAGAAACATCAGAGTTCATCCACATCGGTTCCATCAAGGGTCAGTGGGGTGACTCTAGGAGGACAGAGAATTCGTATATTTAACGAACCTCAGTCCGTGCCGTCCCTTGAAGATGATGACACAAATGTCAAAAGTGGCGAAACTACAAGTTCAGATTTTCTTGGATATAACGGAGCGGCTTCCGGGGGCCGTCGGAATGACGAGATTGACACAGAGCCCTCTCGACAGCAGGAGAGGCTCCCCACATCATCGTCACTTATTCCTCGCCTCACTTCACCGCGACGACCCCCTAGGAAGACGAAGATGTGTTCAGAGTCTTCAAGTAGCTTCGGCAGTAACAGTGATGTTGTGGTGAAAGAAAATGGAGGGAGTGAAAACGAGAGTGTAGGGGCCAGCAACACGAAGACCGCTGGAACCTCCAGTTCCTCGCAAGCGAAGGATGGTAAACCCTCGTCCGCATCGGAAGGCGTATGCATAATTAAGTCGATTTTAAAGAAACCTTCTGCTCTATCGCCTGGAGAGATTTCAAGCTGTTTGAAGACTTTCGGTGACACGGATTCCAAACCGGATTGCTCTGTATCGTGGCCCGCTGTTATTTCTGCATCGTCAGGCGAACGGCACTCACCTTCACCTGAAGCTGCAAGTGCAGGTTCAAGCGACTTTTACTTGCCCACGTTTCAAGAATTCAAGCAGCAAAACAGAAAGAAGAAGCAGGTGCAGTTTAAGGTCGCTAACGACGTTACCGTCTTACAACCAGCAGAGCAGGAAAGAAACGTCGACCATCCTGTTACAACCCCTGGAAGATATTCCGTTTTGAACACAGCAGATGTCACGTCTGATCTGTTACCTGTTACAGAAGTCGAGAATGATGGCGTCATATCTTCAGATAAAACTGATTTAAAGGATCGCGCTGAGAAAGAAGAAGTAGGATGTGTGAAGGACGAAATACGAAATAAATATGTCAGATTCGTGAAAAAGGAAGAAAATCGATCGGATTTGATCGACGAAAGATCTGACAGTTCTGTTGATATCAGAGCCGCGAGTAAATCATCGATTTGTGATAAGGAAAATCTTGAAAGCTTCGTCAGTGATAGTGTTGAAAGGTGTGGCACAAAGCGGGAGAATAATAACACTGACAGTGTTGAAAGTGCTAAGGTGCTGAGGTGTTTTGGTGAGGGCGATGTGGCTGCATCGCTGGATGATGCGGGCGGAAGTGTGGCTGCTGCTGATGATGTTACGAGTCCACCTGGCGGCACAGCTGCGAATATTTCTGGTGAGTCTTCATGATTATATTTTGTTGTTCTGCTCCCCCAACACCTTTCAATTAGGTCTCGGAAAAACTCACAGTTCATGTGTAAAATTAAGTGTTTTTTTCCGTCAAATTTGCTGTTTCGTATTTGGTGTGTGCATTATCTCGAAAGCCCAAAGCCGAAGTTTCACATTTAGCTCCAGCCACGAAAACCAGAGTATAAGAATTTTCCCTCCATTATTTTATTTTTACGTCATCCAACTTTACTCTTCGACGTGGAGGCTCTGTATGTCAAGTGAGATTACCAAATGTTCGTAAATTGCGTGGTTACTAACAAGGGAGGAGTCTGCCATGGTGCCTTTCAATCTGCCATCTCGATGTTCGTCTGAGGAAACTGAATAATTACGAAAGTCAAGTCAGGATTATCCTGTAAGTTAGAACGAGTTTCGAAATAAATATTCTCGCATTATTAACCGCTTTATTACGAGTAAGTCCGACGTATAGAAATTTCGCAAGCTTGTGGCTTAATCCTCGAGACAGGATTAATCCTTAGTTCCCAGTGGTGAAATTTATCACTTCTGCAGGGTGTCCCAAAAAGATGTATGCACTTTCAAGTATAGAATATTGACCTTGTTATTGATCTCCTTATATTGTGTTTATGGTGATCATTTTTAACACCTATACGAGACTCAGTAATGTACTTTGTGCCAATGTTGTCGTCTGTAATGGTTCGGTTTATTAAAATGACTTTAGTTAATTCATTGAATGTATATATACTTCGTTTTGGGACACACTGTATAGTTTAATGCCCTGCAGTTGTTCCACCTGATCTGCAGAGAAAGCGGAGACATTGAAACGGTGATGGAGTAGAAATTACTAAGGACGAATGTAACCGTGTTTGAAGGTAACCAGTATTATAGAATTAAAGATTTTACCAGGTAAAACGTCTCCTAACTAATCTGATATATGCATCACTTTGCGCTACTAGACGCTGTATCGTTCTGTAGAACTTTCACAAGATTAGGCGAAGTGTAAAAGCACTCGCTTTTTTTTTCTTATTTGTAAACTGAAAGTTAGACTTGAAATTAGAGTAACTTCAGACCGACAAAACGGAATTATTTCGGTAGTGCTGTTTATGTGGTAATTTGTTTCTTGCTTTTTCACAGGTCTAGTGGAAAATAATATAAATGTCTCACATAATTAATTCAGGTTATGCAGTTTAAAGGTCAATGGTAACTATATGTACCACCTGTTTAACAATCAATAAATTTTCATTTCGTATTTATGAGATTCGTATGATTCTTATAATGATCACGTGTTATTTTCTTAAACAGCATTTACCAGTTGATCTTCGTAATGGTGAAGAGTTGTGTTTTCTTTGTGGTACGGACTGAATTCTTAAATATTATTTAGACGATTTTCGGCGTCAGAGAGTTAACCAGTTGATATTCGTAATTGTGAAATTTTGTGTTTTCTTTGCGGTACGGACTGAATTTTTTGATATTATATAGATGAGCTTCGGACATCAATGGTTAAATCTGGTGTAATTTCGAAATTGGAAATAGATATACATCAAGAGAAGGCTAAGATCCGGTGGGGCTAGATTTTCCTGTTCCTTAGACAACGCGAAGGTTACTACTAGCAGTAAGATGGCAGTAATTATTCATGGTAATCGAACCGGTACAGACGTAGTTATCAGTGACGCTAAAGGAGTTTGGAAAGTGATTTTGTAACGCAATAGAATTACTGCGTCAGAAATAAATCTCCAGAATTTTTAAATTTAGAAAAGTAAAATGACTGGATATTTCGCCTGTAGGCTTTTTTGTATAATTTATGTTGAAGAAGAGGAGAAAACAGGATGTGAAGAGGAAGGTAGCATGAAAAGGCACAAATAAGTTATTTTCCTCTCGTGCTCTTCTATCGTTTCCTTTTTCTTTTTCTTCTTCTTCTTCTTCTTCTTCCTTTTTTTAGTTTGTCATTCTTTATTGATCCTTACTTTTATTTCATTTTTATTCCTCGTTTATCGATATATTTCTTTTTTTCTTTCATTCATTATTTCGTTCTCGAAGAAAAACAGAAGAATAAACATGATAAAAACAAGAACAAGCGGACAGAACCCCAGCAATAAACATGGAGGACAGGTTGATAGTACGACGAACAACATAAAGATGTCGCTTTTAATCTTCTGGATTGTAACACCGTGTGGACCTTGTAAGTGAATAACAATTGTTTTAGGAATATTCTGCTTCCATCTTCAGGGCTTCAGTTCTGCATGGTACCTTCATGTTGACGGTTAAACCCCTGAACATAGAGGCAGTAAGAATCTTTGGAATATGTTAGGTAACTTCAAGGTCAACACGGGGTTACAACGCAGAAGACGAACAGCGACATCTTCCCCGCTGTGAGAACCGTAAATAACAAAAATAAACTTTTATAGCAGAAGCAGAAGAATAATGTAAAAAAGATTAGGGCATTACGTAAGGCCTCATTTACGTAAGGGCTGGATTAGATGGAATCCGAGACAGTGAATCTGTCAATGGATCGGATTAAGCCATTTGCTCTCAGACTTGTATTTCTTTAGTGGCATTATCAGAATAAAGAGAGACGTCCACATAATTCCGCGGCAGTAGTTAGTAGAAGAAGTCTGCAACTTATCAGCACCCAGACCGTAACATTGTGACCAGATCATGTTTAATCAGGATTTCCAACGTTAGGCGAGAAAGAATATGTTTTATCACTGAGTGATAAAGTTAATTTGTAGCCAAAGTGGAAGTGTGTGGATCACATATTAATTCAACATTTATGATCATTTCGATTTTTTAAAACAATTTATGCAAGCGCAGATTTGCATTCTTGTTTATCTGTTCCCAGCAGTGCAATGTTAGTGCATGCGCACAGCTGGCTGCCAAGCCGATATGCATGATTCCGTAAAGAGGCATGTTATGTTCTGAAAACAGTGTCTGCGAGCAAACAAAGTGGTTCTTGAAATCGACGGAACAAGGCAAATTTAGGCAAAACCGAACTTCTGGACTGCGAATAGTAAACAGATGCCAGCCATATGCCAGTACTTGCTACGAGAAAGAGTAATTACCTTGAAACCAGACACTGATGTGGAATGTACCAACAAAGATTTCTAAATGTCTTTGTAACATGCGTTTTAAGTTTGTCATCTGGAAATTTTAATTTTTCGTAAAAATGTACCAAAAAAATTAATTTTAAACAAAGAGCTATTTGGTTGGTTGTTTTGTTGAGTTCCTGATTAAGGAGGCAGGAGGGACCTCCTGGAACGTCGGTAAACTTCTAACAGACTAAACGGCGCTACAAACCAGAAGACGGTCATCTTCATCAAAGAAAGAAACTTGCTATGTCCAAGAAATCTAATGGTAATGGGAATTGGAACGTTTTGAGACACTTAGAAAAACAATAAGAAATTTGAGGAGTTCCCATGTTTTCTTTTGAGGGTGACATTTTACGTTTATTTTCCTCTTTCTCTGTTCTTCCTTGCTGCTCGTATTGGTCCTCCTCTTCTCCTGCTTCTGGGTCGGCAGATTAACCTCTCAAGCAAGTTCGTGCTCCATGAAGCTGGACCTAGCAGCGCAAGTGTCGAGATGATCTGTAGCGAGTAGAAAGTGGCAAGTGATCTCACTGGCATCATTTCTTTTGCCCGCTCTTCGCGTTAATATCCGTCCGTTCTAAACTCATTAGTCGGAGAGACCTTTCACCTAACAGGTTTCTACCTATGGTTGATTACATGGCCATGAATACGTGTTGTTGTATGGAGGAAAATGTCCCTTTATTCTAAGTCTTGCCTCTGTGTGATCGATGTTTCTCGATCCTACATTAAATGACCTCGAAGCCCTGAGGATTTACTGGATTGGATTTAACCTGGAGGTCATTAGGTGAAACTCCGTCATTCTGAGATATCCTCTTAGAAGCGTCTTCAAAATATGAAGACGACGTAAATTAAATTGTTATTTTGTGGTCCGAACATTACGAACAAGTCAGAATGTCTTTTATTGAATGTTTAGACCGTACACACTTGCCTGTCTGTTTTTTTTCTTGCGAACGCTTCAATATCAGAAGTTACGTGAAAGTTACTGAATGTTCAATAGCAAAAACTGTTAGCTTTTATGTGCAAGGTAAATATTTGCCTTTCTAATGATGAAGAGTTGCGCTAAGAAATTTAAAATTAAAAATTACTGGATGTTCGAGTGCTGTCCTTGAACCATGAATACAATCCACGCCCTTCAGCCACACTTTCCTAAAATCAATTTTAATATTATCATCCGTCTACTCCTAGATCTTCCGAATGGTCTCTTTTCTTCAGACTTTCCAACCAAAAATTAACAGCCGGTTGACCACAGTTTGAACTTGACTGACGTCAAAACCTGGAATTTCATACTAATTAAGCTGAACTGCATTAAATTAACTAGTGGAAAGTAAAATATATGTTGTGATGAGAATCTGATATTATGACGGCAGTAATGAAGATCATTGTCACTGTTGTGAAGAATTAATTTGTTCCCATGCTCTTAAGAATCTCACAAAGAACGTCACTCCGTCCGTCCTATATCCGCGCATAATTTTATCTCATTTTCTCGCTGCAGCCTTTACTACAAGGGAAGAAGAATAAATTGTGTTAAAATTTACCTTTTGTTCAGATGCCAACGAAGCGCATTAAAATGTCGCACTTATATGTAACTTTAAAAACTTCTACCCTGTACTAATAACAGTTTTTTGTCCGTATATTAATGAAGTAGCAGTACATTTTAGATCTAGAATGTTTAAAGCACTAAGTTGAAGCTATCCACAGTCCTTTGCGTGTTGTTTCGTCGTGATTGATGAGTAGTTTCTAATTTCATATTTATGTATTAGCGTTTTTAACCTGTTGGCCGCCCGAAGCAGCCAAAGCCTGTAATTTATTTCTGATGACCTTGATATTCAACCACAGTTCCGTGGCTAGAACGATTGAGTTTGATATTGGTGAATAAAATTATTCATATGGAGCGGAGTCACTTACGCCATTCTTGCATTGATATCTTCAACAAACCCCCAAATTATTCATATACAAAATGTAATATATAAAACGCACCCTTAAGAATATGCGGGTACAGAACGAGAATGAAACCAGAAGTAGGTTCTACCTTCGTCTGCCAACCTCTCTCGTGACACTCGAGTTAAGGTCCTTTTAAATTTCTAGGCCGCTGCGCAAACCCAAAGGTATTTCTTTTGTGATATTGATGCCACAGAAGGTTACAAGCGTTGTCGTGATATGAGTTGCGTTTTAAATAGGAAACTCCCTATTACATCCATTGTATAACTGAAATGTTTCAGTATCAGTTAAAAGTTTGAAACAATATTTGTTTATTTACACACTATAAGAAATTCGGTTAGGAATCAAAAGTGTGAAAAATTTCAATGTACGAGGTATAAAATGAATATTAAGGTTGAAGTTTGTGAAGATGTTACTTTAGCTTAACTGTCTCTTAATAGGGTCTAAATTTACCGCATTTGAGAACTGTCGGATTCTGTGATATAATGAAGGCAATAAGCCTAATAAATATCGTCCGGAACGTACTTAGCATTTAAGCCAATTTATTAATTCTTATGTCTCAATTAATGCTGGATTTGGCAGTTTTTCTCATGGATTGATATTGACAAAGTTAAGAAAAGACAATGGTATTATACTTTTCTCATTGGTTTCCAGATGTGGAAAGTGACGTCAATCTGTCCGCTGTTGTGGGACTATTGGAAACAAAACTAGTTGTGACGTGCCGGTTGATACATCTCTGTTCCCTCACATTCCAAACGTACATCGTCATTTCCCCACACGTAGCTTTGGTCCTGAGAAACTTAAATGAAACGGCAACACATAATAACAGTGACGATATACTGAATACAATGGTAGATTCTCTGCCTACAGAGAAAATTATTTTTCTCCGGAGAAACCTGTGCACACACTCGAAGAACGTTGAAGGTATTGACTGACGTTTCAGAGGTGCTTACTGCGTCCATCATCAGAGGCAACTTCGCGACAATCCAGAAGACAGACATCTTGAATTCAACTGCTTTTAAGACGGGCCATTGCCTGGCTTTTGTGAGCACGGTTATGAGCCGTTATCTTCTTCAAGGGATGGGATTTTTTTTACTATCTCAGCAACGTTTAGCTACTTAGGAAGAACTCCACTCCGAGAAGTTAGATACTCATATCTGTGTGTAGAGAGCTCCTGGTTTCATGTGGTGTAAAACACCCACACACATTCACAAGAAACAAGGAGCGTTGAGGTGGAGAATAAAGACGAATTATAATTTAATCCTTTTAGCCTTGGCCTTAACATTTTACTTCGCCTTCACAGAAAATTACGTAACGTATCCTGAAATACAGTGAAACTGAAACACGTCATCCTCTTCGAAGACTGCTGTCCTCTGGGATGTTACGCCACATACTATAAAGTTTGTAGAAGTTTGCTTCGCCCTGATGATGGAGGAAGTGAACACCTGCGAAACATCGGTAAAATTCTACCAGACCATACGGCGCATCTTCCCACAAGACTAATCACCGCCCTGAGGACCTGAAATATCACCTCGCCGTTCTCTTGTCTGCGCCTCGAACCAAAAGCATGAAGTTTAGTACGTTGCGGATTTTTATTGTGTAACCAACTATCTTGATGATTAACTCCATAGTGCAGAGTCGATGTTAAGAAGATAATAGTCGCTGGACTAGCAGAGAAATTCCCTCCTGCTTTTGTGGAATACAAAGTTTGTTTCCTTAGTAACTCCTTAACGCCCAGTAGAAGCTATTCCTTGAGTGTATGTCTACATATTTTCGTAGAAAGGTATTCGGAATGACATTAAATTGTACCTGCCGTGTATTGTGTATGTGATCTGTGGTATCATCAAGGACTTGTTCAAACGCTCGCTACAAGCCCGCTTTCTTTAATGACTCTTGTTTCCTTTATGTGAAAGTTTGTCTTTTTAAACCCATATGACACAGGGAAAAAGCGTCTTAGCTTCAAAAAATTTCTCGTTGTTGTGAAACCTGTAAGAAGGTGATTTAACAATCAAGCACGGGAAGAATGCAGACACAACTTGCTGGATTCAAATTAATTAACCAATAAACTAGGTTCGTGATCCAGGATCTAACTTGAAAAGTTTATGTTCAGTTACGTAGTAAAGAAATTTTCCGCTTATTATGGCACTGGAAGGTTCGTCACTAAGTGAGATTTCACGTTCTCATGGCGACGAATATGAAGACGACTATCTTCTGGTTTGTTGTACCATGGAGTCTGGTAGATATTTACCGACGTTTCGGAGAGTTTTACTGCCCCCATTTCATTATTCACTAATTATCCTATATTTAGACTTGTGGAGTCTGAAGTAATTGTTAAATAGTCATTGTTCTGTTTCTCTGGATCCCTTTTAATATTATCCTATTCTTTAACCCCATGTGTCACAATCTACCATCATTCTGTGTGAATTTGTCATTTCACACATGCGTGCTACATGCCTTAATCGTGGGTTTTTTTCATTTTGTCACATTCCCAGTATTACTTGAAGCTCTTTGCTTAGTCTCTTCAACAGGTTATTCTGAAGCGTTCTTAATTTGTGTTATTCTCCTAGACTTAGATAGGACTTTTCATTTCCATAAGAAGCAACAGGTACATGGGTTTTAAAATGTTATTAAAACCCGGACCTATACAGAAACGTAAGGTCAGTGAACATATCTGAATTTTAAACTACCTCGTGAGTGTAAACAAATTGTGCAAGATAATAAATACACAGGAACAAAGGATCAGTGAATGTATCTAATTTTAAATCTGCTACAAGAAAAGAGACAAGCTACGAAGCAAATGGCTGTCTTCTGGGTTGTTGCGCCATATAGTCTGACAGAAGTTTACTGACGTTTCAGAAGTCCTTGGTGCCTCCATCATCAGGACGATAACCCTGATAATGGTAGCAGCCCAGAAGAAATATATCTTCAGAATCACCGCCGTGAAAACTTCAAATCCTACAAAGCCACAAAGACTTATTAATTTTTCATGATTAAATTTAACGCAAGGTTTTACAAATCTTACAACTTGTAAGACGTTAGTTTAGTTCTGTTAAAGTATTCTTTGACCTTGGCTTAATTAAGTGAAACATCGACGTAAGTAAGCGTGTACCCTACTTGCATTTTGCTCATCACTGGTAGATCAAATACGATTAAATTAAGGAAATTATTTTAGCCGATTTTGGATAGGTTTAGTTTTTAAATTAGCATGGAGGAGAAACGTGCGTTAAAAGCACTACGAAAAGATAAAAACAACAAAAAGGAAAGTGAATTGTTAGAACCCTTACGTTGTTATACGATGCCTTAATCACAGCAATTTATTTAATTCTGTGCTCAGAGTTTAGGTACTGTTTTCTTCATGGCATCAACGATAAGTGTCCTGAGTCTAACATTATTCAAAGCATAAAGACCTTTGTTTTATAACATAATAATAAGTGATTTTCAGAACAAAATAATAGAGAATATGTCAGAAATAATGACCCTGTTATGTATTAGCTGTGTCTGAACATTTTTTTTTCACAATATACGGGCACCTAATATTTCCATGGTCTACCAAAACACAAAGGAAAGAACATAAGTAATTGTTGGTTGTTTCGTGCGAGGTTCACGAAGGCAGCATTGAGATTTGGCGATTATCTTACGCAATATTATGTTGGGAAATGTCATGACTATCCTCATAATTTTATTATTCTGCTTTTTTATCTTATTCATACGGCACCGTTGTGGTAATCTATAGTTTTGCCCATGGTTTTATATGGTTGTGAAATTTGATCTTCATGGCTTTTGAGTCCAAGATTCGAATAAAAGAAGAACTTATTCGTATAATAAGTCAACCAAGAAAATGGACGTCAGTCTGACGTCATGACAAAGAGATTTATAAAAGAAAAAATACGTCAGGCTTGCAAGCATTAGTTTGTTTGTGCTTTTGAAGTAAAAATTAACTTCAAACTAACAAACTGATCTTTTGTAGAGCGGTCCTTACAGTAAACCGATTATTTGAAAATTTAAATTTCTTGACAATTTTTTATTCAGGTTGCAATTATGAAATCTTATGAAAATCCGTCCAGGATTGATCTGTTGTTGCACACGGACAGATGGACAGACATGCGGTTGGAACTATTTCAGTAGGTGCTCCACAGAATTGCAAACTCGCATGATATTAGCAAATATAAGAAGTTTTGAGAAAATTAAGTGAGTAACAGGTTTTTAATATTCAGCTGATATTAGGGTCGTTTATTCAAATGTTTCATTTACTTGTTTGACACTTTTTAATTGTTTTTGTCTTTATTTCTTGAACGACCTTTATGTTATTTGAGTACACTGAGCTCCCGAAACGTCGTTTTATATAAAAATATTTTAAGGAATTTACAATGGTGAACACTATGTGAGGTATAAAGTAATTTCTCCAGGTGAGAATACGTGTTATATTTTGTCACAGTGAGAGCTCAACTATTGAATGTTTAACTGTAGCCAACTTCAGAACTGTCTGGTGTCTGGCATGAAGCTGTGTACTTACAATTGTTTGTTTTGTACATTACTCATCACATACCAGTGTGACAATATGTGTACCGAACCGTTCAGCTGTGTTGTAGACTGCAGTAACACCGGCACAGGAAACAAACAGTTTTGCCAAGGTTCGTCGCATTTCCTGTCTTCTTTGTGTGGCTCCCTCTTGTGCTGAGTGTAACATTCTGATCTGTGCCACCCACTGAAAATGTTACCGCAGGTGTTATACCCTGAAGATCAAGTTACGACGATTTAAAACTGAGTTTATCGCTTTGTTATTACACCAGGAACATACTGAAACAATTTCTGATGTATTATTCGCTATAGTGTAACATAATACAAATTTAAGTGTTTTATGTCATGTGATCTAAATCAAGAACTCTTTAACAAGGTTAGTATGTGGTGAGAATCCAATATATAAAATCCTGTGCAGTTATTCATAATATTTTTGGAAATCTCCAAAGTTTGAACAGTGATCAGAAACAATGAACAGCACAACTGTCTTCTGGGTTGTTATGCAGTGTTATCTGGTATAATTTGGCCGACGTTTCGGAGGTACTTACTGTCTCTATCATCAGGGCGATGAGTGCGCATTTCTATAGAGTTAGTAAGAAAATTAAATTCTGCAACGTCGGTCAGTTTCTACAAGACTACACTGTGCTACAAATCAGAATACATTGTCACACTTGCCGCTGTGATAACTTTAAATTTCTTAAAAACAACTGAATTTTTAGCTGATTTGAGTCTTTGCTGAACGATCGAGTTTCGAAACAGACTGACTTCCCAACTTCTTCTTCTTCTTCTCTTAAACATCCTTTTAAGATTTCGGCTGTATTTGACGTTGTTTCTTCAATTGCAGTCTCTACATGACATTAAATGAAGTGTGAAGATTGTCATAAGTAAAATTAAAAAGGATTTGGAAGGTATAAGTCGTGGCCTATTTTACTGTATTCTACAGGCATCCGCTGACCTTGAAACCGGCTACCTCGTTATGTGAAATGTAGAGGATTATTGCTACATTAGCCTGATCATTTTTAGTGGCATTTCAAAGACCCGTTAGTTATCCCGTTATTTTACGGAGAGAAAATGCTATAGGCGTATATATAACGCATAAAAGGTTTTAAAACAAATCTTCCCCTTGAGGATTTTTACAGAGTCAGTGACGCTCGTCTGTCCGCCATTTTGTTTCTCATATTGAAATTCCAAAAATGTCATTTGTGATAAGTGTTCGACTGGCATTCAATCAGTTCTCTGCTTCCATGTGCAAATTAACTTGTGTTGTGGGGAGATCCTCATTCGCCCAAACATCACTCCTGTTCAGAATATTGTTACCGGTCCAAGGGCAGCAGGAAAAATTCCTGGGGTATCCAGAACTACCCTCGCGCCTTTAAATTAAGTGTAAATTTTTTATGGTCTCGCCCCTGGAGTCTCACCCCCACTTAGCCCTTGGTGGCCTCGCCCTTATCTTTAGGACAAGATAATAACACCTTGTCTGAAGTGATTTGTTATTAAAGGTTCCCCTACTCGTACTTTCGCACTGCCTAATCCAATTAAAGTCAGATTTATGATTTTCCGTGTCTAAACACAGAGATCGAAGTGGTAAAATATTCTGTAACTAGGCTGAAAATGGAGATGCGTGACCGAATACACTTTTGAGTCGATTTAACACCGGAAAAAGATTTTCGTACAAAAGAAGTGACTGTTTGTGAGAAGATCTCAGATAGATGATATTTGAGAGCAAACTACTGAGAGCGAGGAAGTAACAAGTAGACAGAGAAAATTACACAATGAGGAACATCATAGTATTGCACTGTTTACCAAATAATCTGGGTGATAAATGTAAGGGGAATGAGATGAGTGAGGCATGCAGCACAAATGTGAAGAATGAAAAATGCATAAATTAGTCGGATAACGTTAAAGGAAAAGTCTGTTTGTGGCGGTGGGAAACTTGACAACTTGGTAAGTAGTGGTAATCTGTATTTGTGGAATTTTCGCATAGAAACAGAAAGTTAAAGCCTATAATTACTGATTTATAATTTTGCTCTGGTCTCAGAGTGTAAGGTAAGAAATATGTGTCTCAAGAGTATGTTTTGCTGGAAGATTTTTTCCCCCTGAAGATGATAATTATGTACTTCCGGCGCCACGTAGACTCATACGTAGATGCCAGCGTCTCGGAGAAACATACCACCTCCATCTTAAAAACCCAACAGAACAACATGATCATCCTCACTGCCGTAAAAACCTCAGACCTAATTTTTTAAAAAATAAGTAGAGTGTGAGGAATTTGTCTTGAGCAGGAAAGAACCCTACAACGGGCTCTCATTAGCGCGCTAATAAACCTTCTGGTTTTACCAGCCAAGAACTTTTTTTCTTGCTTATTCTCCCCCTAATAACTCAGTTTCGAATCCTTGCTGCGTTCTCAATTATACTCGTCCGTCATTATTTAATCACCGTAAAATATACGTAATGAGTGCAAGTTATGAAACAACTGATTATGTTTTATTTATTGACCATTCTTTTTAATCCTTCTTTCACTTACCTACAAATATGTTCCTCTTCTTCGTATTTCAAGATATTTTCAGTATTTTGGACGAAATAATAATAATGGAATATTGTTAGGATTACGTGTTATGAAACATTTGTTATGCAGTCGCGAGTAGGATTGTCTCACAGCTAATAATACCTTGGTGTAATCATTAGAGACAGCTGACTCCTCTGATTACGAACGGTGAGTGTACTTGATTAAGACAAATATTCTAGAAAAGAAACATAAAGAATTTCCCTTACATAACATATTCGAAAAACATGAGACGTGCAAAGTCACCTTGAAACTGGCTGGTGTAATAACTTGTGTTAGTACACGAGTGTTCTCTAAATTCCTCTTGCGACATCAGAACTGTTATTTCTGTATATTATTCAATTGAAATGATGCGCGTCTAACCTTTAGCAGGATCTGTTTGTTTTATTTGCATGTAGAGATAGAGATTATGTTGTTCTTTTCTCGTGCTGAACCATGATTTACAACAGCCTGTGTTTGTGGAATGGATATAAAACTAATTCAACCCTTAAGTGTCCTTTGGTAACTATATGTATATTACCTTCTTTAACAATCCATAACTCTGTGGATTTTGACCACGGTTTATTTATGGGTTTCGTATTATTCTCACTGTAAGCAATGGTCATTTTCTTAAACAGTATTAAGCAGTTAATCTTTGTAATGTCTTAGGCAGATATTATTACATCTTGAGATACTTAATAAATTTCAATTTCATGATCATCTTCTCGTATAATTCTACGGTACAGGTGGTGTATGCATGTAACCCACGGCTTCTCCAGAATTCCCCACACGTCCTAGAAATCTCGTGCTTCGAAACAGGACAACTTTAAACTTTATTTTTTTTGTTATGTGTGATAATTGAAATCGAATTTCATCCTCACGTGTTCATTTTTTTTTCATGACTTGCTGTCATGTGAAGTGACAAACGAACTCAAAATATCTGTGTCTGAATTTGACAAATGCAACCCTTTGTTTGCAGCTAAAGATGTGCTGAAGGAACAGCCACGTCGGAGTGACGCGACGGTGGTAACACTTAGACGTAGCCAGAGTGAACGTCTGTTGACCACAGACAGCGACGACCCCAAGCGCCACGAGGACCAGCTTCAGGCTGACCGAACTTCCGTTCTGTTTAATGACACTATGCGGCTACGTCTGAGGCCGGGACGCCCTGATATTCGCCAGGTGTTCAGCGACCCAGGAGCTCCAGGCACGTACACCAGCAGCGGCTCAGGAGTAGACGCATCCAGACGGCCACAGCGCATGCTAAGCCCTGGAAGACCACGTCCCAAACAACCGCCACCACCCCCTCCACCTCCATCATCAACCCCTATTCCAGAAAACGAGCAATCCCTTCCAGAACTTCCACCGAGACAAATCTTTCCTTTCACCAAGAAACAAATAGAGCAGATGAATCAACAAGCTCGCCAGTTTTCGGTTAAGTCTAATTCAAAACAGAAAATAGTATCCTCATTTCCCAGAGTCAATGAGAAGATGTTTGATTCAGAAGCATCGGCGTCGTCAAATATTCGGCCGGTGTCTTGGTCACCACTCGCAACTTCGACACCCCCGTGCACTGGTGACACTGTCGAAGACGTAACGAAAAAAAAGGAGCATCGACACAGTGACCCCGGCCCAGTTATCCCAAAACTTGTGGTACACGTTGAAAATTCTCCGGAGGGTCAAACACCGGTAGCCAAAACATATGCTGAATCAAAAACCAAAACCTTCCATCTGCAAGAAGCAGCAAGGCAGCATCCGGAAGATCCTCCGGGTAACCTCACGTCAAGAATAGGAGATCTAAATGAAGATAAAATATGCACCATTGTCACCGTATCAACCCCAGGCACTCCGTCGGCAGATGTGCATCGTCTGCAAATAAAGGGAGAACACCTCGTCACAGACATGAACTCAGGACCAAAAAAGCGGACCTCCATTCGCATAAACAGCGATGATTCCACTGAAGACATCAAACGCCTTGGATTTATCCCCGTTGGGAACTCTTCTGTGACTTCTCTTGTGGTCCAAGAAGACGCTCTTACCACGTCTTCTGTTAAAAAGGACAGTAGCAATAAAGTTACTATCAGTGTTGGTGGTGCGGAAGTAAAGAACCGAAATACCGATAATAGAATTTTAAGTTCCTTGTGTACAGTTATTGACACTTCTCCTTGTTCGACGTTGAATTCAAATAACATTTATAAAGGAAGTAGTTGTAGTTCCTTGACAGTGCTTTCGTCAAACCAGGTTAACGTGATTCCAGTGTCTCCAGATCACCAGGTGCAAAGAACATTATTGGTAGTGGATGATCACGACAACGGCGAGAGAAGCAGAGACACGATGTTGCGATGTTGGAATGGTGATTCCCCTACTTCATCCAGCAGTGACAGTGACATCACAGTAACAGTTGGTGGGAGTGTTGAAGAGAATGTTCAGCACGTCCAGAAATCAGATTCTAATGTTATTTTGCAGCCCAGATCTCGAGGAATCGATTTCTCATCGACTTTGTCTGTTTCAGATGATATCGATATTCTTTTGAATCCAGTTGAGGCTGTCAAAAGGAATCTTGTTCCACATGTTTGTGGAAGGAAGATCTTGGCGCCCGGAGGTGAAAGTGTGGACAAGACATCTTCTCCGACGGTTAGACTCGATAAGTTAATAGAATTACAGGAAGATATAAACGATAATGAACGGGAAGCATTAAAAGAAGGAGATTATTTCATATCTGCTGCGGCATCCAAATTAATGGATCTGACTACAAATGAGGATAGCCCTTTGTATTCAAATGTATCAGCTACAGTTTCAAGGAGCTCGGAAGACACATTGCCAACAGTTATAGAACAGGAAGAAGAAGATGATGTATTCCAGACAGAGTCATCTTCATCAAATAAAGCACATGGACGCCTGAAACCTTTTGACGGTTTGGATACTGAAGAATGCAAGGCGGAAGATAAAAGTATCAGTGGTGAGTCCAGCGGGTTCGACACAGCTCCGTCGTCTATTGAACCAGAGAATGGAGGAGTTGCACTTCCAGAAGACGGCAGTGATTCAGTCTCTCATTCTCAATTATCTATTTGTCTTCCTGCCAAAGACTCTGATGATCCTGTAACTGAGAAAGATGATAAGAAAGTCGAAGTAGAGTTACGGGTCAAGACCGAATCCTGCGACGAATCAAATTCTGAAGCAGATGATGAGAATATTTATGAGATTATCAAAGATCCGATATACGAAGAGATACCTGACACACCTCCCCCTTTACCGATGTCACCCCCGCCGTCACTTGATGACCTTGAGGAAAGCAAGAGAGGTTCAAGGTCGATCTTCGAAGGGGCCTCAAAATACGATATTCTTAACTATCTAGTAGGCGCGAAAGAACGTGGGATAGTGCCTGAAGAAACGTATTACAGCGGAAGTGTTAATGGAGATGAGGTTGTTGGGATAATTGATGGGAAGCAGATACAAGACGAGGATGGCGGAGGGCAGTCTCACAAAAGGATGACGTCGTTGGATCTCGGTGATCTGAGCAGCAGGGTCAGCCACTTGAGCAACGCTAGCGATTCTAGTGAGGATAGCTGCAACCTCACAATTTCCAACATCGGGGATGTCCCTTCGTCTCCGAACAAGGTACCGTAACATTTGTAAAATTCATTTCTAACCTCTATTTCGCCATACGTGTTCATGGCACGGTGATTAAATGCAGGGGGAGGGGGCATTAGCATATGCAAAGTCATTTTATGCCTTGCGTCGTGGAACTACTTTATCAACTGCGTAAAATATGAGGTTAAGTTTTCTCTCTTTTTTTTACCAAAAATCTATTTGCCTCCTATATTTATTTATGTTTATTAAACTGCGCTATCACCAACTTAGACTACAGAGCGTCGGGCTGTGTTTTCTTAGAGGTAAGAACCGAATTTTAAATGTTAAAAAGCGCTTTGCGTTCAAAGGGTCGATAAAATATTTGATTGGAACGGTTGTGTTCAGGGTCTGAAAGAACGAAGTTAATACCGTAAATGGTATGCCAAGTTGAACCGCGTGAATTGCCAGTTTAGTGACTTTTTTTTGATAAGAATTTCGAAAACCACGAAGCCTTCAGAGACACGTCCCTGACGCCAGTCGTGCGATCACTTGTGACGGAATGTGGCCTGGAGGTCTAGAAACTTTCACATCTGTTTAATGGGCTGCATTGGAATGTAATTAACGTTAAAATAGCGACGTGCCTTGAGAGACGGAGGTTGGATCAAAAGAGGTTGGCATTGTAGTGGGTTGTCTTTGCTGGTCTTCTGAGTTGCAACGCCCTGTGGATTTGTGGGTAGACACCCACGTTTCTAATGCCTCCAAATTCACTGCTTTACGTACCAGAATACCAATATCGACTTATTCACCTCCGCGAGAATCCCAAATGCCATTGTGGTTGATTGATCATACATTGCATTATGATATTGATTTCAATTTAGGTAGTGATTGAAATTAAATTATTTCTGAAAACGCCTTCAGAGGATAATAATAACTTACAATAAAAATATGCATTGAAAGGGAATCTGCTCTGTAGGGCCGTAACATCGATTTACAGTTTCCTAGACTCTTTTTAAATACCATGGTTTTAACGCGGATGCCATACATGGGTTCCGAGATCAGTAGCTAAGCTGTCTGTCCCCCTGTCCTGTAATCATGGTTGCATAAACTTTGCCAAATGTAACCTGTATTAAGCAGAAACTCTGAGTTACAATGAAATTCCTCTTGACTGCAGAGAAATTTAAAACTAATGTGAAATTAATTGAATAAAAATTTACTTGGATATTATCCATCGTCTAGTAATAAAACGTAAAAAACGTAAAACGACGTTTCGGAGATGGGGCTCTATCTCCGTCTTCAGGTTCCTACTCAGTTGGGCCCAATAGATAGAGCTAATCCCTATCTCCGGACAAATTAAAAAGTGAAAGTCCCAGAATAAAAAGGCGGTTACACCATCCATCCGTGGGACGTAAAAGAATAGTATGTAGAAAACAAAATTCATAAACACGAATAAAGAAAGAAGACAAAAAACTCACAAAAGGTGGGAATAATTACACATGAATATTAACTTGAAACTCGATGCCCACCTTGGATTTTTTGAGAGATGACAGGTATCGAAATAGGAGATAAATCCAAACTAGGCTGGCTGATAGGATTGGCGAGTAGTGCCACGTGTGCAGCCTCCTTGTGAAATTATTTCAATGAATGAACTTTATTCAACGAGGAAACGGAAGTTAAAGCCAGTAGTTTGTGGAGAATTGTCTGCTTAAAAAAATCATTATTTTCGGTTCATTCTGAACTATTCGAATTCTTGTGTTTGTAGAAGATTTGTAGTAGATTTTAAATAAAATATATGTAATACTTTAAAGAACTGCTGAAATAAGGTAAAAAGTGAGATGGTACATTGAAAATGTTTACTGCTCAGTGGCAGACTTACTTTGTTCACTTAGGTACGTGAATACACGAGGTAATATACAGCTCAGTGTTGAGGTCCCCTGCCAATGTGTTGCAATAATATAAGCTGTAGGTTGCATCCATTTTCTGGCCTTTGTACCTACCTTATGGGGCTGTGTCACGATGGTGTTACCGAATGGTACTCGCTTCTTGATATAACCGAAGGGTTGACTGGCGAAGGGAAATACCATAGGAACGTTGTGTACGTTTTAACGCAGCGCAAGGAATTTCCACTTCGGCTTCCATGTCTGCCACATGTTGAACCTAATATTTATTCCTCCGTCTCAATGTGTTTGCCAGATTTTAATTATTAGTTTGGAAACGTCTGAAAGTTAAGTAAAAACAGTCTTTCTGTGCACGCAAATGGTCGATCTATTTGGAGCGGTCGCATGTTTAAGAACCTGAGTCAGTTTTCATCTTGCCGCAGGACAAACTTTATTTTTTCGTTTGTAATGTATTTTTATTTTCATTTGTTTTCGTGTTAAGATTTTAACCGAGATTTTTTTAAAGTAATTTGTATTTCCCACGTTTAGTTTCGCCTATAATTCCAAACTTAAAATAATATTATACAGTGTGTCCGTAAAGACCCTGTGAACCTGCAACCTGGAGAGAGTATGTTAACTGTGAGTCTACAAGGCGTTGAAACCGAGAACATCATCATCTTCGCAGGCGTGGGGAACCTCAGATCTCGCAAATACGAACATTTTTTAAGATTTTGCTATTCCGGGTCTTTCAAGACGAGTTTCTGTCAACAGAACCGTCAAGCATTCGACTGTGAGTAAACATTCTCATCTCAGTTCGTGTGGAAGTAGAAAGTGGTCAAAACAAATACACAAGAGTCTGCAGATGAACGCGAATATGCCAATTAACAGAGGAGGTAATACTGCCTACCCTTTCACTTTTTGTATCTCAAATTTCTCCTCAAGAGAATGCTGGAATTTTAATTAGTTTGCACTACAGATGAAACCTGTAAATGAATATAGTTAACGCGCTTCTTCGTACAATGTTCACAAAAATTATTTTTTTGCACATTTCTTGCTTAAATGAATACCTGTAACTTAAGCCGTATATAATTAATATTTTTTTGAAATATCAAATATCGTAGTGAACTCCCTTAGCTTTTAAATAATTTAAGTTCCGTCCTAATTATATCTGTAGCCTTCGTGTTGGTTTCAGCGTCATTAATATGTGTCAGTGATACGATCTTGTCTTACCAGGCCCGCAAGAGTTCTGCAGAAATCGAAAGAAATGACTCGGGAGTGGGTTCAGAAACGAGCAAATCCAGCCGCAGTAGATGGCTGCACTGTGGTCCAGCTGGCAGCATCCTGGAAGACCAACAGCATCTGTGCGAAGACTGCGACCAACCCGTCGAGACGCAGGTGCGTGACCCTCGGTTGGGGCGCGTCTCCCTCTCCAACATTCGACCTCTTTGGTCTGCTTATAAGCGACTCTTGCCTTAAATTCGGGGATCAAGATTGACGGAGCCAATGTTCCCACTTCACTCTGATTCTGCGTCTGCTTTTATTAATTCTCAGTCTCTGAAATCGGAAGACATCTTAGGCCTTGTGAAATGGCTTTCTAGAGCCTTTTTTCCGGGGGGGGGGGGGGGGGGGGGGGGGGGGCTAGCAAAGAACATCTTATACAGAACGAGGGCTTCATTGAAAAAGGGTCGTTGAAATTTGACGTGGAAGTTTGTTCACAGTTTGTCAGTAAATCGGTTTTCCTTATTTATATTAGGCAGTCTTCTGCAGGTACTTTGCTCTGTTTCATGTGGAATTTGGAAATACAAAATTACTGTGCCAAAATTGCACCGAACCACATCTTTTTTTTTCGAGAAACACTGAATGTTTTCAATAAAATCTTCTTGACGTTTCGGAAATCAACTCTGTCCCGAAACGTCGGTTTTCTACGGTAACCAGTTGACGCGGCTGGTTGCCCGAGGAGATTTTATTGATTGTACTAACCACGAAAGTCTCAAATCCTATACCGAACGTTCTTTGTCAAATTCGAAACACGCTCGTAAAAAGATACATGTTTGTCAGGGCTGAGGATGGAGACGGTAGACCCATGTTTCTCCAAAAATGTTGATGTCCACGGCGTCACAACCCAGAAGAATAATAACATCGTCATTCTCGCCGTCTTGAGGCCCTAAAATTTCTGTTTGATCGTGATTTCTTCTTTTTGTTTCCCAGGTCACTGACAGCGGTGTGATGTTTGCACCCCTGGTGTGCCGGAAGTGCGGAAAGAAGCGAGCGGAACGGAAGGAAATAATCGCAGAGATCGTCGAGACTGAGGAAAAGTATGGCCGAGACCTGCAGATCATCATGGAGGAGTTTTACCGACCGATGCTCGTGGCTGGCTTGCTGACTCCCGAACAGCTGGCTGCCATATTCCTGAACGTGGAGGAACTCCTGGAACACAACGCCGCCCTGGCGGAGAAACTGCGAGACAACATGGAGATCGCGCTGGAGCAGGGAGACGAAGACTTGCTGACCGTCAACATCGGGAAACTGTTCCTGGAGGCATCTCCCATGCTTCATGCCTTCGAGTCTTACTGTATACGACAGGTGAGCAGTTTAGAAATGCATGATAATTGTCATTTTTATAAGTATTTAATTCATTTGGTACTGTTACACATATTTGCCCATTATGAATCATATTAATTTTATTTACAGCCAGTTACATTAATAGGATGGTTTGAAAAGGCAGTTTGGTCTAGAACAGATGGGCAACGAACAACGAATATCCCTGTGGGACTAGATGTTGGTTTCTACCAACTCTTCAGCGAAATAACTATGACTGTTTTCTGTCCTCTGGGGTTGTCGAAAAAACTAATTTAATTACCGAGAAGAGAGAATACATATTTTGTTTTTTGTTGTTGTTGCGAAAACAGACGAATCCTGTTAGCATCCTTGCACCGTATATCTTTAAGATCCTTTTCAATATTTGTCTACCAAGTTTATTCGGGTTTCCGTACTAGGTACCGCACCCATCGCATCCTCAGAATATACATTCTGAAGCTTGACATTGAGCTGTCTTTCCCAGCTGTCTGTGTCTTTCTCAGTACTCTGTTCCTCCCTTAGGACAACGCATCAAGTCTCACGCGCATATGAAGCAAAAAGTGAAGTTATAATTTGACGTTTATCACTGGCTATAAAAATGATAGCCAATAATTTTGACGTGTGTCTTTGACCTCACTGTATAGGTTCGTTGACCCTTACGTATCCATAACGTTGTCAGGAGTGGCGTTGTTTACGACTGTCTGCAGGATTAAAGACGCATCACTGTATAGTGTTCGTTTCACACTCATAAGTTTCTCATTGCTGACAGTAATGGATCTTGCGGTGTGTTTGGAAGTTGGTTTGCCAGACAAGACGCTTGTAATAACGCGTACATCGATGTTTCCGCCCTCGTAACTTTAAAGACATGAAGGTTAGACAGTTTAAACTCCGCCCCTTCTCACGGCACTCAGAAGCGAAAATTTTCATACTGTTTCAGAAATACTACACATGATTATGTTGTCACCTGACCTTTTTCTGTGTCTGCGCGACGTCACAACCCTGACTCGGAGGTAGATACCTACGAGTCTACGCGACGTCACAACCCTGACTCGGAGGTAGATACCTACGAGTGTACACGACGTCACAACCGAGATCATCGTAATTAACCAGTTTCGAAGCACAGAATTAAATAGGCAACATTTAAGTGCTATATTTTTATAGTAACTTATCACTTATATCTTCAGAGAATAAATTGGTAGGATATGGAAGAACTGGTTAATTCTCGCCGATAGCGACACGCACTAAACATGCATTGAAGAAGGTTCGGTTTTTAAACGATATATCGATTCATAGGATACGATATATTCTTACGTTATCATTGTAAATCGAGAGCAATTTGCAATTTGCTGTGTAAACAGATAACGTAAATGCTCGTATAACTTGTTTGTGTGTGGTACAGGGTGCTGCATCTCTGCTCCTTGCGAATCTGGAGAAAGAAAAAGAACTGCTACGTATCTTCCTCAGGGTATCGCAGATGGAGAACGCCGTCCTGAGACGCATGAACCTCAACTCCTTCCTCATGGTAGGTCGGCTGAATTTCAGGTCTTGAGGCTAGTTTGGGTCGATGGGTGAGACAGTTCCAGTTGTGGATTCAGTAGGAGACGCTCTTCACCTCTTGTTGTTACGTGGATTGAAACAAAGAGGATGGTGAGATTTCAGGTTCTGACGGCGACGAGTATGAAGATGGTTCTCTTCTGGGACGTTACGCCGTGTAATGTAGTAGAAACTGCCTGACGTTTTAGAGGTTGCAAATATACGACACCCTTCTGTAGGCAGTTGTTTATCAATTTTCTTGTTTAACTGTATATAAAAAATAAGCATATCACGTTGAATTGTGCTGAGACGAGTATTAATTATCATCAGTTGTACGTTTAATGTTTCCGGCTTCATAGCTGAGAGTGACTCGTGTCAAAACATTATCTGAGCCAGGAAGTACAGTGCAATGACACGTGTTTCCTCAAGTTGGTTTCCTGAAGCCAAAAAGGATTACCCTGTGCTGGGTTCACAAGCGGCTGACAGGTGAACCAGCGGTTCGCGAGAATGTTAAGAATTATACAGCGTTTCGACAGACTTTGCGGTTTCCTTCTTCAGGGCGAATGACAAGGCTTTTTTTTCAGTTGCTTCAAATGATGACGCGTCATAAGTTCTAGCTTTAGAGACGAAACATTTATTTTCGTTAGCCTCGCACGAGTTTTGTTTGTACACGTAATATACAACGCTGTATGAAATTCCTACACCAGTGTTCAAGTAAGAATGAAAACAAACCTCTGACATGTCAGCGCGAGTGTTTCTTATTTCTACATGTGATTTATGATGGATAAGTCGTGAGGAGGTCAAGGAGTTATCTTGTTGTTATATTACGATTTGAACAAAACGGATTCTGTCCACCAGTTAGTGCTTGGTTAACCGCAAAGAAACATTCGTATGTTCTCGTAAGTGTAGCGAAAACGGTATCCGTGAACAGAACTACAAATATTCCTAGTTATCAGCAAAGTGGAAAGTTTAGATAGTTGAATTATGCCAAGAAACCGTGGGGTGCTGTGAAATGAACAGCAGCCAAGCAGTGGGGAGTTCCACCAGATAACATTTTACCTTTACGCTCAATTTGCAACAAGGTATGGGGTTTGACCTCAAGATATGCATGCGATTCTGTACGTGGCCAGTTTGTTTTAAAATGAGTTTGCTTAGCAGTGAAAGACGGGTGTTTCTTGAAAGTGTTTTTGTTCTCGGAACGTCGTTTTAGAACAGAAATGTCTAAATATATTTTTTGTGTTTTGCAGTTCTAATTGCGTCAGACATATCTGTGTTGTTTTAAATAACAGACAACAGAATACAAACGAAGATGCGAAAATAAGTAGGTATACTTTGAAATGCTTTAAGTGTGTTTGAGGTGATTAAGTTTCTTGTTACTTAGTTTGGGGGATCTTTAAGATTATATTTCTAGTTTACTTAGGGACGCTTTCTAAAGTGCGTAAGTTATGTGGCGACAGATTAAGAGACGACTGAACAAATTAATTCAGAAGAATATGGAAGCATGTTGTCGTGGCCTGTTCTAAGATATTAAGCCAGCACTTGCCAGGAACGAGTGAAGAAAACACGGAAAAATCTTAGTTGTGATAATTGGCCGCCTGGCCGAAAATCGAAATCGAAAAATTATCGATTTGTCAACACTGCGCGTGAGTATTATGTCAGTAATACAATTAACCTACCATTTTATATTTGACGATGTTAATGTGAACGTTCAGTGATTTTACAGGAATTGATCCAAATTTGCACATCTTTATTACGTTTTAATGTCTCAATATTTGCCCAAAATCCTACAAACATTTCAAGTGCTGAGAACCGAACATACCCTGCTCTGTAAATCGTCCTCAGATTACCACACGAGCACAATTTACGATAAGGGAAAAATAATACATTTTCGTAATTTTTGTAACGTGGTTTGTATAACTGCTTAAGAGAAGCAAATGATGTAATCAATATAAGCCACATTGGAATGATATCTGTATTAGGCAATACTTACGCGTCTGTCTGGGCTGACTCTTATTTCTTGTCTTTGCGATCCCATAGGTATGTTTATCTATAATTTCCGTATGTATTTACATTCTTTCTCTCATAACTGTCATCTTTTTTTAACCCCCCCCCCCCCCCCCTCCGGAACGAATTAGCTGGTAGCAGGTAGCAGGTAGCAGGTAGCCTTGTTCGAACATAAAAGCGAAATACGGTGAGAAGGTTAAAGCTCCAAAATTAATTCAATATAAACTGTGTAGGTGTCAGCACTAGTCAACGTGTCTGCGAATGTGTGATTACTGGTTTTGATATTATATAACGACGCTGTTTTAGCTGCTTACGTTACATGCTGGCATATATGAAATCTGAAGACGATTCATGAATACTGAATATATAATAATTTGAATTTCTCAAACTATAATTTACCACTTCCCCCCCGCCAAATATCTCACGAAAACTTCAGTACGTAAGAGAATGTATTCCTGGCTGCAGGTACCAGTGCAGAGAGTCACCAAGTACCCGCTGCTGTTGGCACGCCTGCACAAAGTGACCCCAGCTCACCACGAGAGTCGAGAACATCTACGACAGTCGCAGCACAAGATCGAACTTCATCTCGAACACATGAACTCGGTAACACTAGCTACACCCGTTGAAATTACCCCCCCCACCCTCGGTGAATTATCCATACTTTCTCTGATCCATTTTCAAAAGTTATGCATTCAAAAAAAGTACATTGACGCAAATGGTAGTAAACATTTTCAGTTGGGAATCCAAGTTTGAGTCTTTTATTTGCGTGTGTAGCTGTGTAAGTGTCTCAAACTTTAGTATACCCAGGGTTTTTGTCCATCACCCAGTGTTTTACACCACACAGCTCAAGTTTACAACTGATTCAGTTTTATTAATCAGTTTAAATTAATAATTTAATTTAAATAGTTATGTAATGACACACAAACTTCAGAATTATGCACCAGAAATGTTAATTGCTTTCTGAATTTAAAAAAAAAAAAAATTCTCAAAATTATCGAGGTAACGTGTTTAAATTGTTTTGTCAGACAGGATATATTTAGGCACCATTTTGAGAATGTAATGAACAAGATTTTTCTGTCCCTGTTCTCATGTCTATCTGTCAACAAATCAGTCCACTCATGTTTTCTGTTGCCATCGTAAAGATTGCTTCCAGGATTTGTCAGATATTTTTGAAAATTTTTGTATTTGCTTTTACTTCTCTGATACATTGATATTTCTGGTTATTCCATTCTCTTGCAGATCGAGTTTAAGCCAAAGTAGTCAGGAAATAACTATGTCTCATCCTATGTGCGCATGACGTACTTTCTTCCCATTATATAATCACATAATTTTTTTCTTTTGACTTTGTGCGTATGCATCTATAGGAAGCAAAGGACATAAGTACGACAAAACTGTGGCGGCGGATATCCATTATGAATGGGAGGAGGTCCAGTAGCGAAACAGATATGTTGAGCATCAAACTCAGGAAGGTAGGACCCAACTTTATTTGTCATGTTGACGAAATAAAAAATATAGACCTAGCTAGGATGTACATTTTCTTGACATGGAGTGTATTCAAAGACTTTTTTATGTATGGGGTACAGTTTTGTATAGAAAGGAGAATAATAATCATCACTCAAAAGAATTAGATATCATTTGTTTACTAGATTTGTCAGAAACAAAATTTGAATTTTCAGTGAATAATTATGAGACGAGTGAGGTGTGAAAACAATGAGCGTTGTCCCCGTCAGTTTGCTTGGGTGTCCGAACCCTGTGGCAGTGATTTTTGTTTTGTTTGTTGTTGTTTGGTTTATGCAATTGGATGGTAGAGCAGGGATTCACCAGTCAAGAAATATTCTGCATGCTGGTGATCAGTCTGTTATTGGCATTGCATCATTCTGGGTGTAAAATGGAGAAATGTTACGTTTGATGACAGAAGTCAAGTTAAAACATGTGGACACGTCAGCGTTTCACACTTTTTTTCTCATTTTGTTATGAAAATATTACTTTTTAGATGGCTCTGGACATTCTAGAGTGGAACCATGATGAAGTAAGGTTTGCTATGGAAGGAAAACTGCTGTTCACGAATCCAGCGGACAGTAACTGGAGGAAGGGGAGGACCATCAAGCTTAATACAATCAATGCCTTGCTGGTAACAAATGGAAAGGTAAGCTTCGCAGTTGTCTCAGCACCGTTTGACGAGTACCCCAGATAGGCGCAGAGAGAACTTTGCCATTTACTCTCAAGGTCATGTTATTTATGTTGAAGTAAATGTTTGAAAATATCTACCACATGGCAACTAGCGGCGGTTGAATTCCGTTTCTTCACAGCCTACCGAAGACTACCGGCCAGATCCATCGGAGGACGCGCTCACGTTTCCGAGGAAGACCGGAGTGCGAGAGGCGACCCTGCTGCTTCTCAAAGAGAAGTGTGGACGCTACGCACAGCTCAGGGTGAGTGTGACCTTGAGCATCATGGATGAAAATATTTCATGCTAATAGCAGTGATGAATATGATGTCACTGATGATAATGTGACGTGACACAAGTCAGCCTGCTTTCAGGATGTAAATGATAATATCTCTTGCTCCACAAAATTATTTTCTTTCTTTCAGGAACCTTTGTACCTTGACAAGTGTATAGTCTGTGCAGAATCAGACTGGGAAGATTATTTTGAAGTCCAGGAGCTGGCTTCAAAGGACACATTTATTTTTAAGGTCAGCGTATTTTTCTGTGTTTAGGTGTTCTATAAATGATGGTGACGTGTCACCATATCTTAATATCTTAGTGTCTGTCATCATTAAATCTCATATGAAGATTATGCCATTTGGGAACATTCTAAAGTAATTAAGTTTAATGCCATATGCCTAGAAGCATCAGTACAGTTGTGTCAGGATCGTGTCCAGTAACAGGCTTTTGTGTTGTCGGTGCTGAACCTGTGGGTTCTGCTACCAGGGGGTTAGTTAGTTTATGTTTGTGTTTCAGGCTGAGGATGTAGACCGAACCAAGTTGTGGTACAGACAGCTGCAGTACCATGCACAAGGAATGGGTGCCTGGAGAAGACGCCGCAACGCATTGGCCAACATAATGATTAATGGGATGCAAACCAGGAACTAACATGACCCCAGCCTGTGATAGTGTGAATGTGAATGTTTCATTTATTTAATAAATATTAGCATTATGACAAATATTTTGCAATATAGTAATGTACAAATTGTTGTAAAATATTATAAATATAATATACATTACTTGTCTTAAGATTAAATACACAGAGAAATGTATAGTCACACTTGTTAATATCAAGTGAAATCCTCACGATTCTGTGGTTACTAGTACCTTAAAATTTATTTACTGTTTCAGAGAGATTAAATTTGAACACACTGGCCTTAGCTTCAAATTTGGAATAAATTGGCAGTATTATTACAGTTTGCTTTTGTTTTTCACAGCAAAAAAATTTCTGGAACTATAATTTTTCCTATCATTTTATTTGGGTACAGTGAAAATGTTTCAGAGAAAAGTGCTGGGGAGATATTACATAGCACAGCAATCCCTTGCCATTCACAGGGATTATGTTCCTGAAACAGCAATGCAGTAGGGAAGTTTGGAACCAATGCTACTTTAAATACTGATTGGGACCAATGTTTCCTGTTCATTTACTAAACACACAAAAATAATACATTTAAACCATGATTATTTTTCTTCTGCGTCTGTCACAATTTACAATTTCTCTGGCATTCCACAGTAAGGTTATATTTGCTCCAACAACGTACAACCGACAAAACAACGTCTACTACAGTTCATAGAGTCGCGGATAGATTGCAGCAGCATGACAGTGACAAGTGCTACCATCTTTAGCACGTTTATGAAAGTAGATGTCTGTCTTCAGGTTTGTTGTGCTGTGTAGTCTGGTAGAAGTTTACCGAATTTCAGAGGTCCTTGCTGCTTCCATCATCAGGGTGATGAGCATTGCCCGTTACAAATCAAGTATGTGTACATATTTCGATTCCGGTTAGAGTCTATGTAATTTTTCAATGTACATCCACTTCCATAATCTCTGTGGTTCAAATCATTTTTGTTTCTTTCATACACAATTCTTTTCACATTCTTCAGTATTTATTTATTTACTTATTACTTTCTTTCTATATTAATAATGACTGCCATAGAGTTGTCACTGGTCTGTGTTTTCACTGCACACGAATTTGTATTGCCTATTTTCTGTTAAAGCATTAAACTTTACTTTGTTGCTTGATTTGATGTCCAGTATGCCCTCATACGCATTAGTTACCACAACACATTAGCGTCACTGTAGAACAAAGCGTCAGATGAAAACCTAGCAATTAGCGAACACCACATCGTATTAGAATACATTAAAAAACGAGATTAGGGAACATTAAACCTAAGCATCAGTAATATTTGGAAATGAGATTGTGTACATGAAGTAAGGCACAATTTAATTGACTCTCGTATGGCCACTGAACAGTTGCATCAGTAATAATTAATAAAACACAGTTTCAATTCCTATAATCTTTGGCAGAATTTTCAGTCTATTATTGAAGTCGTGTTACGAAACTTATGGCGCAATTTAAACACAACGGCAACCCTGCAGTCAGAACATTAAATGCAACTGTTACTTGCCGATAACAATGAATTTGTATTTCATGTAATAAAAATCTTAATTTTTTTACACGTGGCTTGAAATCGTTTCCTGTAATTGCAGTGTTGTGATTTTTCATAACAGATTATAAGCATTAGATGATTATGGAGCATTATAAACAAAAGAGTGGTAGAATAAACATTAATAGTTTAACAATTCGTATACAGATGGGAGGGCTGGGAGCTATTTTTAAAATATCTCAACAATGCAGACAGGGAGTCCAACAGATGCCAACTTACTCCTAAGAAAAAAAATTGTTTGATGGTTGATTCTTTCCTCACGACATTCTTTTATCGGATTATGAGAATAGCTAGTTACGAAATACATTTCTTGAGATGTTGGGTTTGAAACTTATGTGACCTCCTGTTTATATTAACTGATATTTTGCTTTCGAATTCATTCTGCCCCCACAAATGTAGGAAAGTGCCTTAAAACAGGGCATGATCACCTTTTTTTTTTGTTCCAAATCCTTTTCTACTTGCGATTAATAATCAAATCTTCATCCGATACTGTACAAAGCCTGCACTTCAAACATTGTATTTCGTATCACTCCAAGTGATCTCCTTCCATCAGAGTTTTCGACAAAAATTTTGCACATATTTGTGGTTTCTCCCACGCATGTTAAATCTTCCTGTTACGTCACATTCTTTTTTTAATTTTATCACGCGATGGAACTAACAATTTATGTTTAACTATGAAGCAAAGTGATAATTTGTACCACCTGCTTTAACATACCCAAGCTATTTATGAAATGATTGTTTTCATGGAGGCTGGTTATGTTCTGTTTGCGGTAGGATATTAATTATTTACATAAATCTTCTCTTTCAAAGTTTCATTCCATTGAACTGCAAATGCGTGTTAGGTAGCGAATTAAGAGATCTGGAACAGTCCAAGACACTACCGCCTCCTCTACCTGAATGTCTTTTACGGAACTAAATTAAAACGTGTTTGTAGGTGGCGGAACTGTGAGGCGGGAGGGGAGGGGGAAAGTTTTAGTTCCGAAGAGGCGCGTTGTGATTTGCAGGTGTGCGTTTGTGCAGTGTTTCTTCTTGAAATAGTTTTATGTGAATATGAACAGAATGTGATTTAATGGCCGCTTTGAACTGAGCTTGTTAGTGTATTATGAAGATGTAGCTGGATCAAAGGCGCTGAGTGAAAGGTAAGGTTCAGTTTTCCGTTGTTAAGTTGATTAAACTCATTGTTCATGTTGAAAGAAATGTACATCTTGTTTCACGTTAAGATATATATTTATGGTACAGTTACCGGATCCGATATGGAAGTTCAAATAGATTATGTTACTTCTAGCAGCGTTTAAAAAAACCCGAATCAATTGTAGGTTATGCCACGTAAAGGTAACGTAAATCTAACCTCGCTTTGTATTAGTTTAAGTAACACCTACTGGCGCGGTGGTTGTATAGGCTTCAGGTTAGAATTATCTGTGTTGCATCACATACAAGATGAGAACGTTCATGGGAACCACTTTAGCTAACCTAACATTTTCAAAGCAATTTCCTGCTATTTTAATTGCGTGAATTGTGTTGTACGTGACTGGTGATTTTACGTCATATAAGATGAAGTGAAAGTATAGTAAAGTTGTATGTATTCAGTTACCAATATTTCTAAGGCCCATCCAGGAATTTAGCCAAGACTTTTCAACAAATTATACTCCGTCACCGTATAGCAGCCAAGCCATTTTAAGTTAGTATTAGGTAGGTATCTTTCTCAGTTGGTTTCTTCCCTTCGGGATTTAATCAACATTTTGTACTCATGACTAAAATGCAGAATTACCGATGGTTAAAACAGGCGATACAAGAATTTACCACTGGACTTTTACCCTCTGAAGCCCATTGGTAACTAAAAATAAGCCAAGATGTGTGTATTCCGTATGATTGGAATTGCAAAGAACTGTTATATCCTTAAACAGTGTTACCCAGTTGACATTAGTAACGGTGAAGTGTTGTGCTTTCTTTGCGGTACGGAAAGAATTCTTAAATATTATTTACACGGGCTTCGGTTTTTAAAGGGTTAAATGACTTACACCTCCAGAACATTCAGGTCGAGAGAAATTTGTGTCAGTATTTGCCTTTGTGGTTCCCAGGTGATTGTGGGAATCAGCCAAGTTGTTTCTTGGCATTGTATCGAACCTTCGCGTGCACTCGGTGTTACACGGTTCCTTTGTTTGGCTCCTAAATTTATATCAGATGCCAAACGCCGCAAACAATGCTAACAACAGAAATCTGCCAATATTTATGGCTTACGGTAAGTTCTTTATCGAATCGTGTGATCAAGCGCCTGCTGACCAGGAAAGCATCTTCAAATCTCTGCAAGAAAATAAATTGATTTTGCGCGAAACTGTTCCATATAAAATGCTATTCTGAATCGTTCTTATTAGACAGCTTACATTACTCACATGAAGTGTTGTGAGATCGGTTCTGGATGGATAGAACTTCATAAAGAAAATAATTTAATTGTAATTTCGAAGTGTTAGTGATGGCATCTGTACTGCCATTCTTCCCCTTTGATTTTGTATGTCATTGTTTCTTTATATTTTTCATCCTTCATTTGTTTCTTTCTCTTCTAAACTTTTCCATTGTGTCTTCTTCCATTTTTCTGTTTCTGTCATTATATTTACTGCTTTATGTCTTTCTTGTGTTTCTTTTGCCTTTGCTTTTTCATGTTCCTTTGTCTCATTCTTTCTGCCCTATAATTAAACTTCGAATATCTCCAAGACGGACAATCCGTGAAATTCATGTCTACCACGTAACCGAGTTCTCATTCATAACAAACCTTTAAAAATGTATAACTGTAATGTGTATTTTGTGACATATCGTATCAACTCGTGAAATCGTCGTAAAGAGATTTTTTCCACAAGCGTTCGCGTAATGCAGGTTGCGAATGACACCTACAGATGAAACCGCAGATGGACGCGGGTCGAGCGCGTAAAATAAATGCACGTAACAGGACGGTGATGTAATTACCAAGTTCATTCGTGATGATTATTTAAATACAGATAGCAACCGCCCAGTGGTAACCATAGGAACTATGCCTTTCTGAGAGTTCATATGGTCTCATGTTACAGGTAAAATGCCAAATACACGTCGTCAGTTTGTGTCGTGACGTTAATTACTGGCATTTATAGGAAGTATATGAATCCCCCCACCACCCTGTCCAGTGAATTTCACTGTTATGTGACGGAAATTTTAGGTTTACAAGGCTGTAAAGATGTCATTTGCGATTTTCTGGGATGTGACGTCGTGTAGTATTGTAAGTGGTTACCATTGTTTAGAAGGAAAATATCAGTTTTACCCTCAGGGCTGGTAACCACCTGCACATCATCCAGCCAGGAAGACAATTGTCGATATTTCCATCTGGTATCGATGATAAGAATACGTTGAGCTTTAACTCCAACCCCCTCCTTACGTTTTAATGACGTAGTGTTCAATCATAAGGACAACTTTACCTGCATCTTTATGTACTATTTATATTGGTACAGATATAACGAGGACAAAGTTATATTCTACAAAATAATTGTAAATCTTCCACGGTCAACATGTCAATTGTGAATGGGAATCATTTCATAATTAGTTTACGTAACGCACGATACAGATTTATGAAAAATAATAATCTGATTTCGGAGACAACTTTTAGTTCCTGCACATTCTAGCCCTAAACCGGAGATGTGACATCAGTACTTATTAACTTGCTAACTAACTCCAAGAAGCAGAGTTGTTGAAAACCTAACAAACCCTCAACTTGTCAAGACTTTTGTGAAATCCTAATGTATATGAACCGACCACTGGACCAGGTTATAATTCAGTTGAATGCTGTCCACTCTCTCATACCTATTTATCGAACATTAATTTTAATATTATCTTTTAACTTTTGTCTACGTCAGTCGTCTCTTCCCTTCAGGTTATCTGAATAAATTTTGTATGAACGTCTCACTTCCCTGACGCATTCCACCCTTCTAATCTGCGTTCAGGATAAGCACAATGATTTCATTTTTAAAGGCATTTACATTCTACGGAACACTTGTTATTTTCATATATTAATGACGTAAAAAAAGTTTCTTTTTTCTCGTTACTACTGGCGAAACAACGTTTTTGTGTTTTTTGCACCTAGCATACGATTTATTGATTTCACTTTCCACATGAGAATGTTAATTAATTTTACTAGACAGAGAATTACAGTTTAATTTAATTGGTCGCATCTGTCGAAATGCGTTTTATGATCAGTGTTACGAATTCCGCGAATTTAACTTCCAGGTAAATATTTATTCCACCCACGCAGCACCCACTCCGTGTATTCGCCCTCGCGTTCAAAGACCCTGTTCTACGTTAACCCCACTATAACGAACATTTCGCATACGATCGTGATATTCTTAATTCAGTGACTTGAATGATAATGTTGACAATTATGATAATTGTTCTGTTCGTTGCTAATAAAGAATGAAAAGTAATATAAAATAAGTTATAATAAACGAAACAATATAACGCCGAAACTGAATGGAAAAAGAGAAATTTGGCGGAAAATAACCTTTTTAAATATCGCCTTTCCCTTTCGTTTAAATTTCCTCCTCATTTGTCGTCGAGATTATGTTTAAAGGTGCATTTTTTGTGACAATTATGCCCCGCTGTCAACAAATTATATAACGACTGCGGGTGTCATCTAACTCCATTTGTAATTGGTTGAGGGGCGGGACACAAGTGCAATGGAACTAGCACTTTCGAACGAAATATTTTTTTGATTGATCAGTATTGTCTTGCCGTTACACGTTGCATAAACGAGTCCGCTACGAACCGAGCCAAATCACTGTTATGGACTGCAGACTTCAAGCAAAACGACGCAAACAATGCAAGATTCCTTAATATAATATTGGAAAAATACACAAAGAGAATAAAATAACAATTAAATGAGTAACGCATAATAGAGTACGCTTCTGACGTATAAATATGTAAATGTAGCCGACGTTTCTCCATGGCATTCAGGGGAAAATACTTTTTATAAATTTGGCAACTCTTTGCCAGTACAAGTTGCCAACGACAACAGTCATTTGTTACTGTAAATCAGGAGGCGACCACCCGTGTAGACAGTATTGTTGTCACAAAATTCCTCAGAAAATATCAATCTTGTAGTCGTCTATTCGTCTTTCCGCCAGACACAAACAACGCAACTGGACGTTGGCCGTCAAGACAGTAAACACAATAACAAAATTTGCGTCAATCATTCCGGACTACAACCAATCCTGGAGTGAGTACAGTGACGATGCCACGAGCTGCAGAACCAGAGTTCGATCCCTGACAAAACCTAGGGGTTCCCTCCTCGCTACTGCGTCCAGACCGCCTTTGGGGTCCATCCAGACTCCTGTCCAGTAGGTACCGGGACCCTTTTTCTTCGGGAATAGTTTTCAGTTTCGCTATTCTTACTGCGTTATCCAATCTCGATACGAGGTGCTCACATGATGCTCCTTTCTATACCCTTCCTGTCACTCAGACACGCATTCATGAGTGAATTCAAAGAAATGCCCGACGCCTGTCAGATGCAGCGTCGCTCGGCTGACGTGTGTCGGTAATCCTGCGATTCTACACATATTCTAAACCAGTGTTGGGTTACTTCGTTCATAATCCCAACCTTATTCAGCCACGTCTGCGCCTTGTATTGGCATCGCGGATTTGAATGTGATAAGTTGCAGTTGTAAATTAGGTGACCTTGAACGATGAACCCAATTTTAAAATAAATATCTTAATATTTGTTTTAAATGTATTCCTGGCTTGCCTGAGGTAAAGAATTTACTATTAACGGGGTGTTAACAACTTTACACGTCTACTCTTCTGTCACGAGTGAAAAATCAGAGGGAGTTTTTCCGTGTTTTCCACGCTAGTGGAAAGATGGATTTATATCTGTTGCGAGTATGAGGGCCTCTGGCCACTTTGAACGCCGAGAGAAGTATATTTCACCGGGTTTTTTTTCCCTGCGTCTGTGAGAATGATTCGCCACTTGGTTTCACTTCGATTGTATCGACACGTGTTAAGTTGCTCAGAGTTGGTGGCAGTGTGACTCATCTTTCCACTGTGCAGGTCAGCTGTTTGTCGATTATCGCTTCATCCATCACTGTTTTTCTCGTGGCCTTGCGCGGGGAGGGAGGAGAGGTGTCTAGTGAACTGAGCCAACATTTCTTGACCCCACAGACTAGCGGTCACGGCTTAGTTAAGGCGATTGATTTCGGACTGGATTACCGTGTTCGATTCCCGCCATGGGCAGGAATTTTTCTTCAACGCCAAGTCTGTAAATGTTTTGTGACGCACCGAGCCGCTCATCTGTTTGTCCCGATGGTTGTTTTTTCTCAGGGATAAACGGCCGGATGATTAATCTCATCACTTAGTTCCCCAAAAAACCAGAGCTAAGAAATATGTTATTAAGACAGCTGATACAAGCACGCTATTGAATTCTGGTACTGCAGTGTTCTGGTGGGTGCCACGCCCCTTGTTTGACTAACACGTGACTCACATTTGCCTCCGTTTCCTTGGAAATGCGCCCGATTCTGTAACCGCCTTCTCATGGTTCCCTTTTAGACGCCAGACAGAAACAGTTGAAGTACGACCGAAATATCGTGCCGTTAACCTTATAGGCCTGAACACGTAGTTTCTTACGCCCTTTTTGAATGAAATATTGCAGGGAATATTGACGCTTTCTGTAGTAGTTTTAATAATTTCTTCAGATGATTCAATGTCTACAAGAAATACTGGAGTAGCTCTTTGCTGGATATGGTTTTGTTTAGGTTTCGTTTCTGATTATAAATACCATATTTAAAGTAAAGACAGGCCCGTTCTAAAATGCTGGAATATTTGTTGAGGGAGTGTAAAATGTAGACGGCTGCGAAAGTCCATTACCAATAAAATAGCAAAATTAAAAAAATTTAACATCGATTTGTACCGAAAATATCAGAATCTTTAGCCCAAATAATTTAGAGCAAAATAAGAAAACTAAGAGACTAAGATGGAGCAAAATGAGGAGAAAGACGGGAGAAAGAGGGAAGAAGATAATTAGAAGGGAACTGGAAGAGAAGAATAAGGTAAAGAAGAACAAATATAGAGAGAAGGAGGATAGAATAAATAAGAAAAGGCAGGAAATGGACCAGGAGGAGATGGAAGTGGCAAAAGAAACAATTCAAAGGAGGTAAGGAAAATAAATAAGAAGGAGGAAATTGAAGGGGCGAAAAAGAACATTTCGTATGAAGGGGATAAAATAAATAAGAAAATAAATATAGAGAGGGCGGAGAAAGGACAGTTACAAGGAGAAGGAGAATAAAAATAAACAGGATGTGGAAGAGACTGATAATAATAACAATAAATAAAGGATGAGAAAAAAGAATGAGAAGAGGAGAATAAAGGATTAAAGTAGACGAAGAAGTATACCAACATTTTTAATACGGTGGTTGAGGGAAATTATGTTTGTTTTGACTTTGTTTTTTGTTTTTTCTTACGTTGCTGTCTCGTAAATTGAAAACTGGGCGATAATGGCTCAGCCGTTGTGCGTGCCTTTCTTAGCAAATGTGCACTGAATTAATTGTGGGGACTGTACCGGAACTTCTGATGTGACATTACTCTTGGCTATTTGGCACACGATTTGAATAATTCATATCTAACTTATGCATGGATATGAATGTTGCAAAGATACATCTAGAAAGTGTCATCTGAAAGCATGAAGATGCTTGTTTACGCAGGAAGATAATCTGCAGATCCTTGCCCTCCAAAAGACTATTACGTCTTGATGATACCACCGGAAATGATGATCTGTGGGAGTATGCAGATGTGAATGAAACATTAGTGATAAGGACGGTCTTCGCAAATAGTTGAATGTATCTCATCAACAACACGGGTAACAATGCGGCATGTACGCGGGTAAGATGGCGACATTGCGTAACTCGGTCTAAAGGTTTAGTAAAAGGGATATCAACTCGCGGTCCGCATATGTGTTTTGTTCGGCCCGCGTACTGTTTCATTCCAGCATATCACTGTAAAAATGTAGTTAATAATTTCATTAAATGTCGCAGTTTTGAGTGAATATTAAATAAAAATTATTGATAATAAAATTCGTTTAAAAGAAAATTTTGACTAATATTTGCTTGAGAAATGTTTGCAATAATAAATTAGTATTACCTTTAATAAATAGTTGTTAATTCCATTTCTCGTCGTCATATATAGCCCTGCAGTTAGTGGCTTTATAAGAACTAGCGAATGATACCCCAGGCCCTTAATATTTAAAAGCCCAGTGGTAACTGTATGTACCACCCGCTTTAACGATCTGTAATTCAGCATTTTACACAGCTCTTCGCTGTTCAATTTCTTCCGTTTTATTTTACGTTCGCCACAGAAGCAGGTAACATCTTCGGGTCTGCTTGAATTCCTGAAATGTACCTGTAAAGCAGGAACGTTTAAAAGATTATTTCGGGTTCTGTTCTATCAGATTACGCGGTGCTACAACCCAGAAGACAGCCATCTTCATAGGAACTTTGATTTTTCCACATTATAACGATATTCACATTGAAGGATAAAATTCGCATGGTACAAAGCAAGCTGGTTGCCATGGTATTGAACCTCTGAAAGGTTAACGAAGATAAAGGTTGTTTATGATGCAATTTCCGGTCCGCGAGTCCCCGAACTACCCTGGTGACCTGCTCGTGGACGGCTTAGGCTCCTCGCGAGAGAAATGTTTGCTTTTAATTCCAAAGCAGAGCGAAATGGATTCCAGATTACAAAAACACAGGAAGCCAGATTAAAGCGAAGGTGATCAGAAAATGAACATTTAATGAACTTCAGGTTAACAGATTGATTACTGAGACATCTCACTATGTAGTTGAAAGTTTTAATACCCATAAGAAATTGCAAGATCTGATTTTATTTCTGCCCTAATTTACATATTCTTTTCTGCTTCATTATGTATCTTCCTTCTTCTCTGATAGTGTATTGCACAATCTGTCTCCTCTTCACTTACTGAGGGTTTTAGTGGTTTTCCTCAGCCCCTCCGGACAAATGACCAAATATTATCTTCAGTTCCACCACGCCCGCTTCCTTCCCTATCCTTTCCAAACAGTTATTCATTCATCATTCGACGCCATGTATACTATGAGCTGCTTATGACGTAAAATAAATTTAAAATACCAGTAATTATTCCATTTCTGTATAACATATTAACAACTGAATTCATTGATGCATTTAGCTGGTAGAAGGAAGGTCATTCAGTCTCGCAATAAAACAAGACCCTTGTCTTGCTTAATCGCCTCCTCTAACAGTAAGATGTTTGGTAGTCCATTGAATAGACGTGACGTAATGTCCGAGATGACCCCTGATAGGAAGGCATCACTTCACACACCATCTCCTCTGTATCTCGTACCGATAACGCGGATTTGAAGAGAGTCTGTGCAAAAAACATAAGATATGTTTTGTGGATGTTGTTCGCTTTGCGAGAACTTGTTCCCTGCGCCAAAGTGGGTGTTAGGCGAATTCTGCTTCGTACACGGTGTACGTTTTGAGTTCGTCACAAAGGCTTTCTATGTTGACCGAAGCCTCCCTCAGAACCTGAAAGCTACAATCATTTTACCCTAAATATGAAGGTGAGAAAGGGTCATTAGGAGTAAAATGAGAATCAGCCCCACTAAAATGTTTTTATTTTTCTCCGAAAGCTAAGGCAAACAAATCATAACCTCATAGGCAATAATTGTACAATTATAGGAAGCCTCTATAAATGAAAATCTATAAGATTTTGAGTTATTGCGGTGAAGATGTCAGTGTTTGTATTTTGGGCTCTAACGCTGCGTTGACGAATAGGTAGACACCATTGTTTCGGGTGAACATGCTGCTTCCAGCTTCAGGGCTGGAGACAACTTTCCATTGGGTTCAAGATAAATGTGTTTCGGATGATGATCCTGTGAAAGTCTTCATACAATTTGTTTATGAAGGTTTGGCGGGGAAATTTGAAAGCGTCCGCATGAAGTGGAAAGGAGGAGAGGTTTTGGAGTACGCTGTGATTTACTTGCATTGCACTGACTCTGAAGAAGAAAAGAGAGAATACGAAGAAAGGATAATATTGAAGGAGACTGTGATGATCAAGAATGCAAAAAGAAAATGCTTAAGAAAACGCAGACAAAATATTTTGCTGTCGACTCCAGAGTGTCTGTCCTGCGTCTGAATTATGACTAATGTTTCTCGGAATACATTTCCACTGGACGAAGAAACAAGGTAGCCAGATGTACAACGATAAAAGAAAACAACGTTTGCATATAAAAATCACGAAACATCCGTTCAAAGAACTGCTGAATACATGCTCGGTGTAGTGCGTACGAATATCATATTTTACAAACCCTGAGGCATAAATTATTGTCCAGAAAATAGTTCCAATGCCCTGAATCACAATTGGTCCCTCCCCTGGTGGCGGTCAGCTGCTGACTGACTGATCCACTGTCTCTGTGTGTGGTCTTTGACACTATGGTCACGCTTCAGCAGGGAACATATCCATGCAAAAGTGACGCAAGTGGCATTATTATTATTATTATTATTATTATTATTATTATCAAATCTCTTCACCACTTTATGGGGTATGTACTCCCATGTACCCGAGACAGACCTTGTCCCTAAGGTACATAGGGCAGCAGCTATTTCCGGGATCCATATTGTTTTTAGCAAGTGCCACATGTATTATAAAATTTTATTTTATGAAAGCGTATTATTATTATTATTATTGTTGTTGTTGTTATCGTTGTTGTTTTTGAACTCAAGATCTCGCTAATTGTTCATAGAAAGATCCCACACATTGATTGGAAATGAGTCGTCAGCTTCACATTCTGGCCGCCTTTATCTTCGTGGAAACATACTGTAATGTCCAATGGTCTTGCTGTCGAAGTTGTGGGTTCGAATCCGTCTCGAGGCATGGATGATATTCCGCATTTTACAGCGTTGTTGTGTCCTGTGCAGACGGACTGATCCTCCTCAAAGACGTCCTACCAAATGCCGAGGTGTTGAAACTGGCAGAATTTATTTTTTCAGGAAGGTCTTATTCCTGAAGTTACTCCCAGTCAGGAAGTGCCACATTAACAAAGGTCCGATTCTAAGCTTTTGCGGGTGATACGAATATTAACAATTTAAAATGTTAGGAACATTACGTAGAACGTCAGGGTCATTAATGCTTCTTGCAGCATCGAAAAATTCGGTGATGTAATTCCTCTCTTGTTTTTATTTTGCGATCATACACCAAATATGTGAATTGAAGTTCGGTGACCGCAGGGGACAATTCTGCGGCCCACCACGATCAATCCATTGGTCAGCGAACTGCTCGTTCAGGTGCTAGTGAGATCTACAGTTGTTTGTTGGAATATCCGTTGATGCAGGAAGGTTGTGCGTTAGCAGATCACTTCAGAACAAGTTCCGTGAACACTTGAAGCTGACGCGGTAATCTGAAACACTCCCTACGCGGTCCAGTGATCATGTGGTCTGACTCTATGACACAATTAGGCGATGATGGAATATAAACCAGTTCATAACGCGTTGATGTGATGAAGGCCAAGCATGCCTCCCCCCCCCCCCCCCCCACACACACACACACAGGCGGATAGAGTACGATCAACACCAGGAAGTACACTTGTCAGATAATCTGCCAGCGTACATTTGATGGGGATTAACTTACGTTTTGGATATGAGGTTCCCGTACAGTGCCCATTCGTCCTGGTAAATGTAGGCTGAAGTGAAGGAAAGGCGATCAGAAGTGGAGAAGGGAGAGAAGTTGATCAGGGTCTAACTGCATTCGATGTGAATTTTGGTATTAACCGTAGCAGGGGGGGGTATTTGGAATTTTTTTTAAAAAATATGTATATGGGAGGGATACTTTTTGGTGGAATTATGATATTAATGTTGGGAAGGCTTCTTGACAGACATGCAGTGCAACGTGTAATTTGGATGCTAACACAACATCGGCATGTCGTCCTTAATTATTTTTTGGTTTATTTAAGTCTTTCTCGAAGCTGCCTCCCAGGGGGCTTTTGAAAATCCTTTTGGTGGTCTAATTTTCTAATTATATCTCATATAAATACCTATTAATATACCACACAAAGATACAGTTTAATAAAAAGTACTTAAAATATATGACGGTTTATTAACAGTGATTTTTTAAATTGATTTATTATTTCTGTGGGTTTCGATTGAGGGGGGGAACCACATCTTCGGTGCTCTAGATTTAAAACGTTTTGGAACAGTTAGCTCACTTAACGACGTTGTCTTTAGCTCGTAAGTCGACTGACAATAGGTACAACCAGGGAGATGACGCCCTGATGGTGGAGGAATTAGACACCTCTGAAGCGTCGGTCAAATATTACCCCACCTACACAGCGCAGTATCCTAGAAGACAGTCATCTTATGCTTTACCTTTGTTAATTTATGCAATGTGGACTTTACACCCTTTCACAGTCCAGTGGTATCAATATGTACCACATAATCAATATGTGTGCACTTTTCTCACAGAGAATATTTGTGTGTTTCGTATTATACTCAGGATAAACAGCTATTATTTCCTTAAAGATCATTAACCAGTTGATGTTTTGAATGGCGAATAGTTGTGTTTTCTTTGCGGTACGGACTGGGTTATTAAATATTATTTATGCAATTCGTTCGGCTTTAAGGGGCTGATGGAGTTGTCGGACCCCTGGTGAACAGGCCCTCAGTCTGTCAGACCGAGTTGAGGCGCGCTTGACTTGGAGGTCGGGCGTTGCCGGCGAGAACGTACAGACTCGTCTGTTCTGTCTCTGTCTCTGTAGTCTTTATACGCGGCAGATTCTGGTAACTGTTGCAGTAGCATCCGCGCTGTAATACAACGCGGTTCGCTGCGTTCTGTGTCAGCGTCAAACGCGACCTTCTCTCCGCGAACCAGCCACGTGGTTTCATAACCAAAGTGTGCGTCAGATATGTAAACATTTTTGGTGATTCGTGTACAGACGAAGCTCACACCCAGTTGTGTTCAAACGAGGCTATCTGTAATTTGTTTCAAAATGTCAGTTTTTATTTGTGAAAATTTCTTACACAAAATACAGTCTAATTTTTTACAGATTTAAATTATTTTTCCGCTCATGTTGAGTGAAGTGGCGTATTTAATCTAAATCAAAGACTTATCTTACGTTATATTACTTGAGAGTGGTACTCATGTATTAGTTTCGCGTGCAGTGCATTGACAGTGGCGTATTCGTTGTCATGTCCAGTGTGGAATGAAATGGGGAGCAGGTAGGTTGCATCACTATGTTAGAATAATTTTTATTTAGTATCAACAAGGAAATTCAAGGTATAGTGAGAACTACAGGTTAACATTGTCACTGTATCTATACGTTTTCTCTATAAATTAAATTTAATATACATTAACAGTGAATTAATAAACCACACAAACATCACTGCTTCGATTTCGATTTTTATGGTAATTGCACTTGTATATTTGTTTTTCAATAATTGGTTATAATTAATTGTTTTCTTACATGTGAGGTTATCACAGCGTTTAAGATGTCGATTATGGTTTTATGGGTTGTGACGCGATGTAATATTTTAGGTACACTTGAAGATGGAGGTGTTACGTTCCTGAGATCACAACCCACAAGACCACAATCAGTTATTATATTTTTTGTTTCAACTCTGTGATCTGCCCAATAATTTCAATAATTTCCAGCTTTTATATGACACGTCTGCTTGTTTTTAATTTTATCGGTATTTAATACCATATTTCCACTTATTCATTTTTTTACCTGAAGTGTGAGACGAGGTTTAAAAGCAATGATTTAGTTTAGAATACACGCAGTTTTCAAATTTATTCTTTGCTGTTTTCTGTGTTTATTGGTATGTTTTTATTGCAGATACAAATTTGATGTTACAAATCGCTACAAATATCAAAGAGTATGATATTGTATTAAAACCTAACCTTCGTATTTAGTTAAATGTCACGCTGGCAAATGTTTAAAGTTGTAGACCTCAGTGTGATTTATGTTGCATATACGAGTCGTATATCCTAAATAACACGTGACGGACTTTAATTTGACTTTCGTGTTAAGTAGGGTTTGGCTCTACAACTCTTAGTGCTCATACTCAATATAAAATTTTATCTAAAATCCATAAGTAACTTTACGGTTTACAAATTCGGACGGGTAGATGGACTGAGGTGACGTCATTGATTATGTTTTTCCTTGATTAAGTTCATTAAAAAGCTTGTATATCGACGTTTTCGTCAGCCTGTATCAAACGTTGACGGGAAAAACACCACTCGGGAGACCTAGTAGTAGATGGGAGAATAATATTAAAATTGATCTTGGCCAAAAAAAGTTTGAGGGTGTGGTTTGGTTTTAGGTGGTTCAAGTTAGGAACCGGTAGCGGTAATGAACTACCCGTTTCCATAAAAGGCGTTCATGTTCTTAAGTATCTGAGCGTGTTTCTGCTTTATGGAGCTGGTTAGTCAGTCATTCGGTTTAGGTCTTACAAGGTCTGGACCGCCGATGTTTCCATATCGCAAAGATGTTAAGAACGCGTGGAATTATACCTCTATCTGCCGTATATGCCGACACGTCGGGATGTTTACAGACTATTTTATTTGTGCCGAACCTCTCAGACGCGCTAAGAGTAGGTAGCCTTCTAGGTTGCGCGTCACGAGTTACGTCAGATGCATCCTCAAAATTCGTTTGGTCTGTCCTACTTGACGCCACACACAAGCAGTATAGTTGAGTAAACGTCGTTAAATAAATTAGAAGGCGAACAGAATATTAGAAAGAATTCCTATGATTTTTAAGATTAGAACACCTTGAACAAGATTATAATTTTATTCGTGAAGAGACCTCCTTGGATGTAATTGAACTGCCCTATTTTACTTCAGATTTCTTCTTGTGCCATTTTACTTGTTCAGAATTCGGAAACAGTGGATATTTTCGGAAGTTCTTGAAGGAGAATTAGCCCATGACAGGGGCAGTAAATATAAAGGTCAGTGTGACACAGGGCGGAAATAAAGTTAACCACGATCCAGATACAAACCTGCAATCCCAGCGTTTGGTCAGTTGAATACCACACGCGCGGCCCTTTTGATCTGCCTCGTTTTACTGCGTTCACACGAACAACTTGTACTTCGTCACTGCGTTCACAAAGTTTCTTATGCGTCACCCTGCTTTTGATCGGGCAGCGACAAACGAAATCCATCCACTTGCTGCGGGACATAGGCTATAAACTTGAAATCGCTTGGCGTGTATTTATGCATAAAATATATTTACTCTCATGGAAGTCCGTTCTTGCTTTGGAAGTCAAGACTCTGTTTGACGGTCTGCCAACGTTGCTCCTTTATTATCTTTCGTGTGTTTATCGACGATGGCTCAACTACATATGTTGTAAAGTCAAATGGAAATAATACATGATCTATGAATTTATGGGGGTAATATGTTTGTATTAAGGTGATATACCAGACGTTGCAGTGACTGAGGAAAGTCACGAGAAGCCTTAGTATAGTAAAATACGTTTCTCACCTAAAAAAAATGTACTATTTCGTCTCGAATACGAATGTTAACCGCCCACTCACGGTTTTCGTTGTTCATTTGTTTTTTTGTGATTGTTGGTTTTATCGACCGATTGATTCACCCACACATGCACCAACAAAAGCGTCCAACTATGTGCCCCATCCACCCGCCTACGTTCCGGTCTAACTACCCAGCCGTTCAACTACCCACGCCAGCTTTCCGACCCAATCAGTATGTATCACTATGCAAAAGTTCACTTGCTTAGCTTCAGTGGTTAATCATTTAAAACCCAGTGGTAAATATACGTACCACATGCTTTAACATTTACACTTTAACACAGTATTTTGCCCACAGAATGTGTTAAAGCGTTTTGAGTGGTTGAAGAAAAATTCATTGACGCTTGTGATTAACCGGTTGTTGTGAAAATAAATAAAATACAATTAAAATGGAAGAGTTCTCACTGACACATGCGGCCCCCTTAAGGGCAAGATGTCTACCCCACTGGCGGACAAATATGTGCAAGCAGGTGATTTACTTACGTGATATGAATGACAAAAATGGAAACATAATAGAAAGCGTTCTTCACGACTTACATTCAAAGCTGCAAATACAATGTTTTGCTTTTATCGTAAATAAATGATAATGAAGAATTATCTGGGAAACTGACAGTGTGGTTTAGATGATACAAGAAAGGGAGTGGGCCATACATTTTGAAATAGAAGACCTAATAAATAGGCGAACCTGGCACGTTACTTTTATAGTATTCTGTCATACAAATAATCGATCTTTGAATCGGGATTAAGAAAAATGTATGCGCGTTATACATCGTGGACACCCCTGAACTCTGATTCGTAACATAACGCATGATATATGGCGTCATAAGCCCGCTAATTTATTGTACCTAACCTAAAGGGAAAGTACGTGTTAAAATTATTACATTTTCAAGCCGATTTATATTCATAATCAAATAACACGCGGAACAGCAGTTTGGCCACGTGGTTTATGAGGCGGACGTATTAGTTCGCAAACTGTGGTCGGTCAGACTATAATTACTGTTCCTCACGAAGTTTCGCTGTATTTACGTTAAGCTTTGGGATGTACGAAAAGCTATTATTTCATAAAACAAGTGAACAGTTTTATTCTTTGAGACCACGTAGTGTCAAAACCCAGGCGACACTTTCACAGTCCCGAAAAATGGATTGCCTGTAAGCAACACGTTTCGGCTTTAGGTCCATTTACAATACATTTGTTAAAAAGATAATCTTGTTCTTCCTTATACGGTACTGTGAACAATACCTTAACCCTTTAAAGCACGATGGTAAAAAATAAAGTACCGAATTTACGCTTATCAGAAGTGCGAACTGGTAAAGCCTGGGAACCTTCGAACAAAATGATGTCCCTTGTCCCTCCAAAACCGAAGTGTCTCTCAGTTCTCCTCCGTAATCTTCTCTTTGCATCTGTCTGTTTGCTTTTCTTTGTAACTCTCTCGTCCGATGAACCTCAGACAGTCCGAAGTGGAGAAATAACCATAAATGTCATATTATCTGGATAACAATCACTCTTCAGCGAATCTCACGGTCGAGTAATTTGTACTCATACTTCTTCGGATGGTTCTGGGTTCAAATATCGGTTCAGAGACCGGCTGTCATGAATTAAGGTTTTCGTGATTTTACTCAGTCGTTCAAGCCAGTAATAGAAAATCTTAAATTTCGACAGGACTGCCTCGTTCCATATCCGTTCTGATCTATCATCGTGTAATTCGACGTAGTACACTTCCAGCTACTGACAGCATCGTTAAATAAACAGAAATAAGCACTCTGCAACAAGTTAGTGTTCTTACAAAAAAAAAGAAAGAGAGAGGCGATTATGAAGGAAGTGCGTTTACTGTATCCTGCGCGCTGTCCCCGATAAGACGCCCACACGACGTTTCGTGCAGTCTGCAAACCGAATTGCAAGTGCATTCGATATTTGCAACGTGGGAGTTTCAGTGACGTTATCTGTCAGATGCAATGCCTCGTCACAACTTTGCATTTCCTAACTGTGCTGTGTAGTGCGTTTCTTTCCTGTCTCGTGTTTGGGATGTCCTGTGTTTGAGTCCTCGATGGATGCCACTGCGCCTCGAGCTTTTCATAGTTTTCTTTACAGTGTAAATTTTGACGAATTCTGTGAGCAAAAACTCTGCATTCGTCAGATACTGTGATGAGGGGAGGGGGGGTAGGGTTGAGAGTAAGTGAAGTGGGGACTGTACATAAGCTATTATAGACCGTAGGAAAGCGATAGACTAATTAACACGTGTTTAATTTAAGCATATACTTAAGTCCAGATAGGCAGATCTTTGTCTGATGGAATCCGTATTCAGAAATGATCTGAAACAGGAAGTTACGAGAAGGCGAAGGTCTTGTGCGATGTCTCCCCGTTTAGTCCGATAAAAGGTTTCCCGACGTTTCAGACGTGGTTGCATCCTCCTTCGTCATGGCCATATCAGGTGTTCGGGCTTCCCGACCAAAATTTTGTGTACATTTATCATATCTCTCCGTTCCCGTCATTATTTTAATACACGCCCTCAAAATTACGGATACCGTAGGGCACTGTTCTAAGACGTGGGCTGTTAATGGTGTTATAAAAGTAATGTATGCTATCCATGTGTATATACGGGCTTACAATAAATGTTAATTGTTTAAAACCCACGCTAATATTTCTTATTATACCAGAAATGGTGATAATACATGGGGCAGGTACATTACCTAACGTTTCGTGAGGTACGTTCCATTTAATTATATTCATTACCGTGATAATGTAACTTACAGCTCAGTGAAACAGTGCTGTGAGTTGACGCAAAAGCGGCATATGGCACCCACGCACTTCCTGAGGACCTAACAGTTGCGTTCCAGTGAGGGTATTCTGTTCGTACCTGCCTACATACCTTTGAGTATGCACAGATTCTGAGTCACATCATAAGTTCCTTGATGGCTAACGATCTTGAATAGACATTCGAAGTGCATACAAATTTTAATGTGTCCGGTGGAAAGATTTTCTGGGTGTGGACTGGGTACAGCTGGTTCAGTTCACCTTATAATTGCGGGTCCTTCTGAACACATTAATGAACCTTTGGGTTTTACAAAAGATAAAGAGATCTTCCTAACGAGCTGAGCAGCAGCCCATATGGAGGACTTTGCTCCATTGAGTTGCTTAAAGTGGATCTTGAAGAAACAGGGCGTGAATGTGGATTGAATTAATCTGGCTCGGTAAAGGAACCCCAGGCAGGCTTTTGTGAACATAGTAATGGACTTTTGAGTTATATAAAAGGCGAGTGTCTTTGACCAGCTGAGCAACTGGTAACTTCTCGAGGAGGAATGTATTCCGTGGAGTTATTTAAAATGGATGTAAAGGTGTGCGGTGGATTAAGGTGGCTCTAGATAGAATACAGTGAGGGGCTGTTGTGTATACGCTAATGAAGATATGAGTTATATAAAAGGCTTGTGTTTTTTGATCAGGTGAGAAACTGTTCTCAGAAAGGATTGTGCTCCACGGATCGCGTAGTTTGAAGAAGATATTCGTGAGTTCCTAAATCCCTGCAGGGGGTACCGAATTATTTGTTGAAATGTGTCATCCGCGATCGAATATGATTCACTGCAAGGCCAATAGACTTTCCAATGTCATGGTCGGTTATCTGAGCTGAATTAGTTTCGTAGACTAAACTACGAAGTAGTTTATATCATTCTGATTGAAGCTTATGATGTGTGATGAAGTTTGTTGTGAGATGTTAAAAACAGCAGACGAATTTATAGCATACTTTTCTTTCCTTAATTAGAACATTCTGTTACTGTCCTTGGTTCGACCTTCCGGCAGTAACTTTTGAATCACTTGACGGATGTTTATGAAACTTGGTACACGTAAACATTATGTAGTTTGAGAAGCACTACCATTTTCATAATATTCTTTTGCCTAAAACTCAGAGCCTGATTGCGTAGAAGCATAAACTCAGATTTCGTTGGGTAGGGAGGGCCACCACTTTGTCTTATGTGACTTTTGGATTGAAGAAGAAATGGTAAGATGTGGGGGGGGGGGGGGGTTCTCTTGTACCTGTATCCGCCTCTTCTAATGACTTCTCCCTTTTTGCTGGGAAGTTTTTAAAGTCGGCATGACGTAATATATGTTTCTTGCCGATTTGATATTGAGACAGGATTTTCGCATATTTACCAAACATATGACACAAATGTGAGGAGACTTTTCGGATTAAGTATTTTTTATTTTTTCAAGGGGCGCTCAGAAAATTAGATAAGATAATTTTTAAATCTCACATCCAGGCAATAGACTCCAATAGGACATGCGTACTGCACTACATTACGCGTTTCCCACAGATCCAAATGTGTGTGTTTACGGTATCTGACAAAACGGACGTGTGAACGGAAATTACATAATTGTTCTTTTATTTCAATTTCTCTTTCATCAACTTTCCTTTCATGTCCCTAGAATAAATATCAAAACACGGCCTCTTTGAAAGTGTATTAGTATTATGTGTTTATGGATTGAGGTGGGGTACAGCTCTTAAGTGCCACGGGTTGTAGTCGCTTAAAATAGGATGAAAGTGGATAACCTTCCTGTGAACACGAAGCATACGGCCAGCAACTGTTAGGAATGGAAGGCGATTGGATATCACAACAGTGACTTTGATTTCCGAGGTGTGAAAGAATTTGTTTTTTAAACAGTTTTTGTGGCTCCATGTTAATCATGGCTGACTCAGGCGATAAAATTACTTATATATATTTTTTTAAATTTTCCGTCGTTCCGGAACGTAACCCCAATTGTGGTTGTGGGAAGTAGAGGCTCGCTTTACGAACTCTCTTCAGGAATATTACCTACGGAGCGGATGACGAAAACATACAGATTGCCCCCCCCCCCAAATATATATACACAATGCTGACATGTAATGATTTTGTATATACATATTTTTGGGGCCTCCTATATTTCTCCTCTTGAAGTGGTTTCTGGTTCTCAGCAGCGAGCATGAAGACAGCTGTCTTCCAGGATTCTGCGCCGTGTAGTCTCATTGATCGACGTTTCGTTGGTGCTTAACGCCTCCATCATCAGGGCGATGATGGTAGCATACCAGAAGTCATCTTCATTTTTTCTCTTTATCGAACAGAAGATATTACTTTTATTCAGACTTTGAAACTTTCCTAAAAAAATGTTTAAGGATTTTACGTTTTTATGGCAGTATTACAGTCATGAAACATTTAATTTTCTCGTACGATAATTTTTCTTGTCATTCTGTACTTTTAACGTGTTGACATTTTGTAGTGCTTGCATTACTTAGATCTGTCTGGATAAATAATGATCTGCTATAAAAAATTAATAATCCTTCGGAACCTTAGAAATGAACCAGGGTAACTTGTATCCAAACAAAACAGATACATTCCCCCTCTGTTCGCAGTTCGGTCTTCAACTCTTCTCAAAATATGCTTTTCTTTTGAAAAAGTTACCATCATATAAGCCTGTGTGTCATTGAAGTTGTCTGTGTCTTTAGGACGTAGATTTTTTTTATTTCAAAAGCTACAAAATCATCATCCATGTATTCAGTCAACGCTGTGCAGATAAAGGCTGTGAATGACTTTCACTCTAATCCACACACTTCAGATGAACCAGCAAACGAGTCCGTATTACAAGGGGAACTAGAAGTACCGCGAAGTTCAAAAGCAATGACACAATTCACACAACAGGGTGTTTAATAATTTTTCATCACAGTTACTTTTATGAAAGTATTTGTCGATCCCACGTACTGTCTGGGACTGAACACGGATCTCTGCGGCTCAAAGCCTGTTTTGTGGTAACAGTCTGAGTCTATTGGTCGGGCTGATAGTAGAGGCCACGTGGTATTAGACTCGTACGAATCTTTATGTCTGGAACACGGGGATCCGGGGACTGGTTTAAGAATAGGCCTGCATTTCCAAGTACAGATACGGCAAGTTTTCGTTATACCAATATCCCTTTAAAGCTCAGTGGTAACTAAGTTTACCACCAAATTTAACTCTGTGTTTTGGCCACAGTATGTGTTTGTGGGGTTCTTATGATTCTCAGAATAAACAGCGATTATTTCTTTGAACAGCGTTAACCAGTTTACCTTTGTAATGGTGAAGTGTTGTGTTTTCTTTGCGGTACGGACTGAATTATTGAATGTTACTTAGATGGAATTTGGGCTTCAACAGGTTAACTGCCGCTAGAAACAGACATTGTACGAGGTGCGATCGGAAAGTTTCAAGACTGTGTCAATAGAGGGCGAACCGGATATAGTAAGAGCTTCTGCCGCTAGGGGGTGCGGCCTACATTCATAGTGAATCAGTGTGCCAGCCGGCATCATCGAATTAGCATTTGTTTCTTAGTTACGGGCGTTTTGGTAGTGCATTACACCGACCCTCCTGCGATTTCGGAATGGCGGATTTTCATGAACAAATCAAATTTTGCCAAAGACTCGCCAAAACGGCTACGGAAACCTATGAAATGCTAAAGCAAGCATTTGGGGAGTCCGCAATGGGTCGTGCACAAACTTTTGTGTGGTATTCACGTTTTAAAAATGGCCGAACCTCTGTCGATGATGACGAGCGTTCTGGACGACCATCTTCGAGCACAACGCCCGAAAATGTTACGAAGATTCGGCAGGCCATTCACGAAGATCCACGTCGTACCATCAACGACTTGTGCGACATTATTGGAATAGGCTATGGGACCTGTCAGCTGATTCTAAAGGAAGAACTCCACATGCGACGCATCATGACAACGCGCCAGCGCACACCGCCCTCAAAGTTCGGCAGTTTTTGGCCTCAAACACCATGGCCGTCATCCCGCACCCTCCTTAGCTCCGTGTGACTTCTTCCTCTTCCCAAAGATGAAAATTCAGCTAAAAGGAAGGAGATTTGAGACGATAGAAGAGATTCAGGCAGAATCGCAGATGGTGCTTGACAGGCTGACAAAGAAAGATTTCCAGGGATGCTTCCAGGCTTGGCAGCGGCGGTGGGATCGTTGTGTTCACTCCCAGGGGAACTACTTCGAGGGTGATGGATGAATTTAATACCTGAGATAAGTGTACGGGTTTTTATAGGCGCAGTCTAGAAACTTTCCGATCGCACCTCGTACTGTAGTAACCTAGGCAACCACACATGCCCTGGACTGTTACTGGAAGCAATAACATATTTATTCGCTGCTAGAGCTGTGTTATGTTCTTCGTAATTTTAATTTCTGTAATACGAGATGTAGTTAACCAAGATACTACGCATGAAATTTACTTATATCAAGAAGTCTTAAGATGAGTAATATAACAAAACTTTCTCGTTGGTATTTTGCTCACCACTTCTGTGGCCCGAATTTTTTATAGTCTGTCATTACAGCATCGCATGGCTGATATGACCTTTGGCGACACCATCAATTTTATCTGCCAAAATAAGAATAAAGTAAAGGCCTCTTACTCAAAGTGACTGTGACCGCAATATTGATAGCTTCCTTGTGAGTTGCCCACAGATTATATTTATGGACATGATAAAGAGCATTAACCAATTTTTGTAATGACGATGCGTTTTCCCCCCTTCCAGTTACGAAATTGCTTATTAAATAGGCTTTATATTTCGGTGTAAATACTGATACAAAAACTCCGCCATGAAGTAGCTCCCATGAGAATTTCTCAAAATTCACAATTCGGACCGAGTGGAGGAAGGCCCTAATCTGCAGCTCTCATCGCTCTACGTTGGTTGCTTCAGAACGCCTTAACGTTTCTTCAACCTAAGTTTACCACAAGGACGAGCAGACACTGTCTGGGAACCTCCACAGCCGCGTATTTCTCTCCCCCCCCCCCCCCGTTAAACGCAGTGTGCTTTACTATCCTCCCCCCCCCCTCAATTTTATCTTCTATCATTTATTGATGAATTTCGAGCTACAAAGGGTTGACCCGTCGCGTTTTATGTCAGACCTCAGATACTATTCTACTCTGATATGAAACGAAACGGATCAGCGTTGACCGTAGCATCCGTGTTCTGAAAGATACCAGTTCCGGAATCCAGCTAAGGAAGTGGCCCTCAAGTACAAACACTGTCTACAAAGCGGATATGACTAATTTGTTTCGGTAATTATGTTTACCGAATTCATCACGTTGTACTTCCTTGTGAGTCTACACTTCCGGTAACTTTAATTATCTTATAATTTTGAATAAAATGAGCGCATCTGTTAGCTCTGATTTTATTACGATATGAAACAAATTTCAAAAGCTTAATTAAGTCTTAATTTAGTTTGCATCGTGTAACAAACAAAGCTATAAGAATTGTAAGAAAATAATAGAAGGTATGTAATTTCCTGTTATAATTTGATTCGTTGAATACCGGTCGTGTCTTATTGTTTTGTTGTGTCTTATTGTTTTGTTGTGTCTTATGTTTTGTTGTGTCTTATGTTTTTGTGTCTTATTGTTTTGTCGTGTCTTATTGTTTTGTTGTGTCTTATTGTTTTGTTGTGGTTATATTGTAGGACCACTGAAACCGGGTAAAAACCCTTTTGCAGTTAATAATAAATAATAATAAAAATACAACGCAGACGTGTGACTCATATTTGCGAGTTTTATTAGTGTTTTGAGGAAACGCAAAAAACTCTCCGATAGTCGCGGTTGGTACAGCCGCGAGCATTACTAAAAAACGAACGTAATTATTTTATTTCCGCCTTTCCTTCTTTGTTTCCATCTCTCGTCCTTCATTTCTTTAATTATTTCTTTCCGTTTTCCTCACTGTTCATTTCCGAAGCCAAATTTGGGAACAGATTATCTGTTTTGTATATCATAACTGTAGTTAACGTGAGACCCGAATTTCTGCATTCGCCAAGCGCGTACTTACCAGTGTTATTTCAGACATTCCCTTTATGTGTTCACACTGCCGAACCTTCTGTACGTTTAGCCTCTTAAATTTGATTTTGTCGTAACGCGACGAGGTAAAGTCCTTTACGTATAAGCAAAGGCTTGAATAACTTGGAGCTGAAACGTTAGCTGTAGACCTAACATCTTCCTTTTAGTCACATTTAGTTTCGTTTAAGCCGCATTAAGTCTTTCGACGAAAGCATTTAACCGAAAAAAAGGAAAATTGAGTGTCTTTTTGCTAGAGAACGTTTTTCTCGGATTAGAACCCGTGATTTACGAGGTGAAATCCGATCCTAGACCGGCTGAAGCATTTAAAATACTTGTTTGAGAAGGGAGAATGTTATTTTTAAGAACGTGAGTGTCACACCTCAGTAGACCTTTTTCGTCTTAGGGTTACTGGCACAACCGCAAGATGAAACTGGCTGTAGTATCGCCGTAGCAGAGCCGGTCTGGACATTGCGGCGAAGAGAAGGGTTCTGCCTTGTCGGGAATCGATCCCAGCCCGTCCACTCCGTAGCCTTGTCACTGTACTGACTGAACTACCCCTGTCCCCATCCCAGAAATCAAAATGAACAAATGTGAAGATGATTTTGGAAATATCGTAAGTGTTCTAAGAATTAAACATGACCGGTGATGAAAGGAATGTCCCTTTGATTTGTCCGAATGTTGTATAGCCTTATTAATCTACGTCTTTCATCAGAGCCAATCTGACACTGTCAGCGTGTTGTAAGTACGTTCCGCAGTTATACGCGATACGTGTATACGTATCATAAGACTGGCCGCAGGTGTCGAACGACCTTCCGGAACAACGATATCTATTTTTTCAATTACGTTCTTTTCCTTTATTACATTTCCCCTCTTCCCCCTCCTGTGCTTTTATTACTTCTCCTTTCATTCCAACTACAGACTGCTAACATCAATCCCTTTTACGCACCTGAGGTGTCGATATTTCCGTTTCCCACTTCTCTTCTTATTTAACTCGTTTGGTTCAAGTCGTTACCTTGTACGATTTCAATTTATTTTATTTTGATATATTTCCCCGTATTTCTCTTGTTCGGGTGAATTTATCAGAATTTTCTTTAACGCCGAAATGTTCGTTTCAGTAAGAGAACGCGTTATACTGCCCACTCTTATCTTTTATTTGGTACTTCTGACTTGACCGAGGGAACGCGGATCATTTTCACTGTTAAAATTAAACATTTTTCCGGTCCGTTAGCCCCTTATGACCTGACGTAGGATCAGACAATCTGCTTTATTGTTATCGCAACATCCGGAAATAATATGACTGTGATTTTGCGTAATTTATTTTTTTTAACGACGCTGTCAGAAGTTCAGAATATATAGCGTCGAATGGTGGAGTCATTAATGGACGCTGAATTAAAAAAAAACGAAACTAAGCCGTCTCGGCGTGACGTGAGGTACCAACCCGTCTTTTGTCTGGGGGGACTGGGTAAAACCACGAAATATGACAGTTATATTACAATTAAACAAATGAACTATTAACAAACAAACAAAACAGACTAAGCAACCAGCTGAAGGTGTTTTTTTTTATATTTGTTAAATAATTTATAAGTAGTGAACTAAATTTAACTGGTTCAAGGAGGGTGCAATTCTGTGGTGTTTTCACAAAAGCGCACGTACTCCCATAAAGATACAAATAATTTTAACCTATTTGTTGCGTAAATCGGCCGAATAAATTGTGCGTCTATCTATGCATCTCCTTGGGGCCTTTTAAGTGTTGTTATAACGGAGCACAGAAAGCAGTTGTTTTTCTTTCAATCGGAGAATGGTCCAGCCACTGAAATATCCACGGCTTATAAATATTGCCACATACTCCGCTCGTAATGCATGCCGTAGTAAGTTTCCATGCTTACAGTGATAGATTGAATGTCGTCAAAGTCGTTACATTGAAAAGGCTAAACAAGGAGCCCTTATCGTTAGACATGCATGTGAGATTAGGAAGTGTGGGTAGATTAATACCTTTACCAGAGATGCTGCGCCATCCAGACACTGAGCCGTGTTTATCTTCTCAAGTAATGGTGCCTCTGATAAATTAGTGGTGCAAGGATATGCATCACAAAGGGAACGGTATCATACATTAGGGATTTTAATAATGTCGCTTTAAATTAGACATACGGAAAACATATGGCATGTCAGTACCGGGTTTATTCAGGTGCTGTTCGCTGGAAGAAATTCACTTGAAGAAAGAACTGTGGAAAAGTAATAAATAAATAAAGATGCAAGAGAGACAGGCGAAGGAAGGAGTCGAATTAAAGAAATATGAAAGAATAATAATAAAATATAATGCAAGAACAAATTTAAAAAAAGGTAAAGTAGGTAATAAACGAAGAATATGTAACGAAAGAAAGCAGATTCCGTAAGATATTGAAGAAAAATAGGGAAGAGGAAATGAGGATAAAAGGAAGAAGAAAGGAAAAGGAGGAAATAGGAACATTAGGCAAATAAAACGCGCTGTTATTTGTTGCAGGGTCTAGTTAAAAGAACTTGACTACGGTTTGTAGGCCTATATGAAATTTATGTGAATACTTCAACATCCTTTCAAGTTAACTGTGTACCAATGATGGCTGTCTCCTGGGTTGTAGCGCCGTGTAGTCTGGTAGAAGGTTACCGACGTTTCAGAGGTCCTTGCTGCCTTCATCATCAGGGCGACGGGTGTAAATTTTTCCCGGGATACACTGTGCTACAACCCAGAAGACAGCTGTGAAAACTTCAAATCATACCCAATTCTGTACCAAGTTTCGTTTTGGCTGTCACTGTATTTTATTCAGGTTGTCTGTGTAGTGGATATAGCACACAAAATATTGGGTGCGGCAAGTGGCAAATGGATCATTTGAAATTTTGTTGTAGTTGTTGAGAAGGGATTGGTGAATAATGTTTTACATTAAGTGAAGTTGCGATCTGAATGAAAGCTGTTTCACATTTGTGAAGAGTGATTTGGTCTAATCGTCAAAGTCATTAATCACTAAGATAGCGGTCGGTCACTGCTTCATTCTGTAGCATGATGGCTTTTGATAGCCTCGAAACTAAGTCTGTTTAATATTTTGCTCTGGTCCAAATTCCAGCTTACAAACCTCGATAAACAAAGCCATATGGCAGTTGAGAGACTTCATTTGGACCTAAGCTACCTACCCAGTGTTTATCTTTCCTTCATTAACTTCACAGTGATGTACCATCATAAGTAGCAAGCTCTGATTTATTCCTCCGTATTGAACTGCTCTGACATGCCTATAAATTTAACGTTGTTTTCAGCAACCGCGTAACTAACATGGAACACGGTCTTTCTGAAGAATGTTTTTTTTTTAATTTTCTGAGCTACTGAAGACACTATACAAAATTTTATGGAACCTAGATGTTCATTATCGTGTTCACAAAAGCCCGGTTCTGGATCCTATTGTGAACCAGAAGAATTCAAACAAATGATGTTCTTTGACGACGTTGTCATTGTCATAAATATGATCATTATTTTGGACATTGTCCATCGTCGTAGGGTTTTTTTAAACACGACGTTTGTTAAACTGGATATGTTTCTCTCCATGTTGGATTTGTAAGTTGTAACGCTATGTGAACTTGTGGGTAGATACCACCGTTTCGCAGGAATATACAACCTTCATCTTCAGGACCGAATTTCTGAATATGACACCTCTCCCCGTGATTCGTAATCTTCACTTACTCCTATTTATCATCCTCGAAACTGTATTTGATATAATATGCACATATTATATTTTTATCTAGACCTAGGTCTCTCGGCACTTCTCTGTAAAAGTTTTTAAGCTATAAATAACACATTCTTTCCTATCACGACGACCAATCTTTTAAGGAACAAATCTTGTTCTCCTCCAGGAATATAGTTCCAGTTTTCTTCACCTCCTTGTCTTTTAAGAATGTTAGTCATTTGTAGTTTGTATACGAGCCTGTCAGTGGCTTTGTATTAGATCACAGGACGAAAACTAATCTTCAAGATAATTTTTTGTTGTTCCCTCATTCTGGGGCTGTCTTCGGGAACTGCCTCCTGACGTAGGGTAGGTTAGTTTGGGCTGCCTGCCGCCTCGACGGATACAGTATACATCTGTGTAGTGCAAGAGTGGTTTCAAGATGTATCTCAAGCTTCTATATATCCTCGTATTAAAAACTGCCCTCTGGGGAAGTCTTTGTTATAAGGCATTGTGTATGTTGAGATTTCAGGTTCTCATGGCGATAGGTATTGGGGTGACTGTCATCTGGGATGCTGCATGGCGTAGTCTCGTAGAAATTTACCGACGTTTGAAAGGTTAATTCGTCAAAGCCGCCCCCTAAAACGTGGGTTAGTTTCTATCAGATTACATGACCAACATTTCCAAAGGCAGCCATCTTCATTGTGTTTATTTTGCTTTCATAGTCAATTGTATTTGTGACGTAATAATAGTAATGGTCTCTGGACGTGACAGTTAGTCACGAATATGTTGAACAGTCACGAGAAAGTCGACCAGGGTGAGGTATGGGCCTAACTTCCCCTCTTGTCTTAACCGTGGTACTTATCATCGCCTTCATTAGAACTCAGTGATAATGCCTTAAGTTAGACCACTCACACTTCCACTCACACTCTCCTTAATTCATTGTTTATTATGACCCATTTATTTTAACCATCAATTAATTATTCTGTCTCCCACCTGTTTTATTGTTATCGCTTATGACCTATCCTGATAACTCGGCCGGGATTCGAATAGGATACATATTTAATAGAGCCTTTAAAGCATTGTAGGTAGTATCCATGTGCATTAAATTAATTTAGGCCTGTATTTGTAATTTATGTATAATTATTCTATGAATTTTTTAACCGATAAAAGGCAGACGTGTAATTTGAAGTGTCCTTTATAAAAATTCGATCGTTTCAAGTCTAACTCTGAATTATTTGTCGTCGTTTTATAAAATTAAGAATTTGAGAGGATATAGGTATGTTTGGTAGTAAAACTTGGTGTAGCTCCGTGTATTGTTGTAGAAGTTTACATACGTTTCGGAGGTCCTTGCTGCTTCCATCGTCAGGGAGATGAGGTCTCGCTGGTAAATTACTACCAGACTACAAGGTGCTACAACTCACCGCCGTGAGAAGTTCAGATTCTCCTCCATGTTGTTATAAGCTTACCTATAATCTCTTCCCATCTATTTATCAGCCATTCATTTCCCCTTCCCACCTCCAATATTTCGTCGCCATCACAAATATGATCGACGCGTATATCCCCAGGCCATTCCCGTTAAATAACCTATCAGTTCGATAGATGAATTGTGGAGACAGATATAATTGAAGGACAGTATCAACTTTTCGTTGTCATTTTAGTGCATATTTGCGTTATGTTCTTGTGTCCGTGCTTCCGGAAAGTATCTTAGATGTTTTGATTTCCCAATCAGATTTTACGGCTTAAGTCTTACAGCGATTTCCAAGGCAACGAGACTAAGCTGACACGTTTCTTTGCTTTGTTTTATCTGTTGTATAGAATATGTGGCTTGAAGTAATGTTATGAACGGAGTATGAACATCGGGGACATGAGAAATTCATACAGGTTGATAGCCGAAATGTCCGATTGAAGAGACAGTGTCTGAAATCTAGGCCCTTGTTGAAAGGTAACATTATTAATATGGATCTGCAAAAATTCAAACTGAAGGTTTTCAACATGGCGTCCTTTTATCACGTCCGGTCTCTCAGCCCTTTGGTACGGAAACTAAAATGAAAGTTTCCATTGACACTTCAACACTGGTAACTATACCTGATTTCCAATTTCGTTAATCTGCATAGAAATCGTATGGGTTTTATTTGATTCACAGAATTAAAGTTCCAACATTCATATAATGTATTTTGTGGAGTAAGAAACCTCGTCTCTATAAAATGTTAAACATTTTTTTAAAAAAAGTCTTTTAGTTACGTGACAGAATTAAAGTGAGAAACGTTTGCAGACGACTTAGGTCTGTTTTGCCGCCAGATATATAATACCCTACAATTGTAGGGATAGACTTTGCTTAGTGATAAGACTTGAAGGGACAGATATTGTCCTTATTGTTCTGAAATTGGGTAAATATTCCCCATTGTGTTTGAGGAGATGGTAATTTAACACTGTTTTTCGTACTCTGATCTCTGCCTCATATTTAATGAGTCCTGACCTCAGTAAAATATTTTATCGGTAAGTGGATAAAGATTAATCCAGTACGTGGGGCTACTGACTTGGTGGAAAGATTTGACTTTGTGTAATGCAGGACAACCTACAAGGCTACACGACACCACAATCCGTAAGACCATATTTTTAAACAAAATAAAAAAAATTGAAATAAATTTTATAGAAATACATGGGCTATGGAATTTACGTCACGTAGGGCCTACGGATTTTTATTATTTTGATTAATTTTATTAGTCCTTTAAGGGAAAAAGGTAGGGCTTATTCATATGTAAACGGATCAGAAACCAATTTGTCTGAGAAATTGATTTGGAAACAGATTTCACCAAATGTATGGGTTTTATCAGCTTCTGACCACCAACTTGTTGCACTCCATTGAAACTTCTCATTTCTTGTGACTGCTTCGTTGTTTTCCGCCACAGGTCGTCTCTGTGTATTTCCTGTACGCGGTTGATGTTGACTTGTAGGCCCCTGGTCGGTTTGTTGGTCCCCAAGAATATTCAATCCAGAGTTGAAAGTATTTGTTTTTTTTTTTATGTTGTATAAAGTGACCCGAGAGTCATTTCTTATGTTGTTAGAAATCTGGGACTCGAAACGAAATTCAATGTCAACACTTAGAGGAACTTGTCATCGGATGGAAAGGGAATGGTGTTGTGGGGTGAAGGAAGGTTAGGTTTTGTGTGAATATTTTCCTTCGCTTTATTTACACACCGCTTGGTGGCTTTGTTTGACCACGCCATCATGAGCAGCCCGTACAGGCATCCAATGAAGGATGTCGAAAATTGACTTGAAACATGACAGTTGTCTAACTGAACTGCGCATGTGCAATGAACTTCCGTTTGACTTGAATGTTTAATAAGTGACGTAACTTCGGGGCACATTTGAGACACTTGTGTTTGCTGCAATTTATTTTCATGGCTCAAATGAAACTGGGGAAAGACTGTGTGTGTCCGTCCGCATGTTACCTGATGTGATCGAATGTGTTTCTTCATTTGTTTTATGTGAACTTTGTATTAATAAAATCGTAACGAAATTTAAGTGCAAATTCATGTTTCTGGACGACTTAGCTTTCTGTCTTCCACTTTGTAATGTAGCTTAGAGCTTAAGAAATACAAGTCAGCATCTATAACATCCTTGTATGTGAATCATCGTTGTTAAATAACCTGAGAACCATACGATGCCTGTCGATTACATATTCTGTACAGACGTAAAGTGTAACGTTTTATGAAACGTTGTAAAGCGTTTTCTGTGGCCTAATATATTTTAATGTTTTCCTTGTTTTATATTTTCACTGCCGTTTCCTGGTGCCACAAATGATAAGGTAACCGCAGTGTGTGAACCATTGGTGTGTGTGGTAGGTAATTTTATCGTCATGACTCTTCTGTCCACACCCTTGTATAAGTTTTAGTTAACATGGCTGAATGTTAATTCCCTCGCGTCTCCTGATGCAAATGTTCGGGGGTGACTCATCAGCTGCTCCTTCGGGATATGCAGCCTCCCACAGAGGCAGGAAGTTGTTACATTGATATTCTTAGGATTGGTAGGCGACTTGGCAACAGTGTTGAAATGCTTGTTTCAAATAAATATTTTGCTTTTGACATTTCTCAGCGTCCACAGTCGTCCGTTATGGAACGAGGATTTGAATAAAACAATCCCATCTAATCTATGATTCAAACAAGAAGGCGGGCAGATGTTAATTGCGCAGTGGTGATACAACAATGACCATCACCAGGAGTTTAGTTTCAATTACTTTTCGCTGTGTTTTTAAAAACTCTCGCAAGCTTCAAGTCTTATATTTAATTCTTTCTTTGTCTGTACCTTGTCCATGCTCTAATCTTGTAATTCCCAGTAAACATCGCACAAAGCTCATTTGTCCTGTACTCAGTCTCTCTTTTTCAGTACCAAATTTTGTAGTTCCTTTCGCTGTAATGTTATAAAGTATACAAGGTTGGTCATCCATGCGCCATAAGGCGTATTATTTTAATTACACCGGTTAGTAATTTGGCAACCCCTGTTCTAGGCAGGTGTCTGCTGTTGTATGTAAACTCCAAAATGGACGCCCCACCTATAGACGAAAGTGTCAACTGCTTTACACGAGTTATCGATTCGAAACTGACTGTTCCAAGCGAGTGTGTTATTGTGTCAATTAACAGTCGGACATATCCTGAATACGAAGTAGTGATAACCACACGCTCCATCACGACACTCCATGGTTGATTGGTTAAGAGAGGACACCTTGAAGAACGAACATAGTTGATAGGATAATATTAAATAAGATGTTAGATAAACACAGTGTAGTGTTGGGCGGAAATTGGTGTTAAAGCAAGGAAGGAAAAGGGTACACGTGCAGAACAGTACCATAATTCTTATGAAGCATAAATTTATGGCTTCTGATTAGGTTAATTTATATTCCTATGCGGAGTATGTGCTGTCGACTTGTGTCAGCGGAAACCTTCTTGCGAACTGGAAAGTTCCATTGTCGAAATCCTTTATGAGTGTGTTTTCATTTGTCATTAATTATTTTTATCAGTTGAATGTATCATTGCATCAGACTTTATGAGCAAAGTAATTAGACTCATCATTAATTATTTAGTCTCTTTTCAGTGCCAGAACGTTACCATTACGTTACTGCGTCCTGATTTTTGAAAAGTTTCTGAGATATTTTCAGATACAGGAAAACCACATTGAAATGTTTCAGCCCCGTACAACTTTTGACCTAATTCAAGTACATTCATTATTCATGTGTTCATTAGCCGGTACATTATAAAACGAGTAAAGCACTTTACCGAGGTAGTGTTGTGTTTTACAGACACTTTCGTCGTGTAAATACGAGATGCTTTGACCGAGTTAAGCACTTTTCCAAACACCACAGTGTTCCTATGTACACGTTCTGTCACTGAAACTGATTTTCTAACAAATGACCTATTGTTCGTCACCAGGTATCACCTTCTTGTAATGCCAAAACTTTGTTATGTAATATGTAATTCGTGTAGTTGTGTAATAAAGTCAATTCTATATATCGGCCTTTTACAAACGAGAATGAAATAAAGTAACCTTTTTATACGTGTTTCTGTTCCATGTTTGAAAACTTTATATGCTTATGCTTACTGCTACCATCATCAGGACGATACATTTATTGATTATCTGCCCGTTACTTGCTGTATGTGATTTCTTCTTCTTAAGTAATTACTGATTAGGTCCTCTGGCCAGTTCCAATTCTGAATTAAGTTCTGAAACTATGAATCATTTTATGAGTTATTTTGGGTTCCTTGACGGGCTGTCAGTTAGTCTCTCCCTACACAGGACGAAACAGCACACAGGTGATGATGAACCCTGGCATATATCCATGTCTCCGGTGGGGTTCGATCTCACGATCTCAGCTTTAGAGAATTCTAGCATCCGTTGTGAACGGCCGTATTTAATGTCATTTTGGAGAACAAGCGGGCTACTGACATGATTTATTTATCTCTTTCTCGTCTTTATCTTTAATTTTATCAGATATCATCTTATTGTGTTCTGTTATTTAATGACTGAAAATCATCGGCACACGTGTGCCACACATTTCTAGTTCCTCCGGATGTTTATAGTGTTTAGTGTATCTGTCTACGTAATAAAAGTGTTGGTTGGCATCTTGATTGGTTTAACGTTAATCATTAACTTTTAAGAGATGTTGGACCGTATGGGATAATGTTCATGAATGTTTGTATGTTATTTTAACCGTTGCCATGGTAATACTATAAATGGTTTTGTAAAAATATGTTTACTGCTTTAGATTTTAACGTAATTTTTGACGAGTACTTTTCTGGTGTTCTAGAACAGTAATTTTCAAACAAAAATAAAGAGTATTTAAACAATCTGTAAGAAGAAACAGTGCAGTACATCCGGAACGACTAGTATCTTTTGCATTTATAGGGAGACGGTCGTTTTCTGAGCTTGTAAAGCGAATCAGCATTCCAGATACGCCTGAAGTCTGGGGCATGCGACCTCTCCGCATTGACTACATGCCAAAGAACAAGGGCTCTCGATACCCGCGGTTTCAAAACCAGGTTTCCAGCGCACAGATATTAGCAGTCGGATTGAACACAGGAAAACACGAGAGAAAATAAAGTGGAGGGAAGGAAAGAGTTTCCCAGGCATTGCCCATTCGTCCTTCGGGTAAAGGTAGATTGCCTGTTGCTTAGTTAAGCACCGGGTAAACCTTACCTTAACTTTTACCAATCGTTGTAGACTGTGTGGCTGAAGTCAATATCAATATTATGCTCCCATCTGCTTCTTTGTTTTCCAAGTGATCTGTTTCCCAAAATTTTATCAAGGACGTGATTTTGTTATGTTTTTGAAAGTCATTATGGAAGTTCTGTACTTCTGTTGTGAAGTGAATTTTGTTTCGTTTTGATCAGCTTTGATCCTGAATCTACATTTATGACGTACTGTTTTTTTCTTTGTTGCTATAAACCGAGTTGAGGTGTTTGAATGACTAAATAGCAACTGTGGGGAACGATGTTTCACTGTTCTGTAGAATTCATCGGTAGATATCTGATTAACCGTAACAAATCTCGTTCAGCATACACATGTCAGTGCTTCCAACATCGAAATGTTTGTGTTACATTCTCTCTAAATCTGGTCCGGATAAAATAAATTACTAAATGCCGGCACGTTTGTTTGACATTTTCCTGTGATTTAGCTGTGTGTGTGTGGTTGCATCAACTCCTGTCATTTAATTATTCTCAGTGTTGATGACCTGCTGTACTCGCCCCCTGTTATGTTAACACATCACTGCTGTACTTTGGAAAATTTAAAAAAAAGGTGTTTTAGTTGTTGTTCAGGGCTCTCTCTGGCTTCCTGACTTACTCGACTGATGAAGGCGAAGATACTTTATCGTAAACGTTGGTTTGTTATCTACATTTTAGCCTCGGTTATGGACAGATTATTGTGGTAAACACAGCGAAATGGGCGTGCATTTTAACCCGACGTCAGCGGAAATAGTTGCTTTTATAAGAATACGTAACTGTCTTCCGTACAACTCCGGTAAATAATTTATTTACAGGGACATAATTTTATCTATCATCATTTATAACAGTACGATCCGGTTATGGGCTGAACGCCTGGGGTTTCGATTGCCGGCAGGATTTTTTCGTCACCACTTCCAGACCGCGTCAAGGAGTGCAAAGCGGCCGGAACGTAACGAACGACTTACCTCAGTCTGGTGCCGAGATTAGAAGTTATACGGTCATGCCATCCTTAGTGATATAATACCGTAATTGTATCTGGTGAAGTGTACAAATTATAATACTGATCTTTAACTTCGCCCTGAAGATGAAGGCGGTACATTCTATGAAACGTCTATAACCACCTGCAAGACCTCACTGTTTTGCAGTCGAGTATACTGTAAAATCACCATCTTTATGTAAAGAGGGCCCCATGATTTCTTGAGGGCTAAGCTTATCATCTGCATCACATTTCGTGACAAGCCTCGAGACGGTTAGCACGTAATGGGCTTCAAAATTTAGCCGCGGATTGGATACTGATGCTTCTCATAATACTGAAATACTACTGTCACGCGTATTATGATTCTATTGGGGACTGTAGAGTATTTTAAAGTTTTTGAAATTGATATTCATGTGTTGGTGGTTACTTATCGCTGATTAAGCAGATACTTAGTTGAACACGACGCCCTCGTCTGTCGACCTGTCTCTCTCCCCTGTAAATATTTGCGTTTGGTCAGGTCCCGTGGTTGCTGTGGCAACGCTATACACCAGTGACTACAGCGATAGTGGTTTTATGCGTGGAACTGCGTAGTTCTGTCACATTTCTGCATGTATATTCTTAATTATTTACGTAGGGAGATGATTAAAGGCTGATGACACACTTTCTGTCAAGCAAGGACGCATCAGCGTTGTAAACAAGTTACCTCACCCGTGTGGCCTGTGTTTTATAAATTTTCCTAACCCTTAAAAGCCCAGTGGTATTTATATGTATCACTTGCTTTGGTTGTCGGTAACTCTACATTTCGTACGTATGTGTTTTTCATATGATTCTCATAATACACAGCGATCATTTCCTTAAACAGCGTTAACCAATTGATCTTTGTAATGGTTAAGAGGTGTGTTTTCTTTGCGGTACGGTCTGGATTCTTAAGTATTACTTTGCCGAGCTTGGTCTTCGATTAGTGTAAATGTTTACACATTACGTTTTACTGTTCAGATTATTTTTAACTTAACGTAAAACGTTTCGGAGGGACATACTGCCTCCATCTTCAAGGCTGAAAATTCTCATATAAGAATACGTGTAAAATTGCATCCACATCTTCAAAACTTCTGCTACTAAGGCACAAGAAGATCTGTATTTCTACCACTTGTCATTTTTATTGCGATGTACCACAACTTTCATAACACTCTATAGCCTGAAAATGAATTCTGTGTCTATTGTAGAACAGCTCTTCCTACGACTGCAAAAGAAGTAACAAAAAGCATAAATCACCACCGCAGTGTAATGTTCGTACAGACGGTTCGAAGTTCAGAGCGCAAATAAGAATGAACAATGCGGATGGGGAAGGAGTACTTGGCTGCTTTCCCACCAAGACGTTATTCCAAGCTGAAGAACAGTCATGTAATATTCTATCATCTTCGTTTCTTCTGTGTTTATCAGTTTTATTTTGTTATTCGTTTCTCTACGATCTTAGATTCACACCAGTGCTCGTTTCTGTAAAGACAAGAACGATAACTTTTCCGTGCGTTTGTTATCTAAACGATAATTACTGCATTAGCAGTTTTAAAACTCCTAGATGCAGATGCGTCTGAGTTGGGTCAAACCATCAGTGTTCCCTGACAGAGTCACTTATTTCAAGCCCAAGGCACGCTTTTCTTCAGTTACATACAAAATAACAGTTCTGTGAATTTGTGCATCGTATCCCGAAAATATGGTTACATGGCCCTGAATGTGGTAATTCGTATTCAACACGTACTTTTTAATTATGGCTAAAATAAAATATTTTGAAAAACAGATTGAAAAACAAAAATATTGACAATACCGTCTTTTGGGTTGATGCGACCTGTAATGTGGTATGTTGATTATTAGGATGGTAAGCAACCGTAAACTTGTACCAGGCTACACGGTGCAACACCTTGAGAATCTGATATCTCACCTGCATTAGCAGTAATTTAAATATATTCCATGATGCAGTTCACATATTCGGTCTCTGTGTGTGACTTTTTTTTCTTTCTTTGTTCATCTGTCATTTTCCTTCTGTTCTGTCTCTTTGTGCCTTCAGTTCTCTGTTCCTTTTATCGCCTGTTCATTCTTTTTTCTTCAACGTGTTTTTTTCTCGCTCGATCATCCCATTCATTGTTGAATGAATCCATTAGGAAGAAACGTTTGTTAAGTCTGTCTCCAGATGGCAGGGCATAACTCTCTGGTTTACAATGTTTATTTTTTTTCAGCGAAATCCTCTAACGATATACCTGTGTAATATTGATAATGTGAGAAATTAGAAGCCTCTTATCCCCGTGTAATCGTGGGGGGGGGGGGGGTGTGTGTGCAAGTGTTTTAGATGTTAGTCTTCGATTTTAGTTTTTCTTGGCATTACGTTCAGAGCGGGGCGTGTATGAAAACAATGAACCTTGTCTGTTTGAGGTTCTGTCCACGTCACTCACAAGCCATCTGTAGTTTCATTGTTCGGCAAAGTACTTCAACTTAGTAGCGAAAAAGTATCGCTTATACCAGCCGGCATTGGCTTATTAATATTACCGTCGCGTAAGGTAGTTTGTTTACATCATTAGCAATTGGAACACTAGGAGACCAAGCCCTCTTCCGAAGCGCTGTAAATAGCTTTGTGAACGTTTGAGAGAACACGTGGCTACCACTTGTCTGACAGCATGCGTCGATGCTGGCTGTACCGTTTTAAGAAAGGAAGAACATCGTATGGCGTTTCTGGATTCCATATAATTTTATTTCTTCAATCCGCCTAATTTTATGCGTGTGATGACGTCACTTTGGGCGCCATTTGAATCGCTGAAGCGCCATATTGTCTTGCAAGGATGAGTCGTTAGTATTACATGTACAACATGGACGCACGCCGGAAACTTTACCATTTTGTCCTGTTTTTCCTTGGTCATGTCCGTTTCATTTAATTTGTTTTTTTTCTGATCGTCGTCGTAGGTCCCTCCCCTCTTCGCCCTGATGAAGGCTGCTTCTTCCTTCCCCGCATGTACGGCATCTATCGGTATTGACTTTTTTTAAAATTTGACGCCAATTTATCATATTTGTTCCAGATTTTCCTTCTTTCTTTATATTTTCTTCCCTGGCTTTGCCCTCGTTTCACATATTACATTTTCCTCCCTATTTCCATGGTCCTGTCTCCACCCCACCCCAAACTCTTGGTCAGAAGGTTGTCACCCCTTCACCCACTTTTTCCCTTAAATAAATCGCAACACTTCACCTAATGCTTGTAATGGAAGTGATAGCTGTTTATACGGAAAATCATACTAAACATATAAATATATTTGTGCACTAAATACAAAGTTACTTAATGTTAAAGCAGGTTGTAAATGCACTTACCATTGGGCTCCAAGGGCCAATACAAATTCCAGTGATTCCAGTCTATATTCATGTCTTTGGAATTTCATCCCATGCCCTCGTTCATTCTGCTAGTGAACATATATCTAATCGGGCGCTCTGTAAACGTCACTAGTTGATACAGTGTTCCAAACTGACCTGCTCAGCGAGTGGGTGTAATCTTGTATTCGAGACGAATGTTGGCTGCCCTGAGGGTGTTCGTGGTTTTTCTCAGTCATGCTGCGGTAGTAACTTTAAATAGGTTTCCTTTCCAAGCCTTACCTGGTTATTCTTCCATCTTCCCGTCTCGTTACACGCTCTGAATCTCCTGCAAATGGAACAAAACCTTTGACCCCAACCCTGTGCTGTGTGAGCGAAATATACTCGGAAGTTGTGGCAGTATATATAGTATTACTTCCCAGTCTTCGCACTGACGGCACTAGTGAGAGACTTAGAGTCTATGTGAAAATTGCATATGTAACAGCGACATTGTCACTTGGTGCACAAGAAAGCTTTTAACTTTGTAGCTGAAACACACTCACGACACAGAATTACACACACACACACACACACACACTCAACTTGAAATATAAAATAGGCACACCGTCGTACATTAATGTTCAGGGGGGCCCCTAACTCTGTTTTAAAGATAATTTCCACCCTGATAAAGCACTCAGACGTTTGCATCAGTCAGAGGTCAGTCAGAAAACGCGTACAGTAAATAAGAATGTTGTGGCGATTTCAGGTTCTTACGGCAATGAGTATGGAGGTGACTCTTAAGAGCTGTGTCGTGTAACCTTGTAGAAATTGACCGACGTTTCAGAGGTGCTTGTTGCCTTCATAATCAGGACAAATTGTGAATCATGTCCCTGATGGTAGAGGCAGCAGGTACCTCTGAAATGTCAGTCAATTGATGCAAGGCTACACGTCTCAATTATTGTGACGCACTCAGAGTTGGAACGAGTTAACACGTTCATTACCGCTTTATTCACCCTGGTGTTTGTTTCAGGCCCTCACCCCTTGTCGCTATGACGACCGTGGTCGTCGTTGTGGTATCATCCTTTGCGTTTGCCGAGTTAGTCATGGGCTCTTCCCGCTTCTTCGGTAAAGGTAAGACAAGTTCTTGGCCATTTTGTTTATTTCGCCATCACAGGTTTGCTGTTCACTTGTTTCATGTAGCTCGATGTCAGACTCCGGGCACGCGACCGTTCCCTGAGCGGCCCATCAGAGAAAAAATCTTTTGTAACACAAATTTTAATTTTGCGTAGAACCGTACGAGTGAGTGGTACGTCTTTTAGGGAAGAACGCGCGTCGAGGGTGTGTGAGAGCAGGGTGCTGAGGATAATATTTGGTCCTAAAAGGGACAGGAGGCTAGGAGAAAATTTCATTATTAGAGTCTCAATTTGTACGATCACCAAACATCATTAGGACGATCAAATGAATGAATATGGAATCGGTTGGGCATGTAGTGTCATGAGAAATACGTACAAACGTTTGATTGTAAGGATGAAGCATAGGTGGGAGGATAATATTAAAATTGATCTTTGGGTAATGAAGCTTTTGAATACATAAAGTTATCGAGATGTCGGATCCCCTCAGAGGTTTGCTTGTTTATTTGCCTTTTCCTGTATTGTATTGGCACAATAATAACTAAGAGTCTTCTTTATTTATTAAGCGATTTTTTATCATCTGCTTGTGATGTCTTCCGACATGTAAAGCAATAGTTGCATTTTGAACAATAGAACGTACAGGGCCAAGTTATCATGGAAATATTTTCTCAAAGAAAGATTTTTAATGAAAATTGAATACGATGATTGTTATTAAGAAAGAAACAAAGAACAAAGGACAAAAACTTTTGTTTACCGTGCTTGTTCTTTGAAAAAAATAAAAAGGCAACACTCCGACATATAGATTTTTTTTTATTTTCTTTTTCGCCTCAAGACCTGGCAGGTAATTAGTTAATTGCTCTATATGAGTTAATTAAAACGATTGTCCTCGATGTTGAATTATACACAGAAAGAAGGATCGTATCTCTAACGGTTGTCAAATTAATTAAAGGGCTTTGAACCGCCGTAGCTAATTGTAAATTACAGTTGACGTCCATGGGAAAAAAAATTAATTATCCTGCCAGGATTTGTTTGTCGAGAACTCTGTCAGATTTCGAGTATAGGAATGGAAGAACATTGCAGGCCGTCTGGTCGCAGAAGAAATACGATTCATAAACACGCTTTAGAATTCTGAAAACTGCCACAAACGACATGTAAATTAAATATAATACCTGTGAAGGGAAGGGACCAGTACTGTGAAACCTACACGTTGGGAGGATAATATTAAAATGTACCTAAATAAATATGATATGAGATCTTAGACTGGACTCATCTGGCTCAAAATAGGGGCGGTGAACATTGTAATAAATCTTCAGGTCCTATAAAAGCCGGGAGACCTCTTGATCAGCTAAACGTCTATCACCTCATAAGGACTCTAGGAACGGATTTACCAAACCGCGCATTTGACTTTGTACATGTTGTCCTTTTCTGAAGCACTACACGATGGAGGCATACATTAGTTCATGTAAAATAACAACATGGCTGCTGTATTCCAGGATTCCATCACATAACCCCAAGCTGTAATAAGTCCATTATGTTACAATCGATTCAGCAGGCCTTGTGACGTATCGGTATCGATTTACATTACTTAAGGAAGACTTTTAAGACCACTTGATTTGCATAGTTGGAAACTAAAGCAGCTGACGTAATATTTTTATTAATAATCTGTTCTTTGAAAACTATTTCATTCAGAAGACTTCAGAATTTCATAATTTTTAAAGAACGCTTACTGATTTTTCCTTTCCAATTTTGTTTCGATGTGCTTGGTGCTATAGAGTTTACTAAAGTATTTTTAAGGCCTCTCCGTCTACCAATCTGATGAATTGGCAGCGGTCTAGACGTATTTTTGTTGGATTCCAGGTTCTAGTCTCCAAGAAGAATTAACATCACGTTATTTTCTGATTTTTCTCAATCTCTAAATTACAATTCTGGGCTAACTTGTTATACGCCATGAAAACCTATTCTCAGATCCTCACATAGCCATTTTTCTTACCATGTTCCCTTGGATTCCTGCGCTGTACAAGAACCGTGTTTTAGAAACGTTCTGGATGAATTTATTCAGTTTAACGATTTTAAAGTTAATTCAATCCAGCTGGAAAACTGAATAAAGACTTAGATGGTAGTCTTCTGGGTTGTAGCGCAGCGTAGTATGGTAGAAGTTTAGCAACGTTTTAGAGGTCCTTGCTGCCTCGATCATCAGAGTTCAAACACTTGTATTTTTCATAGCATTTCTTACTGACGTTGCTTCGTAATGGAAGTTCACCCGTGGAGTCATTGTAAATCGTTCAAATTTCTTGAATGTCTCGTCCGTTCTGGTTTGAATTGTGTGGGCCACAGACTAGAAGGGGCGTTGGTTGAGGTGAATGCCCTTTAGTCTTTGTCTGAATCGTTCACTCCTACTTCTTCGTGATTGTTCCAAAGTTCTTGAGTAAGATCTAAATTTGTAGCCTCGGTTCTTCTTGTCCTCCAACACTGGTGGTTAATGTTGTAATTTGCGCAGGTGAGAATACAATATTAAAGTGCATCTTACGGTAATAGATTTGGTGTGTGGTCTGGATGTATGTGGCTCACGATGGAGATCAGTGGCGAGCTCTAGTGAACAAAAAGTGAGCCTTTGTGTTCCCTGATTTTTTTTCTTTGACTAGCTGAGTGACTATTAACCTTTCAAGAAGGGCCCTGTTTCATGGAATTATTTTAATATTGAAGACTTCCATTGTTTTTTGGTATATACTATTGTGCTGAGTTGTACACATTGCCACCACAGTAATAAGATACAAATGTAACCCGTGCGTTTGCATAATTTATACATGCCCCTGGAGGGGAGCTCCCTACATTCACAACTTCCGCTGGAAAGGAAGATCTCCTGTGGTTCAGACATGGAGCTGCTTGTTAGAGAATCTCTCTACCCCCAACAAACATTGGAGGCAGTGCGATGTATAACCCGCCGGTGCCAGGGTAAATGGGTTTTACCTCTAATTCCTTTTCAGGAAGTCCCGGGCTCAAATCTCAAACTGGACGCGTGCTGTCTTGGAGTTTGTACTAGTTTTTCTCAGTCCGTCTAGACAAATGCTTGGTCATATGACCTTAACCCTTTCTACGTTACGTCTACCCTTCCTACGTGTATTTAAATCTTAGTGTTCAGAAACAAGGGAAATTTACCTTAGTTTTATGAATGTCATGTCGCTTTGCTTCAGGATGACGGTGAAGTTGTTCGTGTTCTCTTGTCCCTTGCGGTCGGTGGACTTGATAATGATATCCAAGTGTGGCAACTATAAACAGCCGGATCAGAAAGGAGTGGTTGTGTGAGGGGGTGGGGTGGGGGGTTAACACTCGGGGGTCTACTAAATGTGACTGGTGAAGTTCATCACCGGTCAGTCGTGGCAAAGCAAACCTTGTACCCAAAGTTTTGCTGCAGGTAAAAGCGACTTATCTGATTTTGTACGAAAAGGAATTCAGTTCTCAGTGGCTGATTATTGTTTAGTGTCCATGATATTCTCTGCTCCTACTTCCTCGATTTTAAGACGCACTTTTTTTACAGTGGGTACCGGGGTCCTTTCCCGGGGGTAAAGCCGGCCGGGGCGTGATGCTGACCACTCACCCCCATCTAGTGCCGAGGTCAAGAAAGAGAGGAGCTATACCTCCTCTCCCCCCAATCGCCTGTATGGCACGTAGCGGGGACAAACTTCATAACCAACATATTTAATTGATGCTGTATAACTTTTATCACTTGTTGCAACTTCAGTAAATTACTCATAAGCAACTAGCAAACCATGTCATTTATGATTATAACTTTCTTATCTACTGCAGTTGTTACAGCGCTCTATAATAAGCAACCTGACGAATAAAAGAAAAACTCCATTTTGTGTTTTTTGTATTCTTAATGACCAACCCACTAAAACAATCGCAACAAGAGTGATTTATAAACTGTTGGAACAACCAGCATATTATGAATTCTCTCGATTAATTGAAGTTTAATTGTGGGTAGGAAAATTATCAGGATGTAATTTTATTTGGAAGCCAGACACGTGTTATAGTAGCGCATTTATGTACGTACGAGCGAAAGGCCAGCTGTCATTGTCAGTTTGCATTGGCTAACGGACATATTTTACCATCTAAACATGAGAATAGCAAAGGAAAACAATTATGTTTCTGACGTACGAAACAATATTATATTACTATTATATTTCCCGTCAAGAATGACGGGAATTTCTAAAGTAGTGAACGCATCTTGTCATAAATATTATCCCACTAGGCCTAAAATCCCCTAGCAACACCAAAATCTCTCACCAACCAAGAGCCAAGCTGTTAACACTCGCTTATTATATAGAAGTGGTTCATTCATCGCCATTGTCACATTCTAGAAATGTTATCGTTTGGCGTGAATGTACAGGCGACATGTGAAAACTCGTATCGCCATTTGATTATATCCGGTTGTTAGTCGCTTCGGTGTGAACCCCGTCTTGCACATGCGCCACTCATGTTCTGAACAGAGTGTCACGTCGACTACCGTGAGGGGTGGAAACAAAGTCTGGTCACAACAAATTGCTTTGCGCTAGCTGAAGGATGGACAGTGAGTGTTCCATGACCTCCACGCACCTTCTCCAGACGTCTGCGAGAATTTTAAAGTCCACTGGACACCGTTCAGCCCTTCCACTATACGCAGGTTCTTGGAGACGTACGATTATATTGGGAGAACGCGTAAAGGGTTCTCGGTTCGAGAAACAAGTAACTTTTACCATCATGGAATTACGGTCAACTTGTTGGTTAACTGCCCCCCCTTCGTTTTCGGGAGGTCCTAGTTTAAATCTCGGCCCTTAGACTAGTCATTCTGACTTTGTTTCGTAGTTTTTCTCAGTCCCTTTATAAAAATGTCGGGATATGAAATTCTAACTTAAATTAGGGTGTCGTTTGACGCAAAAATGTGATTAGTTTAAACCGTCGTTTAACAAACAACAAATAAGTAAATAAATGTGAGATTTGAAGTCCGCACGGTGGGTTCGATGCAGATGTTAGTCTGGTCGCGTAGACCTGTAAGTAAACACGGACGTTTCTTAGGAATGCAAAAAAAGGAATTTGAAAACAAATATTACTAGAAATCGGTAGAATTGTCGATATATAAAACTCTATTCTTCTTTCTGAATTTACTTCCTATAAGAATGGCCAAAGGAGAAGAATTTCATTCTGATATTACAATTTATGTTTCTAGGCAATATTGTTTCGTCTGCCTTGCATTATAAAGTTATTTCTTTGTTACTGTTCTTCCCTATCAACGCCCGGCTAACAAATAAACATAATCAGCGTTCGATGTAACTTCAAGTGTCGTGTAACATGTAACATGCTGCAACTCATTACCATGAATCCTGCTGAGTTAGACACCTTACGATGCTCTGACGCCCTCCCACACATGCACGTGCTGTCCCTGAGACTGAGACCTTACAACGACGCACTTTTGAACCAGCATGCATGCTCTCTTGATGTAATGCTAATATCTACACGTAAAATCTTAACATCATTACTTGGGCCGAAGGAACATCTCTGTGTAGTAATTGGCAGTCCTGCTGTGTGCAAGAGAGAGCTGACCTTTGTATCGGTCGGGAGGGCTTCTAGTGGTTTTCCTCAGCCTCCACGGACAGTCGCCAGATAGCGCCTTGAATAGGGCATCGTCCTTTTTTTTTTTACGGAATTTTGCCTGCTCCCTGTTGTATTTCCGTTCAATGTTTTATCATTTATAAAGTCGAAAATCGCTTTTTCGACTTTATAAATGATAAAACATTGAATTATTTCTTACAAAAATAGGGTGTGGAGTGGATTCCTCTGGACAAGGACCGGTGACCGGCGTTTAAGAACAGAGTATTGAATTTTCGATTTACATAAAAGGCGAGGAATTTTATGGTTGGCTGAGCTACTGTTAGCTTCTCAAGGACTCTGTTCCGTGGAGTTTGAAAGTGTCTGCGTATAAAGTAACATGTTATCGTGGCATTCAGTGATGTTTGTCATGTTCACTAATCTAATTCATCGAGAATCTATCGTCCTGATGATGGAGGAAGCAATCAACTCCGAATCCTCTCTGTATCTTGACCTTCGCCGATATTCAAAAAGTGGTACTTGAAGATTATAAGTTATATAGTCGACACACCCACCCAGCCTCGTATCCAATGGATACCGGGATCCTTTCCCGGGGGTAAAGCGTAGCCAGGGGGTGACGTTGACCACTCACCCCTATCAATTGCCGAGGTTCAGAATGAGTAGGAGCTAACACCAAGCGTTTACATGGCGTGTAGCGGGATAGCGTTACACTATTTTTTGTTTTAACTGAGGAACAAAGTTGTCGTTGGCTTTCAAGAAACAGTGTACCGCGACTTGAAACACTCTTGCACAGATGCCGCCTGAAATTGTGTAGCACAGGCGTTGATGCTCAAAACCTGTGTCAAGGTCATGCTGATGGGATATGTTTATTGTGCATTTTAATGAATATATAACGCGAGTCACAGAACACATGCTGTTTTATGACCATTGATCACGTGAGAATGTGCATTTAGTACTGCGGGATTTGAAGTTGCCATGGCGATGAAGACGTCGGAATTAGTCTTCTGTGTTGTAACGCCATGTGGTCTTGTCGGTAAATAAGAACGTTTCGGCGCAACATAGTGCTACCATCTTCAGGACTGGAGACACATTTAGTACTGGTTTTTTCGGTGTGACACAGTTGTGAACCCCTAATACTGACGTCATATTCAGTTTTTACGTGTTATAAACCGTGACATTGCATACAATACGTAGTATTAAAATCATTTTTTCGGTACCACGTTTTAATATTTTATCGTTTTACGTGTTCTTCTGGATGACTTCGAGATTTTTTTAATCGTTCAGATTTGTTTTTGACTGCTTCCTACCTCTTCCTGCATTGACATCATCTACGTGATCTGTGTACCGATTTCATAGACTCTTTGAAGCCCTGTCCGCGTTTTCCTTCCGAAATGCTCCGCCCATAATCTGTTTCGGTTTATATGGCGGCGTAATTTGTCATTCGATTCTTCTTCTAATGAGGGTAAATGTTTGTGGGATGGGGAGTAGCCAAACCTGTCTGAGAAATTTGCTGGTCATTACTCAGCTGACTTCGTCTCATGCCTCATCTCCTTCTGACCTCCGCCATCCTCATTCCCCCTCGTCTAAGACATGACACTTGTTCACATAAACACGTTTTTCTATTGTCACTCTCATAGTCAGTGACTAGGAATTTTTGACTTGCTTTATATGACTGCCCCGGGAGCTGAAAGGTTAGTAAGATATTTCTTACTTTCCCATATTCTCTCCTTTTTTTCCTTCTTTCTTTCATTCATTTTACTAAATTCTGCACTTACCACGTGAACGCAACTGTCATGTGTCTCTTCAGCCACTCCTGTCAGTGAGATAAGAGTTTCTCACGGCACTGAAGATACCCACATTGATCCACTGGATTGTAATACTGCGTGAAGTTGGACGGGGATACCAACTTTTCGTCAAAACACTGCTTCCATCATCAGGACTGAAAATACAATCAGCGACATTCCAGTATTAGTTTCGTCCAAAATGTTGTAATTTTAAATTTTCTACGTTTTATTTATTTGCTTTACGAACGAAAACCGTTGTTCTACGCTGTTGTTATGCGCTCTTTGCACGAAGTGACCAAAGAAAATGAACTTTTTTTGTTGTTGCTAGGTTGATTCTGACATAGTTTTGCATCGTAATTACTTCCTCGAAGTGAACCCAAAGAAGACGAGCCACACAGAAATGGGACCTTAGAATTTTAAATTAGACCCCCGTCAAATATAACGGGAGACCACCAAGCTCGATAATGGAAAGAGGCGACTTTCAGAGACACAGAAAATTACTTGGTTCGTTGTTATTACGTCTGGACCGGGAATTTGTCACGTATTGTCCCAACCCTCTTGAGGTTCCCTTGACCTTTTCTCCTGACGAAAATGCTTTTACGCAACGTAGCCTTCTATTTTTTATCACCTTTCCATTCCACAACAAACGGATAAAAGGCAGTCGAGATCACGTGAGACGGGTTGAGAGTATTGGGTGATCCAGTAGAAAGACCACGACATTATTTCGACTACAGACTTTATTGCGAGATTTTTGGTTCTTACGGCGACGAATATGAACATGATTATCGTCTCGGACGTTTCGTCGTGTAGTTTGATAGAACTATACTGACGTTTCAGAGTTGCTTCAAAGAAGCCCGAGGTGCCATGAATATGGAAGTCAAAAGCATTACTGAAACGTCGGTAAACTTCTACCAGACGACACGGCGTAAGAACCCAGAAGACAGATGTCTTGATACACTGATTTGAACTTCAATGTAAAGTTGGGTTTTATGTGTTAACAGAGCTGTAAGTATAGGCCGCCATATTTTGCCGATATCTGGTGGTTAGTTTGAGATTTTACGTGCATAATATTCTTTAAATTTAATTTGTTTCACTATGCAAGTAACGCATCATAAGCCAGTAAATGTAATATCGGTTTCAGTGCTCTGAAGTTTTTTGACGGATGTGACAGTCCACTTTAAGTTGTTCGGGCAACTCGGCACCACCGGTTCTTGATTTTGCCACAACACGATGTCAACTTCATGCAACCGCATGTTACGACGCCCACACTTAAAACGCAAATGACGGGCCCCAAACCAGCCTCTTCTACTGAAGATAGCTGTCTTCTGGGTTGTAGCGCCATGTAGTCTGGTAGACGTTTACCAACGTTTCGGATGTACTTACTGCCTCCATCATCAGGGCGATCATACAGACATGACGTGACAAATTCCTTCCTTTTCCACTCAGTTTATGACCCTTATATTCTATAAACTAGTGTGTGAAATGTGCCACAAAACATGTTTGAATCTTCCTGTGGGCAGAATAGATATCAGCTCACCCTTTCCCTTTGGCTGAGAGTAAAACATGTACAGAATATTAAATGATGTTACTTATGCCACTCACACATTAAATCGTTTTCATTATGCAGAGTGTATGTACACAAAGCGACTTTGAGGATTAAGCTTTACACAGGGTACAGTACAGACAACATTCGCATGACACGGGTTAGGTCAGATGCGTGTAATGCGTGTCTTTCTTGCACAGGTTACAAGTCGAGACAGTCTCGACTTGTAATCTGGAAGATCTCGGTTTGAATCTGTGAAATCCTACCAGCTACCATCGCTGTTTTATCGTGGTTTTATAGTTCATCAAACAATTTCCTACCATTGCTTTCAAATGGGTCGGTTCACTAACTCTATAGAGCAAAGTCCTTGAGAATCTAATAGTACGCTCAGCTAGCCAAGAAACTCTACACCTTTTATGGAACCCAGAGGTTTATTTTCCTGTTCACAAAACCTCGCTATTGGTCCCCATCATGAGCCAGTTGAATCTAGTCAACATCATCAAACCCTGTTTCGCTAGGATCCACTTTAATATTATCCTCCCGTATACATCTGCGCACGGTGGTCTAGCGGTTAGAACGCTGGCCTTGTAATCATGATGTCTCAGGTTCGATTCCCGGAACTTGTGTTGGGCAAGGCCGTGGTCTAGGCAACACGGAGTTTTCCTCCGGGGCTTCCCCGGTTTCTCCGTGGCATCCCAACAATTACTCCATTCACACACAGAAGAAGGCAATGGCAAACCACTTCTGGATCATCTGCCAAGAACGTATATGAACAGGTCTCAGTCCGAGAAAAGGATGGAAGGATCCTGTTCATATGGACCTGTCGTCAGACAGAACACTAAATAAATAAATAAATAAATACATCTGCGCCATCCGAGTGGTTTCTTCACGTTGTCAAGCCTAAATATTGTACTAATTTTTTGTTTCCCACATGCGCGCTACATGTCACACCCATCACATCCTCCTTGTTTGGTTTATCGTAATAATTTTTTGATTAATAATAGCAATTATGGAGCTGCTCATTACTCAGTTTTCTCGAGTGCCCCGTCACTTCATCCGCCTTAGGTTCAAATATTTTCCTAAGCGCCCTGTTCAAAAATGTCCTTCATTGTCGTTCTTTCAAAGAAGGAGACCCAGTTTTATACCCATACAAAACGACATCTGGTGACGAGACTAGAATAAAGACTTAATTTTAGTTCTTTTCTAACTTCCTGACCAGAATCCAGTAGATCTTTCAAATTTCTCTGATATGAATACAATTATTCAACTTTGACGCCCACTGCATTCTTGCAAAGTACGGTAACTTAGCAGCACAGAACTTTGTTCAACGACTTTGGCCATACACGTTCCTGTCTGTACCAGCCTCTCTCACATGACCAGTCTCAATTTTGAGTCCGGCAAAGGCACGTACTTTAGCTCCTAAAATCTTGCTGATGAAGAAACTTTACATTTTAGTCAACTTGAAATAAACTTCCTCATATTATAAATCCTCGTCTCCCTCTTAGTGAAAGCCCCTTGTATTCCCAGTATCAGAGGGATGTAACAAGGGGTTACTAATATTTTAACCCCACATTCGCATATTTAACACAACACAGTGCCGGAAAGGAAAGTTTGTTCCATATTGAAATAGAGCTAATTTACGAAATGTCGTACAGACTAATAAGGGCGTAAGGCAACTTTAACATAGCATCCTCCTGTCATTGACAACCGCTAAAATGAACATCCAATGCGAAAAGAAGACCACGGATGTAATGAATTTTGCAGGCCTGTGTGTCAACAAGCGATTCCCAACTTGTACTGTACATGGTGATTTTTATGCATTCATCTGGAAGCAAATAAAACTCAGTTAAGTAGCGATAAGGTGATGTGTTTGTATAAAATTTAAAATGGTACCGTCAACTAAAAACCATGATGAACTCCCCCCCCCAAACGCCTACATGGCGTGTAACGGGACAGATTTATTTTTCTTACAAAACTCAATGCTTTTACGGTGACGAAACAAGGACGGGTGAGTACGTTGGGGCGTGTATCAGTCGTACAGGTCGTAAGAAATGCTTACAGAATTTTAGTCGGGAAATCAGAAAGGAAGATACTGTTCCTTGACGCAGTTATTTATTTTATACATTTCTACCATCCTTCTTTCCCTGTTGCTGTGTTCCTTTGTTCCCTCATTCGTTTCTTTCTACATCGCTTCTTTCATTCGTCCCTCCTTATGTTTGTATCTTTCTCCCATTTGTTTTTGTTTCATAATTTCTTTCTGTTCTCTTTTCTCGTTCTGTTTCCTCAAACATCGCAAACAGAAATGCGATAATTCTGTAAATGGTGGGGCAACTCATGTTTGGATGTAATAAGAAAGTGCCTCGCTTGTCCAACTGGCGAAGCTATTGAAAACTCTCGTGCAGTGGGTACAGAATTCTTCAGATACTGGTTGGTCGAATGAAACTTTTTCATCTGAGAAAGTAATTTGAACGCCGAAGCTAAATCACAAATAACAATTCACCGCGACATGTTTTATTATATTTCTGACTGTACTATAAAGACTTGACGTGTCTGTAACTTATTGCCGAGATTCTTAGGATGGTTCTACAACAGCTTTGAGGCACACAAGCCTTTGAAACTTTTAAAACACACGAATTCATGGTGACAAAGCCCGCTCGCGTTTTATAGAGCGTCTTCTAGGAACTGACACACAAAACTTTCATCCATAAAAAATGGATGTGTGCGACCTTTTCTGTATTTATGAGCTCAGAGAAATGGAAAGATACCACCTGATCCGAAACGTCGTCATTCTCATGAGCGTTACGCCAGATTTACAAATAAACATGCAGCCGGAAACCAAAAGGGGTGAGGGAAGCAAGAGATGTCTGCTTATTCCAGGAATGCTCCAGAAGTCATTTATTTTTACCCCCGCCTCATTGAGAGCATTCAGACGTTTTCCAGTTTCCGAACGAAACACATTTTGCCGTTTAATTCAGCCGTACATTCAAACAGATGGATTAGAATTTTAATCCTTTCATCGTACCACAGTTAATTTGACCGCACCGTAGCTCAGGCGGTTAGGCGCAATTCTTCTTACTTCGGAATCCCAGGTACAATCCCGTGCGATTTAAAGTGTGATTCGTAGTGAAAGGAGAGGAACTGGAACACATACAGGCATACCTCGTTTTATTGCGCTTCGCATATTTTTTTTTCAAATCGAAGGTTTGTGGCAACCCTGCGTCGAGCAAGTCTATCGACGCCATTTTTCCAACAGCACGTGCTCACTTCGTGTCTCTGTGTCACATTTTGGTAATTCTCGCAATGTTCTCGCATTGTTTTTTTAGACCTAATGCTATTGCACACTTAATAGACTACAGTATAGTGTAAACATAACTTTTATATGCACTGGGAAACCAAAATATTCGCGTGACTCGCTTTATTGCGGTGGTCTGGAACCGAACCCGCAATATCTCCGAGGTATGTCTGTATATTTTTCCCCGTAGGTCTTAGTTTTCCGCTACCAGTCGCCATTCCACCATTACTCCATATTCCTCTTTGTGATAGCCCTTACCAAGCAGCCGAATACTAAGTTAGTGGCTGGCAATTGGCTGGTCTCGGAGTAAAGGTAGTTTTTTTTTCAATTTAATAAGGCACGTCTTAACGTCGTTGTAAATGTCGTAATGAGGCAACGCTTTGCTGTCCGTGGCGTCCACGGGAGGCGTACGGAAGACGTGAAGAAGCTGAACTGGTTACGGACAGAGTTTGTGACGTTAGGGATTAAAGTAATCCGAGCTTCTGTATCGATCATATAAAAACTAAATGGATACCCTGGATGAAGGATTTATTTATCTGGATATCCTAGTTAGATAACTAGTCAGAGAGTGAGTGATTAATGAGACAGGTCGATAGGCGGTTACCACTGAATTTTGCGTCCTCGAGAACCCGCGTTCAGATTTCGGCCCACACACTGGATGCCCTGACTGAGGTTTTTCTTTGGATGCCGAAGTCTTCAGTAATAAGACACTGGAATTTACGCGGGTAGGGAAAGTCTAGTCTGTTTGCGCTTTGTGTCATCATTTTGAAGTTTTCGCTGAAAACTGCGTATTCTAATAAAGCGAGGTGGCTTGTAACATCAGAATTTGAACAGTGGACATTCCAACAGCTTTATTGCCCTGCGTATTTCTTCCCTCGCTGTCTGAAGCGAGTATCGTTGCTATTCAAATGACTCCCGCGCCGGGAAGTTTCTGAATTATTCATGGCTCTCAGCGAGCGACTGAGTGGCCGGATTGGAACTCTGATTCCGGCTTCGGGGGATTAAAGTACAGAGACCGAAATGTGGACTGTCTCAGACGAGGGCGCAGCTTGGACCAGTTGTGCCCTGTAATGATCGTGGAAGGCACTGTCCTGCCGGGAATTTAGTTCTGCTTTAACAGGAAAGAACTTTCTCTTTTGATATCTTCCTTTGCCTGTCTCTTCCTTTTAATCATTTATTCCTCTTCCCTTTTATTCCTGCTTCATTCAAATTTCTATTTATTCCTTCTTTTCTTTCTCTCGTCCTTTATTTATTTACCACTTTCCTCCTTTGGATGTAAGAGAAACAGACTGCTCTAAGTTTCTTAAATGACTTCCTGAACTTACTGCTTTTACAATTTTTTTATTTATCCAATTAAGAGTTTGTTAAGTGACCTTCTAAAATTGTTTTATGGCGTTTAATAAAACCACATCTGTTTGACATTTAAGGTTTTTACGAATATGGTCTGTCGCTCTTGGGGGGGGGGGGGTGTCCTCAATTATGAAGGAGTGACAACCATTCAATTTCGACGTTTTGGATAACTAGATTCAACGGAGTCCGTTTTGAGAAGCTGATGGACGCTTAGCTGGTAAAAAATGCCCCGTCTTTTATAGAACACGAAGGTTTATTACCGCGATCAGATTAGCTACCGTAGCATCCTATTCTTAGTCAGTTGAATCCAGCTCATAACCTGTTTCTTTAAGATTTTTAATTTTAATATTATCTCCCCATGTACGTATACGTATGAGAAGTAATCTCTTCCCTTAAGCTTTCTAATTAAATGCATCAAGCAGATTAATTAATTAATTAACAAATTACTTGGTGAAGTACTAAAATTTTTGTTGAAGGACTGAGTAAGAGCACGAGAATCCTAGGTCGTAGCCATAAGCTGTTTCTTCGCTCAAACCGCGTACCTCACAGATGCTGTGAACAAATCGTGTCTCTGCTTTTGATCTTTGATCTTTCCGTAAGCGAATCTAAAAATAAAACGGTTTGATTTCTGATATTGTTTTGAGGTTGTAAACAAAGAACTGGCAATGCGATTAATCACAATATGAATTCTATTGGTAGTCAGTTAAAAATGGCGCGTAGGTAGCAAGTGTCATTGACAGTTGGTAACAAACAGCATACAGAAAGAAGTTATAAAGTCGATTAATCTTCCCTTTCTGGTGCACCCCGGTCTTCCAAAAGACCTGCCACAGTTGGCAAACCCATCTGCGCAATCTCCGTCTGTTATTAGCGCCAAAATTTCATATTGGACCTAAAGCGCACCCCCCCCCCCCCCCCCCCCCCAGGAGTACAAGGTCCGAACGCAATTTTACTGAAATGTGGTTGGTGTAGGAGCTGCGCTTTTGAACAGGGGTAAATCTATCTCCTACATTATTATTTTAAGATCCATTTTAATATTATATTTCCAACTGAGCATAGGCTCTCAAATGGTCCCTCTGCTTCAGGTTCCTAATGGGCAGTAACGTAAGGGTAGTTGTTCCTGGTAATGGTGAAGTCGGTAAATAAAACTTTTACGCCTGGGTTTGAGAGTGACGTCACTATGCTGAGAAGATTATTAGATTTCCAGAAATAGAAAGTCGTATGGAGATAAATAAATTTTAATATGTTACTAATGTCTGTTTTGCTTTTATTATCTCATCTTCTATTCTACAAAGTGATATTTGCTAGATGATTTCTTATCAGCACTGTGTACATTTTTTTTGTTCGATCTGAACTTCATAGCTGACTATGACCGCAAAACTTTCCAGGATTCCTAGTATCCTAATATGACATTAGAATATGCAGTATTTTAGTCTCGTTATATCTACAGGTGGTTTATTTTAAAACGCAACAGGACTTGAATACATGACATATTCCTCTGTTGAGACAGTTACAACAGTAACTGTTTGCTCAAAAGCAAGACACATCTTGCTTTATCAAAATAGCACACAACTGATTTTCGATTGTCTAGGTGAACGGTCTCCCCCCCCCCCCCCCACGCTGAATTTCTGAGTCTTTTGTAACCGGTTCCATCCCGTAAATGGAGCATGTGATTGTGAAGTCTGAGTTCCGCTTTAAAATGAACGTCCTGTATATTGCTAACTTGCGTGCTGTGAACGTATATGTGAACTGACATTTCTGACAAAGATAGTTCTAGTTATCTTCTTGTTATCATTCAGTGGCTTTGTAACTCGTGTCATCAGCTCTGCCTCGTGAAGTTCCCTTAGTTCGTTTGTGTTTCTCTCTGTAATGCTTCGTATAGTTGTCGAAACTTTTAAAATATATTACAGGAAATTAGAAACTTCTCTTCCATCTATGTATCACACTTTTGGTGTTATATTAAGTTCACGTTCTATTCGTGTGACGAAGCCAGAAATAGGAGACTTTCAACACTGAAGATAATACGAATATTTGTGAGCTTTCGGTCTCGCGGGGACGAATATAAATATGGCTGTCTTCTGGGAAGTTTCGCCGTGTAACGCTATAGAAATTTAGCCACGTTTCGTTGGTGCTTACTGCCTCCATCATCAGGTCGTTAATCGCTCTTGTAAAAACGGCTAAGACACAGGCAGCTTTACCAAACCAGTAGGTAATGGGGTTACTGATCAATCCGATGATGAAAGCAGTAAGTACCTCTGACCCTGTTGTCAGTTTCTAACGTCCTAAATGGACCTGACAACGCAGTTGCAGAAGAAGAATTTTTTTTCCAATAACTATTTGTCACTTACAGGTGTCACGGTTCAGACATTTTAACACTTCTGGACAGTACAAATGAGTTGCGAGCGTTGGGAGAAAGGGGCATTAAGTGTTCCGTATCCGTGGAAACGAGTCATGAGTTTAACTTGTCGCTCTGTTAAAAGAAAAGGCTGTATTTGAACAGGGCACAGAATCGACCGCTGGCGGTAATTCCATTACTGCACTAACTGAAGGAGGGAACTTAAATATTGTCTTTCTCTCTCTCTATCCTCTCCTATTTGCAGGTGTCGAGGTTTCTCTACCACTTAATCTATTAAACATTTTGTAAGACTCCTTAGACGAGTACACGGCACAGCACGACACAGAAAGACCATGTAGGTATATGCATTTTAGTAATATCATATGTGAAACCTGTGTCGTAGGTTAACGCGTTTGAAATTTATATTTACCTCATATTAATTTTATAATTAATTAATTGTATGCCTTGTGAAAAATGTTATTAAAAATCACAGTTTTGTGGCTGTATAATTTTTATTTTGAGAATTTTTTTTTACTTTTTTTTCTGTATGGCGTATATTTTATATTTGCTAATTAGTTGGAGTGAATCTGAATACGTTATAATGTATTTACTCTCAGATTAAAAACTTTAGCTTATTGTTTGTTTTACCGCTCGTACGTAACGTTAAATAAAATGTTTCAGGATATACAGCTCTGAAAGGTGTAGTGTAATTTCGAATCTCGTACATATGTACTCTGGAAAATCCGAAATAAGGAACCGATATATATAGGCTCATGACTGATTCCTTCTGCTACTTTTTAAGAAAAGACTATTGGAAGACCATCATTGATTTATGGGTAATCATTTAGATGAGGACAATGGCCTCAGTAGTTGCTAATCGCGCCGAGATTTAACCAGTTACCAATGACTTGCTCATGCCGAATGGATAATCAAGACCTGATTGTGCTGATGGCTCACAAAATCCATAATCCTAATCGACGTTTCTAACACGTAAGGAAATTGTGAAGTGGCTTATCCGACTAACGATTATTACGTGCACGTGTGTAATGTGTGTCTGTCAGCGCTTTGAAAATTGCTGATTACGTAATTGGTTTAACGAGTTACTGCTAGAGGTTATTTCACAGTGTGATATGGTAGCATGGAGCGACCTGGTTAATTAAATTGTCTCGTTGAACTTTGTTTTACAGCGCTCGTTCTATTTTCTGAGTGTGAACCAAAATCACATGAATATTCTTTACCGTTGTCTCTTGTCTGAGTTTCCAATCCAGTCTTGAAACGAGATCCGTCAACATTTTGCTAACTGATGTTTTTAGGTTCTACCCATTTCAAATGTTATCTGTCAAAGGGCACAGTCCCTGTTTCCACTGAGAATGATACGAAATCCATAAATACAAAATTCGCATTTACTGATTACTAAAACAGGTGGGAAATATAGTTACTATTACGCCTTCCGGGGTTTAAATAGAAAGTTTTCCACTAGTAGAAATTCTTTTAATCTCCTAATGAACGAACTAAACAATTTTCGATAATATTAGTTAATATTATCCTCAGAATCTTTGAACTTGTGCAGTTTAATTTTACGTTTGGTTTATTTGCTTCGTATGTTGGACACTGTCATTTTTTTACAGCACCTAATTCTTTTTTGGTGGGGTGTTTGTCTTTATAAAGGATGAGTCAGCATCTGTGGTTACTTGCATCTGTATTCGATATGAGTTTCAAAAAGAAACTGTCCCTGAACACGAACGGTAAAATTCATCCTTGTCCCACGAGGGCATTGAGCTAAAATGTAGTAACGATTGCAAGAAAACCAGCCTTAACAAAGATATACCAGTTGAATTTATGTTAAGATTTCAAAGTCTTCACTGTAAAACTCATCTGTACCCCACCTGAAGTGCATCGTAAAATGTAATAACAGTAATCAGCCAACTAAGAAAGTCTTTGTTAAGATCTTCAGACTCTGCTTTGTAATGTAATGATGATACATTATTTTATTTGTTTCTTTCCTCAGTTGTACATGTCTGTCCCTTTTTTCTTCAGGTACGTAGTTTCTTCTGCTCATTGCTGTGATTGCACAGTTTGTTGTGGAAGCCATCTGTTGAGGATAGAAGCTCCAGTAGTACATGTAAGTTATTATCTCTTGAACTGAACTACACCAGAAAGAAACTAGGTCGATAAAACGCTTTGCAAGTCCACCATACAGAGTCAGATTGACGTCAGTCACGTAATTTTCTGGCAGACTGGCGTGGGCAAAGTTGAAAGTCGTGGATCATTTTCGATTCACTTTCTAAACTCATCTAATTGTTTCTCGATACGCAGAGACGAATTCTTTTGCCACATTTTGCTGCAAATAGAAGTCACCACTAATTTGGGGCAGGAGTGTGAGCTGAAATAAAGTCTTAAAAGTGGTGAAGGGCTGGGAATTTTGGATAAAGTTGTGCGGGATTGTGGGTGCTTGAGAACTAAGTCCTGGGAGATAAATGGTGATTGGTCATCATGTCTGTGTGTCCGTCCCTCTGTACAGTCGATTCAACTCGAGAACCACTGGACAGATTTTAATTAAATTTGATTTGGACGTTGTGTTATTGTGCAGGATATCAGAATTGTACTTTTGAATATCCTACGAGAGGTTATAACAAAATTACGTGCGAGGAAATTAGTGAGGTAGACACTGAGGTGCTGCTATCTGGTGGCAAAAGTGGGAACTGTAGAACAAGGCGGATTTAATACCTTCACATGCACGTTGAAAATAACGGATGAGGATATAAATATGTGTTCCAGCCCGGAAGACCAAAAACAGGCGGTTGTCTGCCTCCTAATCGCGGTTTCCGTTCCGTTTGCGTAATTTCTGTCCCTCAGAAGGTTATTGTAGCACACGTCACTTGTATAAACTAAATATTAAAGATTCCTGCTGTGGTTAGTATGCTAAAGAAATATTCAAGAGCAACATTTTGTTTTCCGACGCATATAGGACCGGTTTTACGACATGACTTACTTTCGGTTCCCTTGCACAAAGATTTAATGTGCTGCAGTAATAATCTAAAAGAACTCTACATGTGGTAGACATTGAATTACGTTAAATGATTGGCCATAAATATTCTGCGTAAGAATAAAATCTATTTTGTTAATAACTATCAGAGTGCCCGCAGTATAGGTGGGGCGAAATTTGACAAATGCTTTAATTTTATACGAGTTTGGTTCAGGTCAGGTTAGGTTACATTGTGCTAGGCTCGGCTCGTTTAAATTAGGTAGCATGTTAACTTAGGCTAATTTTTTTATTTATCAATTTTTTAAATTTTAATATTTTAAATTCTAAAAGTCTTTTTTATTTCTATGATTGTTGAAAATTTTAAAAATTATTGAAAATTTCAATAGTTAAATATTTTAAGAATTTAAAGAAATCTATTTTGAAGACAGCTCAGTACACGCAACGTAGCAAATCTAGCAGTGCTATGCTGTTGGCTTAGAGCCGCGCGGAAACGTGGAATGAAGTCGTTCAGTGTCATTGAAGCATGCAGTTTGATGACGATTACGATAACCTTTCATTTTACTTTATGGAGTTATTCAGGCATTGAATTAAATATTTGCTTCCACGAGTAACTGCCGTTGGAAATACCCACTGTTAACCCTTGTCAGGGATATTATATAATAACTTCATAGAAGTAAACAACTTTTTATATTTTTAAATTACTTCTTTTAAACCTCTCATTCCTCGTGCTTATATTCACCGCCCTTAACTCAAAGAATCTCGTAAAGGGATGGCACGGAAACATTCACCACTAAATGGATCCTTCAGTCTCTTGGACTGAAAGTTAACAGACCCTTAAGACAACTAAACATTATAAACAGGGGAATTATCATAACCTGTCATAACATTACTTCATTCTGTAGGGGATGAAGGTCCCCAGAAAGCCGTCACTTCATGTGTCTGTTCTTAAACTACTCAGTGCATGACAGTGTTATAGAACAAACTTGGTCTTAATTCTCTAAATAAGGACAATTTCGAGATGCGTCTTATTTATTCTGACCACTCTTATCCCTATTTTCCCTAATAGCAGATCAAGGTCAAGTAACATTCGTCTCACGAATGATGTCGGCTGAGTTATGGACGCTTCTGCGCATCTACTGTCACGTGGTTTTGTGAGTCCGCCTGCTCCAGTCAATTGTTTTTTACTCATTCGGATAATAGAGTTGTTTGTGTTATGTGTTAATACTGTGTTTACGTGAAGCAAATTGTTAGTATTCATCGTGTGTTAAGCCGTGGAAGGTTAACATTGCAGGTGTCATGTTCTTCAGAGACAGGTCAGAGGGTTGGTGTATAAAGTATTCAGTTTCTTAAAGCGTAAAGCTGACGCCAGCAAGCCGGTCCACTATACTGCCAAAGCTCAAGAATGTATTGCTGATGCGTGGGAAATGAGCATAGAAAGTGTGCAAAGAATTGTTAGTGAGGGCAGTGTCGCAACCTGCGTTTACATCTCTCTCTGCGCCACCCGCCTTCGTTCGTGACGGTGACTTTAGTGTCGTTGTGCCGTAGTTAAGTTGACAGCGCCGGTCCAGTTCAGTCTTATATTACAACCAACTTATTTCCATACGTCAAAATTTAATGGAATTATTTTAATGGTCTCCATCTTGTATCACATGTTCGTATAATTATTTTAATGGCAATTGTATTACTAGAGTTTCTTATTCCAGCGTTGATGTCTCTGAATGTAGCGTTGTCTATATGACTCGTTAAATGGATGCCTGTATCAAAATCAGTATTTGACGACGATTCTTAAGCCGTGACAGTCGAATGCAAATGTTGTTTTTATAAAGTTAAACGCTTAAAATTATTATTTCCATACACAACAATTTACTCGCTCGTTCGCTCTGCTGTCCAGTCTGCTGTGGGCACTGGCGTCCGTGGAATATTTCAGAATTGGATAACAGCCAGTGGGGTGTAACCCACCACACCCCTAAAAAGCAAACCTGCTTCCTAATTTCTATCCTATTTTGACCCGCCTCATTTATCTCGTTCATTTTATCTTATTTCTTTTTCACTGTCTTCATCTCTCGTACTTTTAGCATCGTTATCGAGATCTCTCGTTTCGTGTTTATCTTCTGTCCAGCGTTCCTAATTGATTACTTTAAAATACTGTCATATGAATGCGTAGTCATAAATACAATTTTTGTATTAAATAGAGCATCTTGTTCAGTGGTCTGAACTTATTATAAACGTTTCCAGGAAGAAGAAGATATAAATGTGCCCGCATTAAAATATATTTGCTTCACATTTGGGTTCTTCGTGATTTTTCTTACTTCATTGTCTGAAGTTTGTTTATTTATTACAGACTGAATCAAATGTTGCAAAGTGACGTTACTTATGGATATGTTGGTTTGGAAGAGCATGTGTTAGGTGAGGATTTTAGATCATGTCCGGTCAAGTTAGTTTATGTTGCGTTTAAATTATTTAATATTTAATTTCCGTTTCTTCTTGTGCTTGTTCGTATTAATTTATTTTTATGTTAACATGAAAATCGTATGATGACCGAGGTTCGAACCCGCGATCCCGGTGTGTGAGTGGCTAATGACCATTCGGATCAACGCGTCTATGCTGCCTTCGGGCTTTACTTTCTATCTCGGTGAAAATAAAAAGTAAATATTTTATTATATTCATTAATTTTCTAGTCACACTTTACGAATTCCACGCTGTGTCATTTTCTGACAGTTTTAGCTTAGATTTATAACCATTAAAATGCATGTATCGGTGATTACAGTGATTATACACTGTGTCGGTAGCCTTTTATTATGTAACTTACGTCAAAACATTCATCTTACATCCGTGTAATCGGTGTTTCCCGTTCTTCGTCATGTCATCCTAGTTTGTTCGCCATTATTAATATCGTGTTCTAATGATTTCTCGGGAGCTGCAGGTGTTCGATATCTCGAATTCCTCTCCCAGTCGATGAAACGATGTATCTGCAATGAAAAAATAACTACGTTTATTTCGAGACCAGCCAAGTGCCGGTTGAGATATGAAGCCCCTAACTTAGGACCGAGAATAAGGTAATGGTATGTTTTTTCTCGGCTATTGCACACCTCGAGGGGCAGTGAGAGATGAGTTTGGGTCAACTTTGGAATGATGATTAGACGGGGAAACAAAAAATCGAAGGAAATCGTGTTCCAGTGCCAGTTTATCTATCATGAACCTCATTTGAAGTCACCCCATGATTTGAACCTATGTCTTCTGGTGAGATGATAGCTTCTCGCCGACTGAGGAATTGCACGTCTTTCGAACTATATAATTCAATAATATTTAGGTTCTCGATAGAGATTAGGTGACGATATGTCTGACTTGTTTGGTTCTGTTAGTTGTATCGTAATTCCGAGAACAAAAAAAATCCTGTTTTGATCCCCCCCCCTTGTTTTACACACATTCTTCGTTTAGATTCAAATCGAATATCGTGGACAAGTGGTTAGTATTCCCACTTCGTATTCGGAAGTTTCCTGTTTGAAATCTCGGTCTTGACACCGGCTGACTGTGGCTTCTGGTCGATTTCCTCAGTGTCTCCAGACGAATGCTGTGTCAGATGCTTGAAGTGTTCTGTTTTCTACGAGGTACGGACTGACTTCTTGAATATTATTCGGAGCAGCTTAGGCTTCGAAGGGAAAATCATCGGATCGTTTGAGACAATTTATCTGAGCCGACAGCGTAGTTATGTAGACCACAAAAGAAAAATTAGATCTTTTTTGTAGAACGTGTTCAAAGAATCGTTTATTTCTGTAGATATAATTTTAACGAGTATTATTTATTTAAATGAAAGCTGTGTGGGCCTACAATGTGAGATTTGAGGCTGTCACAACGTTGAAGATGTCGATTTGTGTGTCTTAGATTCTAACGCCGAGTGGACGTTTAGGTACATACCAACATTTTGGACGAACATACTGCCCCTAGTTACCAACCTTCCGGAGGAAGATGCCGCGTCTAGATACAATCACTGAACGTCGTGGTCTTGTTACCACTCGTGCTTTGTATTCCGGAGGTCCCGAGTTCAAATGTCGAACCGGAAATCGGACCAATAGAGGGAAAGTACATTAAATTTGTCCACGGCCGCTTCCTTCCACATTCTTTCCAATTCATTATTCCTCTCATTCGACGCTAAATGGTCTCAACTACTGAAAAAGTGTCGTTAAATACACCATAAATAATAATAATAATAATAATCTAGATACCATCCTTTTGGAGAATCATTCTGTCTCCATCTCTGGGGTATCTTCATCACCGTGAGAATCTCACATCTTAAAGAGATAAATTGTCCGTATAACTGGCTTGATGGATAGACACGCTTAACGGAGGACGTCGACACCAAATATGGACAGTCCAAAACGTGTTTTTTCCACCTTCTTCTTCTTCTTCTTCACGGCCTGTTATAACAGTGAAGCTGTACAAATTATTTTCCACGCAGTGCTCTTAAACACTTTAAAAGAAGCAAAAAGATTTGACTCTCCATAGGGGAGCCTGAGGCTATTAGTACCTTTTCGGGATGGCCGTGTTGTGGAACGCTGTCACTTGCGTAATTTGTTTCCTGAGACCACAAAATTTGTGTTTTGGATATTTTAGACACATCCGCATTCGTTACCAAGTCGTATATGACTTTTTTTTTGTTTAGTTTAACAACGCCCTTTTAACTATATTGGTCATGATACCTGTAAAAGCAGAATGGTCTACTTAGCGTTCTAGTTCAAAGTGTTTGGAGAAAGAAAATTATGAAATAAATGTAAATAGAGGAAGACAGTGGAGAGATGGAACGAGAGAACGTAAGAACAAATAAGGGTGAGGGATCCAAGGAAAATAATAATAGTATGGGTGTTAATCCTGGTAATCCACTTTCATTAAAGAACACAGATTGAGGGTTTCTGGGAAGAGATCGCTTGGAAGTGGTAGGCGTAGAGTAGTATTTTGTTAAAATTGATATTACAGGAATAGGTTTCGAGAGTACGGATTGGATCATTCTGGCTTTGGATGCGGACCGAAGGTGGGATCTTGCGAGCACCGTGATGAACCTTCGACGTCAATAAACATTGGGGAATTTTTGTCTAGCTGAGCGTACCATCAGCTTTTCAAGAAGGCATTAGCTACTTCGTGCTGGATTCGATTCAGGGACTTTCAGTATAGGACAAGGATATTACCGCGGAGCTAACTCGCTATGCTGCTGTCCTGAAAGATCGCTGGGGACGAGCGAAGGTGTGTAGGGAGACAATATTGAGGCTGCTTGTGTGAAAGCAATCAGTTGAAAACACTTTCCCGACTGAACGGTCGAACATCGCTTGGAGAGAACACCCACCTTCCCCCTTCCATCCTCTCGCTACGGTTGTCATGGCAGTAAACAGCGCGTCTGCACGAATGAACTCGTTTTGAAAATAGCGTTCTTATTTCATCAGTTCATACGTTTGGAATCTGTTAACAAGAAGATGGCTGTCTTCTGGGGTGTTGTGCCCCCTAGTCTGATAGAAGTTTACCGACGTTTCAGAGGTACTTGCAAGCCTCCGCCATCAGCAGTACTCCGCACCGCTTTACGACTTGCGAAGACAAGTTGACCTCAACATGAGTCTTACACATTTTACATTGACATACGAAAGATTAGAATAACATATGACATAGATTCCAAGATAATATTAAAAGGGTCTTTGGATTGTGGGTTGCATTGATGTGTACTAGATTCAGCTGGCTCAGAATAGGGTTCTGTCAACACATACCGCTGAGATAGTTTACTTAGTTTCTTTACTGTTATCGAGATACGAGCTGAGTGTTATCAGTTTTGGCTTTCCAAATTTTGTTTAGTATGTTTTTTAGGTCTGAAGCAGAATCAGTTAAATCAAAAGTGGAATGACGTATGCAGGCTCTGAGGCGATACTTCAAAGAACAGGGCGCTTCGTCCCATTCACTGGTGATCCCTCAAAATGGCATGTCTCTTTCCACAGGGACTGTGTAGAAAAAATAGTTCATGAACCGTACAATGAATATGTATTATCCTTATCGGAGATTCAGTTAATCAGTGCGTTCAAAACTTCCATTTTAACCGCTCCATATGAGATCAGAAACATGTAGTTCATTGTTGCGTGTTATATACTATGGGACATTTTCGTTTGCGAAATTGGTAACAATGCAAACCCGAGTCTAATGTGTAAGTTACTTTTCAACCGTGATAATATTGTTAATATTTATAATAAAAATTTTAAAAAAAACGAGAATGTGAACGTTTTGGGTGCGGACTTCTTTGTGTTTTGGCTGGAAAATGTCTAGTTTTCTCTTGCCATTTGTGAAATGTTAAGATAAAGTGCCTTTTTCGCTTATCGATGTTTACTGTATTATAATTTACAACAATGGAAATGATGTAAGCTTACTGAAGAATGGAAACCGCTTGTATGTAACATCTGCAGCTGTACCAGTTATCTCTGCCTTTAGTTTTTATCAAATATGTGGAGTCGGTATATTCTATCAGTAAATGTGAATTCTGTTTAATACATTTCGATGTCACAAAGTCGCGATTTATGAAAATTTCACTCGTTCCGTATTTACACACACCGCGAAACTCTTAACACAAATGGGTTGTAGATAAATGCATAAACTCTATTGAATATTATTTTTGAACTGTGTCCATTGTCAGTCTGTTTTATTTAAGCTACTGAAGCGAGAATGTTACGTTTTAACATTCAGAACACGTGACGCTGGAATTGTCATGTTTTTTAAATTCAGTCTGTGGCGAATGATGTTCCAGATATCTGTTGTCGCTGTTTTAACAAGAGTTGCGTGATCCATTTGACCGAATTTCAGTATCAGTGTCTGATAACTAAATACATTTCGGATAGAAGGATTTTTGAAGAGTGTCTTCATCCGAATGCTTACAAATAGGATCAAAGATTACAGTCATTTGCCCAGATAGTTATGAAAGAATAATGTCAGAAATATGCACACGTGTATACTAAGATACTATGAAATTAAAAAGTTCGCCGCCACCGTAATAAAAGCCCCCAACGCGCAGTTATCGTGCTTCTCTAGCCCAGTTCACATTAGTGATACAATTTCCCCCAGTATTAATTTTGTATTAACACTCACATCTACACACTGGTCTTTCAAGTGGACTCTTTCCAAGAACATAAATGTTTTCCTGTGGTCATAATACTTTTATCTTCCTGAGAAATTGAGATATCAGGTTCTCATGAAGCCGAATGGGACTATGGCCGACTTTCAGGCTCATCGTACTAATCATTGAAGCAGGAAGCTACTCTGAAACGTCGGTTAATTTCTACCAAACTTCACTGCAACATCCCAGAGGACAGTCATCTTTATTTTACTGAGTATTTAATATGTTTCTTAACTAAATAATATTGGCTGTTGGCAGTAATCCGAAGTAACTTGGTTACTTGGGTTACTAATCTAATGTAAGACGGAGGCAGTATGACCTCTGAAACGTTGGTTAACATCGACCAGACTACACAGCGCAACAACCCAGAAGACGGAAATCTTCATACTAATCTAATGTTTGTCACTCTGATCAGGATTAGGAAACCGTACGTTTAATGTTAAAATACTGACACTCTTATGGAGTAGACATATTAAGACTTGTTGCTTTAACAAAGGTTTAATCTCCAAAGACGGAGCAAATAATCTTTATACGTTTCGGATTATTTAACACGAAACATGTAAACAGCTGCTACGTCCTTGACGTCTCTTGTTTATGAAATTCGTTGTCTCGTAATTTGTCAAAAGGCCGAAAGAATCCCTCAGCATCTTCTCCGCGCGATATTTTTACGACTTTCCTTGATTGTCGCATCTCTGTGTAAAAGAAAGTATGTCCTCGCTATGCTATAAGTCGTACATTTTATGACGTTTACATTTTAGGAGCGAGTTACGACGTTTCAATATCAATTTATTTTACTCTGTTGGATTATCTGCTTTCCTATAGTGCTTGGAAACTTATTACTCTTAACACAAGGTTTATCGAACAGTTTCACTTATATTCCATATTATTATTATTATTATTATTATCATCTTCATCATATTCTGCATTACAGTCTAGTATCAGTTATATCTTCTGGTTGGCTACATTGCTGGTTGGTAAATGAAGAGTTTTCTCAGGTTGTGTGCCATGTAATTTTGATTTCAAAGTAGTTTTATATATATATATTTATCAGTGGGTAACAAAGTATTGTATTTGCTGTTGTATTTTGTACATCCCTGCATTATCTCTTTGGTCTGTGGTATTATCCTACCTCTGATTTATTTTTTCGTCACTAAAAGTCTTTAGCTAAAAATGATACATTACTTTTTGTATAATCTGTAATGCTTTTTTGGGGATTTTGTAAATGAAGCCACATCGTAACATAAAGAACGCTTATGTTAATATATTTCCTGTGCTCAAGCACGCACGCACGCGCACACACGTACGTACGTACCTTAACACTAATTATTAATTTGGTGTAACGTGAGGTACTGAGCTGATTTCAGTGCGTTGTCACGTGAAATGTGTTTTGGGGGAAATTTTATATTAACGTTTGAGATTTGAATTTGTCACGACCGCGAAGATGTCAGTTGTGCCCACTGGGTCGTGACGCCGTGTGGACTTGTAAGTGGTTACCAAGAGTTGGGCCATAATGCGTTACAACCCAGAAGACCGTCATAGAAATCATCACCGCCCTCAGAATCTCAAGTCTGAAATGTATTATTATCGCTGCTACAGTACGATCTCTGTCATAAAGGACAAAGGTTGCCATGGATACATCTGGGACGATGATTACTTACAGTATTGTTTATATAACTGGTAACATCAATTATGTGTTCGTGTTTATTCCATAAACGTCATATGTACCCTGTCATGCTCTTTATTTTGAAACTAGGTCGGATACTTATTTTTTATCACGTCTAGAACCTATCATATTTTACGTCTAAACTTTGATAATTTAATGACGTACTTTGTCCCAAACATTTTCTCGTATTAATAGTGGGTTAAAGACATTTGTCTACAAATTCCATATAACATCAGCGTTGTAAATCCATCCTATTACATATCTAAAACTGTTACCATTGGCTCATTCTTCCCCCTGTGTAACATAAAGCTCACGTTTAAGATGGCGAAGCTGTAAGCAGGCGTTTTAAAGACATTTATCATTGGCTCTTATATTTCAGTAGCGTTTAAGGAGTATTCGGCGCATGAGAGAAAACTTATCGTAAATGTCGCGTTCTTTGGGTTTTAGAACTGTGACGAGACATTAATAGGAAGGATAAAATGGTCTTGTATTCGAAGAAAAGTGGGTCTGGAATAATGGGTAGTAATGGAATTTTTAAAGGCATATTTTACGTTTCATTTTAAAGGAATATTTTGTTTTACTTGTTTTGCTGTTGAAAAAAAATTTCTTACGCTTAGTTCTTAATATTTTTGTTATTCTTTAAATGTTACAAGAGGATGGTTGGGGTAACAGACTTTAATTCATTGGAAATTATTATTTGTATTTTATTTAATTTGGATCCAGTCGCTCAAACTGCTGATATATTACATTGAGATATTATCTGAGGTCTCGTTAAACCATTTACATGCATTCTGGTACAGCAGGTGACGTGGCTTCTGTTTTAAATCAAGTGTCGCGTCTCATGCTTAAGACTGCTGCTTTGTATTCGTGGGGTCCCGGATTCAAATCTCGACTCGGAGACGGGCAATCGTGGTTGAGGATTGTCGTGGTCTTGGTGACTTCCCCCAGGCAAATGCCGTCAGAGTACCTTGACCACTTTGTTCCACATCCTTCCCACTTCTTTCTTATGCAATCATACATAATACTGCGCTATATAATCGGAGCTGTTGACAGCCTCGATAAATGAACAAGTTAGGAAACACACGCACAGCGTAACAGTTATGGCGCGGCCGTCAGGATTTCAGCTTCGATGTTTGGCGTCGACATCGTGAATTCTCCACCTGTTTGTATGGGCGTACCTGGCCGAGTGATGGCGCCATCACTGGGGATTCCCCACTCTCACAAATATACGTGTGAAAAGTGTCGTTTTTTTAAAAAAGAATTTTAATGTTGCGATTATTAAAAATCCCCTGCTCTCAGGTTTTCTGTGCTTTTTGAGCGGGCGCGGGGGGGGGGGGGGGGGGGGGGAGAGACATACACGGCGAAGGCAGAGGCTTATTTCTGCAGTCTTTAGTTACGAACGCGCGTCTGTTAAGGCTTTCAATGTCGGTGTGCTTGAAAGAATATAAACGACATTTTCTCCCTCTTGGCGAGTGAGTATATCCCAAAAAGGCGAATGGTTTTGCGGCGATAAACGTAACTATTCATTCAATAGAACGTGTTGCTATGCGACGGCCATTATGCTTATTAGCTGCATAGTTCAGAGCTCTTACAGCGCAGATAACCCTGAGGAGAACAGATTTCTCGTTCTTTGGGATTGAAAAACTGAGTTTCTAAATACTATTTGCGTGAACTTCGTGTCTGTTTTATTGCGCGCGTCAGTTATGAACGCATGATGTACCACGTGCTCCTATCGTACTACATTCAGTTTTTTTCTCCCGTCAACACAACTTGGCCTTTAGCGCGAATTCCATTCTGAAGGACGAGTTACAACTCAGTTTAACCCCTAGCAAGCCAAGACAGGGAGAAGACCCCCTATGTGTGCGTTAGCGTTTCGGAGGGGTGCGGTGTTCGGTTATACCAGCATCCACGACTACGCTCGTTTCACTGTTATCCTGGCCCCTCTACTACACTTCTTCTGCTCTGCTGAGAGGAAAAGTCACGTGTTGGGAGCAACACTGGCATTAAAAGCTCTGATGGGAACAAAGAGACGAGGGGGGAGGTGGAAATGGACGAAGGATTGACTGAGTATAACCCCAGAAAGCCTGAGTTCAACTACAGTTTCCTCACCTACATAGCCCACATAGCCCACTCTACAAAATAGATAAGCTACTTAAGACACGGTTAAATCAACAACAGAAAATACGTTTATACATTAACAGCTATATCTCTTAGTTTCGAATACTTAAAGAGAACCTCCTGAAGATGACCAATTAAGGTCGAAACATGTATTGGATTCTTAATAAACATTTAAACTATAATCAAAACTTGCTCTGTTGTCGGATTGTCAACCTGAGTATACATTTTCGCCGTACATAGCTTCGAACTGAATCACAAGGCATTAGAGTCACTGTAAAACAACAGACAAACGTGATCAGCCATTTAAATGATTTATTAGTAGTTTTTATTCTGATTTTATTACTGCGTTTGTTCTTGGAGTCATATACAGGGCGTTCGCTGATAAAATTGAACGCAACTGTCAGTTTCCCGTCTACCGACTGGAAGTACATGACTTACCGCCGAACGATGCAAGGTTTTTCCAATGCCAGTCATATTTTTGTTCCATATAAACAACAAAATTAACCTACCTATGTTACAGCAGTTTCTGCCGGGAGCCGAGAAGTCACATTTGCGTTTAACTTTATGAGTGAACACACTGTACTTAGTTTAGCGTCGTTACATGAAGCATGAATCGATAGAAAAACACATTCAGAATGAAGATTTTCGAGATTTACAGATTGTGAGTATGAACATTGGCGCAGATCATGAAATGGCGTGTTCAGTATGCAACACGAAAATGTAACGAGGCTTGCTTTCTGTTACATGATGTTCGTGCGGCTTTATTCATGCCACAGTGTGGTCAGAGAAACTTGTTCGCGCTCACCTATGGACCACTATGGCGTGATTGAGCATCACGTTTTGCTGATAGCATCTGCTGACAGCTTTCAGAAGCGGCGATAGTAAATTGAAACTTTGTCTGTGTTGATACAAACTGCACAACAGTAGCTGCTGGAATTGCTCAAACCACGTCTCCACATAATAACACTGTGCTAAGTGAATCCTGCCGCGTTCTTTCGAGAATGAAGCCTTTTTCCCCTCTGACTTTGGTACCATCCATCCTACTGAAGGATTGTGTCACTACGACGTGGCTAATGTACCAAAGCTCAGTTTATGCTTATGTTTAACTCTTTAAAGCATAGCGGTAACTATAAGTACCACTTGATTTAACAATCAGTAACTCAAAATTTTTATTTATGTCTTGTATGATTTTCAGAATAAACATCGATTATTTCCTTGAACAGCTTTAACCAGTTGATCTTTGTAAAGGTGAAACTTTGTGTTTTCTTTGCGGTACGGACTGAATTCTTTATTACCTTGTTTCAGAAGAAGAACTGTCCAGTGGTCGGCATTGTTCTGATGTCGTATTTCGTTATTTGTAAACGTTACATGATCCACTCTTGTGTTAAGCGACTTCGTGTTATCCGCGGTGAAGCGAGTGGAGCAGTAATTTAGCGAATTAGCACCTCGGCCCAGTCAGCACCACCTGAATCCAGCCTACCTGTTTGCTGTGTATTAAACAATTCGACTGTCTCTTCTGCCAAACTCGAATTTCTGCTGTTTGCGATGTGTTCTAATCTAACTTATTGATCTGCTTCACTAGAGACGCCCTCATTAGCACATTCCCAATTGTCGTATGTTTCAAACTCACTGTGATAAAGCTGGATTCGTTAGAGGATTGTCTCTGTCCGCGCGTAACTAACATTCAGTTTTATTACAGCGAAAAAGTGGACACCTTCATTGTAGATGACGTGATAAGTCGGCTACTATTTTATAATTGTATAATACCATTCCAGAAATCAGTGCCAATGGCTTTTAATTTTTTAAAAAAATATCCCATATGATGAAACGTTTTAATTTCAAGGAGCTGACGTCTTGATAAGCTACTAGTCGCCCAGCTAGTTTATAAATTATCCGAAATTTGTTTTTGAAACACTGCGTAGCAAACTTAAGAAATTCGTTTTGCAGACAAAGAATTGATTCGTCAAGAACCCTGCATCGTGAAATTAGTAACTTTGTTATTTAAACACCCTGTGTTATAAATAAATTCAAGAACTTTTTTTCAGACGTCCTGGATAATAAAATCAAAATCTCTTCTTTTCAAACACCGTGTATCATAAATTTGAGATCCGTTTCAGAAGCACCTTATTTCATAAGTTCGGGCCAGAACGCGTTGAATGTCTGTGCACAAGTTAAAAAGACACAAATCACGTTAAAAACCTTTGTAGAAATCGCTTAAGTGACAGCATCTTGTAGCGAAGCAACTCGTCTTTCTACCTTGACAATAATAAAAGCCTTCGTTCGTTATGGTCTATCCGTTGTAATGCGATTTAGACGTCACCCTGGTTTCTCTTCGTTTTTGTCCGCGGTACGAGGGTGTGTTTAAGCGAGGCTCATGATAATGGGAGCAAACTTTTACTGCTGCTTAACTACTTGTCTTTCACTTAAAACTTTTATGGCAGCTACAGAACATCTGGCGTACGGAACAAGTCACGAATGTCGGGAGTTACTGTTCTAATGACGTGATTCTTCTAACAGATTCGCATCCATTGGGAAATGGCAGCTTAGCCATGGATACAAATCGTCGTTAATGAACCAAAATATAAAGAAGGAACGTCAGTGGAGATAATATTAAAGTAGGTGATAACAGTTTCACGTAGATATTGGAGGCGATGTAGGACAATGGAGAGACGGCAGAAAATATTCTCCTCGAAGAAATATTAAAATCACTTCGATCGCGTTAAGTACTTTTTACTCAGAAAAACTCGATGGTAGTTTTAAATTGTCTTCCATAAAACTTATGATTACTAAATTAATGGTCCTTGCTGTACATTTAGGTGACGTTTATACTTGGGGGGGAGGGGGGGCAGGAAATGCGGTTACGTGAGGGTGCCGAAGAATCCTTGGAAGTTTTCTGGGAACCCATCAGTGCATTTCAAATTGAATGTTCTCACATTCTCCCATTTTCTCCTGCGAAGTTTCATCACTTTCTCATTTGGATAAAATAGCATTTTCTCTGAAGTTTCTTCTGATGGTCTTCACCTGGCACATTCTTCGAGGAACACTTATCGACTTATCGATTTATCGATCTCGTCTCTAATCCTGCTTTATTTAATTTTGTTCTGTCTTCTTTATTCGTCCGACAAGCTTTCTTCTTTCTTTCTTTTCCTTTCATTCCTTAGGCTCTTTATTTCTTTCTCTCTGTTTAGACTTTCCTTCTCATTTCTGTTCTATTTATCGCCCTCTCTCTTTGTTGTCACTTGCTACCTTTTTCTTTCTCTGCCTTTTATTCTTTTATATTTTTATTTATTTCCTTTTATCTCTATATATTTGTTATCTTTTAATATGTATTCCATTCTCTCTTTGTATTTAGCTCTCTCTTCCCTGTTCTTTTCCCCTACATTTTTCATGTTTCCCCCCTCTTTCTTCCTATACATTCCTTCACGTCTCTTCTTTGTCTCTCTAATTCTTTCATTCGTTACAGACAATAATAATTTAGAACTGGTTACCTTCTTCAATGGACTTGGTCGTCTTTTAAAATTTCTTATACGGATTTAATCTTTGGTTGTGAATGCAGTCGGTTTGGGAAACCGAGCTTCTCATAACAATAATTCGAAACGTATGACGACCGAATTTCTGGGCTGCTTGCTTTTTTGTATCCTTTCACGTTCCTTTCCGTGAACAGAAAGAATTTCTTTCTTACCACTTCTCTTTCACCGGAGTGTGTGTGTGAAATGACATTTCCGGTCGAATAGGTTCTGCGGATTCACTTCGCGTTGTTACTCTTAAAATCTAAATCTCCTTCTGCTCCGCCCCATATCATCCGTTTGAGCGAATCTTACAAACTTCTTGACTCTCGCAGGTAATATTGACCACGGTACTCAGAACACGATCTTCAAACTCGCACAGAGATCTCAGGGACCTTTAATCCCATACCTCCACGCCTCATTGACACCCAGGTTACATACATATGACACTAAATCATTGAATTCTCCAACCCGAAAAATTATGGGGTGCAAGTGAGGTCAAGGGGTTTAAACCTTTAATCCAAATGATACAAACTTCCACGTGGAATACGCAATGTCTTTTTCAGTGTTTAAAGCGTTCTAGTTGGAATCAGGAGCTCGTTGGTACGAATTCCAAGCGGTATCCCGATGTCATCACATTGTCTGTTGCTAGGAGGGACATAGAATTAAAATAAACCACTGCAGGTTCTCCTTAAAGCTGACGTTGAATGTGTGTAAAAGGCCTTAGAGCAGTTAGCAGCTGGACAGACTGGCATTAAATTCTGTCATGAGAAGAATTTGTTATGCGTTCGTCACTAATCATGAAATAATTAATCTTTATAAACATCAATTGGTTAACGCTGTTTGGACAAGTCACTTTATTCTGAGAATCATAACCAATGGATACACTCTGTGGGCAAAACGATGAACTATAAATTGTTAAAACAAGTGGTACATATAGTTACCACTAGGCTTTAAATGGCCCGGAGAGTGTTCTGACTGCGGACGGAAGGTAGTGATTGCGTAATAATCTCTGCCCCGACTTCCTCGTTACGTAGACGGACAGACTGACCGACGGATAACCAGTGTTTGTTGGATTTAAACCTCAGAGAACTTCCCAGCCACACATTCTACATGTTCCGCTTTCCCGTCGGTACAGATCCTCATTTGCTTCGCTCCAATCATGGGTGTGAAACTTGGTCTCTGAAGTTGAGATAAGCGTATGGATTTTGGATGTTTGACGAGAACAGGGTCCTGAGGAGATTATTTCATACTGACACGAAGGAAGTAGCAGGAGACTGGGGAAAACGCCGTATGAGGGAGCTTCATGATCTGTACTCGCTAATCCCTGAATGGAATCTGGACGACTGATATGTCTTCAAAAACTTTCGTCTCTCGGCCTTACAGGATACTTTGTAACAAACTAGCCACGTGCGCTGTACTTCAACTGAGCTATATGCGTACATTCATCGTTTTTATACTCACAAGTACGAAGACACAAAGGAAAATTACACAGTGAATAACTTCACGAATGGGCGAAATATGTTGAGGGAGTGGACGAACACATACGTGTAGAATTTTTCCTGGAAAACCTCAGGAGAGGAAGTCGCTTTATGGACCTGGGTAAGGTAAAATTATAATCCAGTGAAGTTTATTCTCTGTTTAATCACCGTTCCGTAAATGCGTATACGGTACGTGGAGATAAATCTTTCTTCCCTTACTTTAATTATTTATTTCTAATTATTCCGTCTTTCGTCTCTTCGTTCTCGTGTTGATGGTATTAAGAGAGCCGACGTCATATGATACTGGCTCGGAGAGTCGATTCAGAGACCTTCTATATATTACACGGACGCTTTGTGTTCGATACGACGACATGAAAAGTTTCGTTTCGTCTGGATCCCGCTACCTGAGTGTGACGCAAACATTGTGGCAGTCTGCAAACGGCAAAGTCTCCCGTGACTTGTTACTTAGTTAAGTAAATACCTAGTTAGTTATCCATCTGCTTAGCTCAGTTATTATCTAATCAGTTATTTAGTTACGCAATTAATTAGTCGTTTTAGCTAGCTCGTTTTGCTTCTATCCATCTGAATCGGCTGTACGTTTTGGAGATCATTGACCCTATTAATGTCCTTGAATGTTTTTTCTTCGCATTGGGACTGTTTACAGTCGCAAATGGTTATAAACATCAGCTTAAAAAAGTTGACGTAACGATGCGTATTTTAATGACACACGCAGAGTTAATACAGATTTACAGTAATGTTTGACTTCAGTCGTACGCTGCAGATCGGACTTCGCTGTACAGTGCTGACCTCTGAGCGGTTTCAGGCTTCATTAATGTGTTTTCTCTTCATGTCCTATGAATAGGATGAATAAACAGGGGTTCGAGGTGGGAGAGAAATAAATAACTGATAAGGGAAACCATAAATGCATACTAATGTTTAGTCTGAATCCCAAAGGAATGATACAACTCGAGTGAAGCTATTAAACATATATATATATATGAGGATAATATTAAAATTGTGCTTAGATAAGCAGAATGAGATTATGCACGTTAGGTTGAGTTTTATTATCCAGGAGACCGCTACCTCTAAACATTCAGTTTTCCGGCCCACAGCTCTGATATAAGTGACATTAATAGCGCTGTTTTACAACTTTGCTATTCGCATTCTTGTAACTATAATTCAGTGCCCTATTTTCCACGCTCCAGTTAGGTGCACGGATATTTTTTATGTGTTTATTAATTTTTCAGCTCTGATACATGTATTTTATTTTTGTTATAAGCTACGTCTTCATTAATACTATTCCATATCCTGCCAAAATTTGTTCCCTTCAATTCATTTATGAACATTTTAATAATATACCTGTAGGTGTGACACCTTCCATTTTATACAGAGGGAATTTTCCTTTCTCATATCTTGTGCACACCCCTCTCGGTTTACAAATACCAGTCTTAAAACGCGCTAACCAATTTCTCTCTCATTTCTTGTACTGCAGACTGTTTATTCTTTTTTTTATCATATTCCACTTTTATCACGACAGGATTCAGCTGGCTCAGGGCGAGCCGCGGGCTGATGGTAATATGCATCTTCGGATTCTATATAAATGCGGAGTTCCTTGACCAGCTGACTGACTTACTTTCTCAAGACGAACTCTGCTGTCTCTCTCTCTTTCTATATATATATATATATATTTTTTTTTTTTTTTTTTGCTGTCCCACTATACGCCATGTAGGCGCTTGGGGTGAGTGGAGGTATAGCTCCTCTCTTCCTTGACCTCGGCACTAGATGGGGGTGAGTGGTCAGCATCACGCCCCGGCCGGCTTTACCCCCGGGAAAGGACCCCGGTACCCATTGTAGAGGAGGCTGGGTGGGCCCCAGAGCCGGTCTGGACGCAGAGGCTAGAGGAAAAATTCTCTGCCCCCGTCGGGGATCGAACCCCGGTCGTCCAGCCCGTAGCTAGTCACTATACTGACTGACTGAGCTACGCCGGCTCTCTCTCTCTCTCTCTCTCTCTCTCTCTCTCTCTCTCTCTCTCTCTCTCTCGCTCTCTCTCTCTCTCTCTCTCTCGCAATCTCTCTCTCACTCTCTATAGTTAAAGAGATAACGCCAAGATAACTAATGCACTGAATGCAATGAATATTAAATGGCATAGCCAAAGGACTAGGTAATTAAAATGAATTCACAAAGACCTGGAATGAAAGAATTAGAATGAGGGATTCTGGAATGATTGATTGTTAATTGCACAAGAGAAAGGGGTAAAGGAAATGGGAAAACCCAAGATTAAGATTAATGTAAAACAGGGGTTCTCACCCTTTCCAGATCAAGGGCCACATTTGTCCTTGCTTGAAGAAATCACTGGCCGCAAGGTCAGAAATTACGTCAGCTTTTGTAACGTCATGGCAGTCTGTTAACTATTGCAAATAGGTTTACGTATTTTTCAGTAATGTTATCAAAAGAATCTGACATCCGTAAGATAATTGTCACTGTTTTCGAGTAATCTCTCAATATCGGGTTTGATTTTTATTGTTACTGCTTGTATGTGCTTTTCCAATTGTTAATCAGCAAGACGCGCCCTAATTTTACGTTTTTCACTGATCTGAACAGCTGATCACCTCGAAAGATACTGTCAAATACAGGCGGAATTAAACAAAATGTATTTTGTGATATCAGGTTAACTGCGTATTTATGGGCTCCGTATGATTCTCAGTGTAAACAGCGATTATTCCTTAAACAGCTTTAACCAGTTGATCTTTGTAATGGTGAAGTTTGCAACAAATGTATGTGTGTCACGGGTTGGGAACCCTATTGTAAAAGACAGAGTGTTCTTAATTGTTTATAAAATGAAACGCTACAGTGTTACGAACATAATAATAATTGGGGAACAGATGTACACCAACTGGATACCATGACGGTGGGGGGCATCAACTTTGTCCTTTAAAGGATCTGATAAAGCGATAGGATGAAGCAATTTGAAGAGAGGAATGATCGATTGGCAAGGTACAGAGAACCTGTAACGTATGAAAACAGGAAAACCACGAGAATAATAATAATAATAATAACAGGTATGTTACCGGAAGGTAAATATAATGCCAACGTTGCAGAACTAATTAAAAGTCAACACCATCAAACTTTAGCTCTACCCTCCCTTAAAATTTTACCGACTGAAGCTTCAAACTCATCTAAATAATATTTAAGAATTCAGTCCGTACCGCAAGGAAAACACAGCACTTCACCATTACAAAGATCAACTGGTTAACGCTGTTTAAGGAATAATCGCTGTTTACATTGAGAATCATACGGAGCCCATAAATACACCATGTGAGCAAAATACCGAGTTACCGGTTGTTAAAACAGGTGGTACGTATAGTTAACCACTGGGCTTTAAGTGGTTAATTTAACGAAATCTTTTTTTACAATGCTATCCAAATTACGAATACTGAACACAGATGGAAGCACTGGTACTCAAGAAGACGTAGTTAGAGTCTCGGGAAACCTGCCTAATGATAATTTTTATAATTTGTACTGTTTACCAAATATTTTTTACGATGTTTAATAGACGATGTGTCGAGAAATAAATACAAAACTTTGGTCGGAAATTTTGAAGGAAAAGTACCACTTGGGAAACATAGACGTAGATAGGAGGATAATATTAAAATTATTTTTTTTTATAAATGTGATGTAACTATGGTGATTAGATTTATCTGGCTTAGAATAGGAACCAGTGGAAGGTTGTTGTGGATGCAGTAATTCAACATTGTTTTTGCCTTGCAGCAAATAAATGCAGCATTTACCTGAGGAGATACATTTCCACGTAGACTTGATCTCGCTTTTATATCTTATACGTGCCAAATCCACACTGTTGATGGTTACGAAATCAGACTGATGAATATTGAAGGGAGGTGGATGATATATACAAAATTTCTATTCCAAAAAATATCGGCTCTGTGCAGACCATACTCATTCAAGAATATTTTGAGTCGATGTTTTCAATGTGGCTAGTAAAGTCGTCTCTACTCGCTGATTTCCCGGTGCGAGTTAGCGTACGCACATTGTGAAGACGTCTTTGCCAATAATTTTTGCCTGATGACCAGGTTTTAGTTCAGGACGCTGAAAATTAGTGATTGTTGCTTGAAGTATACTAAAGAATTCCGTTATGTTGCAACAATGAAGGCAAATTTGGATGTATCAAGTATTTGCCTGGAGAGACTGAAGAAAACCGTGAAATAATCCTTCAAGACAGCCGGGAAATGTTGTGAGTATGGACTGAACTACCAAGGTTCGTTTCTCGGTCAGCACAGCGTCGTGCTTTCACAAACGAGGCGTTTTTGATCAAGGCAAGGAAGTAGAAGTCCCGGGGGCATTGTTGTTTTCGACTACCTGATATTTGTTCTACTCGTCAACAATATTCATGATTGTGTTAGTTGTATCACTTATGCACAGAGTAACTTGTTAATAGACTGTCGTTTGAGGTACACGAGAATGAATCTTCCTGGCCTGCCTCCAAAACTGACTTAAAAAAGTTTCCCCCATCAAACTTTTAACCTTTCTGCGGTCGCTAGAATACGTGATGTCTGCCAACGAAGGAACATCTTACAATTATGGAGACAGGGTTCCATAAGATTTATCGTTCATTGTACATACCGGTCTCACCCTTTCCATGTTCTACACCAGCAGTTTATATGCCATTGTCATTCTCTCTCCTGGAAGGCGTTTCGCTTTTGTTCACGACATTCATGCACCCGACGTTAGATGGCGCTAGTGTCATATTCTCGTAACGACATTTCAGTCCAATTGTTGCGTTCGCCGCGGAAATGTTTCTAGTTCGAAAGGATCATGATGTCCTGAAGTTCGCAAAGTTAAGCGAACTAGATTATTTGTAAGAATCCTTTTTGTTTTCAGACTATACCGTCTTAAAATGTTGTGTATAATTAGTTGACAGAATTAGCGCGTGATTAATACATATTATCTGTATAATCGATTATTTTTTGCACCATTGACTTATTTATCGTGGAGACATGTTAGATTTCTCTGACGGATAAAATGGTGGCGCTTATGAGACACTCTGTATATGCCTGCTTAAACGTTGATACGTCACTCATCATACTTCACGTAATTTAACTCTTCCTTTGGGGCTTCAGAAACTACACTTATTAAAACCGTGTTAAAAGCGACCGGTAGTCGTAATTCGGTTAAGTGACTTCAAGATGCGAGGATGGAAAAAGAAGTGTCAGTTGTTACATAATTTGTATGTATTTCTTTGTTACGAGGGGAATGTCATATGTTGTAAAATAGTTCTGTTACATACTTGTAGATGGCATGGAATGCTCATAAATTGACTGCTCTCTGTGAACGACTTGACGACTGAAACCAATTATATTATTACTCTACCAATAATTAGTTACATAACAATTATCTTTTAATTACCTTTACATGTGTTAACGGGAAATGCAAAGAAATATGGGAAGAAAAACAGAAAAGTGAAGAAATAAATTTCTAATTCTCTATGAGTATTACAAACATGGCGACCGTGCGAAATAATGTAAATTAGAAAATCACTTAATATTTTCCGTAATTCTGAATATATTTGGGCCTCTAACGTAGTGTGGTGTTACTGACGCCTTGAGGCCAGGGAAGGAATGCATTTCTCCAAGTGCATCGTGTTAGTTGTCAAATTGATCATTAGACGTATCGCAGTGGAGCGACGAACACGTGTTCCTCCAGCGTCAGGAAGCAAGTTTACCACAGAAACTACCTCAGATGCATATCAAAGGAAGGAGCATCCGGTTTTGTGGCTTGTCCTGTTGCTTAAAACAGCGTTTTCTATTGTTTTATGTCTGTTTGCGTGACTTGTTATGGTTTTATTACTGCAAGAAAATAAGGTAATAACTTCTGGGGGCTGTAGGAGTTAAGGAGCCATGTTTGTTGTTGAAATTGGACACTAAAAGTCTGTCTTGAGGTACCAAGATCTTTTCTGGAAGTACTTGGGGTCTCTGCCTTTAAGAGAGTGCAAAATTGCAACTATTACTTTGGGCTATCCTCACGTTGCTTTATGAGTCCTTCCATGCATGTCTGTCCGTCTCTCTTTCGTGTCTCTTAACACATTGTTGAACAATGTGAACCGAGGTTCTTGTTCTCTAACATTGTTACAACAATTACCTCGGATAACAGTACGATTGTTAATTTCCACGCCATTGTTGCAATTTCTTTCCGTTTTGTTGCCTCCCTGACTTCGTCGCCCTTGAAGTGGCGTGAGGAACAGCTTTGGAATTTCAGTGTACTCCGAGGAGTACATATTTTCGGTCTTGTGCTTGTCGTCTATTTTCGTGGTTGGGTATCAGATTAGGGCCAACACTAGACAGACCCTGAAATGCTATTTTTATTTCCAATTTCATATGTTTTTCTTCGCCTATCTTTCTTCTGTTCTGCCTTTTTATTTTAATTTTGTGTCTCTTTCTTCTTTTTTGTTTTCTTTTTATTTACTTTCACTCTTCCTCACTTTTTCTTTCTTTCTTTCTTTCGTTGATTAAAGCTCAGCAACGGACGCCAAAAATTAAAGTAAAATCCGCCACGGCATTCCCCCCCCCCCCCCCCCCCCCCAAAGTAAAGGTCAGCATGAGAAAAGTTACATCAGGACAAGAAAGAATCAAAAATGAATCCGCTACAAATATTTTAATGCAGTGTGGAACGGTTGTAAGTAACCACTGCAATTTGATCCCATAGCCCGTGTGCCTGCAGGCTATTTTAATAAACGCAGATGTGCAAAACCGTCTAGTTCGGATTCCTGACAAACAATTAAATTTATTTGTTTATTTATTTCTGTCTGTTTCGGTTCGTTGCTTCGGGACGGCCGACAAAGAAGCACGAGTTTGCTTGTGCTGGGATCCAGGAATGAAAATTTATTATCATTTTTGTCCTGAGAATAGCTCGATGTTTACGGCGTGATTAAGTAGGCTTAAGTCAAACGATGTAACACGAATGTAGTCCTTCTCCAGTTACTGAGATGGTTTCCCGTTGGAATGCGCCCGATGCTTTGCGGGTTCCGGAATGGCCTTGACAAATGCTTGCTGTCACCAGATCACTGAACTTGGGTTAGAGATGATCGGTGGCGAGGAATTATCAAGTAATTACAACTTTACTTACCCAGATGCTTGCTGTTTATCAAGATAATTAACACTTCCAAGCACAGAGTTACCTGTTCCACCTGTGAAACATAAAAATAATCTTTTCCCTCTCCAAAGACGTTATCTGTTAGTTTTATACGATTATCTGAATGAACAGCGATCACTTCCTTAAACGGCGTTAACGAGTTGATCTTTGTAATGGTGAAGATTTGTGTTTTCTTTGCGGTACGGACTTATTCTTTTTAAATACTACGTAGATGAACTTGGGCTACAAATGTTTAAGAATTACGCGAAGTTTTCCTTACGAATAGTAGTGGATCGGGGTTCGATTCTCAGCAGGAACCTCTTCCAGACCAGCTCTGATGCCCCCTGTCCTGCCTGATACATTTTAGGTCCTTGTATCTTCTGTTCAGACATTGAGCGATGCGGAAAGGTTATACAATATATTTACATAAGTGGCCACATGTAAGAAAACTTGTTCAAAACAGGTAAGGAAAACTGTGTTTGTACAGTAAAATGGAAGACTGTTGGCCTGTGTTAGATTTTGAGGGCTTAGGCTTTATGCTGAAGGTACATAAAACTTTTTACTCCTATCCGATGACCGATACTGACTCTTCAAAGCCTCGCCGGATAGGGGATACTTCTCCACTGCTTCATCTAATATATTTTATTTCTATCCGTATTGCTTTAACTTCGTCTCCCCCCCCCCCCGTCCCAGCTCTGAACTATTTCAATCTGATACCCAAGCAGTCTTGCTTCTGTGATGGTCTTCTGCCCCCCTTCTGTAATCCTTTTCGATTGATTTTCTTCGGAAACGGATTTAGATTGTCTGGATGATGGTCATCAGGGGAAGTACCTCTTAACTTTTGTTCTGTTGGAACATTTTTACGCACGTGACTCCAGAAATGTCCATTTTGCTGCAAGTGACAGTCCACGAGTATGACCCCCGCCGTATTAGTTTCATCTGGCTACATGTTTCGACCGTTGCGTGTTTATTGTGCGTCTTACTCTGCGAAAACTTGAAACTCTGATCCATTGATTAATCTTATAATTTTAATTGTTCAAAAGTAACATTTTTTAAATTAAATGTGAGCTACCAACTATTTTCGAAACCGACGTAGAATTTTCCTTCAAGCTGATATTAATCAGAGTACTTTTCGGGCTATAAGTCTATAATTCCATGCTTTTCCTCAGCCAGTTTTCTTCGCCATTCCACTCGTCCTGCCCGCAGACAGGAATATTTTCAACTACGTAATATTTCCAGAGCTCATCATGTGTCCTCTGTTTTTTTCTAACCTACTGTTTTCGACTGTTGATCTAAAACTTCTCATTTCTATCGCTTCTTTTCTTCTTTTGCCTCATTCGTCGCTCGTCCGCGCCTCATTACTTTTTTTTATTTGCATAAAAACAACGGAATATCTGCAGTCAAAGTTAAGAAATAGCCATACTTCTTAAATGGAAGCAACCAGATTTTGTCTGTCTGCTATCAGAGATGAAGGCAGAAAAGGAAACAAAACTGCAGAATGAATTTCTCCGAAATACGACGATGACCTGACCCAACGCTCCAAAGATATTCGGAAAGGAGACGGACTAGTGGGCTGGCTGCAGCTCCGACCAAATAACAGAAGATACGCAGATAAGCTCCCTCACCCTTTCTGTCTGAAGTGATGATGTCATGTGCAATTTAAGTTTTTTTTTTTAAGAAATAGAACGTATATCGATACATCGTTTTATTTAGTTGGGGTCACCGAAAAGGGACTGTATATCTTCGGGATTTATATTGTTCTGTAAGAACTTAAACAAAGTTCGTGAATATATCTCTCGGCTTGTATGTGACGCAGGCATGAAGTCTACGAGAACATCTTTCACACACTGACGTCGAGAAGATTATTTGCATTGCAGTGTTGTGTTCCGGTAGCAAACTCAATTCGCGATCAGTCGAGATTTTTTGTTGTATTTTTTTAACTTCAGAGATCAAGGAAATTACGATCAAATTGAAATAAAAAACAAAAAAGAGAGAAAAGATGATAAAGAAAGACCAAGTGCATAGAAATATTTGATAAAATAGGCGAGGGAAAGGATGTGGAAGGAAACAGTCGTGGTCTAATTTAAGACACTTTTCCAGAATTCGAGGCTAGGTACTGGGGAAAACCACAAACCCCTAAGGATATTTTCCGGGCCGATATTTGATGAGAGACCTCCTGAATATGAAGTCCTCGACATTCGGCCATTGTGTTTGGTCACGTATAATATTAAAAAGTACATAAGATTTTTAGATTGTGGGGCTTCAGACTGGCTTTACGAACACTGAACTGAATGTTTTGGTGTCATGAACGGAGCGAAATTTCATTATCAGCTGTGGCATCTATTTACTTTCAGGATAAAAAACGCTTAAATTGTGAGATTGGTTAGTCAGTGGCAAGTAACAAGGAGTATTTGCGCCTGCGCAATACGTGACTTGGTGATGCGTGCTAACTTGTCGCGTGCGAGAGGACACTCCTGTCCAGTGACAGACAGCGCCACCACCTGTCGTCACTGCGACAGACGACAGGATCGCCTTTCATAAGAGAAGCATCTGCTCATTCTAACAAGTTCTTACAAGTTTTTCCATAAACATTAGGCCATATGATTAAGTACACGGATAGAAATGCCTTTCAGTTGCAGAGACCCTTCTTCCGGGTTGTGACGCCGTGTGGACTTTGGGTAGATGAGACACCGACGTTTCGGTGAAACACTTCCTCCGAAACATTGGTATCTTCCTCCGAGTCCACGCGATGTCACAACCCGGAAGTCCATCAACATCTTTCCCAACGTGAATTCCTAAGTCGTGTTTATTTCCACGGCTACTCATGTTTCATGACGTTCATCGATGATTGTGGAAATGTGAATCGTGGTCTTGTGGGTTGTGACACTGTGTAGTCTTAGTTGTTACAGACGTATTTATTTTATGAGTTAATTCTTGGCAGTATATTTTATGTTTCCGTGTCTGAGAACATGTTTCAGGAGCGCAGTTGTGTTTTGTGAGAAACACGCCCAGGCTCCTTCGTCCTATGATGTATCTGAAGTGTTTCCAACTATTCTATTGAAATTTTAAAGTGGTTCTGTGCAACTAACCATCTGGCTATGATGTATTCAAGGCGTTCTTTGTTTTCCGCTCGATAATAGGCCCTTTACCCTGTGTCATGCGGACTACGAACCGTTGAATGAGAAGTAATGACGCAACCACGAGTTTTACGATCTGTGAAGAGCTGTTATCCTTATGTTATGGGCTGAGATGAAGTGGAGGTGTGTTGAAATGTGTGCGTGAGCGTAGTGTGACACCTGTTCTTGGAAATACGTCTTCAGGATCACGGAATTGGAACATAGGCGGCAGGATCTGCAAAATATACACAGTCAGGGGTGTAAAACAAATCTATCAGATATTACATTTGGTCCGAACAATCAGAAAATATTTGAATAGATCACGTGGTGGGAAGGTAGTTAAAATCTGATACTTCCTCATTTATGTAGATACAGTCTGGTTTTTTTGATGTGTCTAGTTGAGTGCCCAATGATTCTTTTTTCCCATTTCAACTAAGAGTAGGAAGTGGATGAAAATATGGATCTGTGGGAAAATTATATTTGTTGGTTTTAGTTTGTCATTCCGAAATATTAATATCAATACTGTGTTCAGATACAACACGCAGTTCTACATTATTCCTGATATCTTTTGTCACGCGCAGCTCAGTGACCTCGATTTAAAAGTCGGACGGTAGATTCAATAAATGATGTACAAAGGAATGAGGGACAAATTCTTAGACTCAGAAATAATGTTATCCTACACTGTCCTGAAATTTTTCAAAAAGTATTTTTTAAAATAAATCACCCACATACCTATTTTAAGTAAGAACCTTGTATTGTTTCTCGTAGCTCTGTTTCCACCGTGCTTTGCATCGCTGAAATAATGTGCAACGCAAGAGGAGAGTTTCCATGACTACGTCGATTTATTTCAGACATACTAAGGCCATAGAACAAGCAGATAAAATAAATTATATTAACTTTTATAGAAACCTACTCCACAGCCGGTATGAACATTGTAGCAAAGAGAAAAATCCTTCTTTGGAGAGATCGAACTCAGGTCTTTCTGTTCGTTATTATTCGGCAACAGCATATTTTAAAATTTCTGACACATTTTCATTCATTTCCTTCCTTAAAGAGGATTTCCTCTTCGCGTGACTAAAGCACATAGCGGCCGGCATTTCGTAAAGGATAAGGAAGTCGTCATTCCGCGATGAAATGCTGTGTAAGTGGTTTTCATGTTTTCATGTTAATGAATCAAACATTTTAATATTTAAACTGCAGTTTCTTACACGAAATTTAACTTTGAAAACCGCAAGCAATCCTCACCCCCGATTTGTATGCAAGTACTTATCCTTATGAAGCAGAATATCGTCTAAATGCTATTTAAGAATTCAGTCCGTACCGCAAAGAAAACACAACACTTTACGGTTACTAATGTCAACTGGTTAATGCTGTTTAAGGAAATAATCGCTGTTTAAACTGTAAATCATACGAAACACTTCATTACAAAATGAATAGGTGTTGATTCTTGAAGCAGATGGGACAATTAATTGCCACTGGGCAGTATGACAAAATAAAAAGTTTTGAAAAGATGAACATGAAAAAATTCACCTTCATGTGATATTGCATTATTCAGCCGCATTTTTCACGTCTAATCTGTGAGATCGTTTTCAATATTGTTCTTAAATATTTATCTTAATAACTTGTACATGCAGACGTCGCTTGGAAGAAACATATTTTACTCTCTTAAAAATATATGTATTTGTGAGGTTTCCTGTGTCTGCAAGCCACGTGACTGATAACTTCAATCACGATTTTTAAGATTAATGCGTCAGTATCCATCAAAGGTCAATAGTGGTACTCCTGAGTGTTCGCTCCTTTTTATTCGAGTATTGATGTGAAAAGTTCTAGACTTCTTGGGCGGGGGCGAATGTCAGAATGCAGGTTTCAATGAAAAATGGACGTACTTCCATTTCTGTGCTCCTTTCATAATTTGTGTAAAATTAACGCACAAATTGCAGTATTAATTAGTCTGCACCCGTCTTTTATTTCCCACAGTACTGAATTATTTCGAACATGGCCGTGTTCCGGCTTGTTGCGCCGTGTAGTCTGGCACAAATTTACTGACGTTTCGGAGGTACTTACAGCCTCCATCATCAGGTCGATAGCCAGCTTCTTACTCTTACTTATGCTCTTTGCCGTCTTCGTTTCAGCGATTAACGCTTTAGACATCTGGTGGTAATTACAGGTACCACCAGGGCTGTGGAGTCGGAGTCGGTAAAAATGTATCGACTCCGACTCCGACCTATAAAAATCTTAAGAACAATTTCTATACCTTGTGAGCCTCCGGCGACGCGCGTTGAGCCACATATTGTTGGAATAATGCTTTGTAACTTTGGCTCCGGTACCTTAAGAATACAAACTGTCTACAAATCAACCGATTTCTTCAATAACCATTAGACGTATATTTAAATATAGGTTATAAGTCTAAAAGAAGTAGGCCGATGATTCACGTGGTGGTGATGAAATCTCTTATGGTGTCGTTTACCATTTTAGTAGGTTAACTCTTATTAATACGTAGTAGAACAAATGTCTGAAGACAGACTTCCTAAGGCTGCGCTCAGATACAAACCTAGCGGCAAAAGATATCGAGGTCGGCCAAGAAGAAGATGGGAAGAACAATTTGAAGCCGGAACAGGCAATAGTGCCTAATCCCTGATGCTGCTGCATACATATTGAGGTTTTATGAAGGAGTCGGGGTCGGAGTCGGAGATTTTAGTACGGACTCCACAGCCGTGGGTACCACCTATTTGATTTTCTAGTAACTGTGCATTAATGGGTATTGTGTGACTCACAGAATAAAGAGCGATTATTTCCTTAAACAGCATTAACCAGTTGATTGGTGAAGTGCTGTGGGTTTTTTTCCGTCACGGACTTTATTCTTAAATATTACTTCTGCCCCTCCTCCCTTCCCTTTAAATGTAGCGTCTTGTGGCATCTTCATGTATGTTCTTCTATCTCTTTTCGCCCTCAAGGGTTTATGACTTTTCCTTCCACTTGTTTTAACGACTTCATTTGCCATCTTCTGTCCGCCGGAATATGTTAATTTAACGATTTCTGGTTTTGTTTTCGGATACTTTGTAAAGTCAGGTACTTAGAAAATATCATCTTGTTTTCTTGGAGATACACCATTTTTTCACCAACTACTGTAATTATGTTGGCGCGCAGGGGCGGAAGGGAAGTTGTAATGTTGGGATCCGAGCTGTAAGCAACTCGAAGTAAAAGCCGGCTTCTGGCACAGGGCTGAGATAATATTCCAGCGTTAACCAGTTGATCTTTGTAATGGTGAAGTAGTCTGTTTTCCTTGCGGTACGGACTGAATTCTTAAATAATAATCATGTAACTAAGTAACGGAATAAGTAACTTTGTAAATAAGAAACACTTTGACCTACTGTCTAAACCTGATATGATAGTAGAATTTGTGGGTTCAGCCGCGCTAACACAAAAGCCCGCTATTGATAACCGTCTGAGGCAGTTCATTGCACCTCTGCCCTCCATCTTATTGTTATCCTCACATTTATTTCTTGGTCGTACACTAGACAGTTTTTCAACATCCTTCGCCTTATGATTTACTTTTCCCCCTCATTTAACGTTCGCGCCAAGCACACTGTAAACTCGGCCATGTTTCTGGAGTTGAATAGTTTATTTACAAGTCAACTTACAGCATAATTTCCTTCTACCTGATATCTGATATCATATCCTTTGATATTACTTAGTAACGCCTGCCAATATGTGGGTAGACTACACGTCTTGCAGAGCTGCCGGAGAAGTTGCCGCATCTGCGGTTATTTGGTATTTGCAATGTACACAAAAATTTCTTTTCGTGGACCCAAATAACGTCAACTATATATGAATTAAATTGAACTTTGTCGAGTTCATCAAAAGAACAAGAAAGAAAATAAAATTAGTTCTGAATTCAAAATATAGATGTCATTAAGACATAGTGAAGTATTTTTCGAAAGTTGAATATGGAAGTAAAGAAAAGTCTACAAAATGATCATTTGATAATTTTTCATGATCGTCTTTCCATCTCATTCGGTGACAAGTAGCTTTTGAAGTTAATGCAGTGTTGTTGAATTACTTTACCGCCACTGAGTTGAGGAGAGAATGAGGAGCCATACCCTTGCTTGTTGCAGGGAAATTAGGTGCGCATCTGACGTGACGTATCGCGTGATTAACTCCTACGGTACGACACATGACTCAGTTCGAGAGCGCATAACTTCATTTTAATCAAACTTTTGTTGGATACTTTGCGAAAAATTGTCTAACCATTGCAGTTGTTATTAGGATAGAATATTTTTAACGACCACCTTACACCGGAGCTTAAAATGTATTTACTTGTGTAAAAGTTGTATAAACTGATTCTAGTCTTCCAAAAAATTAACTTTCATCTTTGCCCGGGAATCTAACCCCCCCCCCCCCCCCCCCCCCATGTCTTCTGCCCGTAGTGAATCTCTGTGGCAACAATTCTATTAAATCTGACTGTAGAGACAACTGAATGTGAAGAAATGATACGGAATAGTTTTCGAGAGTCATGTCTACTGTTTTTGAGTTGTTTTTAATTTTATAGCCGTCTGCCGCTTGAAATGTTACTGTCGGCACTACAAGTGTGCTGGAAGCTTCCACCTACACACGTGTTCAGCACGTGTAGCGTTCTGTATCACTAGTGCACACAAAAACGTAAGCTTTTTTCACAAATGCTCCGAGGAAGAAAACTAAACAAATACACACGAAAATGCCGGAACGTTTTATGGGAATTTTTTCGTCTATCGTTTATTGACGCTTACTCACTTTTTCTTTTGCGGAATGCTTTTGTGTATACTATGACAGTCCTCTGGGATACTGCGTCATGTAGTCTCGTAGAAATTGAAATCTCGTCTAAATTGGAAGCTCGTCTAAATAACATTCAAGAAATTCATTACGATTTGAGGTTCTCACGGCTTTTTCTGGGTTGTAGCACCGTATAGTCTAATAGTAGTTTACCAGCGAGACCTCATCTCCCTGACGATGGAGGCAGCAAGGACCTCTGAAACGTATGTAAACTTCTACCAGACTACACGGAGCTACAATCCAGAAGACAGTCATCTTCGTTTAAGAAATCAGTCCGTACCACGAAGAAAGCACAACACTTCACCATTACGAAGATCAACTGGTTAACGCTGTTTAAGGAAATAATCGCTGTCTACACTGAGAATCACACGAAACCCGTAAGTAAATTCTGTGGGTGAAATGCATCGACGATTTTAATGATTGTGTAATTATCGACAGTGTCAGATTTGACGATTTAACAGCCTGTATATATAGATGGTGGCCTTTAGCATTTTGGATATGTGCCAAAGTTGTGGGGGAACATACTGCCTCCATCATCAGGGCAGTGTGTTTATCTGAAACCCTTGCTCACAGCCGGAATGCTATATAACACTGCAGTTCCACAGACGTTACCATCTGTAAATTACCGACTAAGCTTATTATACATTCATTGATCACTTAGATCCTACAATATGAAAAATGGACGAACTGGGGACATTATTTCAAACTAATCTCGACAGATATGAAAAGAGAAATATCTTCTTCACATGTTGAAACTAATTTTGTCCCAGTGTATCATTTAATTGATGACGTCACATTGAGATCATCACCATGGCCTGCCTGTTGGACTGTCAGAATATGAAGTAAAACATAGTACTTAATGCCATCCTAGTCTCATGCGTGTGTTGTCGTTCTTAGAGCAAACAAATGTGATGACCTCTTATTTATACAATTTATAGCATATAATAAAGACCACTTCAAACGATAACCGAGATGTTACAATGATGTTGGTGGCAGAGAAAATAAAGACCGTTCAGAATACATCAGCTCTTGTTTGTAGGTCGCAAACAATGTCGTCCTTTTGGAGAAACGGCGTGCAAGTCTCAGCGTACAAAATTCCTTGTCATGTAATCGAGCTGTGTTGTGTAATATATTTTTGTAAAAGTGTTTTGTTAAAAGTTGGCTTTAGTTGTTTAAACATTTTTTGAACTTGGGTTATCTTGCTAATGGAATGATATAGATCAGAATGATCCAACTGGCGGCCCGCGACCGGTTGTAATCCGCCCCGCGAAAGTATTTGTTAATTTTTTATTAGTTAATACAAACCTTTTTTTTTGATGTTGTTATTCCGTCACTGGTAAAAGAACATTCTGCCCAATGCTCTCACTAAAGCCATTGACTTTAAAAGCATAATATGTACTTTCTATTGATACAAATTTTTATTATATCAGATACAAGCTGTTTCACTAGCAGAGTTCAAATAATTTTTTTTAAGTTTTCCTGGTAAAAATTGTGAGCGATACAAGCTGTTACCGGAGCAAATTTAAAACAATATACAACTCTATAGTCATTTGTACACATTTAAATAAAATTTATATTTCAGCATATGCAATGGTAATTAGCATGAGAAAGATGACAAATTCTTAAGCTATTTAACGAAGATGATTTAAAAAAACGTATTTCAAACAAGCAGGGCTTGAAAATATTGCCCGGATTGAACCGCCTGCGGATAGGGTGAGGTGGCGGGCTTTTGTTAAGTAGGTCGTGAACCTTTAGGTGACATAACAACCGGGGAATGTACTAACGAATTGTATTCTTCTGTTCTTTGGCGGGATTGTAAAGGGGTTGACCAATAAATTCAAAGGAAATGCTTCCTTGTTCTTGACGGTTCCAACAACGATTCTATATCAATCACTGAATTTAAATGTAGTCGGTTGAGAAACAGCGTAGAACTATGAAGCGAATAAGATCATGTATAAAACAGTCGTATATGCTGGCCACCTTGAACTCGTGACTTTCAGAATGGAAACCAGCATAAACATCGCTCCGCCCGATATCTAGAACTGACGCACCTTATGATGATCTGCCATTAAGCATCACATCATGACAGGAGTAAAAATCATTTACTCGGCGCACCTTACAGGAAGTGAACGTAACTATACGTATAATGCATAATGGCGATTACGTAACGACCAGTCTGTGGTTATGCACCCTTGTTGCTCGCAACGTCGACGCAGAATGTGGGCTGCTTACCAACAGGGGCAAGTGAGGACCCGATCACATGATCATGACCACGATTTTTCACACGATATCGTATCTCGATATCTCTCGATCCGCGACTTTGTTTCCTTCTCTTTTCTTTCTTTTACATTATTTCTTTCCGAAATAATAAACAGTGCCAAAACTGTGAACTACGGTATGCGTCACGTGGTTAGTAATTGTTACGAATTGAGAAAATATTCAGGTTCCGCGGAAATATCGAAGAGTTATATTTGGTAAAGAGCAGATTGTGTGAAAATCATGTATTTTCTCACTTCTCTCTTTTAAGTTCAGATATTTTCAAGATCTTAATTAGGACATGGGGTTTCCACGGCGGTGAGTCCGAAGATGGCTGTCTTCTGGGTTGTGACGCCGCGTGGTCTGGTAGAAGTTTTCAAACGTCATCGTCCTGATGATGGAGGTAATAAATACCTCCGAAACGCTAGTAAACGTCAACCAGACTAGACGGCGCTACAACCCAGAAGACAGCCATCTTCGGACTCACCGCCGCGAAAACTTTATGTTCAACATCGTTTTATTTTTTCTCGTGTTCTGCGACTCTAGGAAATTTTATCGGATCGTGTGAGGATCATTTTAATGGCCAGAAAAGTTGTCAGTTCCAGCTGTTCCAGTCTCATTCTGTCTTTGGCCTGCCTTCGTTCTCGCAGACAGCAAATAAGAGACGAATTAAAGTCGAAAGCTTCCATGTGACTGAGCATAATATACCACTTCCGGTTTTGTAAATTTACTTTATATTACTTAGCGTCGTGGATTATGTCAAGAGGCGGTTGTGGTGATGTGTTTATTGAAGAAAGCGCTTAGTTGTGTATTTAGACGTAAATAAAAAGGATGTAGCAAACGGTATAAAATCACACGATAAAAAAGGTTTATAATTTGTACTATTTATAGTTTAACTGGACGAACTCCTGTGTGTAGTTGTGGGATACCTGATTTAAGTTCTGAATTGTTTCTTGGCCCCTTGATATTTTTTTAAAAGTAGAATTAGTATTTTTAAATAGGTCACAGCCGCTTCGTTCCACATCTTTTCAAAATAAGCATAAATTGATTATTCTTGGATTTGATGCTACAAAATATTTGTGGTTGCCCAAGTGTCGTTAAATCAAGTGGGAGTCAATCGTGACGTAAAATTATGAACGGAAATGTATTTTACGTAAGTCATGGGCATCTGTAAATTTGCTGGGTAACGGAACCAGAGAAAGAGGTTTCGATTCCAAGTAGGGACAGTGTATTTTCTCCTCACCGCTACTAAACCACCTCTGAGGAGCGAATCAACATCCTCTGAAATGGGGTGGTCTGTTTCTTCGAAAATATACTTGAAGCTGACCACTAATGTTTATCTGTAGCTTAAGTAATGAATGTGTGCAGCTACCCTTCCACTCTCATACGTATTTATGGTGTAATGTGTACTTAAGTATGGCACAACCATATTGTCGCTCTATGGGCACAAAAGTAAAGTTTTTTTCAGCAAATATTAAAATTGAAATGGGGGAAAAGGAGTCACTTGACCCTACTTCTGTAAATTATTTTCACTGCTCACAGTAACAGACTTCAAGCTAACGCGCCGGTGCTGCAAGATGTAAGAAGCTGCCATGCAGTGACTCCTCGGCGTCTTCAGAATTTTTGTGTACTGTGCCGTGGGGCAACGTTGTGGGTGGAAGGGGTTACGGAAAAGCGTCTGACTTAAAACATTTCCCCTAGGACAGAGCAGCAGCGTTCTGTCACTGGTGGAATACGACACGCATAAAAGTCTTTCGTTTAGAATGACAATTCCTCAACCATGAAAAGCGCATTCCACTTCGAGAACGCGTTCCGATCTCAAAAGTGAAACTATCTTGTGACTTGCGTAGTATGACCCGTAAAATTTGACGGGAATGGACTCTCTTTGTATCAAACAGTGATACGATTCGTTGCAGCATCATAATCTTTGCAAATGGCGTTGAAAGTACAGTGTTTATAAAATTTATTGAAAAAGTACAAAAACTAAAATGTGAAAACATTTTCACGGCTTCTCATTCCTGTCAAACACAAACTCCACCAGATCCCACCATAGGCACCGCCATAGCCTTGTATGCTTTTCTTGCTACCAGAGTCGCCATAGTTAGAAATTAACTGCGCACTCGTCTAATTAAGTGTGACAGACATTGGTATGGTGTTCAAGGAAATACATCATTTTATTTTGTTAATTTATAGGGTTGTTTCGTTAACATTCAGAGACAGTTTCCCGTTGAGTTTACGCTGTTTTATATTTATTTATGTAATATATTTAATAACGCTGTCAGTTGATATGAAAGAAAACCAGTCACAGCCTTTCGGTACGAAGCTGACATTTGCCTGGAGAGACTGAGGAAACCTGTGAAGAACCTCAGTCTCAGAACAACCGGTCTTCCGGCCGCTGACCGAACCCGGGACCTTCTGAACACGAAGTGGGATTGAGGTACCGTGCCGGCAGGACATGTAGCACGAATAGGTGGGACAGGCGCATTGAAAACTCAAAAGTCCATTAAGTTAATTAATTAATTAATGATGAATTAGAAAGGAGAGAATCTGTTACTCGCTCAGATAGTCAGTGACATCGCCTTTCGTTGAACCCGAATGTTGATCGCCGTGTTTACAACAGCTCGTCACCGGTCCTTATACTGAGCCAGATTAATTCAATCCACACCCCTACATCCTGTTTGCTTAAGATTTATTTTAATATTATCCTCCCATCTAATGTAAATTTTCGGAGTGTCCTGTGTTCCCATAAGACATTTTTATCTTCCCCACGCGTACTATATACCCCGCCCATCTTTTCCTCCACAATTTGATTATCCTGATATTGTTTTGTGAAGTTCAAATATTACGAATCTCATCATAATGTAATTTTTCCAACCTCCTCAGGTCCAAATATTGTCCTCACCGTTCTGTTTTGTAACATCATAAATTGGCGAAGATAAGAAGAAATTTGAGATTAATCGTACAGAAATATTTTTTTTCCTTAAAGATGCTAATCGAGATTCTTCAAAAACGCCATTTTGTTATCACGGTTATGAAACTTGTATTTCTTGTGGGAATCTCCTTAGAAGACCTGAATATGTAAGGCGTTTGAAATTGAATAAGATATTTCCTTACAGGATGGTCCAAAATTTAAAATTTGTAAAAGAAGCAGTTCTGCGTATTTCGTTCATGTTAATAATGAATCTATAGTAACAACGCGCGTGATTATGAGAAGGCCGTGTTCTGCCACGACGTAGCGGGTCCAGAATGCCAAAGCAGCCACCATAAAAGCGCAGAAACTGGGTTTACTGGGACATAAATTTCCACTTGAGTACGCGCTGGGAAGGAGGCGACCCCGGAATGAACGTGGTTCTGTGTTCCTTGGCTAGCGAGACATCCGCTTGATGAGTTTCAGAGGTCGATAAAGCATCGCCCGTCAGGAACTTCCTGTCCGTTCCGGGACGGATGGAAGGTCTTTCGTCAAATATTTACACAGTATCGAGATCACTGTCCCACATTGGTAGTGCATGTGACCTCAGTAGCCTTAGGAGCTCGTCAACTGATGGAGTCGTCGCTGTCAAGTTTGAACAGAGGTTTCTGGCTATAAAGAATTTATTCTTCAATATTCTTCGGCTTCATCCGATCCAGAATTTGACCTGTGACCATAAACGCGTTACTCAAACCATGTATTTGTCAGTCCAAAATCCATACAAGCTTCAACGTACACAGAACAATATTTGGAAAAGAATATAATTTATAAAGTTCCAAAAACCATATCCCACACTGTGTACGTGGGTTGTACCGACGTGTTTCCAGAAGTTCACCAACGTTTCGGCTATAATTTCTGCTTCCATCATCAGGGCGATAATTACTGTATTTGTTTAAAAGTTGCGAATCCGTATGGTGAGAGGGACCGGTTACGTCACCGCGGCACTTAAAGTAACTCAAGTCTTTAAGTCAGCCGTAAAGTCAATTCCGACTGACCCCACTTTGACACTCACGCCTGACCCAGCCATGTGGCAAATTCTCAAACTTCAAGCCGCCTCATTTGAAATTACGTAGTCGTTGAGTCAGTCTCCTGAATTATTCTTCTATTTTCTCTGACCACGTCATCAATTTCTCCCTCCTTCTTCCCACTTTAGCGTTACATTAAGTCTATATCGCAGTCTCTGCATTTTGTTGTATTCTGCTCTCCCCATTTCATCAGCGAAGGGCCAGATGCTAACCCTTTAGATTCCGAACTTGTAATTAAGTCAGTAGCAAGGACCTCCGAAACGTCGGTCAACTTCTACGAGATAGCAGAAAGCCGTCATCTTGTCTGGTTATCAGAACCGCGGTTTCGTTGTGGATAAAACACCTCCTCGCTTCTGTTTCATTTACAGACCTAATACTAGAAGGTCATTGGCAGAAAATAAATTATTTATGAAGACCTGGCGACGTTTTTCTGCTGCCAGATGTAGCATTACGATGACGCTAAAGATTTTAATTGCACCTTTCTTAAGATACAAAGTAGTAACGAAACGCTAAGCGAAGTTTAATTTCAACTTGTTGACGAATTAGGAGAACATTTATTTGGTCTGTTTCCTGTAATTACTGCAAACTCGTGACGTGTCTTGCAGGCGTTTTAAAAATTCGCGTCTGTCTCAATCGTTTCGTATAAATTTTTGAAAACACTCGGCAGTTTGTTAATAAATTTGCAAGAGCCGTGTGACTGCCATTGTTAAGCCGTTAACTGTTCTTGCATTGTTGAGGGTCTGTGTAATTATTAAACTTTGTCTTTGCAGAACAAAAATAAAATTATATTATTTACGAACCTGAAAGTGTCATATTCAGACTGACCAACCTTAAAACTTTCACACCAAATATTTTTGTCTTAGGACTATCGGGAGGTCCCGGTTTATAATCTCGGCACGGAGACCAGTTCCTTTAAAATAGGGTTTTCGTGGTTTTCCTCATTCCCTCCAGGCATTTTCCGGGATAGTACCTCAAATTAGATTAGGATAGCTTCCTTTCTTATTCCTTCCAATTCATTACTTAATATCTTATAATTCGACGCTCTCATCCAATTACGTAACGTGATCATGCCCAATTTATTATGAAGAAAATTTTCCTTTATTTCAATGCACAAATTCCTTTTTGTAATTTCATGCTTGTTCTGACTTTTACTAAATCCTTTCGTATTTTATTTTTAATTCTCAAAGTGTTAGCCGGACTAACACGGCGTTGCAACTCAGAAGACCAACATCGGACGTTTCGTTTCTGAATTCATAAGCACCAGTCGTTAATAAAAAAAAGACGTCCCGATATCATCTCTTAGAAGTTTCAACCCAACTAAATTATGCAAAGAACGATCCATTCAGTAACTACGAAAGCGTAAAAGAGCGTATGTACGTTTGGAGGTTCCAGGACTTTTAATAATTTCTCTTCTTGTTTCCTTTTACTTTGTTTCTTACCTTACAGCCTACGTCATTCTTTATTCATACAGACTCATTAGTTAAAACTCACGTGTGCTTTTAACACAATATCCCCCACCCCTCGCGTTTCACCCCCCCCCCCCCCATTCCGTTTACTTAGAAGAATGAAGTTGAATATTCGATATTTCTCGGTCGTCAACTTTTTTACGCTCCTAAGACAAAAGGTTTCTTGCAGTATTGTGCGTGCCTTTCACAAACACAAACTAAAAACAAATGACGGAGAAATCTCGTCACTGAGACAGCAGGTAGGATAGATGTATGCGTCTTAAAATAAACCGGAATAAAATAATTAACTCGTTTCTTACATTAGAGATAATTATAAACTCTTTTTAAATGTCTTTAATTAAGTGCATATTATATTAATGTAATAGTTGCATCTTTGTGGTGTTCTCAAACTGTGTAAAACAGCTTCAAGACACTTTGCAGCATCGTAGCTTCCGTAATTAAGCAAATATAAGTTATTATTTTAGTATTCATAAACTGCTTTGCCACAATTTTCAATAAAAATTCATTTTTTTAAGTAATGCTTTAGATTTCCCGTCATTTTGATAGGAAACTGTCTAATGCGCTCCTAAAAGTAGTTCGTAGTAGTTTTGCTGCAGCGACAACTGTAATTATCTCGATGTTCGTACGTAGAAATAGCGATGAGTGTAAAAGTGTACTAATTTTTACAATGAATCTGTCAGTTTATCCTAGTCCCTGTTTTTCTAACACGAACACGGTTCATTCATTTGTAAATATTTTAACAAGCTGTCATGACGAAGATGCTTTTAAGCCTTTTGGCATGTCCTTGTCGTCAAAAGAAGAACTCACAGCAATTTCAGATCCTCATTAGTGGATGAAACAAAATTAAAATAATAAATATCAGTGCAAAAACAGTCATTAGATTCATGACTGTTATTAAGTGCCAGTTAACGCTTCTATATCAGTAAACATAACTTCAATACTGGGCGTACAAAAAATATTAATCTACTATCTTGTTCCCCGAACCAAATGCACGCCTTGCGCCTCCCATCGAATCTTTATGGGGGCATGGGTTTTATTCGCGTGACACTGACCTTACAATTTGATCCTAAACAGTCTTTCTTCTTGGAGGAGGCGCTGGCGAATAGAACTATCTCCCGAAACGTCTTACAGGCTTATATAAAATAGACCTGGAGCATTAGCTAGAACATCTGACGTGTATAAATACAACATGGCCTCATCAGTATAAGTGGTAATAATTCAGTTGAAGTTAGTTCCTTCATAGGAGTGATTTTGAACAGCGAAAAGCCAGTTACGGGTAAGAGAGGCCTATGTGCTAAAGAAAAGTAACAAAAAATCGATTCCCTTCAATTGTCAATGTTTTTGCTAAAAATGCCCCAAAAACCAGCACATGTCATTTGCGACAATAACGCACCCCAGGTGACGGATTATTTCTTCGTACACTGAGGGTGAAGTTGGAGATTTCTCTTTGTTGCCGTGTGGGATACCGAGTGTCTATGACGGAATGGAAATTTATTTTTGCCATTGAAAAAAATTAAGAAGAGATAAAAGCATCCACATTTCGTCTGGAATAAAGTGTCTAAAATTTCAACAATTGAAACTCAAATCTTAATTACGTAAAATAATGATAAATTACCCAGCCCGATTAGGTCTTGCTGTTCCTACATTTTGCTGCCATCTGACGATGTTTCATCGGACTCAGAAGTGCGCCGCCACAACAGCATCTCTCTCTCTCTCTCTCTCTCTCTCTGTCCGTTCCTTTCTTACGACGTGCTTGTGTGTGACGGAACATTTGCATATTTCTTTCTGTGACCGGTGTAATCACTGCAGCTGTCCACTGGGTTGCTATTTTATTGTTGTGTGCTGCTTTACAAGCAAGCAGAACTATATCCAGTTACTCTGATATAGCTTCTCGTTTCATATTTCTTGGTATCGACTGTACACGAAATGCTGACTAGACAGATTGCGATGTCGCATGTGTTGGTTCTTTGAATTCTTTGTTTTCTTGCATAGGTGTTTGTTTCCCGCCTTTCTGCTTTGTTTCTTTGTTTTTCTGTCTTTCATTCCGTTTCTCTGTTATTTTATTTATTCTTTCCTGTCTCCTTTCTCGCCGTCTCTTTGCTTTTATCACTCTGTTCGTTTTTCTGCCTTCATTTATTACCTCCTCTGTGACCCCCCCAGTGGCATGACATTCAGACCGAGTTGAAAGTGAACTGTTCAGTTGATACAAGTTACTGTGGAAATACGGATAATATACAATATTTTTTAACTAGCTTCGCTTGGCTCAAACGGCTTAAAATTGCCGCGAGTCGTAGGGACGGAGACGAAGTTCAGTGACAATACATTTAGCTTTTATTTCGTCAAGCTTTGACCTTAATAAAAATTTCCCCCCGTTGAATTAATCAGTGCCCCGGTGTATGGCATTGTCTTTGTTCGTCGGCGCATTTGAATTTTTCGTAACTCAGAGCGAGGGTTTGGAGCTACAGTCCTGCCGTCAGACAACTCTTCTGCTCGCAGGCAAGTAGGGAGTTGTCGAAATAGGGTCTGCTGTCTGCACCTTCAATGCGCAACTATAAATATTTAGTTACTCGAACCCAACACCTCCCGTTATCCCGATGGTTCAATATGCCACTTCCGTGGGCAACCCGGGATTCTTTCCGACGAGATGTTTAAAAGTACAACATTCTTATTTTAAATTCCGATGGGGGTTGGAACAAATCACGATTGATATCAAACAGACGTTCAGCACGCATGGGCAAACAATAAATACAAGCACATTTTAAAACAGGATATTGGATAGAACTAGAAATAGATGTTTGGGTAATATGGAAGTTAATATGAGCGAAGTACAGTTGTGAAGATGGGTATTGAGTTAAGCTGGCACAAAATATGGCAACGAATAGAAGTAGGAATCATGTTTCATATATCTTCGTCATTTTACTGTATCCTGAGGCTTCTGACGGAAGACGCTGTATCAGACATCTCTCACGGCACAAGTTTTTTTTTTTTGAATTTGTATGCGAAGACCGAATCATATCTACGGTGTGTTCAGTATATATTCTTCAAGCGAAAAAAATGACAATATGTAATTATTCAAAATTTATTATCATGTATTCTGAGTCTTAGATCTTCACAGTGTACGATCATGTTTTATAAGTATACAAAACTTTTCCAGAGGGAGGAGGGGACAGATAATAGTTGGAAAGACAAAATAATGTTAATGTTTTTATGACGTGTCTTATTGTTTCAGAAGCGATTTGCGATCCCGATATTCTTCGAGCCATCAAGATACCGTTCGACGATAAGGAGACTCAGTTCTTTGACAATGGTTTCGATGGTTTCCCGGCCTTCGGACTTCGGCCAGGTTCTGACGTGAAGTCCCCATATCGTATATTCATTCCTGAGAAGCTGTACAGCGAGTTTTCCATCGTCGCGACGGTGAGACCCAATACTCGCGACGGAGGCTTCCTGTTCTCTGTCGTAAATCCTCTGGAGACAGTGGTACAACTGGGAGTTCAGATCACACCTTCGGGACCTTCACAACCCGGAAGCGTGAACATCAGCCTCCTCTACACTGACGTGAACAGCCATTTTGCTTCTCAAACTATCGCTAGTTTCGTTGTGCCATCGTTCGTGAAGAAGTGGACCAGATTTGCTCTAAGCGTCACTGCAAACAACGTGACTCTGTTCTTCAACTGTCAGAAGTATGATACGGTCGTCACGAAGAGAATTCCTCAGGAGCTGGTGTTCGATTCTGCGTCAACGCTCTATGTAGGTCAGGCTGGACCGATCATCAAAGGAGCTTTCGACGTAAGTAACAAATACATTTCGACTCCCGACAGTTTCTGACGAACGAATCATATCTTACGCAACAGAAATTCTGTATTTTTCGAATCTTTGTAACAAGCAAGAGTTGGTTAGGTTAGGTTAGGTTAGGTTAGGTTAGGTTAGCTGGTTGGTTGGATTTTGGGCCTTACAAAATTATATTTATGAATCTGTCTTTTGGGACAGTGTTCATGACTGTGTGTTTACCACTTCAGATCTTCCCGTGATTTTTGACGAGCAATTTAATAGTTAATGGATAATTATCAGAAATCTTTATATTCATCCATCCGTTGATATCTGTGTTAGTTTATAATTTTGGCGGAGGTACCTTTTGAAAAGGGGTAACTTAGAAAACCAAAAAGGAAATAGATTTTAGGAGTCTACCTCAGGATAATATTAATTATTGGACTTTAATAAGTAGAGTAGTGAAATTTCGAGTGTTATTACTAGCTTGTTAGATTATTACAAATTTCTAGGCAGTTCTGCGACACGTATGGCATGCTTAGCGTAGAGTTCGATAGAACTGAAACGAGGTTGAATGAGCATGACCATTATAGAATAGTATAAATGTAATTGGCTAAGGTGTTTTATTAAACTGATTGTTTTGGGAGGAGAAAATATGCACTCTTAGTAGCGTATTTCAATTTTTATTTCAACGTAAGTGGCCGGGAGAATTATACATATGAAGCTTCTCAACTACAATCAGGGACTTGGTGAATTCTAAACACTGTAGAATGATCCAATTTTGATATTGGTTTCAGACTTTTCAGCTGCACCTTGTTCCTCAAACTCTCCTTTCAAAGGTTATTTTTCCCACAATATTTATAACCACGAACATTTACGTACATTAATTTAATTAAACAAACACTAGTTTCGTGTATAGCTTCCAAGATGAAATTACAGTTATATCCATTTACGATCCCCAAAGGGTGTCCTCTGCTTTGTGATGTTTTGTAAGCATAACGAAGGATTCGGTAAGCATCAGGCAGATGTAATTAAACATAGTGTGCAAATTACATTTTAATAAATCTGTCTGTCGGCTATTTCACACACACGTGTTGGTAATAAAACGATCAAAATTTTGTTTCCCACTGAATAGTTCCTTCCTCCAATTAATTTCATATCCATTCAATTTGCTAAGCAATTACACACTTTGGCGTCCATTTTGTGTCTTAAAAGGATGCTATTCTTGCGTCACGTATTTAATAATTTAATTAAGTTTCTGTGTCTAGAACTCACTCGTGCTGAAAACTACATCACAGAGTTTATCAGCTTAATGTAACGTTTGCATAAATATGCAGAAATTGTTTGATTGCTTTGACCCAAGGAAACGTTGAAGGTCCTTTCCTGCTTTATGTGCCTGTAGGCCTGTGTTAAATGCAGTGATTCGTTCGTCAGATGTATAATATAATGTCACATTTAAATGTGTTTGGTATTGAATGTAAACATCATATTGCATTATGTAAGATGTGTTCATTACAGGACCGGCATTGGGGAATGCTTAAGCCCATAAAAGACAACAGGATATAAACTTATTGACTGGCCTTTGTTCAGCGACATGCACAGTGTAAGGGTTCTGTATAATTTACCGTCAGTCTTGATATACGTCTCATTCCAATATTACTCTTTGCGGCCTTTATATGAAAGTAGGTCTGTATACATTCTTAAACTTAATTCTTGAAGTTCGTTACTTATTTTGTATTTCCCAGTTTCATACTCGTACACTGAATTTGTCCCAATATTAAAACGCTAGGAAATTAATGACTAATTTCTTATGTTTCTTACCATTTACATGTGTTAGCAACTGTTCTAATTATGAACTAAATTACGTCCTAATAATAAACGCAAGGTTCGTTTCAGGGCTTCGAATAAAAGTGTTCATGAAACAGCTTAAGTGAATAACATGACAGTGTATCACATGAAGATTGCATGGTCTGTCAAAGAGTGAGCAAATTATTGAATATTTATTTTAGTGAAATGCCTGAAGGTTAAAGCTATTTTATATCATTCTCTATTTTGTAGTTAACAAAGATGAAGATTTTTTTGTATGTCTTCTTAACATACCTTGTGTTATGCCCGTATTTTGTGTACATATTACTGCATACACCACTTCGCCTGTTCTTTGCCGTCTGTCATTGAATAACTCGCTAGCGGTCTTAATTACTGTGCTATTCCAGTGTTATGTTAACACCGCACCTCACCACAGAAGTTGTGCAAATTTTGAACAAGGTGGTGATATAAATGCCACTTCCTCATTCCCACTTGAAGAATTCTGCAACACCGTCTTCGTGTGATTTACAATCGATTCTCCTCACATTCTCCCTAATTTATTATTTAACTCTATATAATCTGTGTAGTTGAGAAAGCGTCGTTAAATAAACCAAGAAGAATATGGCTGTCTTCCTAGTTGTAACGCATTGTAGTCTGGTGGACGTTATCGACGTTTCAGAGTTACTTGCTGCTTCCATCATCGCCCGGATGATGTTATAACCTTAAAAATTTAAGACCTCTAGAGGTCTGGCCCCGCAGTTTCCCGTTGAAATTAACGAGTATGATTTACATAATATGAGGTCGTTTTTGCTGTTTTTTATCTTTTACACGGAATTTAACGAGAAACAATCCACAAACAAAACAATTATGTAAGTTACATTATTTATATCCTTGGTGCTATCTGAAGTTTTAGGCTACATAATTTTCTAGGTTTCTAGAAGTGCTTACTCTATGCGTTGTACTTTAAACACGGGGCTCACACCCTAGGCTAAGTCGCCCTAGATCGCCATGGCTTGACTACATCCCGTATAGTAAGGTGGATATGTGGCTTTTCTTCGCGTAAATTAAGTTCTCGTAGGTGTGATACTGCCTTCTCCTGACAGTCAGTAGGAACAAGGTGCTGAAGTCTCAATGACAATAGCATTTGGGCTTCACAAACAGAAGCTATCTGCATTTGTGAAGGAATATTAAATGTGCTATGTACACATTCATGTGTCAATGCATTCATATGAAATGGCTACATAAACATTCTGGTTTAAGCCTTCAGCGTGTGTTACTGGACGTCCTATTTTGCAGAGTACAAAATGAAGGGTGAATATTGTCTCTTGTGTGAATTTGAATGGGAGACCTAGACTGGAAGTTTGCTTAGCGTCTTTCACTTCAACACATTATTTTATAATAAGGCTGTAGTGTAAACACCTTTTACATTCACGCACGCTGAGTATCGTGACGTCACCATCAACGTCTTGACGAGAGAGTCTTTTGTTATAGCTCAGAGGTACGAAATAATTATACAAACATTACTGTTTATTATCGCATGCAGTGTCCATCTCAAAGCTTTTCTTCGGCATTTTGATGCTTTAGAGGGTCATAAAACGAGATGGAAATTACATATCAATTCGCATTTTAATGTCGTGGTTTCATAACACGCTAAAACATCTCGTAAAAGTTTTTTTTAGAATGACGGTGATGATAATTATATAATATGAATTCCACCAATGAGGTTTGTTATTATCTTCTGGGAGTCAGTTTCAGGTACAGATTACAAACTGAAGTAGTAAGAAACAAGCAGAAAATTATTAATTAGTTAATTAGAATTTGAGGTTCTCACTGCGGCTAGTAAGAAGATAGCTGTCTTCTGAATTGTGGGACGGAATTTGCGGAAAGTACTATAACTCATCGCCCTGAAGATGGAGGCATGTAGCTCCTCTGTAACGTCTGTAAACTTTTACCAGGCTACACGGCGCGAAATGCCAGAAGCAATTCCTGTCCAGCTCTACGCTTGTCGTACGTAAATCGACTTGTCACCTGCTGAGGGGGGACTGTTGAACTGCTATTTGGTTCTGGACCTCGACCAGTGGACAATACGAATGTTTGGCATTCGGGTAACGAGAGCTCAGAGTCACTTGACCGGGGGGGGGGGGGGGGGGGGCATAGGTGGATTAGGGTATGTGAGTGACGCAGAGGGAGAAGCTGTCTGATCGGAGTATTCTGTTCCACTACAAATACTATTAGACGGGCCACGCCCTTGCGTCTGTTTGCTAAACGTGGCCGACCTTTTGCCCGCTCTATCATCAAAATGTCTGTCCGCTCCGGCATCACAGTGCTAAAGTGTCTTAAATACTCTCCACGCTGTCATTCTGAAGACCGCAAAGTTGGCACCTAATATTATCCATTACGTATCATCTCCTTCCAGTTCCTCTCCATTTCATAATTATCTTATCATTCATCCCACACTTGATAAATCACGTCATATAAACTCTCAAATCTCGGCCCGGAAACCTAACCTAACCCGACTGATTTCTTTTCTTGTTTATTTCTTCAGTCTGTTCAGGCAGGTGTCTCGGTAATACCTCGAATGAAGTCATGACCGATTCGTTCCGTATTTTCCCCCCAACTCTTTATTCATTTAGCATCCTATAATTCGACACTGCATAGTCTGAACTGCTTTAAATAATCCATAAATAAAATACGTGTGTTTTATAAACCAGTAATAAATCTTTTAAATGTTTTAATAGCAATCCGCCCAAAATGTACAATGTATGTACTTGTACCCGGTCATTATTCACAGTTTATTTGCCGGCAGGCTAATCGGCTAAAATTTAGTCCAAGATTTAGGTCTGAATTTTTTTGTTGAGGCATTGAATCGAAAATTTACTGTATTAACTACTTTTTTGTTTATTGACAGACTGGGGAAAATATACGGTATTTCTAGCATCTGTTTTAGACGCTGTTTTAATGACGGTTGATCAAACATTAAGCTATTAACGTCAGCTGCGAAGTGGTTGTTTAAAATGATGTAGATGGCAGCAGCAGTAGCAGCCTTTCCACTTAATGTCCGTTCGTACATCACTCGTGTCTTTATTAATTACAATTTCAGCAAACAAGTTCTTGGACAGTTGTTAGTTAGAAAATGATGAGTGTTGATGACGGTTGAAGTTTTAAACAACGAAAATGATTGTGGTCTTCCTTATTTTATCATTCACACTTGTTAAACGGTGTTTATTCTATTAAACGTGTTAATTTGAAACATTACAGGGGCGGATTACTACATTAATGGAGACAGGCTTACAGTCCATCTCCGGTTTGTAATTATAGAATTTGTTTTCAAAGAAGAAAATTGTCGATTAAGAACAACTGAAAAATCTTGTTTAAATAACACATTTTATTGAAAAATGTAACAAAGCGGCTTGTAACAATTTAAATAATTACTTATATTTTCTTGATCTCGAAATATGCTAAGCTTTAACGCGTAAACATCTGTTTCTCTGTGCTGTGTAGACAGTCTTTTGTTTCAGTAAATTATTTTTTACTGAGCAGCATATGCATATTGAACGAATTGAACCCGTGATTAAATGTACCAAGAATAGGTAATATTGTTAATTAAGCTACATTTTATGATGTATGGTTATATCAGTGAGATGTGCTTTACTAATGTTTTGTCTTCTCGTCGGTAAGGACGTTTTTCGCGTACCTTTGAATTCTGTAAGTTACTGCACTTTTCCGAAATATTAATTTTTGATCTTAACATTTCATATGCCTGAAGAAGTACTGAAGGTAGAAGTTGTCGTTACATCAGTAGTTAAAATTTTAATCCCGTTACAAATAACCCGAATTTATAATGCGGACCCTACATTTAAATTCCTCAATTTTGCTTGTATGTTGCTTACCATAGCAGGATTTTAATCGCGTAATGGGAATATATGGCCTCGTGAGATTATTTCCAGATTCTTTTGAAGTCGTCAGTCAAAGGAAGACAATAGCGGGAGGAACCGGAAAAACGTCTATTGTTGCTGTATCGTCAGATACGCCAACCTCTGAAAAAAGAGAAAGAACTAACTTATTTCTGCATGAATAAAAGATGCATACAACATATAGTCCACAGATGTGCGTATAAAAGTGAAATAACTTTTCGTTTTTCAAGGTAAATGTAGGATTTGTTGGGGAAAATAACGAGAAAACATTTTCTTTGTAAAAGTAAAAAAGGTATACCCTTTTAAGCATTTATGTTAATTTTAATAAATTATATTTAATTCAGCTTTGGAAGATGTGGGCGTTGGCATTCTGGATTGTAACGCCGTGTATACTTGTAGGTAGATACCGACGTTTCGGACAAACATACTACCTCCATGTGGACATTTACTTCATTAATGTCCTTTGATTATATACGACACAAATAATGCTCAAAATGGGCTCCTCGTAGTACAGAAGTAGAAAATAAAATAAATGCAGGAATACGCCATAAAATTAATAAAACATAAAATATAAGCATAATATAGGATGTGCACGCGCCATGTAAACAGAAAGAGTTAATTCAGATAGTTACGATAATATGGCCTGAACTGTCGATTTTTTCGTAGATAGGGACGAGATGTATCGATTGAGCCCAACGGAGTAGGTTTTTACCTAAAAACGAAGACACATACCAGTGCTTCAGAGGTCCTTGCTGCCTGTATCACCAGGGCGATGAGTTTCGACTCAGGTGAACCATTGGGCGTTTAAAGGTTTGTTGAGAGCTACAGTGTAAGTCGGTGATCAGCTCCAAGTTGTGGCCGCATCATCCCCAGAAAAGGAGCAATTACAGTGGTCACATGACATCAGTTATCAGAAACATAGAAATTTGGAGTGCAATTTTTGTGGTTCTTAATTCACTTTTGTTCTAATTCTAATAGCAATTTCTTTTGAAGATTTTATCAACATATGGATGTTCGAGCCCAGGTCGTGATTTCGTTCTTGTACGTTAGAAGATTATATGTTTCAAATTATCCGCGATTATTTGGCTATCGGCGGTATTTGGAGAAGTTGTTCTTATGCTAAATATTTGTCGTGATGTTAATTTTTTAGGATTGTGTTCTTTGTAGACATGTTTTCCGTTTCACAGTAATTACCTGGGATAGACTCTCCAAACAAGACGAGATTATTGTTAAATCTTGGTGAGCGCCCAAAATAAACTGCCCGAGGCTGGTGAGGTTAGTTGATCAGTTGTTCAGACGTACAGAAACGGCGTAGGTCGAGTACGTTTTAATGGAACCCCCCCCCCCCCCGACACCCCCAAAACCCTCGGCCATCATCGCCAACCTGAACAGCTTCGGTCAACATCCCAACTGACACATCCCATGAGTAACTGTAATTACTCAGCTTGTGTAAGAAATTTCTCGTCTTATGTAACCCGAATGTTCATGACCGTTTTCACAAAAGCCCGCCACTGCTTCCTAACCTGAGTCAGATCAGTCCAATTCACATCCTTTGATGCTATTTGCCTAAAAGATCCGTTTTAATATTATCCTCCCATCTGTACTTAGGTCTACGTGACTGCCGTTAAGTTCTGCTTCAGGAGAATGACCTTGAAACAAGACAGAGCTTGGAGTTGGCCTTCCTCGGCCTGTGCACCACTGATTGTTTCTTTTTGCCACGATATTCTGTCTTCAGAATGTGAGATCACACGTGTGGAACCCATTTCACGGTTTGAGTGCCACGTGGATTCACTGCCACCCAATAACAGAACCTCGTCTTTATACTCCGATGCAGAATGCGTTAATTAAACATTTACTGTAATTGTCTATTTGCTTTAGGCGGTGTGTTTTAAAGACGATCGCTTCTTATATGAGCGGGTTGTGTTCTCTTTAGCTTGTTCAGTTTCTTTTCTGTTATTATTTAATTCACTACGGAACTATTTCGATGTTAACTCACGCGTTGTCAAGAACGCACGAAAGAAACGAAGTGCACGCTGTAATTGTCTGCACGCACGCACGACCGACTGACAGACATAAGATGTGATAATTTACTTCTCGTCGGATAATTTCAGTCTTTACTTCGTCTTATTGTTCTTGCAGATTATGAAAAAAAAAGCCTTCGTTACACACACAGCTTCGTGTATTTTATATTAATTATTTTATTTAAAACTTTATTTCTTTGTTACATTTCAGGATTACGACAATACATATGGCCTTCTTCTTGGTTGTTACACTGTGTAGCCTGGTAGATATCGGCCGAAGTTTTAGAGATGTTTACTACCCTAATGATGGAGGCAGTAAGTACCTCTGAAACGTCGGTCTGTATCTACTTTCTTTCTTCATCTCTTTTCATTTTGTCTTTATTCCTTCCCTTTCTTACTGTCTTTATTTGTTCCTATTTTCTTTTATCTTTCCTACTACAGCGTAGCAAAAAAAATAACAACTGTTCCTTAAATCCTTAGTAATACAGGGTGGTCCGTTTTTAAATGTAATCCTACGTGTTACAGTACATGTAGAGTTTGGTGTCATACATATTCTAACACACAAGGGTTGATACTTTAGGTTCTCACTGTCGAGAAATTAAACGAAAGTTGTGTTCATACAGGAACAGCGCAATTTTATCTTCATTTTTTTTCGAGTTCTTTCTTGTTGCTTGTATTTACTACTCATAGCTCCTCGTGTGAAGTACCGCGAAGAAGAATACTGTGTCTATGCAAAATAAAAAAGCAGCCGTGACATTTCTCATTAGATGTCTGTCTGTCACGCTGAATTTCCCCCACCCCCCACCCCTCCGAGCTCCTTCGGTGTTAGGTCATAAGTGTAACAGTGGGTTATGTCCACTACTTGCATTTAAACTCACATCAGTGACTGTCAAGGTCTATAACTCGTAATAATATTTCAGAATCCAGTCCGTACCGCAAAGAAAACACAACGTTTCGCCATTAAAAATACCAACTGGTTAACGATGTTTAAGGAAATAATTTCTGTTAACAGTAAGAATGGTATGAGACGTGTAATAGTCCTGTACCGATTTTGCATGGAGGAACTGAGGAAAACCACAATAAATCTAATGTAACCGGGCTCCGGGTCGAGATTTAAATGTGAGACTACCTAGCTGTACTTTTAACCTTTCGGTCGCCGCTCTGGGCTTCAGTTGATATGTGACTTGTTACACTTTAGCATTGACTTCGTCGGCTTGCCTTTAACGTGACTGATGTTCGCTTGTCGTCTTTACTTATTGTACCCGTAATTCATATATAAGTGACACCATTAACCTAGCTTCGCCTGTCTTTGTAGTTCGAATACCGTGCCCTTATTCCAGTGGCTAATGCTTCTTAGTACACCGTGATTATCGGATCTGTGTCTTACTCAGTTAAAGTCGAGCAAGTCAAGTAGAGAGTCTCTTAATTGCGTGTCAGAAAGTGTTCCATGCTGAAAAGTATATAGACATTATTTGAGATCATTATTTCCCCATTAACACTACATGTATTAGCTGGAATGTGATTGGTTAATCGACATAATTTGAACAGAAAAGTAACACTTCGAAGTAGACACTTGTCCAAAAAATTAATTTCAGTCCGAAACAAAGAGAAATCCACACTTGTCCATTACAACGATTAACTAGTTATTGGTGTTGGCTCTTAATCGCTGTTTACACAGAATAACAGGAAACCCAAGAACACGGAAAGAAGAGATGTTGATTGTTGAAGAAGGTGGCGCACATAATTACCATTAGGCTTTAAAAGATTAACAAACGAATCTGCGATTTGAAAGTTAACCTTAAACCTAACCTTTTTTTTTTGTAATGGCATTTACTCTACACTAAGTATGATGGCTGTAACAATGTATCTCGAGTAATTTCTGGACCAGCTGAGCAGTTAACAATTTTCAACAATGGTGTTATGTACGAGGGTCGCTCATTAAATAATGCCCCACATTTTTTTTCTCAGCCAATAATGAAGATAGAAAAGTGTACTTTTACATGCTTGAGATTTGATGTTTCTCGCGTTCGTGTACGGAGTTTCAAATGATTCCAACCGATGGCGGAGCTGTAGTGAACTGTTAAAATGGCGTCTGTGAACGACTCTCGTTACAAGCAACGAGCTGTAATTGAATTCTTTTTTGCTGAAAAAGAAACGGTGGTGAACATTCATAAACGTTTGTGTGCTGTGTATGGAAGCTGTGCAGTCGATAGGAGCACTGTTGGTCGCTGGGCTAAGAGAGTTAAAGCTTCAGGAAGTGAAGAAACCGAGCTCCATGATCTGCCGCGCTCTGGGCGTCCTGCCACAGCCATCACTCCAGACATGTTGAACCGCGCGGATGCCATTATTCGTGAGGATCGGCGCATCACAACTCGACAATTGGCCCAACAGCTTTCAGTCAGCAATGGAAGTGTGATTGCAATTATCCGGGCTCTCGCATATTCAAAGGTGTGCGCAAGATGGGTTCCACGAAGTCTCACAGCAGACCACAGGATTCAAAGGAAAACGATTTCTTCTGAATTGTTGGAGCGTTTTGATGCTGAGGGAGAGGTCTTTCTGTCCCGGATCATTACAGGTGACGAAACCTGGATACACCACTTTGAGCCGGAGACAAAAAGGCAGTCAATGGAGTGGCATCATCCTCAATCACCGAGAAAGAAGAAATTCAAGACAACTCCCTCCGCCGGGAAAGTCATGATGACTGTCTTTTGGGACAGTGATGGGGTCATTCTTGTGGATGTGTGCGACCATCAATTCAGACGCGTACATCAGGATCCTGAAAACCCTCAAGAAGCGTTTCTGACGAGTTCAGCCTCACAAGCATCCAGCAGAAATTTTGCTCCTGCACGACAATGCACCCGGGAAGAAATCACCAAATTGGGTTGGACGGTGCTGCCCCATCCACCCTCCGACTTCCATCTCTTTGGGCCACTCAAAGATGCTATCCGCTTAACAAGGTTTGAAGATGACGAGAGCGTAATTCAAGCAGTGAGGACATGGCTACGTGCACAGGACAAGAGCTGGTACCGGCAAGGCATGCATGCACTTGTTCCACGCTGGCGTAAAACTGTACAAGTTGATGGGGACTATGTGGAAAAATAGTATGTGTAAAGGAAACATTGATTTATATTGTCACTAAATTTCAGCCATCTTGAATAAATATATTCTGAGGAAAAAAATGTGGGGCATTACTTAATGAGCGACCCTCGTACTTTTATTTTCATTTTTTTTATTTAAATAATTAAGTGGCTGTTAAAACTTTTCCCTCTATCATGTACTTCTGAAACGTACTTTCTCATGCAAACAGTTTAATCCAGGCACGCGTAACCAATTCTTACCACCAAGAGCAGAAAAAAATTATAAACTGCGTTTACATTTATTTAAAATAAACCGCTAACAGTGTGAACACGACATTGTAAGTACGTGGCAGTGTTTGAAAATTTGTCTACTTTGACCAGATTCTGTGTTTTGTATTAAAGTGCTTGAAAGTCTTTTTATAAATGGATTATAAACTGTTTGTATTCTTTTTGCGTCGTATGCAATTTTCGATTTTTTAATTATGTTTAAGGGAATAAATCGCTGTTTATTCTCAGAATAATGCGAAATACATAAATGCAGTCAGTGGGGAAAAATGCAGGTGGTAGGTATAGGCCATAGAATAAATATTTTAGATATATTCGGAATTTCAAAACTTTTGTTACATGAAATTAAGATGACTTCCCCTCATTTCTGATGAGATCTTTAATTGTGACGTCTTACGCTTCGGTCCATTCCTTGAAGTGCACTGATGAAGCGAGTGTATTCTTCATTATGTGCTGAGTCAGCTATCATTAAGGAAGAAACGAACTGTCATGTGTCTCCCTATTATGGAATGTGCGATGAAATGTGACGGGGATGATTTGGTTCACCGAATACACGAATATTAATGGCGCTGGGGGCGGGGGATTGTTCTACAAATTCAGGTACGCTTATATCATGAATGTTCATTTCCACCTATCACAATTTCTTTGTCTCTTTCTTTTCTTTGAGTTTATATTTCTTCCAGGACTTAATGAAACATGAATCGAAAGAAATTGGCACTGGAGTGCTAATATGTTGTCCGTTGGTAGTTCGTGTGAAGCTCAGATTTAGTATTGACCGTCTGAAGCGAACCTCGTCTAAACAGCAAATAAGAATTCAGTCCGTACCTGAAAAAAAATCACTTCACCGTTACAAAGATTAAATGGTTAATGCTGTTTGAGGAATTAATCGCAGGAAACAAACATACTTAGTGGGCCAAATGGAGAGTTATTGATTACTCAAGCAAGTGGTTCATATACGTACCATTAGAATTTAAATAGTTAATTTTGTTTTTCAGAAACGGCTTATCGTAGGAACGGAATTGGCTCATGTATGTTATTAGTGTTGGTAGCATTTTTTGAAATACTTTTAATACATTTATATTCAACGAAACACAAAGCAAAATAATTTCCGATGATACTGTGCTCTATAAGCTTTGTAACAGTATATTTGGACCTATAATCACACACTTTGATCTCCAATAAGCTGATAATCCATTTATGTGCATATTTCAACCCTTGCCGGTGTTGATGTATATTTGTTATTTATTTAGTTACATAGTCTTTTAGTTAGTTCTTGATTAATTAGTTATTTAGGCCTACTTATTTAATTAATGGCGTATTGTGTCACCCGTCAAAGTTGACGGGAATGAGACGTGTTTGCGTTGGGCAGTAATACAAATTATTGCAGCATTATTTTTGTAAATTGCATTGAAGGCACAAAATTTATCAAACTTCATCTTTGAAGTGAATTGATTGTGAACGCGTTTTCACTGTGATTTCTTGCATGAATGGCTCACTTACTGAGGCAAGCTTGACGGGCATGGTTCTCTATATTAGGAGTATGGTAGGAGTAGTTGAAATACACATTTGTCTGGAATCTGTGGTGCAGTGTCGACCCTCTGTTGGCACTACAACAAATGTTGGATGTAGAAGAACGTAGTTTTTTGAAGCACACAACAAGCGAATGGAGAGAAAACTCTCGCGACGGAAGAGGAAGTGATAAAAGTTGGAGCGAGAAAGTTTGACTTCACGAGGCAAATTCCGCTATTTAAATATTTTACATATTACTCCTGTAAAGTGAACAGAAATGCATTCGCTGAAAATATATGTGGATGATCGAAGCTGTACATTCAATTTCCGGTCTCAAATTAGCCTTCTCTTATGAAACTCAACGACGTTTATTTGATACAGTCAGAAACCCATCAACATCAGGAACTGCTGTTGAAAGTCTCAGGAGACGAGGTTTCAGCGGGCACGACTCGGCGTTCGTTTAATTAACAGTGGAGTCTGGGGCCTAGGATTTCCCTGCCTGTTATTTTACGTGCACTATCCTTTCCTTGTTAAACCCGCTCAGGTTTTATTATTTCAGGTGCCTTGTACCAGATAGTACGGAATTTAGCCGTCGTGTTGTTAGCGCCGCCCCCCACTCGAAATATCCTGGGATTGATCTATAGATCTCAGGGTCGATATCCTTATTCAGTATTTTAGAGATTTTTCTCAGTAATTGCCATAATTAAATGAGAAAACCGTGCAAAATTTTGTTTGGAAATCCTGAAAGGACAAGATCGATAAGAATATCTCAAAGGCGTAGATGAGAGGATAATATTACAATGTAAATTGGCGGATTGTGGCTGTGGGTTCGGACTGGATTCATCTGGCTTGGGATAGGGTTCTGTGGCATTGCTTTTGTGATCAGGCTAATGAACATTCGGGTATTATTAAAGGTGGGGAATTTCTTGACTAGTTGGCTGCGCTGTTAGCTTGTCAAGACGGACTCTGCTCTGTGGCATTAGTAATTGTCACAGTTAATTTACTTACATTGAAAATTAATTACAAATTGGTGTAACCGTAACAAGGTGCCGAAACTCGTGACTGCCCATACGTTATGCTTCTGCAGGAGAATAATGGTGTCGGTTCTTGAAAAATAACAGCATTTCTTTCTTTAGAATTTGGCTATTATAATAATCGCGAATATTGAGATGGCAGTTTTCTAATGCAGTCTTGTAGTTGACCGACGTTTCAGAGGTACGTACTGACGATATTCATCTGGATTGTGACGCCATGTAGAATCTTATGTAAATACCATTGTTTCGGAGAAACATACTGCCTCCATCTTCAGGGCTCTGTATTGGTAAGAGACAAGAAGATACATGATCGTGATATAAATATTTTCAAACTGTATAAAAGTGAATGTGCTTGGGTTCCATTCCCGGCGTGTGAATTTTCTCTTCGCCGAGTTGTTCGAAGAGTCTCTGGAGCCAGCCCTCCCTCACACCTAATGACGATCTATTCCTGTACCTGACACTCGCCTCCGTGTAGAGAGCAGGTTAAGAGTGACCGGAGTAAGAAGTCGGCTGTGTTCTCGGGTTTTGCGCAGTTCAATCTCGTGGAAGTTTCCCGACGTTTCAGACGGAGCCTTACCTCCGTCCGGTAACGGTCTTTATGACGAGGTGCTTAAGTACGAGTCTTGAAGAAACATTTTGAAATTCATATGAATTGGGATAAAATTATTGGCGAAGGCCCGGTATTAGCCACAGGGTTTAAATTTGTTTGTGTACTTTATCGGAAATTATTGTGGTAATAGTTGTGAAGTTTGAAGGGACCGCGACAGACGTGTCGATGTTGATTATAACGCTATTTATCGGCTAAAATTTTCATTTATTGGTAAATACGTATACATTGAAGTGATCTGTGGTCGTTTTGACGTGGTTATTTGTTTGACAGTGTTTAAAACCTTCGTTCGTATGCTTTGAAACACAATAAGCCTATGGGATAAACAATGCGATTAAATTGATGTGATTGTAACGCAGGTACAAATGATAATTCATTAAATTTGTTTATAACGGAATTCCAATGGTCTTAATACTTTTTTTTCGTTTCAAACAGGTTTGTGTTTATCACAGTTAAATACGCATGTGATGTTACACTGGTCTTACGTTTTAAATTGATGGACCAGAATACAAATGCTATATTGTGTTTTACACATACATTTTGTGTCCCTTTCATTTCTCTGCGTTTTGGAATAGAAAATAAATATTCTGTCATTAAACACGGAAATGAACTGTTATTAACAAGAACGAATATAACGCACATTATTTTCTTTAATTGATTTATTTGTCAGTTGCCGGAATAGGAGAAATTTTGCAGGAAAATATTTATCAGATTGATCAATTTTTTCTTCCAGACACACTGTTATGCGTGCTTAGATAGTTACCTAAGAACGCTTCTGGTAGCCTATATCACCAAGTTCCCGTACTTAGGACAAAGTAATAATTTCTTTAGTTAGTTTGTATTACTTATATTGTAGGGTAACGTAGCTTATTTACTTATTTTCCAACTTAGTTTGCTAATATTCTTAGTTATATAGCCAAGTATATAAATCCATGGAGCACCGCTCTTCATGAGAAGCTAACAGTCGCTCAACCAGTCAAGATGTTCTCCACAATCTATGGAACGGGAAGATCTATTAACTACAGCCTTATCCTACGCCAGATGAACCCAATCCACACATTCCAACACATTATCTAACATCTTTTTTAATATTATCTTCTCTTCTGCGCCTAGGTCTCTCGAGGGGTTTCGTGCCTTCAGGCTTCCTAATCAGAACTTCGTATGCATTTATTACCTTCCCCATGCGTGCTAAGCTTCCCAGCCCATCTCATCCTCCTTAATTTGATCGTACAAAAAAAGTTCTAGTTATTTAGGAAGCTAAATTAAATATCCATTTTGTAGATATTTTATTTGGCTAAGTACTTATTTAGCTATTTATTCCGGTTATTTTGTTGTTGACAACTCCTAGGCATGTTTCTCCCTTCTTCAGAACATCGTCCGGTCGGTTCCCGGATACCCCTGGCGGGGTGCACCATAACTACTTTGTCTTGGTGTTCTGACGTGATGCCGCTTAAATTTCAATCGACGTTCGGCAGCGAACGTGACGGGGGGGGGGGGGGGCCTTGCAGATGGCTGTGGTGCAAATCAATTTTTATTTGTGGTTTTCATGTTAATTATCCCAAAAACCAGAGCTCTGATTGTGTATTGCTTATTTTGGATAGGACGTGGATATTATTGGATGGCGTGTTGACATGTATGGGAATTTACTTTAGTGACTGGTTTTATTTATACAGGGGTTTCCATCAGAAGCTGATACTTGCTCAGCTCTTTACAGATACAACCGAATTTTCAGCGTTTTTTTCAAAACCCCTCAACTTGATCATCTTTTAATGTTAAACACAAAGTTTTAAGTCCCTAACAGGAATTTAAAAAAAATAATTAAGCCACTGACTCTGCTATACGCTAATATATAAAGTGAAATTATAATTGGAATTTGATGCGTGGTCGGTTCGCAGATCAACAGCTGAAGAACACTTCATAAAAGAACAACGAAAAACACGCATAATTGATACACGACAAAACACAGGCTTATGTAACCGAAGATGAAGTATAATATTTGTCTGAAATATGTTTTGGTGTGATTTTTAAAAGTGTAAGTAAGCACAAAGGCGCAGAATCAAACTTCAGAAGTTGGCACTCGCTCGGCTGGTTATGATATTCGCCGTCTTATGATGAACCCGAAGATTCATGAACGTGCCCACAAGAGCGCACCATGAGTCAGTTGGAAACACACTTCCTATCCCGTTCAGATCCTTTTTAATATTGTCTTGCAAATCACGTTTAGGTGTCACAGATAACGTCTTCCTTCCAGCCTTTGCGACTAAAATGTATGAATTTCACTTCTCCCCAATCATTCTGCATGTCCAACCCACTAATAATTTATTTTATTTCATTAATAATATTTAATAAATTGCAAAGAAAATTTAGTGTGGAATACCTACGGCTTTAATTTGTTTTGCAAGTATAAATGAGAAACAAAGTAAGATGGTCAAGTCTACAGAATCATATAGACGCTCTTGAAAGAAACTTACGACATGTTTAAACACTATCGCTAAAGTAATTTTAGAAATAGTTTCTGTTTGTGCTGCCCGTCTCTTATGTGCACACATTTCTTCTTCTTATTATTTTCTGCTTACCCCTCACTGTGCAAAGGACGACTTTTCACATGTGCATGTCAGCGTCAACTTTGAGCCGCGCTTAACTTAAGCGAAGTCAGTGTGAGGATTGTGCTCTTGAGCACCGTTCACAGCTTGATGTACAATCATTGGGACATTGACACACGAATTACCAGCCAAGTGGCAGAACATTCAAATCGCTGCAGTTAAGTAGGCGTGTCGAGATTTAAAGCAGCATTTTAAGATGTTCATAACGGCGAAATAAAGCGAGTGGGACAGATGTAATAGGCGTAGATCCGTGCTAAGGAATCAAGATAGAATGGGGGTATAAGATAAGACTAAGCAAGCTAATAAAAAGTGGAATTTTAGCATGTGAAAGGCTTTGTATAAGAGATTCAGGTTTGAAAAAACATATGGACGCACTTAGACTGAGCTAGTTTGATATTACAACGAAAATTCTACTTGGATTTGTCTCATTTAGTTACATTTATTTGTATCAGGGGAAATGTGGCTAAGAATACAGATTGAGATTGTATGAGAAGAGGGTACTGAGGACAAAATTTGGACCTAAGAGGGCTAAAGTGGCACAAGTCTATAGAAAACTGCATAATGAAGAGCTTCATAATTTGTGCACTTCGTGAAATATTATTAATGTGAATAGATCAGTGACTATGAATTGAAAGAGCTGAAAATTTGAAATAACTTTTCTTTTGCAGAGTCTCAAGGGAAGACGCTACTCGGAGAGGCGTCGATGGAAAGATAATATTAGAATTTATCTTAGGGAAATTGTGTCGAAGGGTTTTGATTGGATACATTTGGCTAAGGATTGGGATTGTTGGCGGGCTGTTTTGAACACGGTCATGAACTTCATGGTTCCTGAAAAATACTTTTTTTTGCTAGCTCAGCGTACTCTTACCTTTTCAATGACTACATTTCACTCAGTTCTTAATTACAGTTGTTATATAGTTAGGTTTGTTAGTACAAGTGATCGATAAGTTAGCTTAGGCGTACATAATAATACAACGGTGTTCTGTATTTAATAGTCCAATGTGTTCTCAGAATGTCAGTATACGTAATAGTTTCCGGACGTCATGTTTCCAGGTAATACCTGGTATTCGAACAACGATGTATTTCCCATTTTTTATGGACAGAAATTCATCTACAATCACGCAGGTCGTAAAATAATGTGACTTGGATAGTTCGGTTACACAGTTAATAATAACAAGCAATTTTATTGAACAGAATGGAAGGAAGCTAGCAATAAAATTGTGTGCGTGTCTTGAAAAATCAATCGAGTGAAGTGTTGCTATGTATTGCATCCACGTGCCAGACTGAAACGAATTCCATAATTCATGATCATGTGTGAGATTTATACAGAGATCTTTCCATCCAGCGTCTGTGAACTGTTAGTGGCATTTCTTATGCACAGTAGACCCTCATAATAACATGCAGTGAGTCATTTCCCTTCGTCGTCATGTGAACTGAGGAATGCTATTAGGAGGAACTTTGAGTATTTCGCATCACGATTATAACTCGAATTGCTTCCTGCCCTGAAAGTTGAGGCTGCAGACGGACCTAATGGATGGAACAGGAGATGTGAAGTTAGGTAATCCCTTGTAAGACATGGGTACTAGTTGACTACTTGTAATATCACGTTGGGAAGTTGCCAGCATACTTATTGCTGCTTGCACCAAAACAGCGATAAAGTAAGATTTCTTAATTTGCTATTTGGATGAATATCACTGCATGAGGCATTAATGAAGTTTCCGTGCATCTATGTTCTTTCCCGATTCATGAGACTACTTCTCTGCCTTACCATTTATTTATTTACGGTATATTTAAGGATGCTGGAAGTAACTCAGATGACATAATAAGACTTCGTTATATTTCGTGAAAAATACGTGTAAAAAGATAGCTTTTTCCCCCTTCAGTTTACGAAATGTGAAATTCGCTGTCCAGATAATTACCCGAGTTTCATTCTTACAGAACTTTACTGTTTTTTTAGAATATTATGGCGTGTTAATCCTTAGGTCGCTCAATTTATGTCCTTAATTGTATCAAGAAATATTTTAAAAAGGCCTGATATACAGTTACCACTTGGCTTTAAGCCAAGTGGTAACTGTATGTACCACCTGCTTTAATAGTAAGTAACTCTTATTTTTTATTTATGAATTTCATATGATTTCCACAATAAACAGCGATTATGTCCTTAAACATCATTAATCGCTTGATCCTTGTAACGGTGAGGTGTTGTGTTTACTTTGCGGTACGGTCTGAATTGTTATGAATTCCAGAATCATTAGAGTACGACTCGTTCTAAGTCACAGAAGGAAGTTTAGGATCTTCACGAGGGAAGTATTTACATTTTCAGTTTTTTTCTAGAACAATTTGTTGTATTGTCTTTACGCTTGTTTGAAGTAAAGCTGGAAATTTAGTTCAACAGCATTTGTTGTCAAGATGGCGTGCTGCACTACAGAACAGAGGCTGTTGATTTTCAAAATTTAGTCGTCTGTCCTTGCGTGAACATTCTATATTTTGTTTTGCTTTCACAAGATTAAAATTGTGTTACATTTACAAGATTAAAATATTTCGTAGGCCGTAACTAAAAAATTACAGGAACAGAGGTGCTATATTTAAATTACAATTCACATTCGTTATTTTGTTAATCTCAATTTTAGTGAAGTTTATTATCTGTAGTAATGGTATACATTAACAAAACTATTTCGAACAGTGAAAATATTTGAGGATATTAATCGTATGAAATTTATAGACGCGGTTTGTAGCCGTACACGAAGATACAAACATCTTTTCCGTCAAATAAATAGAAACATGTTTTGTTCCTAACAACATCGGGAGTCAAAGCGAGTAATCTTGGTTCAAATTCATTGTTCAGAGCACTGCGCTGTAGCTGTCTGGTGGGTAAGGGTGGACCCAGGTGTTGTGGAGAACTGTTTCTTTGTTTTCACTTTGATCAAGATTAGGACTTGCATTGCTCTGAGCAGACTAACGGTGAGAGAGAGAGAGGGAATTGTTGGAAAATTGGAACGAACCGTATGATTATTACTTCACTATACATTTCGTTTATCCTGGTTTATTCGCAATTATAATTTCTAATTTGTTTAATCTCCAGAGAAAATTAAGTTAAACAAATAGGTTGCATATTTGAGGGTGTAGAATTACATCTTAATTTGTGTTTTCTACACATGTGGTTTGAATTTAGTTCTTGGATAATTTTTTTTGAGAATTTAGAGCAAAAATTCTGCACGTAAATCAATAATCTGTTATCGTCACGAACTCTGGTACCCTTTAAGTTCGCGGTTCTGGTACTACCGTATGTTTCAACACTTTTATTTTTTCGTGCAATCTATATGCTCAGTCCATCGTAACTTTGATTGCCAATGTTAACTTGGTCGTGTCATGACGTAGTGTGATCAAGATGTCGAGCGCACTTCTGCAACGGACAGACTCGATGCACTAGTCACCGTCATTTGCCTGTGCGTCATGCGTCATAAATTACGCACCTCGTGATGCGTTATGTGTTGTGGATACTTAAAAGTACTTGCAAGGACCCAGGTAACCATTTCCGCATGCACACTTTCGTAATGCTTTCAAACAAGGCATCGTAACGGCTCGGAAGAATTCTCCATTCTTCCGTCTGCCACTGAATCTGTTGCATTTGTATGCAGGTTATGAAAGCCATTCCGTGAAACTTACGTAGGACTATGTATAGTCTTATTTTTTCTTCATGGCTACTGGATTGCGCATAAGGGAAAAAATGGCGTGAATGCTGGGGACTATTATGGTAATTGTTTGTCAACTGTCTGCATTGTTAATTTTCAGGTCGACGGAGCATAACTGAAGAACTTGGCAGAAATTCGTATACGTGTCCAGTAACACTGTAACAGTTAAGAAACTGAGAAATAATTCAATTCAAACCATTTATTAAACGACTTGACAACAGCTGAAAATCCAGGCACTAAAATTAAAAATAATAATGTAAAATATGGCACAGCAATGTATGTCTTCGTACTTCCCTGTATTTTTGCCTCCCAGTGTTGAAATATATTCATAACAACCGAAATATCTACGTGATATTTCAGGTTCTCATGGCGAGTATGAAGATGGCTGTCTTCTGGGCTGGCCGTAACCGCTGAAGACAGCCATCTTAAAATAATATCTGCATTCACCTTAAAAAAATCATGCGATGTAAATATTTCCTGAGAGGTACTTGTTATGGCCATTATCCAAACCCTTGTTAAGTGTAGAATCTCTGAGTATAATGATAATTCAATTCAATTCAATTCATTTATTTAAGTGCTTGACAACAGCCAAAAAGGCCATTAACAGCCAAGCACTAAACCAGAGTACAGGATAAAATATAATAAGTAATTAATTTATTTCAATAATAATAAAAGTAAAACAAACAAACAAATGAAACTAAATATATAAATGTACCATATTAATAATAATGATAATAATTCGATTAATTTATTTAATAATATTTTACAAATAAATGGGCTAAATACGATACCTAAATAATATAATTCAATTTAATAATTCTAAATAAAATAAATAATACTAAATAATAATAATAATAATAATAATAATAATAATAATAATAGCAAGTAAATTATTTTTATGATTTACAGGCAGTAGATACAAAGGGACTGTAAACAAAGATACTTAAAACACTTTTAAGAAATCTTACGCTTTAAGTAACCTCCGTTCCTCTCTTCTTTTCACTTAGCCGCCTGCAATTATCATACAATTAGAGAAATCTTGTACTAGTGAACTCTTTTGTTCCCTTGCACGGTTTCCGTTCGTCGCTTTATCAACACGCCACAGTGAACAAGTGAAGAACGGAAAGCAAACAGGACGAAGGAGGGAAGATATTTCGAGGAAATTAGTTTCAGATTTGGATGTTATTTGACGGATGGAAGAGAAATGCCATTTCGGGAAGAAACGAAGGAGGGACAAAACACGGAAATAAACGACAAATACCAGGAAGTGAGAATACGGGGAAGGCAATTATATTCAAGGAAATATATAAAATAACCAATGTTATTGCTATCACCGACTTCATTTTCTTGGAGACCCTTTGTTACCGATTGCCTTTTTGCAGCGGCGTCTAGCACAAATGTTTTTCATTCGCTTCTTGCGTCGAATCTTCAGTCACCCCCCCCCCCCCCCCCCAAGTTACAACATTAAACAGAACTGTACTTTTACCACGACTTTGAAGTTTGATTCTAATTAAATGTTTGTTACATACAAAACCGAAAGGAATCGATGTCGTTTATGAAGTTTCATGTTTTCACGGCAACTGCTCCTGGGATGTATAGTACCGCTTAGTCAGGTAAACATTGGCGGACGTTTCGGATGAGCTTACTGCCTCCATCTTCAGGGCTGGCCACTCACCTGCATCTAATTCCGAGGTTGAGAAAGGGCGGATGAAAATTAACAATACGATGGAAGACGCATTCCTGAAACGGCGGAACAACACAGAAGACGACCATTTTCATACTCGCTGCCGTGAAAAACATAAATGTCAAGAATGCATGGATGTTTGTCTCTCCGTTACCCATACGTCTTAATGGTGTGGTGCTTAATTACAGTGATTATTTTACCATACTTTTGATGTTTATGTTCCCGCTGCTGTGTATATGTTGTGTGTACGTAAAATCGAGGTTCCTGCAGCGTTGATTTCGTTTTGAATGTCGGTTATTTAACGTGGCGTAGCAATATTTTGCCTGCTGCATTTTCACTGGTGCCTCAGACATGCCTCTTCTCTTATCAAACGTCTCATAAGAAGCGGAAACACTATTAAAAGATAGTCTTAGTAGTAAAAAAAATAAATAAACTCTCTAGAAAAATTGCAGCTGCTGTATATTTGAGAAGCGGTAGTACCCTTCTGATTTCTTATCTTTTGAATTGTCTGAGAAAATATTTCCACGATCTCATCTGAATCCGAGTTCGTATTCCTTCTTTCTTTTGCCTTGTCTATTGACTTTGTCTTTGTTCCCTCTTTTATGTATTTTATATTTCGTTTGATTATGCCACGTTTTAAGATTCTCCGATAAAAGAACTGCTCCTTTCTCTTTGTCCTGCTTATTCCTTTCTCTTTGTCCTGTTTGTTCCTTTCTCTTTGTCCTCTTTGTTCCTTTCTCTTACTTCTGTTTGTTCCTTTCTCTTCCTTCTGTTTATTCCTTTCTCTTTGTTCTGTTTGTTCCTTTCTCTTTGTCCTCTTTGTTCCTTTCTCTTCCTTCTGTTTGTTCCTTTCTCTTTGTCCTGTTTGTTCCTTTCTCTTTGTCCTGTTTGTTCCTTTCTCTTTGTCCTGTTTGTTCCTTTCTCTTTGTCCTGTTTATTCCTTTCTCTTTGTCCTGTTTCTTTTTTTCTTCTCATCTTGTTTCGCCTTTGTCTTCGAGTCTTGTAATAGCCCTGGCAAACGGTCTTATGATGTTCAAATGATTCAAACGAGTCTGCAACTTCAGACTAATGGTCTTTTGTTTGTTTTGATTGTTTTATGAAAGGAGTGAACGACTGATAATGATGATAATGCCGATATTCTGCTGTGCTCTGATATAAAATAAACTGTTGGTACAGAATTCTTTAGGCTATCCGACCTTTCGCGTGCTTCATCTCACGAACTACCAGGTGGAGTTTGATTTGGAATTACTCGACGAAATACGATCAAAAATAATTCACGATTCTGTCAGCTTTTTAAATTAGCAACAATACATTTTATCTGAAGTAAAAATGAACATCAAGACAAGTAGGGTTATTAAAATATCAGATAATGAATTTGGGCTATATGGAGGCCAACATTTCATTTCAGTATGCCCACAAATTTCCTCACTTGTCCTTCTGATGAAAAAACCTTCAAGTTAATTATCATATGTCTGCCGATTTTTAGATATCATTGTTAAAATGTGCTTAGAATAATTATTTCTTTAATGAGGCTAAAAAAATGGAATATAATTCTTTGTAATTCACTCGACCTTTGTTTTCCGTTCTGTAATTTAGAATGAATTTTATCTCGTCTTATATTATTTTGCTGTTTCTGTAGAGATAATTCGTGTTCTCTCCTCTTCCATTCATCGTCCTCCCCCTTCTCCTGACCTCGAACACGCGTCCTCTCGTCAGTGGTTCTCTCATGTAACAACTGTTGGCGTTCAGTGTCTTAGTGGTCATAGACAAACATGAATTGAAGCTTGGTGGGCGTCATTGTGACAAAATGACGCTTGCCGAAGCGTGGTGAGAGGCTGGACATGGAACACAAAGGACAACTCTAACCAGCATTTACTGTAAACACAAGGTGGTTACACTTTGTTGGAATTCCCACCCTGCTTCTGCTGGTCTAACTGTGTGGTGTCTGTCTAGGGAAGGGTTAAGGGTTGTTTATGCGTATAAACGCGCTTTTAACAGAGTCCCTCTTCTGCTTGAATATGTGTTGAAAGTTTTCGGGGGAAGTGGATGGCAGAAACTTTACGTACCAGAAAAAAGTTTTCTGGGACGGTGTCGTGCGTTAGCCGAGCTTGAAAGCCGTTTCATCTGAACCGAGTTTTAGGGAGAGATTTAGGAATAAAAAGGACAGAAGTAAAGTTTTATGGGAACGAAAAACATGGTTTATATAGTTGGGGTGCAACAATTATAAGCGTTAAAACACCATGTAAGGTATGGTGGCATATGGAACGGAAATATTTAAGTGAAAGGTCTCAGCGAACAATAATTTATTTTATCACAAAGTTTTTAAAGTGTCAGGGGGGAACGTTATTAAATGGATCGGTTGTTATAGGCGCGAGCTGGTTTACGATGAACTGGCTGAATTTTTGAAGTGAGTCTGCGCAACTTAGCGCACATGCGCTCTGTGTGAACGTAGCTTTACCCTGTGTCCCCCCCCGTCACAACAGGAGCGACGCTGCTGAAATACCGCGTTTTCTGTCTGCAAACTTGTTGACTGCATTGCACGGTAAGCGGTCGGATGACAGGACGCTCGCGATACTGTTCAGCGCGTAATACGTTCGATACAAGTTCTGACAATCGATTATTCGGTCCATTTGACGTTATGAATGTAACTCGTTTGTTCCTGGCGCCATGTATGAGTCACGTGTCTCTAGATGCTGACGTCAGATCGTCAGAACTCGGTATTGAAATCAGTCTGCAAACGATACAGTGACTTTGTTGTCTGTTTTTCGATACCTCGTGGTATGTTACAGACATTTTACACGTAGATATGAATATGTATTTGTGCCTGAAGAACGACTGAAATATCTGTGAAGCAGTTTGAATATACGCCTAACTCTGTCTATATGTAATTTCAGAAATTATCACGTGTGGGGACGAATATGTGAATATAAACCTAGTCCATCCGTATCTTAAAACACAATTTTATATAAAGTATGGCAAAACGTAATGCTTCAAAGTGTGTGTTTGTGTTTCAGAGTTAGCAGTTCAGAAACACGTTGCTTTAAATATGTGCGCATGTGTACATTTCCTCTGCTCTCAAATCACCAGTAGCCGAGTTTAATTATTACTGTGAAGTCTGCTTTGTCCACACAGAAAATCTGTGAACCTCAGTTCACAATTTTCGGTGAACAAATGGACTTTTGTTTTCATGGAACAAGTTAATGACTTAGACGGAATGAACGCGTCACTTAGAAGTGAATATCCCGCGCATGCGTATTTGTTGCAGCGTTTGAAGTTTACAACAGTTTTAATGGACTTGTGAAGGCGTGGGGTGGAAATGAGGTTTCAGAAGTGTGACGTAATCAAGACATTGCTTAAGTACTGTATGTGACAGATAATTATAAAGTTCTCGCAGTGCATAGATGCGTAGTGAAATGGAATGATACTTCTTGCGAACAGCGTTCCTGCACTAATGCTTATTGTGTCTGGAAATTACGAACAAAATTTCTGTATCTCATCCTAAGTTATGTGAGTTGACCATTTAAGGGCAGTGGTAACTACAGGTACCATCTCCCTTAATGGTTACTGACAATCACTTTGCTCAAGAGATGACTGTGTGGTTTTTGTTCGGTTCCCAGGGTAAAGACCTACTGTATTTTTTAGTATCCTTAGTCCCTAAAATTATTTAACTGTTTTTGCTTCGTGATGCAGAAGTGTTGTGTTTCTTTGAGGTAGGAGCCGAATTTTTAAATATTAAATTTATGAGAGTCATTAAAAAAGTAATAATCTTTACGGAGGCCTGTTTGTAAATGTCCCTGCGTAAAATATCAAAATGACTGAGTATGACCACGAAAGTGAAATTATAGGTGAGATTTCAGGTTCTCACGTCGGTGAATGTGAAGATTGCTGTCTTCTGGGACGTTGCACTATGTAGTTTGGCGGAAGTTTACCGACGTTTCAGAGGTGCTTGCTTCATTCATCACCAGGGCTAGTGACAGAAAACTTATCGTTGATCTATCAGCTAATGGATATAAATTTGTTAATGTTATTTTGATTTCGCCTATCAGTTTCTGAGTAAATCTGAGTAATTTATTTCGTTAGTCGCATATAAAATTCCCATTCGCCTTTGACATGCGGCAACTTCTCCTACACGTTTGTGGTGCGTGCAGTCTATTGGCTGTGCTCAAGGCACATGTAGTGCTTTCTCGTCGTGAAGCAATTTAGTTGTTTACATTTTATTTAAAGACGGTTTTCAGCTATGAATGATAAACGAAAGAAACTATAGAATAAATTGTACGTTGTCCATCTGAACATAGTGCCCAAGCATTCATTTAGAGGGAAACCGTAGCTGATTGTAGGGACGAGATTTAAAACCCGGGTACCCCCGAATACGAAGCTGTAGTGACGACCACTTGGTAGCGCAGATAAAACCGACCCCTGTTTACGCAGACCTTTGGTCTTTGGTGGTTGTCTTACGGCAACTGCGTCGCCATATTTTCATATAAAGGAGAAATATTTCGTGATCAATTCTGTGGCAGTGTAAGCATATAACGCCCGGCCTTTTATTTTTATCTTTCGTTTGGATGTATGACAGGTTACGATGCTACGTCTTGCACATACGAGTTTCCATAAGCAAAAACACTGCAGAGATGCATATTTTACAACATTCCATAAGCATTTTATTTCTTCCTTCTGTTACTTAATATTTGATTTGGGCCTAGGAGAGAAGACGATGGGGCATTGAGAAAACTGCATAATGATGAACTTAAAAATCTGTACTTCTCCCCCAATATTGTCAGGGTGATTAAGTCGAGATGAATGAGATGGATGGGTCATGTAGCGCGCATTGATGGGGCAAGAGGTGTGCACCAGGTATTTGGGAAGCCTGAGGGGCAGAGACCGCTGGGGTGACCTAGACGTAGATGGGAGGATAATGTCAGGCGGGATCTATGGGAGATAGGAGTTGAAGGAACTGGATTTTGTTGGCCCAGGACAGGGACCGGTGGAGGGCTTTGGTTAATTCGGTGATGAACCTTCGGGTTCTGTAAGCCATGTAGTTAGTTAGTTATTACTTAATATTTATTTTTCTCCTTTCTCCATATTGTTTATATTCTTTTCGTGTTTCGTAAACTCTGTTACACTTTCATTGTTTCTTATCTAATTTTCTTATTTCTTTGTGATTTTATTTTCATCTTATTTCCTGCTTTTTTGCTTCCTTTCTTTTCCTGCCCTAATTTTGTGATTTATGTTTCTTATCCCCTTCCTATTGTTATTTTTTGTGGTTTTCTAAATTCTATTTAGACAAGCTTCGACTTTCATTGATTAATGGGTTACAACACGAAATATAATCTCAGTTCGTGAACTCTTGTCGCTTCAATAACGCGTTTGAAAATTCGTGACCGCTCTTGCATTGAACGTCTGAGACATTTTCTGACCTCGCGTGCACATAATCTGCTTGTCCCATCGAGAATTTTTACATGAAGCTTAATTAATAGCAGAAATAGCTTATAATGTAAATGATATGATAAAAATGTATGAGAAAAGATTGCTGTAGAAAAACATCGTTCTTCCTAAATACAACCATTGAATTCAAATTTTATTCTATTACGGGGTAAACAGCTTTGTTTGTATGCATGATTTTATATATTTAGATAACACTGCACGGTATGCAAGGTTTTAAGAAAACGGGGTAAGGGCACGAATGATTTCTGGTAAATCCGTTTTGACTAGAGTTCATTGCGAATTTCGATTTAAACTCTCGATTATTTAAATTCTACCAGTAATCATCTGGCGATAACGGCGCTCGGGCTGGAATTAAGTAAAAAATATCGAAAAGTTTTTCATTTTTATCAGCAGTTTTTAAGAGCGTATTTGGTGAGTTACAGTGTACTTTAACACAGTCTATTTTACAGGTTACTGCTGCGGTATCAGTTATTCTTACGTAATTTTATTACAGGAGATGTTCAATTAAACTATTTTACACTTTGTCTGAGTTGCGATTTGAACATATTTTATTGTATGTCCACTGAATCCAATAATTATTAGGTCGTGTATAATCTATCAATGTATTTACTTCTGGCATCATTACCGTGTTTTAAAAAATTATAAGTAGCTGAAATGTAATGAAACGTTTATCGCTACATCGGCTTGAAATTAATTTCGGAAATCTGCTGCTAAATGAACCACTCCACTGCTTATTCAAATTGGAGCGGCGATTTGCAGAGTGATGGATAAAATTGGAAAATTAGCGAAGCATATTGTGATCACCCATGAGGAAACAGTAATAAATGCACTTTGGATGTGCGTATTAAATGTTTCGGTGTGAAGGTTGAACTAAAATCATTGTCTAAATGATTTTATGCGTTCTTTGCGAAGTGTGCATGAAACTGATGCCTTTTGGGTTGATCGCTTTTGTACGTCCGTGTCCTAATTATTTAACTGGAGAACCACTGGACAGATGTGGATGAAATTTCGTATGGGCGCTATGCCATTGTGATCTACATTACATTCGTAACTCACAATTTCTTACAACCTGTAATATCAACACGGCGGACGAACAAACTTGCGAGGTGGGATCTACACTAGCGCCACTTACAACTGAATTCTTAATTAATATTTAGACACTGACAGTTCAAGAGACATTTCAACATATAACGTAGACTGTACATTGAAATCATTTGATGACTTTGTGAAACAGAGTCAGGACCCTCCACTCCCGGTAAGGAACTGTATCAGTGATTCTGAATTATGTCCAGTGGAGGAATTTGCTACTGTCGATGTTCAGGCTTTTTGATTTTGTTGCCAGAGTTCAAGTTCCGTTCATTTGACCGCCACAAAAATCCGACATCACAAGTTTGAAGTTTATTGTGGCGTATTTTTTTCCATTACCCTGTTTCTTTTTATATATTTTCTATATTCAGATAGTTTTTTTCAGTTATGTTCAGTCATTTGGATTTCTTCACATTGCGAGTAAGATCAGGACAGCTGAACGCAGTGGTACTGAATATTTATTTATACTATTCATGAAATTAAAAAAAGTCTCTCTTTTCACGAACACTCTTTCAGCTTTTTTTAATATTAATATTCATTGTTTATTTTGGTTAATTCGTAAGAGAATATAAATATTAGTTTTAAGAAAAAATACATATTTGTTACTCTTGGGCTGTTGGCTAGAAGAGGTTTCTTTTTTATTGTTCCTCGTACGATAAAGATCAATTGACAATGTTTTAGAGAGCGTATGTTGGCCAAAATCACCATAAACTATCCGTTTATGTAAAACACGTCAGTTAAAAATATTACGTGTGGAATGAGAGTGGACATGTTTTCAATACTTGCACTAAACATTACACTGATTAATCATTTTCCAAGTCATTATTTCACGCTTCGTTTGTTTACCACCAGTAATCCATTGTTTCATGATCCACAAACGCAATTTTTAGGCCCCATAACAGTCATTACCATATATTTACATTAATGTGGTATTAATTACTGCAGGCTGCGTTATAATTTAATATAATCCAACCACTATAGTTTAGTATAAAATAAATCACGAGTATAAATCAATAAATAATAATGTATAGATCACGGTTTGTGTCCTCTTTTATTCCGCAACGTTTTATCGATTGACCGTGTTACGCAGCATCGGATGTACAGGGTTTTCGTGAATGATGATTTATAATGATACGATGATGATCTTCTGCAGTAAGATGGCGACTGCCTTGTACTCACTTGGTCGGAGTCTGTAACCACTCAGTCCGTCTTCATTACTGAGTTCATAATTTAAGTCATATTTGAAGCTCTGTAATATTTCAATAGCTACGTGGTTTCCATGGTAACTGGCAGCCACTTGCAGACAGTGACTCATTTATACGGCGTGTAGAAGGGGCTGGTAGACTTAACAACGAAAATGTCAGTAGGTCGTTACCGAAACTGAACCATAAAAATTTTAAGATGTTAAGATAGGTACAACGTTTTTCATTTTCCCAGTCATGTCTTTAAAATTTTGTTAAGGTAACGGGTCAGTGAACTCTGCGAGTAATGTATGGCCTTCTGACCAACTGCCTGTGGTATATTTTGTCGTATATTCCACTTTACATGTGTCGGGATGGAAGCCCGGATTCTTCCATGTGTATCATTTTTCATTTCTGTGCCCTTGTCCTCGCTGTGCTCGTCTTTTGTTCAGGTGACATCTCTTTTCAGTATCAGCGACTGAAAACGAATTGTCTAGGAAATTACCTGCTCGTTAGTCACTTTTCCGCCATTAAATGCACAAATTATTGTGTCCTTCCCCGCCTTCAAACTAAATTACACCATTTATCTTAAGAAAAATGTAAACATTAACTCTGTTTAGCCCCGTATATGTTGGTTTATTTATTTCCCGTCTCCAGACTTCCTCGCATTTCCTCGCCTCATCCTCAATTTCATCATGGGGTGGCTATTCAACCCCCGACCTCCGCCCTGTCAGGGCCCCTCCACCCATTCTCTGATATTAAAGAAATAGCAACGTCACACTTAGACAGACCGTTCGTTGCGTTCTTCGCAAGATTCGTGACGTCGTTTTAAATTATTGTTATTTGTTTTTGAGAAAGGGGTGAACCGATCGGGACGAGAGACGGAGGGTGGGGGTTAGTGTTGCGCCGATCTGGTCTCTGGGTTTTAAAAGGGGGAGGATTCTCGTCGAATCTAAAGTTTTCAGAAGAGTCATTGCGAGTGGACAGAAAATGTGACTCTCTCGCAAGCGGTCTCTGCGTCAGCTGTTCACATCGAGCACTGAACACGCGAAAGTGCTACTACATCTTGTGAACGAACTACGTACGAAGTGACGCGAACTTTTTGAACTGGTGAATTCTTCTAACGGTATTGCATTATATTTTCTGGCTTTCAGTTTGTTTCATTCTTTCGATATTAAACAATAATTTATTTTATGGTCTTCAAGGCACTGAGATATTGAATTTACGTTAAATAAACTTAATTAAAAGTCTACATTTCTACATGAACTTTACTTTCTGTATCTGTGTTTTCACTGATATGTTTATACACGTTGTTTAATATTCATACATTACATTATTATTATTATATACATTTTTCTAAACTGAACGTCATATCGATCCAAATTTCGAAATGATCGGCCCCTAGCGTCTGATTTGCACGGAGCGTAACATCTCGAAAATTTTATGAACATCGTAATCACGATAATTTTGTTAAAAGTATGTATTAAAAATTTGTTCGTGTTCTATGAGTTTCCACCTTCATGGAAACTAGAACGTATTGTTTATTTATGACTCTGTATCTCCTGTTTATACCAGGCTTTTTCCTTTTGTGTCTATTTTCATTATTAGATTTAAAATAGTTTGTTATTTAGCTTCTGTTGGAATCAATTATGGCAGTTGTTAACGTTTCAGAGGAACTTATTACTTTCAAAATTGAACAGAGAGATGTGGGCGGTACGTTTCCCCGAAACGTCGGTAACCACCTTCATGGCGTCACAACACAAACGCAGTCGACATTTTCATCACCGTGAGACCTAAAATCTCAGATAATGGAAATTCTTCTTCCATCAAAACATTTTTCATATTTCCATCGTTCTGACACTAATCTTTCGTTGCGGTTAGTACGGACGTTTCGGCTTCATGAGTCATTACCACTGGACCTAGAAAGTTACATTACGGTGAATTTAAAATTGTTTGTAAATGGTCTACCTGAGGTTCTGCAACACTACATGAACCACTGAGAGCATGTGGGTCTCTGTGAACGCGGTAATATATAAACGTTAATTGTGACATAATGTAATTTGTCGATAAGTCCTATTGTTGATGGGTTATGAAGCCGGATCTGGGCTGTATCAACAGAATAATAAATAACACGGCAGAAATATTAGTAATGTATCAAAAAACCCACGTACTTTCAAGTTTCCTCTGTAGTCGTTTGCTTTGGTATAATGTTTAAGTTTTTGTTGAAAATTGTGGATGTGTTCATAAGAAAATACATCTTTTTTTACATAGCATCATTTAGAAAAGATTCGTTCATCCAGGTAATGAGTATACATTGACGTAATTAAAAACATAGACTATGAAGCTGTGAACGTTTATTCGTGCTTCTGTGAACAAAAGGGAGAAATGGGGAATCATCAGTGATCAATCGACGTGAGTGTAATCGCTTGTGAAAGCAAATCGCTGTAAGTGACAAAATGGCGATGGTTATATCGGCACGCTCCAAGGTGTTGACGGTGGCCGTGGTGACTGGTTTCGGCTTGGCCCTTGTCCTCATCATCTGCAGCGTCCTAGGCTGGTTCGACGCCGACAGTAGTGACTACTCCGGGCATTCTTATGGCCTACATCAGCGCCTGGCTGCAGGCAACCTCTCGCAGGTACTGATCTTTCACTGATTCGACCTTAAACAGTAGATCATTGTTCAGGAAGTTTCAAGCGCAGATTTATCAAAATAATTTCTTTCATAAGAATCATTATCGCTTCAGTCATGGAAAGTGCCGTGTATACTCGTCGGTAGATGTCGGCGTTTTGGATAAACTTAAGAACTGAAGTAACTCCAAAACGCTGGCACATACCGACGAGTTTACACGACGCCAAAACCCAGAAGAACATCATCATCATCCTCACCGAAGTGAAAATCTCAGTGTGACATTAACAACTCAAAATGTTGTTTTCGTCTGACCTCTGAGCGTTATCGTCATTTTTTTACCATTTGCTTAAAGCCATGCGGTGTGGAAAATCTGCAGTAAAACGATCCTAAAGCAGATATTTTCCACTGCAGAAATCCGAATAGCGGAACTTTTTGCGGTATCGTCATTAAACTCTGTAGATCGTTTTTGAAGGGTGAAAACATTACAAACCCAAAACGTGTTCTTGACTACGGATTCGTATGAAAACGAATACCTGGACAACAATTGAGGATACTTGGAGACAGTTACAGTTTTTATGCTGAAATTTGTCAACTATCCCCATGACTTTGTGATCAGAATAATAATACGAAGCTAGGGCATAATAATCGACAAAGGGTCGAATTTTGAAATCCTTAAAGTATTAGGTAAGAAGGGGCATGAGCGTTGCATGCTGTTGACTTTTTATTGGTACAGTCTTTTTTATTGCTTAAGTAAGGGCTATTTTGTAATGTAAAGTTTTCTTTTGATGTTCAATTTTTTGTGAACTAGCTGTCAGATTGTAAGTTGCACAGGAATAAGCGTGACATTCACAGTAATTTTTTTCTAAAACATTTTCCCGTCAAAATACAATTACAAAACCTCAGGACTGTCTATTCGCATTTTACATCCTGCGTATCTCGGCAAGACTTTTCAATCATGCTACCGCCGAACGTAATTTTTGCCTCAGAGCCACAAATTTTTTTTAAAAAAAACACATCCGCGCATTTTCAGTGTCAGCCCAACTTTTGTGATGTCACTTTCGTTTCAAAACTTTGTTTTTTTCCTCGTTTTACATTAGTGTGGAGTCGAGTAAATAATCCAATTTATCGCAGTAAAATCTGCTTTTTTTAAAGAAACCATAAGCATTCTTCCATTTCAGACGTATTTTCGTTCAGCACAGGTGCTTTCTTATAAGAATAAATATTTCACAGTGGACGTTTGTATTTGCATTTATCAGCGAGATTACAGATTATAAATTCATGTTACTTTGTGCTGTTCCTGATCAGTGCACATTTGTAACTTTTGTTTTATTTCATTTTACGCCGTCCTTCATTCTGTCTCTTTCACTGTTTCTTTCTTTCTTTCTTTATTTTTACCATCCTTTGTATTTGTTCACTCCTCCCATTATTTTTCTTCCTTGCTAAACAGATTAAATTCTTGTAAACACAAACCCTACCCTACCTTACCCTAACCTAACCTAACCTAACCTAACCTTACCCTACCCTGTCCCTACTTACGTCTTGCTAATTTTATTTATTTATTTACGTCTAACATGTAACAAATACCTCCTATTCTTTAATTCTGCAACATTTGCCACAGTTTACCCTTCCCTTATAAGTTACTTCGTCCTTAACAATTCTCAGCTTCCAAGTACCAGCTTTAAGCCGTGCTACCTCAGTTATCACATGTTTTTGTACAATCTGTGCACGCCTACCTAACCCACACACACACATTTAATATCGCATTAAAATATTAATAATATCCACAAAATGACTGTGGCATTTTGTATCCCCTGCGTTTTTAGTTAGATTTCCATGTCACACTATTTTCTCCTTTGGTACATGCCAAATATATCCCAGTCCTCGTTTATTTCAATTATTCACTTATTTCTTTTTCTGTTTCTCTCTCTCTCTCTCTCTCTCTCTCTCTCTCTTCCATTTCGTGCTCTTTTCCCCCCCTGCAAACATGTCTGTCCACATAATTTTCATGTTTTCGCTGTTATATTGACTCAGCGTTTAACGCGTTAGTTCCAGGCAGCTGTTACTCACAAAATAAAACCATGGCCCAACTCTGAGATTTATAACTGTTTAAACTAACGCCTTCGAAACAATGGCTTCCTCGTGTAAACACTCAACAGACGAGACGTCTGATACTAAATTCTGAGCACAGTTAGCGATTTCTCCTTTCAGCTGTTTCAGGGCATCTTTGCAGAGGGCGCACCTTGGTTCATTTACTGTGGCGTTTATTCTGACTTACCTTTAACGTGCCGTCGCCATAATGTAGTTTGTTGATGATCTTGACAATTGATGAACATTTCAAACATGGCTACGGAGCGAAATTTTCATGTCAATAATTTAGGAAGTGTAAGCTGTCGGAAATTTTGAACTGGAATGTACCACGTAATTATGTGGTTACTTATTTTTTTAACTTGGTATTCTAAGTCCCTATGCTGAAGTCGTAACCATCAGTGTGATTAATTTAATTGAGATACTTTTTAAAATTTAGTGTTATGGGAATCTACATTAGGATAAGTTTCTCGTGAAATTAAATTTTGGTTCTTGATTTTACTATAGAGTCCCCCTTTTCAAGATTTTGATGTCCATAACTGGTTCATCATTAAAATAAAATATTCGTTTCTGTACCAAATTTCGTATTCCATTTCCATTGATTCTTTCGTTGGGTATTGCCATTAAACAGAAGTTGAATTTACGCATCACCTGCCCCTATGTTGTTTCATGTTCTATAAGAACATAACTCTTATATTTTTATATTTAATCACTTAGCATCTTGATACCGCATGTTAATCTCAATATCTGTCCAAACATCATTCATTTGCCAGTGGGAATGCGTTCAATAATATTTTTCTTCAACTTCTGTTGCTGAACAGTAGGTCTGCGTCCGCCGCTCTGGGGCTCACAAGCACTGGCCTGTGGTCAGTGACCTCCCACCCCGTTGTGTGTGCGCAACATGGCGGAAATGGAGCGGTCAGGAAGACAGTCCGCAATTTTGTGTGGGCGGTGACATTTTCCAGTGACTTTCCATCTGTCCGGCAACAGAGAATGTCTGAGCTAGTTGTGAAAGATTTATTGCAGCTTCAAGTGAATCAGTCCACACAATCTTTCAAACAGCCTGGTATCCGTCACCAGAGTTACAGAATGCGTGCTGGACTGTCTGGGTTCGAATCTAGGTACAGAATTCGGGACCGTAGACTCCTGTCTGTGGGTACAGCGGACACTTCCCTGTGCAAGGCGACGCAGAACCTACATCTGCAGTGACGATGATATGAATACTTGGATCAACCCTTCTTCTTTTCTTCCTGTCCCATTTCCTCTTCGCTTTCCGTCTTGAACAGAGGCTCTCTGTGGCCTGGATGACAAGGATTCGATTCTCGGTAGAGGCAAGACTTTTCTTTTGCTCCCTACCACGTGCAGACCGACGCTGGGGCCCACCCAGTCTCATAAAAAAACAAAATTCGAAAGCGTACTCTTTAAAGTACACTGTTCACGTTACATTTCGAGGGTCATTATTGAACTAATGTCATCCGAGGTCACTGTTCAGTAATAATAATTGTTGCATTTATGTGATCCCGAGACCTTTATTATTCAACAACGTATTCCCATAATTATCTCTCTTCCCTTCGTTGCTGAACAGCGTCTTTTGGGTCATAGTTGCACTCATGTGGTCTGATGATATTGTTGCGTAATTATATGTTCCAACAATCACCTGAGATAACACGACGCCCAGATATGGACGGATCCATAAGATATTCGTCGCTTAAGCCAGAGCATGAAGAAAGCACAATGAGTGGTGGTACCTGAAGATCATCACCCAGCTCCATCTTAATGCGGACGTCAAGAATGAGTGGAGTTATACCTCCACTCCTCCATGTGTTTTCATGGAATGGTCCATATTTGAACAAGAACAAGTATACATTTGTAGTGTCTGAACATTTTGCGTCCTTACGTCGTGATGATTAACGATACGACATAAAATCAGACACTTCGCGTTTTTATTATATGACGCCAGAGGATGTGCAATGTTCCCTACGTAAGTAGAGCATTAACTAACTTCATTTGATTGTATGGCGTCGCCACGAGGCATAGGAAGGGTCGTAATTTTCGGCTCTTAATTCTGCCCTGTATCATGACGACCCATTGTCAATTCAGTAGCGCAGATATCAAAAGTGTTCGAGTGATATCTGGCACTGAAACCAAAGAGTCGACTTTATTTTAGTGCCACGCTACTGACCAAAGTCCCGTTAAATAGCGTTCAGGAGGAATAATGTATTTTTTTTGGCTTGTATTTTCGTTCGTAAACAGAGAATACAATTCTTGTGAAATGCGAATTTAATATTAGCCTCTTACTTCTGTTTTGTTCGGTGGGCTAACATCTGTCCCATCTGTCTTGAATGCCACGAGCCGCTGCTGATAGTCGTCTCTGTAACATTTCTCGCGTAATAATAATATATGAATATCTCCCCGCCATCATCATGGCCCTGTTTTCCAATTCATTACGTCATCGTGCGTAATAAAACAGGGGTGAGAACCGTCTGCTTGCTCGCATCTCACATCACATATTTCTCATTACTTGCGAACCGTTTGCTGTAAGAACCATATTTCCTTGCTGTCAGACTGTGATGACGTAATTCTCATGAGAGAAGCCGCCAGTGTGAAATGTGGAAGTTGTAGTCAGCCTTTTCATATAGCTTCACCTTCTCACCTGAGGCAATACAAGGAAATTATCAGGTTAAGGATTTGGAAGGAGGCGGTTCCGTCGCTTTTCGTCTGAGATTGGGACAGGAACAAGAAAATATTAGGCATTACGGAGGATGGACCGGGCGAGATTCGAACTGAGTACCTCATGATTACATGGGTAATTTAAGCCCGTAGAATTTTGGGCTTCAAACCAGGATGATGCCTGGTGAAAAGACTGCCATCTTCCTATCGATCTGGTTATGTATGGAATTAAAGCTGGCCAGTTTCTTGTGAATAAAATTCCTTTGTATGTTATTTGTTTGTGAGGAAATATAAAAAGATATTCGATGTACGCCGCCATTACAGTGCCTGGTAGTGTGTGATACCAACATTTTACTTGCCTCGCATTCTGTAAGCCACTGAATCGAATCGCATTGCAGCGTTCTTCGGAGAGGTTCTTGTTTCGTAGGCCTCTTCATGTGACTGCTATTGTTAAACTTTCTGATAGAGGACGCCATTGAATTTCTATGTCGATTATGAAGAAGTGGCGTAACATGAAAAAAAAAAGGTAACAGTGATTATTTGCTGTTATAGGATTTTGTGCCTTACGGGATAATGTTCATTAATGTGTTTATGTGTTTTAACTGTTGCCATGGTAATGCTGTTAGGGAATGACTGTGTGTATTTACTGATTTAGATTTTCCCGTTGTCCTTGACGGGTAATTTAGTAAGTAAATAATAATGTAATTAATGTGGATGGCTGTTAATACACACAACATAACCAAGAGTAAGAAATTACGAGAAGTAGAAGAATTATTTTTGGCACAACTTACAGTTTTACCAACTAAAATATTTTAAGTGCGACGTGGGTTATAATTTCGAGTTTAAACGCGTTCTACAGGGATAACAATATGCATATTTCTGGTCGTCTCTCAGGGTCAGGGGGTAGGCGGCGCTTGGGCAGAGGAATGAGCGTCTAGGGACACACACACACCTCTTCATGTGGTCACTACTGGTGGATAACAACTATATGCTGGAAAGCACCGTACGTTTTTATTTTATTGTTTAAGATACGCTATTGTTTAGTGCGTTATACACGAAATGGTTGCCCCCTCTACCATTTTCCTTCCAAGTGGCTTTATCTGAGGTTCACTGCTGTAATATTTAGTTATGTAGCAGTTCCGTCGTGGATATGGTTCCAAACATCTTCATCATATACTGAGTGTCGCATAATTTTTTTTTCAGTAATTGTAGAAATGAAGGATGAAGAGGGATTTTCATTAGAGTCATTTTACTCGTATAGAACACAATTAAGTTTGTATACAAAAACGTTTATTCAGTTCGAAGTTACAGTTTTACAGATTTGTTTTTTAAAAAAACCCGTCACTTTTGCTCCACCCGGTATATTATAGTCGCACGCATTAGTGATGCGTGTATTTGTTTATTTAATCTTGGACTAATAATATTATGAAGAAATTTGAATGTCTCGTTATGCAGTTTTTTTTATCAGCTTGTTACATCACCTCTCGTAAATCCATATATTATCAAATGTGGTCGTATTTCTGTAATATTATTGCCTTCAAATCATACGTACAAAATATGTCAATGTTAATAGTTCGCATAAAGCTAACAGACCAACACAACACTGATATGATATGTGCGCATTAAGGTAGGATACTGATGATGGTCTGCTATTGATCGAAACTCGTACAGCCCTTGAAGCACAGAATATGCAGATGTTGACATAGGCGTAACAAAAACTATTTGGCCAACCTCTGACAGCCAAATATACAAAATTGGCACGAGGAATTTTAGATGAAGAATTTCATAGTAGGTATACTTCTGCTTTTTCGTTGTTTTTGTCTCATCAGACCCATTGACCTCGTCGAAATGAGAACTAATTCTGAAACTATTAATCATTTAATATGACTCTTCGGAATGGTGGAGCGATTTATGGCACGCCCTGTACCTACAGCAATGAATAAAACGTATTTATCCAGGCTTCGAGCTGGAATGAAACCCGAGATTCTGTTGTTGTTTTTTTGAGCGTTACATAACTTCACTGGCCCTAAACCGCGCGGGTTTGTGATGGAAATCGATTTTTGTTTAATCGATGCTTAACGAACGATATCCAAGTAACTCATTTCTTTCGTAAAACGAATATTAAGCGTATTATGAAAGTAGGTCTAAATGCGTGTTGTGTGAAAAGTTCAAAAAGCTTAACATTGTCTTGTTTCTGCACACACACAAAAAAGGAATTCAGTCAGTGCACGTAACAATAGACTGAAAACAAATGAAGTTCGAAAGCGAAAACAAGTGAAGAGCGACACACGGTGACAACAATGGGTGGGAAAATAATGACGATTGGGCGTGGTGTCGTTGCAGGACCTCGAGTCTTCTCTTTTGGACAATTAAATTGAGTAGATAAAGTATTATTTGATTGAGTGGTGGGCGGTAGAGTTTATAAATGCAGTCATTCTGTGTTGATGCGAGCTTGTTTAAAGAGTAGGACAAATTAACGGAGTATTTTCAGATGGAATCAGCCATCAAGTACTTCAAGTGTTACTCCGTGGTGTGAGAGGAGACAACGGAATTATAAGAAGGATTCATAAATCAATGTCTGAAAAGCTTTCCATGTACCAACGTACCAAAAAGATTAACTAAACTAACTTTACTCCGAAACCAGCTAAGTACCGGGCCAGAGATGCAGCCCCTAACTTAGGACCGAAGATGTGACATTGTACAAGTTGAGAAGGGATATTGCACACCTCGTGGGGTGGTGTTAGTTTAGTATGGAGCAGTGGTGAAATGCGAATTTTTCAAATGTGTCAAATCCAGAATTGGGGAGGGGGGGAGGATGATTTTAGAAATTGAGTAGATAAATCGTACTTTATCTCCCATAGAACACATTTTTAATTGTTTGGAATGAAACTGGGTCGCTAGGGACGTATTTTATCTTCTTTATTTCTGAAAGATATTTATCCTGGAACATTCGTCTCTTGAATGATACGAAGACGTAATTTCCAAGAAATCTTGTGCCTTGTTCCTTCTGAGTCTTTAGACTTAATTGGCCGTCGTTTGTACAGATTTGTAGCAGATGTAATTTAGTTCTGTTCCCGGGGACATTGAGTTTTAATTTGTATTTTCCCCTCTCTCTTCTTGTGACAGTCAATTTTTATGTCTGCCTTGGCTGTCTCATTGCTTGTTCACTTAATTTATATGTGGTATTCTTTTCTTGCAAACAAAAAGTTCAAACTTCTCTGTATATTAGTTCAGTCAGAGGTTACTAAGTCGTAATAATTCCCGCAGATCATTTATAATTCCTTGTTATAACTAAGCATTCTTCGTATGAGCATAATGAAGCTCTTACACAGTATTATGGCAGTCTGCAAAAATTGACCAAAGTTCATCAACACCTTGAACACTTCAATACAGCGTCTTTACAACCGGCGTCTTATCGTTTGACTTCAGTTTGTTAGCATCTGTCCAAATCTGTCCTGAGACTTTTATTGGTTTCGTTTGTGCTTCATAATCAATGTCTCGATGCCTAGCATCGCGACGCTCCGTATCGGTTGTCCAACGTCGTTTCCTATGACATATCAATGACCATCGTCGTTATATACTGCGTTTTTATCGGCGTCGGTTTGTCACAGTCGTTGTACAGAGCGTCCCGATGCTCGGCGTCGATTTTCCAGCGTATTGTGTGTATCCTGTCCAATGGCGTCTCGATGCACCTCTTGGCTTAATTTAGAATTGAGCTACATGAATCGTCCTCTGCGGGAATCAAACTCGTGACACTTTTTCGGAAGTTTTGACCCTGATGTGATCTCTTCCTTGTCTCAAGAAATAGGCATGCCGAGTTTGATATTAATCTGTGTATTCGCTATAAGCGAACAAACTCATAAACCCGCGATTTCAACTTCATATTAAATCCTAACCTTACCCGGTTTCTTATGTCCTGCCTTTCTGAGATTTTGTAATAGCTGCCTGTTTTACCGATACGAAATTCTTCAAAGAAATTTGCAGCTGTGCTGTGAAAAAATATTGCATATCATGAACACGCAAGACCAGATCCCTGTATTATTTACATGGAAAATAATGATGAAAATGAAATAGTACACAGTACACTGATCAGTGATGGCACCCACTGTCGGCGCTTACGAGATAATTACCTCACATAATTGAAAAATTCTATTACATGTGCCTCTGAAATATTTTTACAAGATTAATTTCATTTAAACAAACCCATAATTCAGTAGACCTGTTATTCAGACTTCTTTTTAAAAACTGTGAGGGTTAGTAACGCAAGAAATGTAACATTTAAACATAATTGACAGTGAATCTCACACAGTAATAAAAATAATAATAATAATAATAATAATATATTCATAGAGCAGCGTCCTTCTTGGGAAGCTGATAGTAGCCAACACTCATTTTAGAAATTCTACCGGCTTTTACGAAACCTAAAAGTTCGTTACAAGCACACAAGAGCCCGCCATCAGTCCCTATCCTGAGGCAGGTGAAGCCACTCCACACCATTCCGACCAGTATACCTGAGATCCATTTTAATATTATTCGCCAGTCTTCGCGTAGGACTTAAGTTCAGGCTCTCCTGCCAAAATTCAGTACTAATTTGTTATCTCCGAAATGCGCGCTACATGTCCCGCCTATCGCATCCTCCTGGGTTTGTTAATCCGAATCCTGAACCAGTTCTATCCACCTCCTGTCCTCGGAACCTGTTTCCATGCGCTGCACTTACAAATATTACGAAATACATTTTAATTTATCCCAACAGATGTTATTATTAACAAATATTTGCAGCCTTTTAAAAAGGACGTTGTTTGCTTTCTGGCGTAACCGATATGTAGTTCCCTGTTCGCTCATCGGAGGTATCATGAGGGCCATGAATCTCTGGGCATCCTGCAGTGTGTTAGAGTAGGCCATGAATGTAGGTCAGGCACTGAATCTCACAGATCCTTTGGCAATTATGGCAATATCGTACGGACACACTAATTTTACTCAGTGGCAATTACAGTGGTACAGATTCCGTGCATTATGCTTACTGTAATGGCTTATGGTAACTGGGGTATAGTTAGATGGATTTGTGTTAGGTTCGTTTGTTAGTCTGTGTGCAGATAAATCTGAGGACGTCACAGTCAGGAAATTGTACTTCCTTGTCTGAATGCATGGATGGAATTGAGCACACACACACACACACACACGCGCGTCCTTATTAAACACAATAAAAGCTGGTGTTAAAACACCGTTACGTTACGTGACTTTGATTTATCACTACTAGAAAAATAAATATTAAGTTACGTCTTATTTAATGTGTATATAAAAGCTGGTCGGTCTCTCATTTTGAGAACAACGTACCCAGAAAAATTACATGGAGATGTGGATAAATTCTTCCTAATTTATACACTTCGTCAAATATTAAAGCAATAAAAAGGGAAGATACGATGGGTGAGACATGTAACACGGATTTTAAATACGGTTGGTGCACAGAAACTCTTAGATGAAAACCCTCAAGGGAAGAAACCAATCCAAAGACCGAAGCCTAGATCTTCGGATGTTATTAAAGTTGATCTAAGAGAATTGTATGAGTGTGGAGTTTACTTATTTAACACAGGATACGCCCTTTAAATACAATAATGATGGATACTTAGGTCCATGGCATGATGTTTGAGAGAGTGAGGCATTTCTTTGGTTATTTTAAGTGTGATGCAGCCATCAGGCATAAAACTTCTGTCCTGACGAAAAATTCCTTATTGAGTTCTAAGTACTTCACTATTTTTCTTTATTAGTACTTTTAAGTCGAAGCTTGTGTATATAATATTTAAAACTTCAGTCCGTACCGCAAAGAATACAACGCGTCACCATTACAAAGGAAAAAAGTGGTTAACGTTGTTTTAAGAAATTTTCAATATTTACAGTGAGATTCATACAAAATCCATAAATCCACACTGTAGGCAAAATGTAGAGTTCAGACTATTGAAACAGGTGGTACGAATATTTACCACTGGCTTTAATGGATGAAAGTTATTGTTATTGTGGTTTCTGACCGTTCCTTAAGTTTCGTCAAGCGATATTGAAATTATTGCCGTAATAACAAACTTTATATGTGTCTACCCGCATCCAATTCTCTTTTATCCAGTTTTATAAATATAAAAGCCTGGACGTTGTTTAAGTTCGCGGGTCTCAGTTACATTGATTTATGTCTTTTTTCCCCTCCACTTGCACTTAACGTGTAACGAGGTGCTTCTAATGCCCATTTAACGACCAAATAAAACTATATTACACTGATATATATATAAAAGACCACTCGCTGATGCTTCCCAACAATGCTGCTGTCTGTCTGAAGTTTTATGTAACTCGAGGCCAATTTCCGTACCGGTTAGAAGTTTTTAAGTGGTCTGCTCATATAGGACATAGCACTGCAAAGACGACTTTAATAAAGAAGCTAAATCCATTGACTCTGACGTTCAAATTGTTGAAAGTACCGCTAAAACGTTCTCGTCTAAAACGAGATATGCGCCATAACGAGGTGATTGTATCACGACATTGCAGTTCGTGCTAAATGTCACTTGTTTTGTTACAGCTTGAACAAAATTTTATTAAAAGTTCGTAATTATACTAAAATTTGCTTATGACCGAACCGTTCCCATTTGTTTTAAGTAATTTTACATTCGTTTTAACTCGTTATCCTTGGTACCCAAAAGGAATAGGCTTTTTTGTAACCGTACTAAATTTTAGATTGACTCGATTCCTTAATTTTGTCCCGGACTTTATGTATTCATATATTTATTTGTTGAGTCATTTGTCCGTCTCGGTCAGTGACCTTGTATACCAAGATTTGTCAGGTTTGTGTAAATAACGTACTTTATGCCGACGGTCGTGCTTCCCCACCTGTGACAACGGTTAGTAAGCATTTGGTCGTAACCTTTCCGAGTCCTCGTCTCGGAGCGAGACGTCGTCAGCTGTTGTAGGTGTCCATTTGACTCGTGCTCCGTGCAGCGAAGTTACTGAGAGCAAATCAACGGGAAGTGAGAAGCCAGGCAGCGAACAAGTCGACTGCTAAGGCATTCCGGAGAATGCCATGGCATCTGTTGGTTCGGTTCACTGCATGTCTCGGAGTGGAACTTACTTGCCACGGGACTTAACTTTGTTCCCTGATTTACTGCACTTCAGCGATGCGCTTTCTTTCGTCAGGACACGTAATTCGAGGTGAAGTTGTTTTTATTTCAATTTTATATTTTTCATTCGAGCTTCACCTTTTTATGGAAATTGGTGGTTGAAAAAATGCAGGACGCTCGTAAATAGAATCCGTCTGGGACTCGTCACCGAGAAAAAAAACTTTTTCCTACTTTGCAACAGAAAATATGTTGTGACGTCATTAAATAAACAGATGGAGATTTCGACGGAAGGTAAAATTTTGGGTTCCTCTTTTACGCATTCATACTTTGAGAAATTCGAGTTACTTTTTTATGTGTATTCGTTTATTCTTTTTCGTCGTGTCATCCTTTTATAGAACATTCAAATGTTTCTTTGTCTCTGTGTTCGTTCCGTTTTACTTTTTTATTTTTCTCTCTTTCTTTCCCATCGCCCTGATGGTGGAGGCAATAAATACCTCCGAAACGTCGGTAAACGTCTACCAGACTACACGGCACAACAACCCAGAAGAAAGTCATCTTCGGACTCATCGCCATGAAAACCTCAAATCCTATATTTTTTCGTTTCTTCTTCCTTCTTTCTTCCTTTATATTTCCTTGTGTACTTTCTCTGTCACTGGCTCTCTTCGTCTCTTCCGCCCTCCTTATCTTCTGGCACTCGCCTCCCACTGTCTTTCCGACGGTCGGTCGAAACTGCCTTCCGTTCATTGACTTAAGTCACTATATTCAGGAAGCCATCTGCGATGTTCGCGCCACCTGGGTTGATATTGGCATGCAGCCATCCCATGGCAGTTGAGTAGCCTTGTTTAACTGAAACGGGCATCGCCAGTACGTCACGCGTTTTGCACTCGTGTGCAGTGACGCGGTCAGAACATCTTTGTTCAACTGCGAGGAAGTGCCTCCCGTCCAATCGGAGTTAATTGCATTCTTTTACTTCTTAATTGCAGCGATCAGTTACTATGACGTCTTCCTCTCTTCTGCTGACTCCTGTCAGCGAACGACTCGCATCTGAATGGGTTCTGGTTTATTGGATCACGTAATGAGATATCTCGTTGCCCCGTAACGTAATCTAGAACACACCCAAATTCCAATTTACGAATATTGTATTTGAACAGCCCTTTCTCACTGGTAGTTCTCACTTTGATCCTGTGAAATATATTTCGAAATTCGTGACGTCCGTCTTCGTTCAAATTTAATTTTTGTCATTTAAAGTCAAGTTCCTGTCAGTTATAAACTTTTAAATTCTACGTTACTCTTGGTCTCGCAACACAGGTTTCATGAAGCCTGTTTAAGTAAAACGTTTCCAAGAAAATAAATTAATACCTCAATCAGCCTTACGCAAACGTAGAAGACAAAAACGTAGCAACAAGAATATTTCCTGGAATGCGTCCTTTATTTGAACATAATTGTAAACTGTGGTAATAAATATAAAGGTAACCAGACAACATAATAATTAACTGTTCAATAAATCGAGATAGTTCATTTACTTTTACTGACTGTGGGTCGAGCGACCAGAGAAACAAGAAATTTTCTCTTTGCCACAAAATCCAGACAGGTTAGTTTTCGGATTGGGTGGCGTAGATAGGATCCATCTTACTTAGTTTCTTGTAAAGACGGTAATGAACTTACGAGTCCCATAAGAGGCGGGTAATTACTTGACTAGCTCAGTGATCAGCGGTTTCTCAAGGATTCTGATCTATTTACGTAACCTGGTTACTTTATGTGTCTCGTTATTTATAAAACCTGTAACTAAATTTAGATTTTAAAGTGTCTTCCTGCTGGGTTCTTGCGTCTTGTAATCTACCACACTTCTTACTCCCACCCTTTGAGAACCTCAAACCTGAGGCAGCAAAGACCTCTGAAACGTCGGTAAACTTCTACCAGACTACACAGCGCAACAACCCAGAAGACATCCACCTTCAGACACACCGCCTTGAAAATCTCAAATCCCACTCAAAAATACGGATTTCGCGAGACTGCCATCTTATAATCAGAACTAAATGATGTCTGTCCATACTAAAATTTTCGGGAACATGTAACAAAAGACGCACTTTCTTACTTCTGCGTTCATATTATTGATGGCAGAGAATTAAAAAGTATAGTTTGTTCATGACAAGTTTTATACAACTGTCAATCGGCTGGAGAAGTCAATAACCGTGTGTAATTAATTCACGGACAAATCGACCCCAAAATACTAGCCTGTCGTGCCTCGTAAAACGTAGGAGGTAGGCTAATAATAACCCGTCTTCGTACAGCTGTTCAATAATTAATAGCCACATTTTCTGCTGAAATAGCCGGTCCTTTTATTATTGCATGTCAGTGACTGTATTGAGGATAGCTGTCTTCATACACGTGCCTCGTATAGACAAGAAAATCAATTAAATAAAATAATAAATATGGCAGCCTTAATTTTTGTTACATTACATGTATTTTGACTTAGTTTATGCCATTTTAACTTTAGAAGGCTCGTTTTTTACCGTCAGATGTTAGTGTGATAAACCGGTGGTGGCCTATTTTAAAATGTTTCTGAAGAGACCGAGAGGAAGGGACGAATGTTCGAGTATCCAGCCTCCAGACGCAGATGCGAACCTGAGACCCTGTGAATACCAAGGAGTGTTAATCATTCGTCCGCGATGCATTGATTAAACTATGACCAGTTCTTGCAGCAGGGGCGTGGACCTCATCTACTGCCGAGATTATAAATGCGTGGAGCTACACCTCCATTCCCCTCATGGCGTGGTTAATTAAGCACAGGCATTATATCGAGATGAAGTTGGCTGTCGTTCGTTACGTTTGCGCCGTGTAGTTTGATGAAACGACGTTTCAGAGGCGCTGAATGTCCTCCCTTATCAGGTCGATTAAGGCAGTCAGAACCTCAGAAACGTCGGTAAACTTCTACCAGAATAGACGTCGTAACATTCCAGAAGACAGCCATATAAATATTCACACCTAAATTGGGACGAATTTTGGTTCAGCGTTTCGGCGAACAAATTAGCGCCGAATTGTGAGCCGCTGTATAATTTTTTTGTTCTCGCGGGTTGGATGTAGCGTGCTTTGTGTGGGTAGGTTGGGCAGATGAGGAGAGGCGAGTAGAACTTTTACTCAGTCCACTACACAACACAGGCTGCTTACTGGCTGAGTCAGTCATTCAGTCGCGTGTTGTTAACACTCGCGGAAGGAAGTGATCGCTCTAAAGACGGCTTAACAATTGACTGATCGCCCTCGCTAGTGATCGCGAATGTCGTTCAATTCGTAAGGAATTAAATCGATTGTTGTGTCTGTGTGTGTTGTCGACCACAACAGTGCTCAGTGAATACATTAGTTCTTATGTTTTTTTAATTGTTGTTCGTGGTAACGGTGTAAGTAATATGGCAAAATTAATATTGACGGAAAACGTTCAATTAAATAACTGACGTCTGTCTATTAGAACATATAAATAAGTCCTGTAATCGTAATTATATTGATTCAAACGATGCTTATATGTTGTTATAACAACTGCCTGGTTTGTCAATATTCGAAAATGTAATTTATAACCGTAAAACGTGTGACGTGTTTGGTCGTAGCTTCTACTCGATGTCGTAGAACGTCGCAGAGGGAAACTGTAATAGTAAGCAAAGTCTGGTCAGGCACTCTTCTATGAGTATTTGACGTAAAATCTGTCTGTTTTATCGGCTTATTAGAATTTATCTTGTTAAAACTTGTTAATAATGGAATAATTTTACAATAAGGTGCTTATGTATTCTTCTAATACAGATCCTCGTATGTTAATGTTACAAAACTACTTTACAAAACGATTATCAAGTGTTTTATTTATTTTTACATTTGCACTTAACTTTAAACCGATTGTACATTGTTCATCCTTATCAAGCAGAAGTTGGGGACAAACTCCGGCCCGTTCCGACATCATTCTTATCTTCCGGTTGTGAGGATTCATTAAATGGTGAACAATTTTTATATTTCAAATATATTAATTATGCCTTTATCTTATACACTTAGAACAAACAACACATACGTTCGACATGAATTTTTAGTTTCACAGCTAAATTACTACATTGTCTTCTTATTAATATTACGTAAAATATTAACTGCTAACGCATAAAGTGGGGAATCCCACCGAAAATTTGAATTTATGCTGTATGACACGTTTGAAAGTTGGTAGGATTTTAATTAGTTTTCCTCTTTTTGACAGTGTTAAGTCTTTAATCCTGTTTCTGTAAGAGGTGTAGACAATCACTCCTACAGAACACAATTGGTTGTAGAGAAAATGTTTCTCGAAAACATTGTTAACTATATATACCATCTGCTTTAACAGTCGTTAACTCTGCATGTTTCCTGCAGAGTGTGTTAGTGAGTTTGAAATGGTTCTCCAGATGAACAGCGATTATTTCTGAAATATCTTCGTAATTTAGAAGTCGGATGTTTTCTTTTAGGTACGGACTATATGTTTAACTATTGTTTCTATATGAACTTCGGGCTTCAGACTGTTAATTACGTGTGAAAAGGTTTATCTGTTACAAGATCAGCTGTCGTACTAAATGCAAGACAATGAGAAGGGAATCACATGAAAAAATTGACTGTCGCGTGTACCAGCTGCTCGGCTCTCAGACAACTAATAAATGCAACTCTACAAACGTATGAAAGGCTATTATTATTCGTGTGTTGTGATGAACTGAGACTTAAATCAATGGCTGAACTAGTGACCTGTTGCTGTCTGTCGCCATGGCACTAACTAAATCAAATGGAATCGTAGTAGCAAGAATTTTATGCTGGTTTTTGGCTCCGTTTTACAAACAGAATATTTTCCCCGAACTAAGACACTGATCGACGAGGGTAACATCCCCAATGCCGGTCCGAGGGGCTGTTTGCCCCACCCTCACTGGAGTCCTGTGTTCTTATCTCGTCCTCTTTGCGTTGAAGGGGGCTCTACAAGAGCTGAAGCTGTATGGAACGCCATCTCTCGCCGAGGTCCAGTGTGACAACGCGTTCAAGGTAAGCCAATTTCTTAAATTTGTTATTTAAAGATTAATTTAGCTGCCATTGGTCATTCTAGACTCTATTCTGTAACCAGCCACTGTCGCGATGGTCATATGAATAATTTCTTATGTGTAACGTTGAAAGAGACGTGAAGTCACACGTGTATTTCGACAGACTGGCAAATAAAGACGTATCCTACTGTTTATACATCTCGTAACTGCATTACAATGTGTGTACTTTAAAAGCTGAATAAGTCATTTCATGTGACCCCCGGTCGTTTGTCAGTGCTAAGAAGGTTTTTGAAATTATCGCTTGTTCTGGTCGCCAGAATTAAAATCGTTATCTATCTTCAGCTTTGAAGATGAAAACGGCATGTTCATCTGATACGTTGACTTCATACGACGCCAAAAACTCACGACTTCATCATGAAGTCAGTTGAAACAGCATCTGTTAAACGCATATCTACTGAAAACAGCTATCAACTCCTCTTTTCAGAGATATTTAAATTATCTTATGATAATTAACAAGAGACATCTTCCCCTTTCAAGGACAAATACAGTGAACGATTTATTACAGGACTTGTTTATAAATTTCCTCTTTTTAGTGTTTTCCTCTGAACACTGAAAACACGCCTGTCCTGGAACGCGAACCCCCACAAAACCCAGACACGTTTAAGCACAAAACCACCTCTGTTATTGCCTGAATCGCATTTTAATGCCAGAATGAAATTTGAGTATAGGGTGTTGCAGTACACTGAAGTAATTTTCAGATTGAGATACTCAGAAAACGAGGACGGATTAAGGAACCATTAAAATTGTATTTATGGTATTCTCAGAATAAACATCGATTATTTTCTTAAAGAAGATTAACTACCTCATCTTTATAATGGAGACGTATTGCGTTTTCTTGTCATGTGCTGTTTAAGGATACATTCAGTGTTCATTCTGAGACGCAAAATGCACCTGAGGACATTGCAAGGCTCGTAGTTACAGCAGAGGCAGTTTGACCTTTGGGTTGTTTAAGGAAGAGACTTGTCTTGGTTCTTACGGTTTGAAAACTCGAATAGCGGACCATATATAGAAAAGACACGGATACGCTTATTGCCACAGCGGGGATCATCATAACGTCACGCAAAAATTTAACTCAGTTACGTGTGTCGCTGCTGGTTGTCAGAAAATTTGAAGCCTGTGGTGCCATTTTACAGTGACCTTACATGGCCTTAAACACAAACTCACAGTCAAGATACTAAATTGTAGCTACAAATCACATTGTTGTTATAATGTTTGTCGTGTTTGGAACGAGGAAAATGAACAGAATTTATGGATACACGTATCTTTCAGACATGTCTTTTCCATTGTTGTTGATCGATGATAAAAATCTGTTTTATTAGGTTAGTTCCATTGTTGCGTGTTAGTTGAGAATATTCGTTTCGCACAAGACGGGGACAGGTGCTGCTGCTTGCGGTCACGGCAATAAACATTAGGGTTTAGTTTCCTAAATTGCATGTCATTTCTTTACTAGCGAAGCGACTTTTAGCATCTCAAGAAGGACTATTTATCCCCCATTGAGTTGTGCTAACGAGAAATAATTTCGGTCTCAGCGTGGTCTGTAAGGTCTTTTGTCGCTCTGATCGCTGTGGTGTGTTTTTGCACAAGTCCCGTAACAGTGAACTAACACGAAACCAAACATCCAGTGTCTTGTTCTGTGTTGTTTCAGGCGTGTTAATATTAGATGGCGTATTTTAAGATGTTGACTTCCACCGCTACTCCCTTCCCTGCTACACGCTCATTCAAATATTCCAGTAGTTTTAGCTCTGTTTCTCCAAAACTCTTTTTTTTTCCCCTCGGAACACTTTGTGCCTAAAAATGCTGACGGAAGACGTCGAGGGTCATAACAGCTAGACAGATGAAATGAAGATCCATTTCTGTGACCGATTATTAAAGAGAAATGTTTCTGCCTGTCGTGTATTACATTGTTTTAACATTTGGTACAGTGGTGTAATTCAGTAATTATTATTTTTTTTTAAATTTCTTATTTAAATATTCCTTCTCGCAGCTGCGTATATTATGCATTGTCTTATGGTGATTAATTAATTTCGCGTCATCATCTCTGCCCATTTTGTAGTATTAACCAGTAAGGTGCCCAGAGGGACTGAATAAAACCGCGGAAAACCTCTCTTTACAACTCCAACAGCTTCGTTAAATGAACAACACTGGTTTTCTGATATTTCAGATTTTCACGATGATTATGATGACATTAGTTTTAATTAAAAGATGATTATCATCTGTCAGTACGTAAATTTATTCACGGAATAGACCGTGTTTCGGAAATCTCTGTTTTGCGGAAAGGACTTTAATTTCGCTTCGGTAAGTTGTGCTTCAGTGCGACGTTGTTACAGGCTTGATCACAGCCTACTTCGCCCATGTAATTTGCATAATTCAATTACAATACAGTACGTCTCCTCCTTTTGTATCTAATGTGTCACATGACGTCTGGTTCAATTTAGTGGTGCATGAGTGGCACAAGAATTACAAAGTTTGTGTGTTGTATTTAACAATGTTACAGCTGACGGACTCCTTTTCTCTCTTTCTGATCACGCCCATTCTTCGTTCTTTTGTCACAGTTTGCACTCGGCAGATATTATTGATATGCTAAAACAAGGACAAACTCATCTAGTCGAGGAATTCTACGTCTGTTATTAAACCTGTAGGTTCATTATCGTGTTAATAAAAGCTTGCAACCGGCATCTATCCAGAGTCAGATTAATCGAATCTGAAACCTCCAAAAATTATTTTTTACTAAAAATAATAATAAACACATCGTTGAATGTATTTAAGGAATTCCCAAGATTTTCATGTTCCGCTGGACCTCATATCGAGCGAACGTGCTGAGTGTATCCACGAGTAAAGTCGTTGTTGGTGTCTTTCTCATAGTACACTCCTGGCTGTTACATAATCAGTTTATAATTCTCTGGTAGCTCAATAACAATGTTAAATACCGCTAACATAACATGAGAAATTGAACATGATTCGAATACAGAAACATTTGTCTGTTTGGCTCGACTGTGGGCATTGTATGCAAAACAGGATAAGCCATTTTAGATGAAGTGATACATGTAAAGAATCACTTGACGTAATGACAAGTAACATTTCGCTAAAGAGAGACTAGAAAATCCAGCACAGCGGATAGACACAAAGAAATTAAACTTCTCTATAGGGATCTCATGACGAGTTACCAAGAATTCTACACGTATATCTGTGGTTGATTGTTTGGATTAAAGTCTATTTAATGGTATTGAGCTATTTGGGACTGAGAACGCGCTAAACAAATAAAACTTGTACACTACATACCTTTTCTTTCTAACATATTTTGTGTAGATTTTTGCTGCAACGATAAATGTTTTGTTGTAATTTAATCACTGTAAACTACACTGCAAAAAAGCATTGGATAGAGTAATGGTGGTTTCGTTATACCGCGTTAAATATAAACAAATCTAAATATTTTTCAGGTAAAAGTTACAAAACATGATTATTTTCGTATTTTATGTTCGTGTGACAAACAGGTTTTTGAAAAACGAATAAAGAACCAGTTAGTTAATAATAAATTACTTCGCCTGATAACATTAGCCCTTTGCGGTCCATTTTAAATACCACTATGGCTCTCTGCTGGTCTATTTAAATGCCACTAAGCTGTGTACATTTAACTACTATTATGTACAGTTTTGATTTTCTTTTTAACTTGCATAAAACGGAAGATACTTTTCTAAATATGGTGAAAATATGTTCTGAGAGGATCACAGTTCCTTTTGTTTGAATACTGACCGTGTAAAATATTTTTCACGGGCTGTACCACAGTCGCTAGTGAGATGTGTAATAAGTGGTGCCTTTCTGCTTCCTGTCGATCGGTTGAGAATAAAGCAAGTCCAGGTCAGTAGATATGACTTTGGCGACGTCTAAACATCTCTTATTGCATACAGATATACGATATATAATCATTGGATTTCATATTCTCAGAACTCTGCTTCCTTTCGTCGTAATTGTTTTCGAAAGGTCGAGACCAAATTCAACACCAGGAAAGTGAAACAGAATGCGAAATGTAAACGATGAAGTCACTACACACAAAGAATGCTTGATAAGAAGACGAAATAATATGCACGTGTCAGTGGTAGATTGCTCTATGAGCCAAAAATAATTAAAAAATATAATTTCCAACTAGGGAGATGGATGTTTGTTTATAACTTTATCAGATATAAAATACTTCTGTTCTAAGTAAATATGACAGCTACACATACACGATGATATTACGTCTCTATATGATGTATGGCAAAACACTTGGTGTGGAATCCTGGCTTCTTTCGACACGTGTCAGAATAAAACGACTTTTCTCTCCTGCCCTCTTTCAGTATTATAAGGTATACAAAGTCTTACCAGGAAAACTAGGATAGAACTAGTACAAAGAAGAAGGCTTGAATGATATGCTGACACTGCCAGCCTCAGTTTGAGTCCAGATCACGTAAAAGTTAGTAAAATACGTGGCGGACTCAGTCCGACATCGAACCGGAACTCGGATATTTAAATGTCGGACTCAGTCCGACAGAGACCGCAAAGGGTTAAAGATAAAAAACCCAAATACAAAATTTAATTTAAATCAGTCTATTAATTTCAGACAGTCATGTAGGCGGATGCACAGATAGTAATTTCAAATTATAGATTTATTTTATTTATTGTGTTCAAAGAGCGTAGAGACCTAAAATTCAACAAAATCTGAATTTCGGTATCGAACTGACATTTACTGGGCCCCAAAATTACAACTTCGCTGCGCTCCTTGTTTTATGTTACGTTACTTTCGTTCTAGATGTAAAAGTCCACGTTTCAGGGGACTCTGCGTTCCATCTGTTAATCTCCTGACGATATTAAATTCTTCTGTTTGCAACGAGAAACTTTGTGAAAAGGGACTTTTTTAAAAATCATTTCCTTAATGACATTTCATCGACATTCTCTGGCATTCCAATTAAAACTAATATGTAATATGGGAGGTAGAGGTGATTTGTGTGACTAGGTGAAAGTGATACTTAAGTTCGTTTCAAATTAATTCTACATTTTAATAAAATTTGACTTCAAAGTAATCATACTTGATCACAGTAGCGATATTCCATTTGATACAACTTGATTTTTCATGGTTGCTAGTTCTCATAGAGAGTCTAGACGAATCGTGCTAGACCTTAATTAGTTTTATGTATCATATTATGTCGCTGACAAGAAACTGATGAAATTTATAAAATTTTAATATTCTTGTGATTATAATACCCTTTATTTATATTCTGTATTGCAACATGGAGTTTGTCATCTGAACTTCGTAAATTGTATCTGATCTATAAGTCCACTGGATCATTACGTTACAAGCGCTAGTTGTGGAGCCATCTGTCGGTATATTCATAAAACATTAAAGTGAGAGTCTAAACCAGAAGGTTTTGAATCCTTTTCTCTTGAAGCTACAATTCGACATTCGGGTTTGGCCCCCCTATTGTGATTTAATTTTGCTTGTAAACCTTTCTCGTGTCAACATATGTGCTTAGGAATGCTCTCTCCTCGTAGTTGTTCCTAAAGTATGTACCAGTGTACAAACCTGTGAGATCTTTTTCTCACACTAAAAAATCATAAAATAACCTAAATGAGTCCATGGTATTTAGTCTTATTGAAACATTAAGTTTCTTAGCTGGTCGGTACATACCTATTTCCTTTTTTTTAGTGGCATGAAGGTGACTTATAAGTGACCGTGGCCTATTTTAATATTATCCTTTTTCACATACTCCTAGTAGGTCTTGTTAGTTGTACCGTCCCTTCAGGGTTACCGACTGAAACATATTTGTTCTGACCCTACGCGTGCTACATGCCCCGTCCGTCTTTTCCTAAAGAAGTGGCTTGCAGCTGTTGAAGTATGTTGAGTCTAAAGATTGTTGTCTTCTGGGTTGTTGCGCCGTGTCTGGTAGAAGTTTACCGACGTTTCAGAGGCCCTTTCTGCCTCCATCATCAGGGGGATGAGGTCTCACTAGTAAACTACTATTACACTACACGGTGCAACAACCTAGAGGACAGCCATCTTCAGACTCATCGGCGGGAAAACCTCAAATCCTATATATGTTGATTTTGATTCAGTAAAGGAGTATTTTTCGAAAGCGTCTGTAAGTTTCAGACGACCGGGAAAGCTCGAGAGCCATGTGTTCACAGGCTACCGAAGTCTTTTTTTAGGCTTTCAGCAGGTTCTATTAATGTAGCTGACTACAGCACTTGGCGTACTTGTGGAATTAAGACCTGCCCTTCAAGTACCAAACAGTCCTAAATGGCTGTCGTGATCTTACGCATGCGTGACATGAATATATACGTTTAAAGCAGACTAAAGACTTGGGTTTAAGAGATTTATGCACTGAAGCCTGTAGCGCTAAAATATAGTCGTAAAATATATTTCTAATATCCCTCATGTTTATTTATTTGTATCTTTCTTCCTTTATTTCTTTCCCTCGTCTCTTTACTTGATTCGTTCGTTCTCTGTCAAAACTAGATTCGTGTTTGAATTAAATGTACGTCACTGCCGATCAGAGCTAGAAAATCACAAACATCGCTTCCGGAAATGTCCGAATTGACGCAGACTACACCTTTTCCGTTCCTGTGTACTGTCGATTGTCCCGTTATTACGTATCATAAAGCGACTGTCAGGGTTTTTTTTCCTTCAAACCCTGACTCTTTCATGTGTCATGTATAGGCTTTGTTACCATAGCAACGTTTCGCATTATCGTAGATTCGGTAGAGGCGGAAATTGACTGGGAAAACACAAGAACGTTTTCAGTGGGCTACCTCGCTGCTACAGGAAGTTCTCACGAACTGAAGCCGTCAGTGATGCTGTTTCAGATACATCTGATGACGCGACAGATTGTCAAACTACGGAGGATGCGTTCAGAGGGACTTATAGCTCGCGTGGGAACATGAGAAATGCTTACAAAATGTTGTTTGGAAGACTTTAAGGAAAGAGATCACTCGGAAGATCTATGTGTAGATGGGGAGGATAATATTAGAATGGATCTTTGCGGGAAATAAGAGTTCGGAGTGTGGATTTGATTCATCTGTCACGGGGATAGTGATCGTTTGCGGACTGATGCGTACATTGTAATGAAGCTTCTGGTTCCAGAAAAGGCGTAGATTTTCATGACCAGTTGAGGGTATTAATCTTAAGTTTTTAAGCATGACCCTTCTCCATGGTAACTGAACTGGTTGAGTTAGAGGTAAGCCACTTACAAGGTGGTAGCATGCTGACGTTTGAAATAGCAACTCAACAGGTTTTGTGGCAGGCGGATGGAGTAACATCCGGATGTCTCTGTACTCGCTGCTCACAGCGGGGTGGCACTCCGCCCACGTCACAGAGGGCTTGAAGGAAATCTGTAATCTCGTTAGCATCTCGCCCTTCACTCTCAAGAGAAGTGAGAAACGAAACCAGTTATATGAATACGTTTAGAAGCTCTCCAGAGTCTACTTGCTTCAAGAGGTGAACCGTTTTATATGCTAAATACTCGACTTGGGTCCACTTATTGGCCAAGAGGCAGATTCAAAAGTGCCTGCCTTATTCTACTTTAATCCTTTGAAGCTGAACGAATGAGCCCATCTGAATAATACTTCAAGATCTATTTCGTATCTCAGAGGAAACACAATACGTCTCCATTACAAAGTTCGGTTGGTTAATGCTGTTTACGTGAATAGCCATTATTTATTATGAGAATCATACGATACACACAAATACACTGTGTGGGCAAAATGAAAATAATTTTTTTTAAATAAGGTAGCACGTACTGGGCTTTAAAGGGCTGCATTTAAAAAGTACAAATAAATTCAGCTGAATGTAATATGATTGCTGTTCAGATGTTACAATGTGAAGGATCTTAATAAATTCCATGCAGCTGACTTAAGGTTTTAGTACGATGTCTTTATTTGTTACTCCTAACAAGGGCTCGTCTTTGATTTATACGTCACATCGCTTGCCTGTTACCTGTACTATGTGATTAAGCTAACGATATGTATTATTTACCTGTCCCTGGTAGTCATTTCTGTTCGAAGTAAGAAATAATATCAGATACTATCTTATAATATCTGTATTAATATTCATAAAGCATCTCTTCCGGCTACAGGTTATGCGATCCTTATCACATGAGATATTAACCAAAACTTGTAAAGGAATTTTCATACAAATACTTTTATCACAAACCACATACTAAATGATCGATTCAAGTAATTATATTCATTTCATGTGTTTGGAGATCCAGTTTAATGTTATTTTCGTTCTACTTTCCTTATTGTACGTACCATGAAGTAAATATTGACTTTTATATTACCTCACGTAGAACGACAAAGTTACTTCTGGTCTTCATGAATCAAGACGCCGTGTAGACGTAGAAACAGTGGATGAAAGCGCCATAGATTCTTAATGGTTAATATAGAGGGAATTAATCAACTTTATGTTTCGGTTACTTTACCCTCACGGAAAAATTCGCTGGTATCTATTAGTAAAGAGAGTGGGTGGACTCTTCGGCAGGATAGGCAACTGCGGCGAAGAAAATTTCCTGCCACGAATCAAACGGCGACCTTCCAAACAGTAGATAAGTCACTTTGTTGACTGAGGTACATACTTTAAAGCCCTTTGTGCGGATGTGAATTCAGTGTTAGCTAGTTTGTGCGATGTTTTTTGTTGTGTGCTGTTTTGACAGTACCAACATTTCTGAGGAACCTACTACTTCAATATTCAGTCGTGAAGATGGAGAAGGTCTATATATTTTTTTTCCCGAAACGCTGGCACACAACCAAAATACGACTCGAAGTAACAGCCCTGAATATCGGCGTTATTCATCACATCGCCGAGAAAACCTCAAATCCTAGTTTGTATTAATTTTCGGATAATGTTATTTCTTATCATTTAGTAACATCTCAAAACGATTTTATGCCGTTCGTTAATATGTTTACGGAGACCTTAGCAAAGGTTTCCGTAGATGGTTTCGTCTTTCTAATTCGGTTGAAAGCATTCTTCAATGAGCTGAGATGAAGCACTAAAATTCTTCTTGCCAGAATGAATGCAAGGATGAACGTGGAATGATTCAGCACTTGCCATGTGTTTGCTTACTTCTTGCGCTCGGTCGAGACCGGCAGGCGCTGCTTACGACAGCAAGTTAGCTTAGCGGTAACACGCTTTTCTAATTCGTGACGTTCCCGATGTTGGCCGGAATACCTTCCTACTCTTGAGTTCTTCGTGGTATTGCTCAATCACGTCCTCCATTGGTTTGTTCATCGCAATAATATTTGTTGAAGCATACAGATTATTCTAATTTTGTGCAAGAGTGAAGAAGTTTCGAGGCTGACTGGTGGTTCGTATACTTTACGGGAATCCCCCCCCCCCCCCCACCGGTGGGCAGGGCAGGCACCCACTTGTTCTGCTCATCCTGAGAGCCACACAAACTGTGCCGGACAAGGCGTTCTTTTCTCCAGCAGTCAGGCCGAGATTGAGTGAAAGTCTTGGATAGGTTTCCATGCCCACCCGTTGTGGAAACCTTCATCTTTATGTAAGAGTTGATATGGAATAGAACAACCCCATTTTTCAGCTTTGTGTTTGACAGGGCGAACAGGGGTTGTTTACCTGTTGTGTTGGTTTTATCACCTGACTTGCCTCAGTTCATATAGTTTACCATAAATTATGATTAGTTTATGCCTCACTCCAATGCGAAATAACTGAGGAACGTGTCTTTGGTAAATGGGAAGACGAGATTTATTGCAATGGGAAATAATCTTTTCAACTTCTGCCCAGAAATGTTCTGAGCGGTCACAGGTCAGTGGGGTTTCCTTTTAAGAAATGCAACAGTGAATTTGAAGAGGTTTAGAGGTCAGGAGGTGTTTATTTAATGTGCTGTATCTGTTTGTCTGTTCCCTCAAGATGACCGTCAGTACAACGCAGGGCGTGTTTCTAATTAACCCGAAGTTTAGTACTTCACTGAGAACGAGTCAACCCCTTCAGAAATTCTGCCCATTTAAGTTACATAAATACTAGATTGGCATTTGTTTTCTAAATACATCTCAGTTTGGCAGTGATTAAGATTGCTCCATAATATAGACGGCGAAACTGTGGTCTATGGGTCTAAAACGACGGGTTTAAGGAATCTAAAACCCGCTGTTGTGTGAGAGGACGGATTGAATTCAGCTGGCTCACGATAAGGACTCCCCCAAGCGACGAGCTGTTGTGAACATGATAATGAAACGTTGATATCCACGATGTCGAGGAATGTTTTGACCACTTGAGCAACTATCAGCCTTTGAAGTTCTCTGTTTTACTGAGTTAATTGGTTGGTCTTTCGTCGTTAGTGCGTTTCTCTCGTATTTTAATTGTAACCTCCCTCGAGTTGAGTTCATAGTTTATGAGATTAGGTCATTTTAATTAACGTGTAATATGTGAGAAGGGTTTGGTACTGGCTGAAAGAGGCCACGTATTTCTAATTATTTTCCATTCTCTCACCTCAAGAAAAACTGCGTAGCCACAATTTTAACTTTTTTACTCTCTTCTTGTTAGACAAATGAACACGCAGGCGATAATGACCCATCTTTTGTGTTCTGATACCTACGCCCAACAAACATAGAACGCCAAAATATTTACACAGAATAAGGGCCTGTATTCTGCTTGTTTCTTTAGTCCACAGTTGGGCAGACTATCCAGTGAAAGCATTACGACAGGGGTTCTAAACTCGTGGCCCGTGTACTGCATGGGGCCTGCCATTGTATTTGGTTCTCATACACGTCAGATAAATAACCGAGAAGCGCCTTACCGATGAACACTTGTAGCTGTGCATAAGAGTCGTAATGATGTGAAACTGTTTGCAGCAGTGAGCCTAATTAACAGGATTTTGTATACATTTTCTTGGTATTTCAACAAATTGGTCTCGTGGTCGATAAGAAAAGATGGGTGAGGCTCCAAGTCTGTCGTAAGCTCAGTGGGTATAATTAGTAGGAAAAACACTTTATGTAGAAGAGCATTAAATCAGATGGCGATCGAATGTACTGAGGAGTTTTGGACTGAATTCATCTCGTGCATGAGAAAGATGTCACTGCTTTGTGAACACAGTTACGAACCTTCGAGTTAAAGGGAAAAAAGAGAGAAAAACGACGGACAATAGAAAAGGAAACAAAAATAGGAATTAAATAGAAAGAAAGATTATTTTCAAGAAACATACTTTGTTACTCTCTTCTTTTCATCATAAATTTCTTATTGCTAAGGCATATTTAATACTTAATTTTTATCACTGGCATAATTAGACTCGTTTTTAACATGCAGACAGTTCGTTATGTTCTTTATGCCACTTGTACACTGAGGTTAAGTCCCATAAAACAGTAATCAGGTCTACCGACGTTAGAAACTTTAATAATCCTTGTGATTTACTTCCAGACCGCGCGTTTTCAATGCAGCAGCCACTTGTCAGCGTGCATCAATGTGCACCAACCTCTGCTCTGTGAAAATCATTAATCTTACTAATTATTATTCTCTTGTCGCTCCAATAAAACGCGTGGATTCTGGAGGGGTTAGTTGCTAAGTATGTGTAAAGCCTCCCTAAGGATTCTTCTGAGTGCAAAAACCCAGTGAAGAAGTCCTAAGACCTCCAGAGTCGACTTCCAAGTTGGCGTATCTGTTGTTATGAAATCTCACGCAAAGGAGCAATGCTGATTATAGGAGAAACAGTTGCTCTGCAGATTGCAGTGCAAGAGTGGCACATAAAAATGAAACGTGTTCCCCCCAAAACACTGGAACGTATTTACAATTTCGACGAAGTTCAAACCAACAGTAATTATGAACCATCTTGAAAATCTCAAAGTCAGAGTAACAGAACGAACCTATTGATCGCATGTCTTTCATCTAGAACGAGATAGGTCGTCGGTCATCTGACCCGTATGGACCTACTTGCCCCATATGTTTTGCACCATCCGCGGCACAGATTTTTACTGTGGACCGTATCATCATGAACTTATGACGTCAGAGGATGGACTGAGTTTGCATCTCCCGACAACGAAACTGGGCCAGCAAGTGCGTATTTGCTTTGATTATGGTCGGCAGATGGCGGCATTACGGTATGAGATGTAACAAAAAGCACTCAACAGATGGAATTCACAGAAATAAGACGTCCAAATTACGTCAAACGGGGCTCGTGGGTTCAATTCTCTTTTCCTTTCGCTGACACGTGCGCTTGATAATATCGTTTTCTGACAAAATTTGGTATGAGAGGAATTGCGAGTAGCGGTCGAAGGAAGACGATGCCGTTCTGTGTTTTGTGTCGTGTAGTTTCCGGCTGTATTCCATTTTTTCGGAGTAACACGCTATGTCATTCATGGCTGCAGGTTATCTGTCTATACAGTATAATAAGCAAGTGTTGACTGGTAATCATTTGCAGTTGAGGGATTTTGGACCTTACGCTGGTTGATTGGTTATCATTTGCTTTTACGACGTTTTGGCACTTTTGGTGTACGTTTTAAGGAGGGGTAGTGTTCATCAGATACTTTTTCAGTGTTAAAATCGTTGCCGTGGTAATGTTCTTAAAATATTTTGGGCATTTGGGATAATACATTTGACTGTACGTGTTCATTGCTTTAAAAAAAAAATTCCCTTCGTTCTTGACAGGTAGTTTGCTGTAATTCCCAGAAACACTGGTCCACATTCAGAAGTCTAGATTGCAACACCGAGTCTTCTAAAATCGCTTCGGTGATAAAATCTGTCAGCTGCTGGATCTCTGTATCCACAGATTCTGTTCCTGTTCGCTCGTCATCAGTAACCACGTGACTATTTTAGTAGGTAACATCGCCGTCATGAGTCCTAAGCGCCTGTGCCCAACACGTGGACTCGCATGCAGAGCTAGAGTGGACTAAATCTATGTTCGCAAACGAATCTGTGAGTGAACAGTAATCTGAAAAGAGGGCCGATAATGAAATCGAGTTATGTGCATATTATGACACAAATGGCGTGTTCACTATCGATCGGCCGAGAGTTGAAATTCATATAGGCGTGTTAGATGAGATTTCAGATTCTCAAGGCGGCGAGTGTGAAGACTTCTGTCTTCTGTGTTGCTGAGCCGTATCTGGAGGAATTTTACCCGATGCTTCAAAGGCTTCTGCTACCTCCATTATCACAGCGTTGTCCGAATCTTCGTCCTCATTTTGGAGGCAGAAAGCAGCCTGAAACGTCGGTAAACTTCTATAACAACCTAGAAGACAGCCATCTTTAGGCCTGCTAAATGACTTATTAATTTAAACGTGTGAATCAGTACAGAGATTAGTGTGGAATTTATTTCGAGATATCTCTGTAAGGTACGGTATCGACTTTTTTTCTCAAACATCTGTTCCGGTCAGTAGCAATAAATAGGGCGATCTTTGACAGTAATGCTCAATTGGAAAATATCCATAAGCAGCGAACATGCATTAGCTTTTTGCCTGCTACATTATTCTCTATTACATAAACACTGAAATCTGAACTGAGCATAAAATGTGCCATATTATAGTTAAATAACTGTCAAAACTGTGACATAGTCTAATGTCGCAGCCAATCATACCCCTTTGTACGATTCAGATACCGGAGTCAGTATTTACGACGAATATGACCTTTCCATAAAACCCGGAAACGATGTTTATTATGTATTTAGACTCAGTTGACCTCGATTGATCTATGTTTCTTCAGCCTGTCGTAAGAGAAACCTGATTAATTAAATACCTAACATACTTACATTAGAACCATAGATTCAGCGTCACAAATAACAAATGCAGCCACCGGATACGATCCTGAGCCAGTTCCATCCACTACTAGGTCTTCTATGTTGACTTTTTCCAAGATCTGGTCTTTCGAGTTAAGGGAAGAACACATTTAAGGTGTAAGTACGGAATGTTAAGGAGCAAATTTGGACCTAAGTGGAATTGAATGACAGGAGGGCGGAAAAATTTGCAGAATGAATGTTTTTTTAATTTTTAATCGTTACTTAATATCATTATGATGATCACATCAAGGAGGGCAAGATTAGCAGGGCGTGTAGCATGCATGGGGCAGAGGAGAGATGTGTACAAAATTTTAGTTCAACCGTAGGGATGAGACCATTCGGAAAAGTGAGAGGATGATATTAAAATGAATCTTAGGGGAATAGAGTTGCAGGCTGTGGATTAAATTAATCTGTCTCAGGATATGGACCATTGGCAGACTCTTGAAAGGCGGGGAATGTTTTAACTGGCCGAGCGTAATGGTCGCTTTTGAAGAAGAAGAAGATTCCTGCCCCACAGAAAAAGTCGGTTAACCACCATGAAACTTGTTGATGAAAAATTTCTTACTCTGTATCACGCGATTCACACACTGTCGGAGGTTAGTTACTTTGTCCCGCGATACTCTGTGGATGTTACAGACTCGTTACTTTTATTAACCAGTTTTAATCATAATATTTTATTTTCTTATCACTTGTTTGTAGTTCCTGAGTCGTATTTTTTTCCTGAGAGGTGTAATGCATGGTACACAGTATAATAAGTTGTGTATACGAAAGACATGTCGAAGTTTGAATAATCACGTGACTACTTTTCGCACGCAGCTGTTAAAAAACAGTGGTAAGGTGTATTCGTGCGCAGATGACGTAAGCATGATCACGTGAATGAATCAATTCTAGAATCGATTAATCGAGTTTAATTAAATTAAAGAAAGAATTTTACGAAAAATTGGCGAATTTATTCGATTATGATTTACGTCTGACAGTTTTAATTATCTCTTTACGTAGGCGCATGTGTATATTTTTGGACAAATACCTCAGATAGTTGCGAATAAATTTTCGTAATCGGATTTATTTCGCTTACGTGGAGATTCATAGAAAAATCAGTTACATTAAACTGGTTTCAGTTTAGTGAGACTTCGGGTTCTCGCGGCAGCGAATATGAAGATGGCTGTCTTCTGGGTTAAATGATGATGCAGGCAAAATTACCTTCGAAAAACGCTGGTAAACTTCCACCAGCGCTACATGGCTCTACAACCCAGAAGACAGACGTCAGGATCTTATTTTACTTCCATAAACATTCGCTTTATTATTAATTATTTGAAAATTAATAAATTGTCCTATAAGAATTGCGGAAAATTCTAAGGCAGTAAACACACATAGTCGTAAATATTATTCCATAAGGCTCAAAATCCCTTAACAACATTACCATGACATCATTATAACAAGGAAGACACACATTCCATGAGGCCCAAGTCCTTAACAGCATTATTGTGGCAAAATTTATAACACAGCCATTCATAAATATCTGTAAGGCTCAAAATTCCTTAACCATCCAACCAATTGGGCTACCAATTAATACTTGCTTATTATGTAGATAGATGGTTTTAGGATCAAGAGGATATATTAAAAAGGGTGTTTAAACGTGTAATTTAAACTGTAATAAAAAATCAATGTGTACTGAATTGTTAATTTTTCTTACACGGGGGAACATCTGAAGATGAGACGTACCACAAATTGAAATTTCTCCGTTCGTGGCGTGCGAGGCATTCTTTACGTCCGATAATTGACTTCACACCAGAAGATCATCATTCATAATGTCAGTGTCTGAAGTGCCAGCAATACGAATGGCCACGTCATTCTGGACGTCTGCCATCGAGGTCTTGGATTTTCAATTAGCCGTTCTACCTTTCGGGTCACGGGGTCAGGTTTCAGGCTAATCATGTCTGCTTATTCAACTCGCGCTGGTGGTAACTGGTCTCTGTTTCGGTGTAACAGGCGGCTGGTTATCGGCCTTAACCTTTTAAGCCCAGTGGTAACTATACGTACCACTTGAATTAACAATCGATGACTTTGAGTTTTTCCCACGGAGGATTTATAATTCTCAGTATAAACAGCAATTATTTATCTAAACACCATTAAGCATTTAGTCTTTGGACCAAGGATTGGAAAGTTATAGAAATATAAGATAACTCGAGAAAGGAGTGAATTAGTAAACAAAACTCAGAAAAGATAAGAAAATAAGAAAGGGAGATAGGAAGAAAGCAACTGGGAAGGAAAATAAGAAAAAAGAATGGGAAACAAATAGGTGGAGGAAATGTTGAAATAAGAAGGAATTTGTCCTGTGTTCTGTTGACGAGATTTAAAAATGGGGGTGGGGGCTGGAGGGGGGTAGAATAAAACCGAGGTCCCGCTGGCTGGAAGCTGGGACGCTCCGCTGCAGAAGCTAACTGTGCCTCATCTAAGTGCCGGTAGTTCGTAACCAACAGAATTCTTCACTGTGCTACCCAGCCAGAGAAAGTTTGTCTATAAATATGTCCACATCCTACGTAACGTATTTCTCCGAAATCTGCTTCGTCTGCCATCTGGTGCCATGAATCATTACGAAGCTGCAGACATGGAACGAAACAGCGTGGCAATTGTTCTATTATGGGGGTCATTGGTTCCGTACTCCATTCACGATGTGTGGTGACGGAGAACTTCGAATTAACAGTAACTTTTGAATATTATATCTGAATAGTAACTTCGTCTTCCTTAAAATCCTTGCCTGTTTACCCCAAATGTCGTGGTTTGTATTCTTTCTTCGTATTCTTGAAGTGCCGTGGGTCAAATCTCGGCTCGCACATTCAAGCATCAGCTGTGCTCCGCAAGGTTCTTTTTTAAGACAAATAGCCGGATAGGACCTCAGCCACTGACAGCGTCGTTAAACAGAACGTACCCAGGCACTACGTAGTCACATTCAGTCTCTTTCTTTGAGCTGTTCAAACCATAGGATTCTACTAGGTGTACTGACGAAAATCACGAAAGGTCTATAATGATATCCGGTGCTCCGTACGATATTCTAGCTGGACATTCACCGAAAACAAGACACTTCGTTTTTTAGAACGGGACTGAGCCCGAACACATAAGAGTAGAAGGAACGTGTACTAATATCGTTGTTGCACTGATTGTGTAGCCACCTGGCGGCAAAGACCTTAAATCGTCTCGCCTGTAACCAAGCAACAAATGGAACTGGTCCATTTAGGAGCAAATTGGGCTACTCCCCTATTTAAAAGGGTTATTACGAAGTAACGCGTGGTCTGACTGGATGCTCATTTGTAAGATAGGGCAATTTATATTCCTGATACACTTCGACACTAAGAGTCACTCATTCAAACGCATCGCCTGCCATCCATACGTTCAGCCCTTAATTAAGGTCTAAACTTGGAGTATAATTCATTTCACGCTTCGATCAGATTTCTGAACCAGAAACAAAAGAAATCACTGCTTCGGCTGTTTAAAATATAGTTTTGCGTATTTTAAATATATTTATCTAATTAATTATAACACAATATAATTTTTACCAGTGAAGTTGTGTAATGGCGATTTGCTCCCTTAATGTGGCAGAATAACGTAAATTGAAAGTTTCTACCAATTTTCCAGAACAGTTGTCCAGGTGATATTTTGTAATGGAGACGCGTTGTGTTTTCTTTGCGGTAAGGACTGAAAATTTAAATATTATTAGTCTGAGCTTTGGGTGCCATAGGGTTAAGGAATTGGGTGGAATTCTCAAAGCATGAAATAGACGTATGACAACTTCATTCAGTGGAGCTGTAAAATATATTACGATATTTTTTTATGTGAGGTAACTCCAAAAGTTGATTAGAAAAATATTTATACCTTAAATCTTATTTCTTAAGCGGACTCTTTGGTATTATTAATGAAAGTGACATTTTAAACAGAAAATGTTCCAAAATAATGTTTTATGGCGTTGATATAATCTATACTTTGCTGAAGTTCGTGGTAATGAACAAAACTGAGGATATGATACGACCCACGTCATATTGGATCAGACTTCAAGTATATTTATACTTTCTGAATATGTCTGTCTAGAGTTCATGTCAGATTTATATAATTTCTTTAAATCGGGACGTAATTGTGAATCTTCCTGTTTGTCTCCTCCAAACTTAAGAGCTAGACAGAAATTATTTAATTTGCTCCTTCTATCAACTTCTTCAGTTTTCTTCATACATGAAAGATTCAGTCTTTGCCCTTGGCTTTCCATCTCTTCGTGTATCTACGCAGTTTACATTGTGATACAAGACTCTGCTGTCTTGTTATTGTTGAGTGCCCCTCTAGTGTCACTGTTTTTCTTTTATTTCGAACCAAATATTTTTCTTCTGCGACTGAATGCGAGAGATTTGGAGTAGGCCGGTTGTATTGATTTATAAACTAAGTTACAATCTTCATATGTTGAAGCTAGACTCTTTACGATTGGCATCTGTTTAAAACAAAGCAACAGAGGTACACTCCTAGACTCTGGTTTATGATAAATCTACGTTACACAGAGAAATGCGTTCTTTGTAGGTTGTTTCTTAACCGAAAATTCCTTACGTGAACAACGGTTTGGCATTAATTTAAAAGCACTGGTAAATATAAGATGATAAGGCGTAAAAGTAGTAAATTAAGGTAATTAAATTAAATAATAGAGTAGCATAACCCGTCGAATTTTACGGAACAGGACGTGTACTGTGTCGAAGAGTAACATGAAGATATTTTGAGTAAAACTCTCAATTACGCTTAATTTTATGTTTATCCTAAGAGTGTACAAAGCAGCTTGTATGTAAGTAGTGTCCATTGTGACAAACATTCTGTTGTTAAAAATATGCATTATAATAAGATTTCTATTAAACTATAGACTACACTTAAAAATAACCGTTGAAATTTGACGGTACCCATAAATTAGAAGATTCTGCAATCTAGCGTCATTAGTGATAACTTGGTTAATCATGTTTAACGTACTCACGCAGAGTCAACCATTCGATTTTTATAATATTCTAAGACTTGCGTGTCGTATATTATTTACATTTACGATGAATTCGTTCAGTGCGTTGTAGAGTTGGAAATGACGACGCTGAACCAATGACGTGTTCCAGACATAGCGTTTTAGATATCACTATACGAGTAGTTTTAAAATTTCAAATGTTTGTGGCGAATTGTTTGGTTTGGTTGCAGGGACACAGTTCCGATACACAGTATCTGCTTTCACAAACATGTCGGTACATTTATTTTCTCGGCCACATAAAATTCAGATTTTTCACATCCTGTTTTGACAAATAAAATACTGCAGTCCATCAAACAAAAACAATTTTTGTATCATTCCCCTATTGTAAACAAGGTTGCAAACGGTAGCTTTATAACTTGACATAAATGTTGGCGATCGTGGGTTAATTACGTGTTATATTCAACCTTTGATTTCTGATCTCTCTGATATGTTTTGATGTGCGTGTCCATGTTTTTCTCGTTCTAGCGACATAACAGGATATATGTATTTATAATAAGGGAGTTAAAACGTTCCCAGGGTGCACTCAGAACATTTATATAACAACACATCAAAGTTTAACTTGTCAGACAAATTTCATCATACTTGTTTTACTTCAACATTACATCCATGGTAACTGGGACATCTGCAATTGGCTGTGGCGAGATATTGAATCTAAAAATAAACAAAAAAATATTTTTCTGAGCCTCTATCTTCAGGACTAAAAGTGGAGGCAAATGTTACAACGTTTCAACCCGATATACCAACTTCAAAATCTTCAGCGTCGTGAGAACATCAAGTCTCTTTATCAGATTTTTTGTATTAAAAGTGGTAAACGTTTCTGAAGTGACATATCTCGTTAATACCATGAAAAGTGTTAAAATCCGTTTTCTTCTGGGCTTCAGATATTGCATCTGTGCCGGAAAGTGTGCCATTGGCAAGAAGTTTAAAATGTAACTTTTTCATTTAAATAGGTTTTATGAACGCGCCTACGAGTGTAAACGAGCAGATAGTATCAAACGAAACTCTTTTCTCTGTGTTTGAGGGTTATGTACGTTTTCTTAACGCGCTGATATGTAAACCCAGTTCAAAATGACTGAAGCATTTTAATTCAGCAACAATGAAAAGGAAATCTTGGATTATAAGATTTTAATTTCATTCTTTCTTTCGTAACGTCTTATTTCCCTTTTATTTTTCTCTTTGTTTCTTTCGTGTCTCTTTTTCTCATTCTTTCATTGTTTCAAGATCACTAAACAATGAGATTATGTCTCTTAAAATTATTTCTTCTCTCCAGAAACCTTTGCCACTGTCTTAAGATGTTACTAATGCTATTATTTCTTCAGCCAGCCTTTCAGATACGAAGAAAATATTTTCGTGGTTTATTCTGAGGAAGACTTCTATGTTGCTTCTGGATATATAGCGATAAAATACAAATCTTAATTGTTTTAAACAGAAACTTCATTTAGAAACATATTGATGCGAGCAAGGACAGAGCCAGACGGCTAATCCAACAGATAACTTTGTCCTTTGACGAAGCCCTGGCGTTTTGGCACTTTATCTCTTCGTAAGCGATGTAGGGTATTACCAGAACATTGCAATAAACTTGTCTGCGTTGTGCAGACACACTTTTAGGCTTCCTTTACAGCATGATTTTCGTAAGACAGGCCTAAGAGAGACGAAGTTATAGGAGCACGGAGAAAATTACAAAAATAACAGCAACTCTATAATTCCTACACTTCATAAAATATTATTAGGATTTTTAAATCAAGGAGGACTAGATGGGTGGGGCATGTAGTGCGCATTGGAAAGACGAGAAATGCATAAAAATGTTATTTGGAAACCCTGAAGGGAAAACACGGGTTACTTAAAATTCTTAGGAATGGATTGGAAGATAATATTAAAGTTGATCGGTGTTGACTGGGTTAATGTGGCTCGTAATATAAACCGTTGTCGGGCTGTTCTGATGATGTATAATAGATAATGAGCCTTCAGATTTCACAGAAACGAGGTTACTTGGCTAGCTGAGCGACTATCAGTTTCCTGGGAGATACGATTATCATTACAGTAAAGTTCCAAGTAAAATTGTCAGTAAGTTTTGAACCACGTGCGCATGTTTAGAGTGACGTAGATTTACGTAAATCTCTTAAGCTGCTCGTTGTTTGCCCATTACTCACCCAGCTTGAAGCTGTCTGCACTAACCAACCCTCACAAAAACACGAAACAAGGGTCTGTAAAAGTGTTGGGTTCAACGGCTCGGCTCGGTTGAAGTGCAAGTTCACTTTCTGGAGTGTCGAAACCCATATTAACCCCATGAAAGGTTTAGGACTTCCTCATTATTTCTTTTGATTTATTTTTTGTATTTGGTTTTCGTAAAGAAACATTAGGCCTCTAGAGATACTTCTTCTTGTTCTTCCTTCTCCTCTGTTTTTAATGCTCTTTCATCTTCATTTTGCCATATTCTCAGCCCATTCATCGTGGTATCTCCCGGTTTGTCTCTGTTCGTAGCTGCAGAAATGTAAATTTCGAAGTTCCATGAACACAATTTCCACGCCCGTCCATCCATTTCTTTAAAACAGTTCAGCCAACTTTCGAGCTGATTATTTTCCTTATTATACTCCCCCCCCCCCTCCCCCACCCATCCATCCACCCTTCACTGTTGCCCCGTTTCATTTCGAAACCCTTTAAATTTCCTTAATTTCTGTTGTCTTTCCGAATGTTTTATTTCATTCTGATTACTGTACCTTCTACACTTTTTTCTTTTATCTATCATCACCTTTCATTTATAATCGATTCAGGTGATCTTCACTATTAATCAGCCTTCAGGTGTTTTAGTGTCAGCATCAAATTCCTTTGGTTTTATGGTCCGGTCTCCTGCCTCAAGGACTTGCGTGTTTATACTAGGATATTGATTGAATTAATCTGGCTGAGGATAAGCATAAGTGGCGGGCTCTTTTGATAACAATAATGACTATTATTATTTAATTAAGGACAGTCAATTTATTTTACCAGCTGAGCGACTGTTAGATTCCGAAGGATTGTTCTCTGTGGTAATAGTTTTTACTATAGGTAGAGTGAAAGTTCACATGGACTTTTTTTTTACATAAAATGTCTTGTGATCGTAATTCCTGGTAGCGTTTCATGTTTGATGGGAGCGTTTGAAGTTTTTATTTTATCCGAAAGATTCTTTCATGATCCGATGTCTGTTCCAGTTCTTGAAATACGTAGTTTTTATTTTCTGTGTTTCATTTATTTTCGCTTGCTACTGCGTTTTTATGAACCAGCTTTTTGAAATACGCCTAAAACATTCAGAGAAATCAAATTTATTTCGACGCTGTTTCCTTGCTTGGTAAATATGAAACGGGATGAGAAGAAAGAACTTGACGTCTCAGTATGTCGATGCAAATGACGTAGTAAGGTTCGAGGCGGTAAACTAGAAAAAGTAGTGCCAGTTCCACTGTGCGCAGGCATACAAAGGTATAACAGTCACTGATCTGTTGTGGTTTATATATAAATATGAAAAATAATTCCCGACTACACAATAATTCCTTTAAATTTCACCAACAATGGTTTCATCATACACAGCTAATGTATGTACATGTAAATAATCTGTCTACATAATAGACTGAAAATTGTTTGAAGTCATTGTTGAAACATTCGTGTCTGTTCAGTTGTTTATCGGAAACTGATTGTTGACATGGCAGCACAGATTCGTAGGACCTTTGGTTTTGAATTTCAAAATGTTTGATAAATTCAGGTTATTGTTACACATTTCAGCAAAAATGTGTTTGTAAATTACTGCCTTAGATTTTCCCGATATTGTTGACGGGTAATTTTATCCATATTTATCAGAAATAAATCATATTCAGAAGTGAGGTCTCTGTTTAGACAGGCAAATTGATAGGCCGTTTATTCCTCCCAAATTAAAACCTCCTCGGGTGATCAATTTAATATTCTTTCGATCTAAATTTATCTTCTGCTGCCGGAAATTATTGATACAATGTATTAAGTATGAGAAAAAATGTGTTCTGCAAAAGTAATGTGTGGTAATGTAAAGAATGTTTAACTTCGACTTCAGGGGATTAGCCACTTTGTTGTTGAAGTCGTAGACACACATATGCGCCCAAATTTTGCTTAATACAGTTTGAGAAATGGTTATGACCCCAGTAAAATGGTCCACGACCTCTGTTGGCTTTGTACTTTCAAGACAGCGGTAACTACCAGTTGGATTTACTGGCTGGAGAAATACGCGTTTTATAAATCCCTGTGGGAAAACAGAAGTTAATTTCTGTTATGGTTTAATTTAATTAACACGTGAAAGCTAACTCCGGGTTACAATTTCAGTTATGTAACTTCAAATGTGGATTTCAGGCTTCGATAATTTAATTGTGACAAAATATTAGTAGTGTGTTAACAGGACGCGTGTTAAAAACGTAGTTGTATTTGTTGTAATTAATTAAAGTGGTTGTTTTTGGTCTTAGCTTCATTCTTTCCGCTTTAATGGGTGTACATATGAAAACGATGAAGAAATTAGATAAAAAAAATGAAAAGAAATGAACGGAGAAGTACAGAAGTGAAGAAAGTAAAGACTGCGAAAGGAAGAGACGAAGGTACAAAGTAGTGGAGGGAATGTAAATGATGAAACATAAGAGAGGAAGGTTTAAATGAAGGGAAACAGAATTCTGTGCCTCACCTCACCTTCCTTTGTGATTTAATCACTGAAATAATGTCAGATAATGAGTGTTAAGTTCTGAAGCTTTTCTTTGTGTAATTCTCTCCGTTCCACTGTTTATGCCGCGAACGTTAGGAACTTGTTTCAGCTGTTACAATTTTACACGTTTCTTCCTGTGTTCAGGTGCCGTGAAAATTATTCGACGAAGTAAGGACTAAGTTGGTAGCATTGTTATAACTGCTTAATGCTTGCAGCTATTGTGGGAAAGTTTATGCTGACAGAACACCAATCCCCTCTCCTGATCAATTTTCATTTACCGTCACGACGTTGTAATGTAGACTCCATGGAAATGGAATGCGAGCGTCTTGCAAGGAGCTTCAGGGTTAATCAAATTAGACGTAGCCATGTTTCTAGCGTAGCGCAGAGTTAAGTCACTGAGTTAAGACACTGAATGATGAGACCCTAATCAGATCGCCAGGAATGTGGATAGTGAGGGTCAGAAAACCTACTGGTCTGCCCTTCTGAGACGAATGAAAAGCCAAGGCCGATGAGGAAAAAATCTTAACATTTTTCGTTAATATCCCCCCCCCCCCCCCGGTCATTATTTCTCCACAAATATCGGACAGTAAATTTGTAACTGGCGTGGGTATGACACTTCAGTTAACGCGACACTGCCATGTTTGAATTTCGGAACGTAATTTAAAGATTGAAAGCGAAATATGCTTCTCCGGTCACTGTGCGAATGATCCTTAGCTTTGTTTCGACAGGTGTCAGGTTTGTTTATTTAATCGTGGTTTAATTGATGACGCTGTCAGTAGCTTGACAGTATATACTACCGAAACGCCTGTAAGGTTGCAAGAACTTCTGACAGTAGTGGCTTGTGTCTCAAGTCGCGTTCGCTTGACGCCGACGATAAATTGTCAATGAAGGCTTCTCTTGTGGAGGCGAGTCTGCATCTGAACCGAACCTGCATTTCTTCACTCCTTGATATGTGGATTAATTTAAACCAATGGTAATGAGTTTTTAAGATGACCATTACAGAAATCTCGAATGGCGTAATCAGAGGAAATTTTATTCACAGACTTCTGTTTTGTGTGATAAAGCAAAGAATTTATATGAAAATGGAAGGGCACATACAAAAGATGATGGACAATAGGTGGCCCCCAAAAAAGTTTCTCCAAAAGTCTTAAATCCTTGGAATACATAAAAAGTAGAAAAAGGTAATCTTAATTATGTTACATTTGGTATTAAGATGATGACGATGACTGATTTTACACAGTTTTGTTTGTTTAACAATGCTGACTTGACTGCATAGGTTATATTACGTCGACAAGGTAATAAATTGGAAAATAATAGGGAATTGGTCGTGGCCTATTCTTCAGGCACTAATAACAGTTGTCTGGAAAAAAACATGGGAAACCATTAAGTACCCGAATCAGGGTAGACGGTTTAAGGGCCGAAAGTCGAACCCCGTGATGTCAGATTAACATTTCAGAAGCCTAAAGTGATCGGTGATTTTTTTAGAGCTATAAATTTTTTACGTCATCGATAATCGCGGTAGAAACACCGACCAGTAGGCGGATCTCTGATCGTCACTTCCTCGCCCCTGCCCGATGTATATCTCTCTTTCTGTCCATGTCTGTCTGTCTGTCTGTCTGTTACCGACATTCAATTAGACTAAAAGCGGTCTTTTTATTGTGTCTGAATTTTTCTTGGCTCCGTGACACTGTGCCACTCGATGCTGGAACAACTGTGCAGCGCGGACGAGGGACTCGGCCCCTTCCCAGTCTTTCCTTCTCTTTCTCTCTTCGTCTTTCTCTCCTTACCTTCCTAAAGAAAAAAGAAATCAGGGTTTCATTATTTTACATTCCTGTGGATTCTTGTGGAATAGTGTAAAAAGTACATTAACAAACAGTGCCGTTGTGTTCAAGTTTTCTTTACATGATGCTAATTACGTGGATCAGTGGTCCATTTTAATATTATCCTATTAATAAGGCATATAAAAGAATTTATAACACTCAGTGGAAACTTTGTTTTCTGAAATGCCTGGTGTTTGCACTGGAAACATCTTGTCATCTGCACTATTTTGAAAGCATAAAAGCAAGATGACGAAGGAACTTTATGGAGGTTTGCGGTAGAAACTCGGGACTTCTGGAGGTCGCTTCTGCGGCCCCTGCAAGTGCGGAAATTAGACTCCCACAGTCGGAAGGTAATTTCCGTTTATTCTTCCCTAATGGTCTGTGAGCCAACACTCTCTCTCTCGTCTCTTCAGAATGTTATTGAAATAATGGATGGATAATAAAAAGTCTTTATTACCAGCGTTTGTGTGGATTTTCGAACTTTTTATTAACAGTGAACACAAGTCCTCCTTTTTATATTTACATATAATCAGCAAAAGTTCCGTTCCAATTTAGCTTTTCTGAAAGCCTGTTATGCAATTGCTGCATCTTCTTTTATTGGTGTTTATTATTATTATTATTATTATTAGTGTCACACTAGTAGAACACTAATTTGCTGTTATACCTAATACGGTACATTTATATATTTAGTTTAATCTGTTTGATTTTGAATTTGTAATATTATTATTATTTATAAGTATTATTACTTTTTTGCCTGTCATTGGCTCCCTGCTGTTGGCAAACACTTTAGTAAATTAATTGAACTGAATTATTTTGTAGGCAAGTCTTCTAATAACGCTCCCTTTAATCTTTTGTATTCAAATTAAAAGGGGCGTGTCGTTTTGCTTCTGGGTCAAGATTTAAATTTGCCGGTATTTTTCCCGGTATTACATTGATTCGATTACCGACCCTTTCGATAAAACCTTCCCCCTTTTTATTAATCCTTCTTGTGAAAATCTTGGCGTCTGCCTTTTTTTCTGTAGTGTATTATCTTCGAAGTCCCCCTCTGCCGTAATCTTTGATTACCCTCCTTGCTTCTCTTTGTAAGGAAGATCAGTGTGTTTGTCGCCTCTCCCAGGACGTTTTGGACAGTGTGACGAATTTTCATGAGACTCACCACCAAAGGTCGCCCACCTTTGTATCGTGGTACAGCGACGAGCTCTTCTGACCCGGGAACTGTACATCCATATAAACCTAGCTTGTTGCTTCTCTTCCCACGTGAGAGGCTTCAAGATGTGTGCTCAGACGAGGACCATATAATTTACCGCCAGCCCGCAGTTTACCTGTAACGTAACCACAAAACACCCTGCCCAAAAATAATGGTTGTTCCAGCGACCAAGAGGAATGGGATATAGTCGTATCAGACTACACGTCGCTTCAAACCAGAAGACAGATACAAGTTTATAACAACGATCTTGGTCATGTATTTTCTGTTGTAGTTTACGTCTTCATGCAAGATCTTTGACCATCTCACCCGCCTAGAAAGAGAAACGACAAGGAAACAAAAGTCAAGAACGTCAGTTTTGAGTAATTTGTATTTAGTCTCTGGTAGAATGACATTGGACATTGTTATAAGATTATTCAAGGATGTCGTTTCCAGTGACAGCATAAAATGGATGCGTTTTCTTAATTATTTTTAAGAAGATGGCTCTCTTTTGGCTTCTGACTGACGTATCACCCAGATGGAGCAGACACCAAGGACCTCTGAAACGTTTTGTAATTTATACCAGAGTACCCGGCGCTTCAACCCAGGATTTAGGACTCACCTCAAATCCTAATTATTTCCTTACTTCACTACCGCCTACCCCCTTTCGCCTTCCTGTCAACTTGACAACATCGTCGTAAAATTTTACTATTGACAATGAATACAGCGTAGCGCCATAACGGATCGTCGTAAATGAAGAATCAAAACACTTGAGATTATAAACAAACGACCTGAGACAATTTTACCCTCTTTAAAGTGTTCCGTGTTTTTTTTCCCCAAGTACCCGAGTTCTGAGTGCGTGAACTTATGGGACACTCTGTATATCCAGTGCTAAATTTCGTGTAAAATCTTCGAGTGTCCGAGATTAAACAGCGGAGAGCCAGACACAGTCACTGTGTTAATTTATTCACGTTTTACGAAAGATAAAAATGTGAAAACATTTTTCCGAATCTTAATTTTTTGGGGGTTTGGCCTTTCCCCATTTGCACCTTCGTTTTTCCTGACGATTTTAAGTTGTTTTAGTTCACATCTGAGCAGGAAACATAAATCAACTGTAGGGTAAGTGGCCTGCAGAGACCCATGAAATGAAGTCGTGATAGTGAAACGAGATTAAATGGGGGAGCAAGGTCACGGAAGGCATTGATCACTTGCCGCAAGAAGCCGGGGGGGGGGGGGGGAGGCGTGAAAGAAGATTGATTTGAGGAAGTAAAGTTTGATTTTATGACACGAATTAATTGCTTTCAGAGCAGCAAGCGAGCATCTGACACATCCCAAATAACTGCTTATTATTCACCGGAACTTAACATTCGTCTTCATACTGTTTAAATAGAGTTTGGAAATAATTTTCTTCATACTGGTACTTCTTCATCCCCATGTCCTTCTACGTCCTGTGCTTTTTTCGCTCTTTATTTTTCTCGCTTCTTCTCGTTTTCATTCTCCTTTCCTTTATTCTTATCTTCTTCCGTCCATAATTTTACGAAGAAAATTTTCTTGCGGTTGGAATGTTACTTTTGAGACAACCTGTGAACCCTTCTGGAACCAGTTGAAACCCACCCATGGCGATAAATGGGGTGAAACATTTGTGAAGTTAATTACAGATGTTGGAGTGCTTCGGGTTATTATTTTAATATTTTACAACATAACTTTTTGAAGCGTTGTCTAACGGAAAGCAAAGTGGGTGATCTTTCACTGGGATTTGTGTAGGGGTGTTGCAGGGAGGAATTCTATCAAGTGGGAAATCGAAGGCACTGATTTGTGTTTGTGTTCGCTGGTTACGTTATTATTGTGCGAAATGTTTATGTGGAAGTTTGATATGAACGTGAAATGAGGCAGCTTTAGTCTATATTAAAGCACAGATAAACTTCTAGAAAAGTCTGGATGATTGATTGTCTTCTGGATTGGTGCACCGTGTAGTCTGGTATTTAAACTTCTATCAGTCTACTCTACATAACAATCCAGAAGACAGCCATCTTCATATTCGCCGTCCTGAGAGTATCGTATATCACTTGTTTCAAGTGGAAACTGAACTAAGCACAAAATTACCTTCATCGGAAAATCTGTCTGGTTATCGGAATGTAGGGTGAAAAGTAATGTACGCATTGCGCTTTGCCTTTGTTTCTTTCAGAAAGAAGTCTAACAGTTGTCAAAACTTTATACGCCATTTCGGTACAGAAAACAAGCGAGATCCGTGTTGTAATTCAGTTGCTGAAGGCTGAATGCTGAATGCTGAAGGTTGTACTGATATGCAGAGAGCCTGTTTCCCTTGTGAATATTCGGAGCGCAGATCAGAGTAACATTACGATACAGAAACAAATATATGGGAAGACAAATGAGTTTAGTGTCACTGGTTGCCGATAGCAGCCACTAGCTCCAACGTAGTCATTTGTCTGCGATTCGGGAGCGTGTAGTGAACTCGCGGTGCAGAGGCTGGTAGAAAAATGTGGTTTGCGCGTAGGGGCTAGAAGTGAAAAGGAAAGTAAAATAAAATAAAATAAACGAGATAATAAGAAACAGAAAAAATAATAAACATTTCCGAGGAAAGCTTACTCGACAAATGTGCTAGAAAATTGTTGCCACTGCAGGAGATGGCTAAAAAATACAATTAAAAAGATAATTTCAGGAAAGGCAGCAGAAAATAAGGAAACAAAAAAGTCCGAAAGTTAAACAAAACACGAAAGAATAAAAATAGTAGATGAATTAAGTTTAAGAGTTTCAATATCCAAGATTGTCTAAATAGTATTTAACATTGCAGCTTTAAATGGTTACGAAGTGTATGAAGCAAAATTTTTCTTCAGATTCTGACAGTCACTCGACTAGTCATGAAATTGTCGACCTTTTATTGAAGCCGAATGTTCATCACCGTATTCACAAAAGCTCAACACCGGTCCCTATCCTGAGCCAGTTTATGTAACAAGCGATTGAAAAAAAGTCACATGAAGAATCTCTTCACAGTTTGTACTCCACTCTTGATATAAGTTTAAAAGAAGCTGTGATGGGTGGGACATGTAGCATGAGAGCGGAAACAATAAATGCGCAAAATATTAATACAGTATGCAGATTGGTATAGAGAAATATGAGACATATAGGTAATAATAATAATAATACAGTTTCATAAATTAGTGGACGATTTGAAGAACGTTTAATTATTTATAACACGCACGAAATAGGAACTTCTGTGACCACGTGTGAAAATCTTGGACGTTGTACCTCTTTTTTACAGTACATAAGTGTTTCATTGTGTTACAGACAAATAATTACACTCCTTTCAAATCGCCCGCTACTTTTACGAACATTCTGTATTACAATGTAAAAGTATGAACATTGTTGCGGTATCACCAATATTGTATATTTTTGGTGGCAGGTTGCATAAACAGAAGTTTTATGCATTGCTGAATGTTTTGTGAGTACTTAGATTACACCCAGTACTGGGAACTTTATGTTTCAGCTCGCGATGTTCAGAAACCAGGTAGTGTTTTTTTTTTTGCGTGTTTCAAAATAGAGTACCGCTACATAAAAACCAGGAAACTAACACGCCACGCTTGACAGACAAGAGTTGGGTAGCTGAAGCGTTCCGGAAGTTTGTAAGCTCCGAAACTCAATCGCTAACTTCAACTTCTTCTTCTTCTTCTGAAACCCTTGGTTACTGGCACGAACTGTAAACTCAGATTCACATGTATTTCAATCGCAGATTATTTGAGCGTGTCAGATCCATATATCCGGTAGTCTCCATTCGAGGCAACGCTCCATTTCCCTTGTGAGTTTGAAGCTTGATGTGAAGTCAGGAAACAAATACAAGGGTATATATTTTGTACTTATGATTGCCATTACTACATGCAATACGGTAATGTCTGTGGCTGTAGTGAAATGTTTAATGTGTGTGTCTGTCTGTACTGTGGACAGCACTGCAATTGAAAACTGCACCATACTTCGTTCACGATGAACGTGGAGTGAACGTAAACAGATGTCGGACAAGCAGGGTGTCCCTTTGACCTCTGTTTGGGGTCAACGCTATGTTTTTCTTTCCCACTGCAGAAAACTATGAAACCTGTAAAGGAGGAAAGTGTGCATCGTCCTTAATAAGAGTCTTAGCGTCGTTAGTAGTCGCAAGGTTTTTTTTTTTTGTTACTTCTTAATTTCGCGAATACTTTCGTTACAGCCTTCGGCTCATTGTGAATTAGGCATTTCACGTTTCGCATCCAAAGTATTATTTCTTTTGTACCTGCAACAAACGCATTTGCTGGCTACTCGTGTCTTTTTTTTTACGAACAGGCTTGGGCATGCAATAGTCATTCTGTGTTCTTGACGCTCTAGCGTGAGCGAAGAACACGTGGCCCCGTCCATGTCTGTCTGTCAGTCGCTTTTCTCCTAACGCGGGTAGGCAACCTGCATGACAGGGAGTCATTGTTACACAACAGTGTAACGGGATGCCCCATTGTTGGAACACATTGTTGCATAACGATGGGAAGATCGGTCATTGTTGTTACGTATTGTTGCACTTCAAGCTACAAGCATGCAACAATGAACCAAGGAGCAACAATACTTTGGATGAGTGGCACAAGGCGTAAGAGTGCAATTGGGTAACATTGCAACAATGACGTGCCATTCATCTGTCGGTCTGTCAACGCCTGTGAGTGTTCGCGCTTCTCAAGGAATGTTTAACAATGCTGTTGTGTGCGAGCGAAGGCGGAAGTTGCATATTGTAAATGTTACTTTTTTTGGAATCCTGAAATATGACATTAATGTACTCAGCGTTGTAATGTTTCTTCTGCCATTGCAGTTTGTATCCTTGTAATTCAAATGAATAGGAGTTAAAATTTTTAACCTCGAAATCCTTGACTAGATAGAAAACGGGCGATGTAGACATTAACCTACATCCAGTCACTGCCAACAGAACTGCGAAATTTCCAAAGTTCCAGCAAATAAATAATATGTATTTGTGACAAGACGCAGATTGTAAAACTTTTTCATGCTTTGTGCGAAGATGGTAAAGGACTCGAAACGTTTTAGGATCATTTGTTTCCATTAGATCTGTATTGTTCAGTAATAAAATACAACCGGTATTATCACTCCACATTAAAAATAAAAGCGTCTTTTTTTTTTTTTTGTTTCGCTGCAAACAGTTATCGGATGATCAGGAACAGAAATTGATGATCATCACTCGAAATGTGGCAGCGGTAATTACCACTGTCGTATCTTTATTTGCCCTTCGAAACTTCAAGCAATAAACATCAACATTTAATTAACGATTTCATTTAAAAAAAAGGCGTGGGCATTAGCCGACATCCAAATTACTAGTTGGCTGCTAAAATCTACAGCTTATAACAAATGAACAAGCCTTTTATTAAATTCTGAAGGGTTCTGACGATGGTGGATTATTATTATTTGCTATCCAATGATAGAGACTGGCTCATTCTGTCGGACTCAACTGAGTAGGTACCTTCGCCTGAAGACGGAAAAAGCGTTATTTCCCGAAACGTCGTGTTTTTCTTCTTAAGCAAAGACGACGGAAAAATCCAGATAACAAATAACTTTGAGTGTAAGAAAGTATTTCATTCATAAATTCTGTTTATGAGATCCGTTCTTGCGTATGACTACCACTGCTTTGTCAAGAGGTCTTAGTTCGGCTAATGGCCTCAAGTGAACAGCCCTTGGTGTCAGAAGGTCTTCTTATAAGCCAGAACAAAAGTTGTAGTGGTCCAGTGCACGGACATCTGCAATGAAACAAACAAAAAAGGCCGAAAAGCGTCAGTATTCTTATCTCAAATATCTCGTGTCTCCGTGTCTTGAGGACTTCATTAGTTCGGTCTACAAAAAGAGACAAGTATATGTTGGCAGGGCTGGAATCGTCAAGGCTCAGACATCTTGTGGTCCATCTGTTTCAGAATCCAAGCAAGATGGATCGTACGTAGCAATTCTGCCACTTGTGAGCGTTACATCTCTAAAGCCGCGAAGTTGGAGGAAAAATAGTTACATTTAATGAGAGAAAAATAAATATATTTTGGCCTTGGAGTAAGGGGGAGAGGGGGGAGAGTAGTGAGGGACATTACATTTAACGGGTGGAAAAAGGAGAGAAATATTTGACTATGAAGATTCCCAGGCAGTGCCCGTTCGTCGTTATCATAAAAGTATGTTAAATAGAAGTTAAGGTGTAAGATTTGAGGTTTTCACAGCGGTGAGTATGAATATTTCTGTCTTCTGGGTTGTTGTGATGTGTAGTCTGGTCAATGTTACCCAACGTTTCAGAGGTCATACTGCCTCCGTCATGACGGAGGCAGTATGACCTCTGAAACGACCAGACTACACAGCGCAACAACCCAGAAGACAGAAATCTTCATACTAATCGCCCTGATGATGGAGGCAGTATGACCTCTGAAACGTTGGTAAACATCGACCAGACTACACAGCGCAACAACCCAGAAGACGGAAATCTTCAGAAGTTATGGTGTTTGGAAGTTCGTCTGAATAATGTTTAACAACCCAATTCCTACCGCAAAGGAAACACCGCACTTCAATGTTATAGATCTCAATTTGTTTCTGTATTTTTAAGAAATAATCTTTGTTTATTGTGAGAATCATACGAAACCCATTAACACACCGTATTTGGAAAAAAACGCAGAATTATTGAGTGTTTAACCATATGGTACGAATGGTTAAGCGGTGGTCTCTGTAGGTTTAAACAAAGAAATATTTCACTTCGAAGCAGAGTTATCCGGCCCTGTATTAAAAACAAATGCTCATTCCTGCGTCTGTTCCTAAGATGTTTACTCGTGTATCGGTCGTGGCACTAAGCCACAAAAGCCATCATCGCCGTCTCCCGCTTTATAAACGCTGCTGAAGACACTGACGCCGTGTATTTTGCTACAGGCACTACTCCGCTGTTCACAACAGGACAATGAGAACTGTAATAAAATTAATCCCTTCTGAGACCACACAACGCCAGAGAATCGCGTCTCTAGATGTGCCTAGTTTTCATCTCCAAGTGCTTAAAACCTAGTGATCATATCAAGGATTATGAGATGGTCGGGACATGTAGCGCGTATAAAATTTTTGTCGAAAAATCTGGTGGAAGATTATGACATAGATGGAAGTATGATATTAAACATAATTTCGGATAAATATGGTGGAAGGATATGGGAGGTCTGTGGTTCAAATCTCACTCCGGAAAGCGGTTATCTTGACTGACTTTTTCGTGAATTTCCTCAGTCTTTTCAGACAAATTACCCGAATAGTGCATTAACTTATAACTCGCCCAGTTCCATTTATGTCCTTTTTAATGCAAGTTAATACACTGATGTGATTAGGCAGTATCGTAACACCGTTTACTAATGTTCCGTGGACACGAAGATGTTATAAGCGGCTTTACTCGAAGACTAAAAAGACCGCTCCGAGGGACGAACCAGAGTGAAGATTTTAGGCTGAGCTGCATCGCACCTGATGGCCGTAGACCACCCCGAAACAAAATGTCTTCACTCTACGATGCGTTGCATTGCATTGTGGTCTAAAATACAAACTGAGGATATCGCACGACGTTCGTGTTAATGACGTAGAATTCCGTCATAATAAATATAAATTCTCCGCAAAAATCCTCTGTAGTGAAACGCACGTTACTAATTACTTCCTCGAGAATCTGATAGCAGCTCAGCTGAGCAGCAAATTTCTCGCTGTTTATGGAACACGGAGGTTCATTACCGTGCTCACAAGAGCCCGCCACTGGTCCCTACATTGAATAATCCTGCTTTTACTAGAGCCAAGATTGCTAACCGGATCTGCGAGCCCATAAAACCAGAAATGGCCGTGTGGCGTGTTGTCGGATTCTGCGCTGCTTCGTTGTCATAGAAACATTTACTTGTGATTGTTAAGATCCATTGACCCTCGTTATTGCTGTTTCATCAGACCGACTTAGAAGCCTGTCTGTTGGCACGAGACCTCGAACACAATCTGCCAAATGCCTCGTGCATGTAACGAAACGACTTAGCATCAAGGAAGACGTACAAGACTTCGGTTGCCATGGAAACAATGTTTGTTGATATGCCTATATATTTATGAGTATCACGTTATGTGAATATGTTTCCTGAAATAAATAATTTACGTTTATTATGTAATCAGGCGAGCGAGTGGTTGATTTTTTTAAGATGCTACTTTGACTGCAGGGTATCGAATGGGACTGAAAAATTATCATGAATGAATAAGTAAGGATTTGTAAGGAGGTGACAGTGGCTTGTTTGAAGTGTCAGTCATGGGATTTGTATGGAGAAGCTCTGAATGGCATGTCTTTGGGCGGAGAATCGAACCCTGAGACTTCTAAATACTGTGTAGAAATGCGTATAACTTAACTGCGACTTTCAGCGAACCATTTTCTTCTTTGTAGCTTCAATAATTTCTCGTTTTTCATTCATTTGGAGGCTGTGTCACTTTATCCTCATGGTAAATGTTTTTGTTCTTGTTGTTTCTCATCGCCTTGACGATGGAGGCAGCAAGGACCTCCGAAAAGTCGATAAACTTCTACCAAACTACACGGCGCTACAACCCACAAGACAGCCATCTTCAGACTTACCGCCGTGAAAACCTCAAATCCTATAGCGTCCGACCATTGAACAAGACGGAAAATTTTGTCAGTAGCTACTGCGTTCACCAAAATCATTGCACATTGCGCCCAATATTAAATTGTCGTCTCCCAAAATCAACGCCGAACGCAGGTGTCTGCTGTGCTGTTCACCAACGCAATTAAAATACGCGAGTCGAAACATTTGACTGTCCGAAAACAAATGCAAAATAGTTGTAGTGCCCTTCAAAACGTCAATACATTCCGTTGTCACCGATACAAGAGTAGTTAATTATAGTGTTCCGAGTCGATACAAAATTCGAGAGATATATAACAGCCTTCCCAGTTCAGGGTCGTTCATTTCTGTGCTTCGGACCGGCTGGACCTGAAATTCCGTAATTAGGACGAGAAACTTGCAGTTTCCAGTTTGGTGACATCCATCTCTGTCAGTTGCTGGGCGTCGAGGCATGCGCTCTGCACGTTACGTAATGAACAAGCCCGGCCCTTAATTGGCTCCTGGAGCACTTTAATTTAAATAACCTACTGATTAAAAATTAATTAAAGTCAGTTGTTTTATACTAAACGAATAAAAATTGTTCACTCGATTCTGATAAAAAAAATATTATTATTATCATCATCATCATAAGGCAATTTTAAGATTACTTGAGATAATTCTAGAAAAATGTTATTACCCTGTGCAAAATCTTGTGTTCATTTACTGCAGGTGCAATTTGCTTGATTTAAAAATAATTTTCATGCCCCTAATATAGAAAGAAATAATTTTAAATAAACTGTACAGATCTTAATGCTACCTGTAATAAAGTTATGAACAACATTTCTGAGGATAAGATAATTGATAAATCTCAATTTTAAGCTTAATGTAAATTAGGAATTGCATTGGACGGATGAAATAAAGTTCATCTTATAGTACTGTCTATCTCAGTACCAAATTTGACTTAAATTCTTGGAATATTATCGACGGACGGATAGAAAAGACCTCTACAGAGACAGCTGTCTTAAGATATTTCGCCGTGGGAACCTGAAAATATCCCTATTTTGAATTAATTTTATGCACATTTTGCAGAATTTGGGTATGCGTCCATGTTAGCAATAACGATGTCAGAGTGAGAAAAACTCGGGTTTCAGTCGCCATGATGATATTCTCATGTTTAATTTATTTTATAAGGATGTTTATACATTTTGCACCTTTAGTGAGATTTTGCTATGATAACGCTGTAATAGATTACTGTATTCTTCAACGCAAAAAGAAAGTTTATTACCGCGAATTTTGACGGATCGTGCTACTTAGTATGGTGAGTTTCGAGATACTGAACTGTGTTATGGTGTGGATCTACGTGGAAACGGATGGAAAGAAATGAATCAGGCAGAAAACACTTCTTGTGAGGCCTCACTGATTTCTTCCTTAAGCGAGCGGACCCTTAAGGAAGTTGCTCAGTGCCACAGGCAAACGCGAATTCATCCACTTCTTCTTGCAGCCAGCCTGCTTCTCCGAACGTGAACCGACCTTAAATCCACATGTTCCGCTCCAGGGCCCGAATAATGTTATAAAGACTCCTGTTTAATAAGATTCTTGTTTCGTGGGTTACAAACCACACAGTCCGACTATTTATTTATTCTTAATTTGTGTCCTCATTTATTTAAGGACAATATTTCATCTTCTTGTGTCATTGTCGAATCACAGGACTATGAATTAAAGGTTATAGCTACTAGTGAAATGAAGTAGTCGTGACTTATTTTAAGGAATATCTCAGATGTCTGGGTAACCTCTGCACTAGTTGGAAGTGAGTTATCGGCTTGATGTGCCATCTGTTTTTTCAGTAACGAATTACAAACATGGCATAATGCGTGTGTGTACGTTTCGGAAGTAGAGGGTTATAAATAGTTTGTTTTAAACAGCTGGTGACCATTTCTTTTAGGTCCGCTTTGGTTTCGTCCTTCCATCTGTGCCTAGTTCTTCCAAATGACATCTTCCCTTAATGTTAAACGTAACATTATTATACGACTTAGCCTTAACCGTTGAGATGATTATGTCGTTATGTTTTGGGTTTAAATTGGTGTCGGACAGTTACGACTAGCCAGTTGGGTTGAGGCTACTGTAAACAAATCAGTTCTCAAGGCATTTCCTTTTGTTTGGTTAACGTTCTTATACCCGATGCCCAGCCTCGAAGGCGAACGTGTGTAGAAGTGAATAAGAGAACGGACGTAACTTTTACTGTTCCCTTCTACGCAGTTTATTGTCTGTTGTTCCGTAACAGATGAGTTGACAGAGCACAGTTTTATTTTTCACCGTCAAGAGCATTTTAAGACGTATCTCCTTCCACTGTTCTGTAGCCAATACATCCTTAAGATTTAATCTTGTGATTTTATAGATACAGGTCCGTGTACTGCAATACGTAAATGCCCACTAGGAAGAGAAAATTTTTGACATGTACGTTTGGGCAATTAACACTTCGAATTGATATTCCAGCAAGAAACAAGGCGCTGTTCGTTTATCGCTTAATCCCGTAAACAAGAGACACACGTTTCAAATACTTTCCTTACCCTTGCATTGAAATCTCCAACGCCATGTTTCTCCTTCGTCTGTGTCTTCCTTATCGGAAATCACCACACGTCCTGACATATATATATCTCCTCTCACTGGAATTTATATACAAAAAAATAAATTAAAATTCTAGTTTTGAAATGATTGAATCTGCTTCAGGTACGGTAATGAATACAGATCCAAGTCAACCTGACACTGGTATGCACTCTGCTTCAAGAGCTGATGTCTGTTCGTGCTTACGGTATCTGCAGAGAGGATCAGAGTTTTGTTAGCTGAGGTCTCAACTGCTTTACATACCAACATACTGTAGACAGACAGAGCGTGATGGCACAGTCGTAGACACGGTCAATTCAGTCGTCATTACTGTTGTACATGTTCTCTAAAGTAAGATATGAAAGTACGGGTTTCGCGTTCCCATTATCGTCTTCGTTTGATTTTGCTTTCTGTATGGGCGTCGGAACCAGAGGCGTCGCGACGCGCTACTGTCAGATAAACTGTCGGGCAAGGAACGTTAATAAACAACACCGGAGGCGTTCTGCTAGTCTTGATGATTGGCAGTAAGCATCCCTGAAACGTCGGTCAGAGACTACACTGCACAACATCCCGCCTTCATGCAGCACGACGCTTCAAACTAACGCGGATCGTCGCAACGCATTGCCGAGACGTCGAAAAATGATCCGGTATGAAGCGAACAAGAGCATCGGGACGTCATGAAAGACGAGATGGTAAAAAACGACGCCGAGGGCAGCGTCTCTTTCCCAGAGCCAAATTGGAAGTTGTTCCGATGCTCGTCAGTTATTCGGCAACTTTGCGACGCTTAACGTCAGGTTTCTGTGATTCAAGAATAGCGTTCAGTTATTAGAGTACTAGTTCATAATGATCTAGGTCAAAGACGTAGTGCCTTTATAGTGTTCGATTTTGGGGATAATCATGTGTTTAAAGTAGCTGGATTCTACAACCTCATAGTAGCCTGCAGCCCCCCCCCCCCCTCAAAAAAAAAGTTGCTCGGCCCATACAGTTAGGTTGTTGAGGTCTCTATGGGGGTGAAGAGATTTTCTTCCCCTCTCCCGTACACCATCTCGGTGGATGGATATCGAACTACTTGGGGCCAACCCTTTTCCTAGGGCTCTTCCTCTGTATGGTCACCGCCCTTGTAAACTTTCGTGTTGGGAAGATTCATTGACGCTAGTAAATCTTGGTCTCCTTTGTCTGCCGTCGTATTCATAGGGTGCCTCATCTAATACTGACGTCACACTTTTTAGAACACATCGCAGATGGACACACGAAGCTCTCGCACGCTTTTCGAAACTGGATAACTGATCCCAGGACCGAAAATTTAGCCCTGAACCTCCCGGTAACAGCCGGAATGAGGAAAGCGAGCTAGAAGCAAAGTGTTATAGACGCACTTTTACATCTTTGCGTAGTAACTTACAAGTTATGTCTAAACGTGTACAGAATATATTCATAATCTTAACTCCGATGCATCCGATGATGCTGTACGACGCACTTCAGGATGAGTGCCTTATTTTGCCACCAAGAAGCACGGTAAAACTGCTTCATTTCTTCGCGTAAAGAACTTCTCATATAAAACAGCGTTATAGCCCCAAAAGCTGGTAAGGTAGTTAGTAACTTGATATACGACCATTGTGCCATCTCTTTCTCTGGAGGAAAGACAGACGTAAGCGACATTCCCAAAACTTGTTCCGAGCCGTGAACTGCAAAGCCAAGTGTAAAGTTTGCTGTGGCGAGTCACGTTACTTCACTCAGTAAAATTTTCGGTTACTTATTCTATTCTTGATATGTGCAGTGATTTCTAGGCGCATTTGAAACTAAAAATTGCAAAGGAAAAAAAAAGCGACAACTCTTGAGGATGTCGGCCGTTGTTGCTGTACGCCTTTGGATCTAATGAGTTCACGTGCCTATAACGCATTGGTGGCGCGGTCTGAGGCGTGGGCCTTGTGCCGCTTGGTCGCTGGGATCGTGGGTTCGATTCCACCCAAGCCATGGATGTTTGTCCGCGTTTTTCTGTGTTGTGTTGTCCTGTGTACAGGTGGAGGCCTTGCGACGGGCCGATCCCTCGTCCAAGGAGTCCTACCGAATGTCTATAGGTCAAAACAAACGAAAAGTTGGGACCCGCGGTGCTCAGGCACTTGAAGAACGGGTCGTTCCCAGTATCCCAGTACTCATAACACACCCTATTCGCCCTGCGTACGATGGGACCCGCTTCAAATTAGGACTTGTAAAGTGACTTGTAATGTGAGACGTATTTCAGTACAAAAACATTGATAGTCGTATTAGGTGAATGTATAATTTTATGTTAAACTTGTACGTGGGGTGTCTTATCGATTCATGTTCTGATTACCGAAGTAGGCGCTGCTGGGTTTTCTCGGTGAGGCCGTACGTAGTCGCTACTGTGGACATAAAATGCGAGAGATCGATCGATCGATCGCATCTTTGTTCTCTTTATAAGATGGAGCCTTTGATCAGGATACTTTTTCAGATGACCCCCGGGTACGAAACAGGGCATTGAGAACGTCTATCTTGACTGAGTGAGAATTTTCATGTTTCTGTGAGATCCTTTATGCCCAGTCAGAGGCCACTGCCGTTGTAGTGACCGTGCATTTCGACATTGCCGACTTCAGAAGCTGACAGTCGCTCAGCTAATTAAGAATTTCCCCGCCTTTTATGGAACGAGACGTCTAAAGAGTTTGTGTGCCTGCGTCAACTTGTGGACTCTGCTACCTTGGGGACCTTGACTGAAAAGAAACAAATGATGACACGCACGCCAAATGTAATGCATAACAAGAAGTATAATAAATAATACGAGCTCGTGAGGATTAACGCGTGCACAGCATAAACGCAGTTTACAGGGATGGAATACGAAATTCCCTTCTTTTTTCTTTAGTTGTACGTGCCATCTCGTTTGCATTTAACACGTGTTTTGAGATCCTGACATTTTTCTGAAGTTTCAGACTTGTATTTGAATGTATCCGGTTTGAACCTCGGTCAATATGGTATCTATCCTGAATGACATTTTTCGTCGTGTTCTTTAGCCACTACAAATATATCACGTATCCTTCTAAATCCTCACCTACTCAACATTCATGATTGTCACGCCATCTCGCGTGAGATTTTGTAAGTTTCTAAGTTGGACCATCGTCGTTAAATAATGTATGAATCGTGTTCTTTTTTTATGAAAATCATGTGTTAAACGTAATTTTCTGAAGTGCTTTTGTTTTTTGCCTTACTTGAATTTCTCTTTAAAGCCGTCTAATTAAGTGATGTTTGTGGCCGACTTCTATTCCGCAGGAACCAGCTATCCTGACGGATTTTTATGGGGTTTTTTCTTCACAAGAATTCCGATATATCCGCTTAAATGTGTTCCTACCGTTTCCTTTCAAATTCATTTAGATTCACCCTTTAAATCTCCATTTTAAATTGGCAGCCGATGCTCTTATGTCAGCCAGCAGCTGGTATATGTAAGCCGTAAATCACATGAATCGTATTTGAGGTGTATCTGGTTTGAACCAAAGTCGTGGGACCATGTATCTCCCCAGGTATTTGGTAGTTGTTTTCAGCCCCTTTAAACGATCGCGGGGGTAGAAAATAAAGACAGGCCACGACTTCTTTAAGTGAGAGTTTCTTCAGAAGCTTTATCTTGAGAAATTGGGCGTGAAATTTTTCGGTTTATGAAAGTTCTCCGGAAAATTATTTGGTGTATTTAGAGATTCGTCAGAAACTTTAAATTGTGTGTAGGATTTGATGTTTTAGCCGCGTTGTGTCCGAATATGGATGCCTTCTCGTTTTTAGCGCCCTGTATTCATCGCCCTGACGATGGAGTTAGCAAGGACCTCCGAAACGTTGGTAAACTTCTATCATACTACACGACGCTACAACTCAAAAGACAGCCATCTTGAAACTGTGAGTTCTGTGCAGACATTGTAGCTTCCTCATTGCAATGCCGCTACAGACGGCTTGAAACGTGTCCCAGATAAGCTTCCGCTGGCATGAAGTGAATGATTCATCATGGCTGTCACTTGTAACCTCGCGAGAAAGTGCGTGATCTGTCGGTACGTCCATAATAATGGGCACTGAATTGATTGCCACTAAGCCACAGGTCGCTGTGGCAGGGGTGAACAGTGACGTTCCTCAACAAAGCACAATTGTGCACTGTGCACACAAATTCAATTCTCTGTCCTTAATTGTTTTTTATGTATCTGTACAGACGTGTAGAAAAACTTGGTCCCACCGCATTTCAACTCTTCCGGGTGAAAGTAAAACCTTGAACGTTGGCTCAGAGAATTGAGTCAGTGTGTCAGACATGTATTTGGCCCGATGTCAATCAGTCGGTGAGCTCGTCAGTGACATGATTTATCGATGGGTCGAATGATCGACCTGTGTCAGCCCAGTCACTAGATCGATCAGTGATTGTCAGATAAAGAGCCCTGTGTTTTAACGTACTCTAATTACTAATGAGACATCAAATCGGAACTCTAGAGATCCCTGGCGTTATGATGACGAACCAGAACTATGCAGGGCTTTAATATACGAGTTCCTTGTGAGTCGCGCATTAATAAGGCACGCGTTGATGCGTGGACATTCAAGTGGTTCCCACGTGTATCAGTTGGATTCAGCTGACTTCATGAAGCTTGATTGATTAATGCATCCTTTGAGTTGGAAAGAATGCAGCGATGCCGGCTGAGTGGCCAGGTATGCCAGTGCCCACCGCGGTGAATACCTATTGTTTCATGGGCGATGTTACGTTCGAACGCTCCTTAACGGCATGAGTGGAATATGTGCAGCCAGAAGACCTTTTTGACTCTTCGCGTATGAAGAATATGTATCGCCCTCGTACTCCTTAAGAATTTATTTATGTAATTCCTTCACGTCCTTTTCTCTTTAACGGTGATGAAATGAACGCATAATGAGGTTTTCTGTTCGTCCGTATGCCTTATTTCCGAAGCTACTTGACGGATTTCAATACGCGTATTGGAATCTGGGTGTGTACTGCAGCATTCTGATCTAAAACTGTCGAGTATTAAAATCAGCTTATCTTACGGAAGCGATTTAAATATATTGTTTAAAGCAGTTTACGACATTGTGACTGCTTAACGCAATAAAACAGGGAGGAGATGTAACTTTATCCAATGGCGTGTGTGCATTGTAATTAGTGTTACAGCAACGTGTGTTTTGAGTTACATTAATGATTTGTGTCTGCATGAAGGAGCCTCTATATGAAGATTAGTTAAATATGAAAGATCACTGAGAGTGAGTTCTGATTGCAGAGTATGAGATCTGAGATTCTCACGTCGGTGAAAATGTCGATTGTGGTCTTCTGAGCTGTGATGTTGAGTAGTCTTGTAGGTGGTTACCGAAATATCGGAGGAACCTGTTGAGGCCATTGCATTTCTTCGAAGTTTTGGTTACGTCACAGCTCAGAAGACCACGGCAAGCCACAGATTCCACTCTTCATTGAACTCCGGGGCACAATGGAATGAATGTCTAGGCAAGGCGTGTCGTATGGGTGGACCCGATGAAACTAGTATTTTAGAGGTGAATGGAGCACGCGAGAGACTTGAAGGCCTTCTTTCCTTACGAAATTTGTGTGTTCTTGTCCTTACGTACTGGAACCGAGTGGAAAACATCAGTTACTCACGTACGCTAATGAGGTAGACACGCAAAGAAAACACGGATTTTCTGCTGATAGAATGTAGGCAAAGAAGTGAATTAAGGAAGGCAAACACAAGCAGAAAACGCAGAAATTATGCGAAAATCTAGTAAACAGCTTCACTAAGGAATAAACACAGACAAAAATGAAATATGTCTATGTCTCATAACCAGGAATCACGAAACGACAGAACGTGGCCTTTAAGATGTATCAAAGTATGAATATTTGCGATCAAAAGGAACGAATGTTTATAAGCCTGAATTCGACCCATCTATTAATTCTCCGATACCAAGGTAAATGGGTATATAAGTATGCCCAAAGTGGTAAAGTGAAAACATTACAACCAAAATGTAATTATTTATTTAAGGCCTATGTATCATACCATCTGTAATGTATTAAAATTAGCACTTACCCTTAAGCTAATTTATTAATTGTGTGATTATACTTGTATATTTTTAATGAATCGAGATTTTAGGGGACTTATTTTTTCTTCCTGACTCAGACGAAATTCTCCTTTTTTCAGGTTACTTCACCTTTAATTGTTACAGGCTTTGCTACACACGTTCTAATGAAGTTAGATCTTGAAACATGAGTGAAAAATGATGCGAAAATAAGTGGCCGTGGCCTATTATTCGCACCACGACACAGCTCATTGCCAAACTTTTGTTAAAGTCAGTTCAAATTTGTTTTATAACTCTGTTATGATATTATTAAGCAGGTCTGTTAGGCCGTTTTTGCTGTGTACATCGAATGTCTTTGTCACGTTCCGTCCGCGACCTTCAGCAGTTGGTATCACTGACCCCTTTGTAGTGGCAACACTTTCGTTTTTACCGCCTTTTCTTCCTGTCTCTGTTACGTTCTGTTCTTTGGTCGTCTCCTGGCAATTGTGACTTCTTACCAGGTGCTTTAGACTTTCCTCACGTCTGTCAGAAACTTAAGGAATGATTTACAGTGGTTCTTGTGCGAGGCAGAATACCACCTGAAATAGTTTTGTGCGGTAGTCGCTTAATGTGCGAGCTTAAAAGGAAATATCTGTTGCTTAAATAATAATACAGCGATGGTCAGATCAAGGTGAATTAGGTGGGCGGGGCATGTAATCTATTGCACTTGTGACGGAATTGTTTCTTCTGAGGTAAAACTACAGGGATCACAATAAAGAACGAAATTATATAAACAAAAAAACCCGTAAAAATTCAAACAGATTCGTATAGTATGAAATTATCGGCATTTCCTTTCCTTAGATTTAAGACAATTTTGCATTGGATTTTGGACAAATGTATGTCACCGAAAAACGTTTCCGATAGAAAAAGGTTTTATCTGTTTTCAGTTTCCTGTCTAGTTTTACGTAAATAATGAAATGTTTTGACAAAAAAAAATGCACTGACTAATTTGATCAATATTTTATCTTTTCCTTTTGTCCTGTTATGTTTAGTTCATTAGTTTGTTACTGTTATTTTTGTTTTGTTATGTGATTTGTGTTATGTCTTTGTGATTTATTTCTTTATTTTGGGTGTGTTTGTTTCGTTACTCGTTTCAGGGGTTTGGCTCTGGTGACTTGCCCTCCGAATTTGACATCGACGATGTAAGTAACCGAAAAATTACGAAAAATATTTCTCCTGCTGCTTTGTACCTAACATAAATCGCGCGCATATTGCTTAAGTAACACACATAAGCTTCATTTTAACAGCTTTGCTCCTCATAACTAATTACTTAGTTTGTAAATGATCCAGGTTTATCTGCGGTTTGGCCACAGTAGACCTGAAGACCTACCAGCAAAGTAATCGATGTATCGCCGAGACATCGGTAAGAATCGGTTCAATGATAAGCTGTTGAATACGGTATCGCATTCATTATGGTTATGGTTCATTTTGTTTACGGTTGTCTGGTTTATTAATAATTACTTCACCTTCACTGATTATTTACGTCTGTTTGAACCAGAGTTATAATTCAGATTTAAGAATTAAACTTAAAATTAATCCAGTACGTGATCGGAAACAGTCCACCTGAGAAACCTAGATGTAGATGGGAGGATAATACTGAGGTGTAATTCTTTTTTGTAATCACCGAAATATGAACCGAGTATCTGTAGTTTACCTGCGTTATCGGTGATTACATGTATTTTTGGTGATGGTATTGGTGGTGGTGGTGATGGTGTTTATGAAATTATATTGTACTGAACATTGTTTTACACATTACATTTGGCAACCCTTTGCAAGAACATAGACTGAGAATATCCGAGGACTAGGTAATAAAAAAATGTCTTAACTGCCTTGGAAAAAGAAACATGAAAATTAAGAAAATTTAATGATGTGGAGCTTTATAATTTGCACTCTTTACCGAATATCTACAGACTTATTGCGCGTTCTTCGCACTAAGAGCATATAATGCAAGCATATTGGGCTGGTCATGTATGTACGTCCGTTCTAACACTAAGGATGATAAAATATACTGGACACCGGAAGACAGAAAAGTTCAGGACAGCAATTTCTCTGGCGGCTTATTATAAAACATTCATAAATGTGTGACTCGTTTGAAACGCTTTCTTGGGTTGTATCTGGCTAACAAGTTTGTAATTGTTTCTGCTCGTTACGTAATTATGAACGCCATCACGCTAAATTGTTTGCGAACTTTTGCGCCGCGTACGGTCGGCAACTTCTCCGACAGTTGTGTTATGCGAATAATCTAGTTACACTGTTGCAGGCATTCGCGTAGGATTTTATGCTCTCACTGCAGTGAGTCCGAAGATGGCTGTCTTCTGGATTGTTGCGCCGTGTAATCCGGTAGAAGTTCACCGACGTTTCAGGGGTCCTTGTTGCCAGAGGTTGAGTCTGCGTCGTGGCGTCAGGCTTCGCGACGCTTGGCTTCTCTTTCCGATGGCATGTTCAGTGGCATCCCGAAACCCACCTGCACTAAACATGACGTATTTCCTGGCGTCATGACGATTGGCGTCGTTACACCTGGCATCTGTTTCCCAGCGTCTTTGTCCGATCGAATTACGATGTTCCGTTTTCCTGCGTCATTTCAGTTGACATCCGGAAGCTTACCTACGGGGGATGTGGCGTCTTTTCAAGCCATCACGATGATTGGCATCGGTTTTCCAATTTTGAGTTCAAATTCATCAACCTGTGATAAATGCGTCTCTTGCGGCGTTCCGACGCCAGACGTCGGTTTCAAACATCTTGCCCATTGGCATCCTGGTGTCCGTGTCTCAAATATGTCGTCTTTTAGCGTCGTCACGAAGATTGCCGTTAATTTTCTAACGTGGTTGATGACATTCCGAGGTTAATTTTTACAAAGCATTGCGTTCTTGGTGGGCGTCGCGACGTTTGTCGTCGGGTTCTCGGCGTCGTGTCTTGCGAGATTCCTTAACTCATCTGCGCAGAAGACAGCGTGTGTCATGGTGGCAATGTCGTATTTTACTGCGCGACAAACAGTCACTTACCCGCCTTCGCTTTCGAATTTTAACATAGTCGTTCAAGAAATTCGTCAGAACTCGCGATTAACGTGATTCTTGTACAAAACCCAGAAACTGATCATAAGAAGCGCTGCGTATTCCGACTTACAGATGTCATGTGCTGGATAATTACTGTTTTGTGTTCTGTGCACGTGTTCAAGCCATTAATATTGCGACGAGCAGCAGAAGATATGTTCCCTGTCACTTCTCAGCCCCCCCATAACCCCCCACCCGGCCGCCATAATGACTCCTGCACCTACCAACTCCAGGGTACTTCATTTGGGCGTTGTAATATTGTAGCCGTGTATGAAGAATGGACACGGTTGAATATTAAGCTTTGTATTTCTGTCGTATCACGATTCGGGAGGGGCTTGTCCTCACGAAGAATTCTTTAAAATTTCAAAATGTGTGGGTATTGTTACTTGTTCCCATGTTTTTTTCTGAGAGCTGACAAACAAACTGGATTATGCCTTAATTCTTTGATGCATAATGATAATTATATTTACAGCCTTGTTTAACATTTGCCTACAGACTGAATTTATGGGTTTCGTTTGATTCTCAGAATAAACACTGATTATTTTCTTAAGAATAGTTTAGCTGTTGGTCTTTTTAATGGTGAAGAGTTATGTTTTCTTTGCGGTGCGGTCCGAATTACTAAACAGCATTTAGACGAGCTTCGGTTTTCATAAGGTTGGAAGATCGTCGAATACGCTCCAGACGTTGTGTAGTTTTTGCACGAAGTACAGGGAGTAGCATCCGTCTGTCTGTCCTGAAGTACCGACGAAATTTCGGTCAGATTCGCTTCGGTATACGTAAGCCGCACCTTGCATATAGCTGAAAATAATCTTCGTGTATTTTCCCAAATGAATGCCTGGTTCAGTTAAATTAAAGAGTGGAATTAAAATACAGTGTAATTAAGATATATTCGTTTTATCTGAACTGTTTTCAACAATAGATTTGCAGCTTCGGTAAACAAATCAAGGCAATAAATTATTCAAAATCGCAAAAAGAAAAAAAACCTAAGTAAATTTATGGCGAAGTTTCCTTATTGAAAAGTTCTTTCTCCCTCTGCTGATCGAGAAATTATTTCTTGCGGTAGGCTACTTGAAGGTTTGTTATCATGTTCACAAGAGCCCGCCACTAGTCCCTATCCTGAGTCAGATGAATCCATTTCACACCCTCACACTCGGATCGTCTAAGATCCATTTTAATATTATCCATCCATCTACGTTTAGATCTCCCAGATTTTTTATTCGTTTCAGGTTATACGCATTTAGCATATCTTCATGCGTGCTTCGTGTCCAACCCATCTCATTCAATATTAGATCACCGTAATAAGATAGGTGAATAACGCAATTTTGTGATGCTAATAATTTTGCAAATTGTCCGAACCTTCAATTACTCCAACTTTCGTCTGTCCAAATATTCTCATTAGGATTGCAAAGAACTGAACAAGTGCACATGGGCCCACGTCCTATGCGTACTTGGGCGTACTGGATGTCCGGGTATTCGTGTATCGCGCACGTGGGGATGAACCGGCCAGCTTTCAAGAGCTCGTTGCTATGGCAGCGTTGCCTGTGTTTCCTACCTGAAGGCTTGTCTGTGGTGCAACGAGCCGTATTGTTTATGTAACAGTACTGATATGCAAATGTGGCCTCAAAGCTATTTACATATGTTACAACTATGTTTTTCATATTCCAGTCTGAAAATATTGGTAAGTTGTATTATGCATGACAGACACTAAATATTAGCCGTACACATGAACCATATAATCAGAGAATTAGGCCTGTCAGCCGTTCTTGTTCTGGATATCTTAACTACGCTTACTCCAATACGAGCCAAATGCTGGGCCAGATATGACGCCCCTAAATGTACGTAAATCATTTTGACGCCGCTGTGTGTGTGTATAATTTTGAGCAGTCATGCATCCCGTCACATTGTGGAATTTTCGTTTCAAAATTTCTAATATTATCTGTACTTTTATGTAGTCCACGACCGTCTGCTTACTTATTCATCTTTCTATGTCACTCATGTATAATCTCTGTATTTGAAACGACGTTATTAAATACAAGTATCGGTGAAAAGTTAGCAAGTCTTGAGAGTGATTTCATCGCTTCGTGTTATCTAACTAAAATTCTGTGCGCCTTTCTTATGTCCTCCATACGCGCTACATGCCTCGCCCATCTCCTCTCCTTAATTTGTTTGTCCTAATAATATTTGGTGTAGTGTGAAAATTATGGAACTTTTCATATTTTTATATATTATTCATGATCAGCTTCCCATCACATGCAACGTCGTGTAACACGTGTGATTTAAACTGCATCAGTTGATAACTAAATATTAATTATATTCGTGTGTGTGTGGCATACGTGTTCTTGTCTCCCTGCATGCCAGTAACTGAAAGAGGGGTCTTTATAAAAATTTATGGTCAGTTTTATTTCTGCAACGCAAGGAACTCTTTTCGAATTGATTAAATACTTGTATATTTTCCAGTAAACATTTCTAACAAGACTGTATCATTCGAACCCCCCTCCCCCTCCCCCTGAACGTGTAACGTTACACGTGTTTGCTTAAGTCACTTCGCTCTGTTATGAGAGACAGGAATGTAAGCAAGCCGTTTTAGTCGCGTTAAGCCAAGACAAACACATAGTTCACGGATATACGCGTATAAACGAAACGAGTCCGCTTGTGCCAGCGTTCTATAATATTTACGTAGAAAAGAATTTTTCACCTCTCAAGCCATTACATCGTCATAAACATAAAAGGTCTGTCCCCTTGCACCTGTTAACTACTTTCAACGCAGACTCGGGTCGTCCCAGCTCCATCTTCGCCGTCCTGAATCTACCTTCATCTTGGGGATTACAACTGCAGTGTAACCATGGTAACTACTCTTTGTTGTGTCTTACTTAGGCTACTTTATGATGATCGTTTGCCGAGCCAACTAGCCCGCATGGTGTAGGCGAAAGATCCGCACAAAATTTTAATCGCGAAACCTAAAGGGGAAGAGCACTGCGAGGCCTGTGAGGATAATATTAAAAAAGGCCTCAAATATGATATGATATGGGCGTAATTCACCTGGCTGAGGATAGGCACTGGTGGCGGGCTTTTGTGGACAGGGTAATGAACGCAGACAACTTACATTTTTCTGCTCGTGTGTAACAATATCAAGTACAAATTAAGTCTCGTAACGAGCTTCAGAGGCGAGAACAAGGCTTACTGCCACAGTTCCTCCTAGAAGCAGGTAGTTTCAAACTTATAAACCCTCTTAACTCCGTGTTGTGCATTATTTCATGAAAAGTTTAATGGCTTCTTAGCCGTTTAGGAAACTGTTTCATGAAACTCCAAGATTACTCTTACAAAAGCCTGTTATTGGATCCTATTCAAAGCCACTTTAATCAATTTCACACTCCCATACCATACTTTATCTTTGATCCACTTTAATAATGTCCTCACATCTACGTCAGACTGCCTCTTCGCTGCACGTTCTCCCGCTAAAATTCCGCACACATTTCCAGTCTCCCCTATGCACGCTACATGCATCGTCCATCACTTTCTCCAAAGTCTGATCACCCTAATAATATTTCAAATTATTAACCCCCCTTTTTGTTTCTTGATTTTCCCGTTTCTAACGCTTCAGCTGAGCATCTCCATGGAAACTTGCGAAATTTACAGAATTCCCCGCCTTTTATGGAACCCGAAGGGTCATACCGCGTTCACACGTGCCTGCCACTGGACCCTATTCTGAACCAGATGAATGCATTCCACATCCTCCAACCCTATCTCCCTAAGATCCATTTTAATATTATTCTCATATCTGTGAACATCGTTATGCACTTTTCTCCACCCTCCTCTTATTTCAGCCTTCTTGGGTCCAAATGTTTTCCTCGAAACCCTTTTTTCAGACACCTGCAGTCTGTGTTCTTCCACTGATGTGAGAAACCAAGTTTCACACTCATAAGAAGCAATAGCTAAAATTATACGTATGTTGGTTATATTTTGACCTTTACATTTTCAGGTATAAGGTGGCAAAAAACAAGATTTTGAACTGCGTGGTTACAGGCATCCCAAAAAATTAATCCGCCCTTCACGAGTCTTAAAAATTGACATCTCATCACAACGCTTGAAAGACAATTTGTTTCAAATTAGTAAACAATCCCCGATTCTGAGTATCCGTTCCATTTCCGCTTTATTTTATTTAAGTCGGTATTGATGTAGTGCCACCGGCGGTTAACGTGTCATAATTAAGTATCACGAAGTGGATTAAAGATGCATGCACATTTAATAAATTAAATAAAGGCATTTTAACAAACTAAATTATTACGTGTGTCAGAATTGGCACTTAGTGAATTAGCTGGTCATTGCAGGTGTTAAATGGTCCACCGTTAGCTTCGTGGCACCAATGATCGATTCAAGGTATTGTAATTTGTGTACATCTTTTTGGGACACCTTGTACATAAAGACAATATAAGGGAAACCAGTATAATAAATATATTGAAGTAAATGTTTACTTAAAGAAAATAAGTTAGATTGGTTTTCAATATTTACTTATCTATTCCTCTGATATTGACGCTGTAATGATAAATATTACATATGAGATTTAACAATACGATAGATCTTAGGGATTATAAAGTAATGGGAGATGGATAAAGCATCTCGGGGCAGTATCGTCGAAGAGTCTGGAGTTACCAGGTTCTGCTAACAGAGAACAAATTAATCATGAAACGTGCTGTCACAGTCATGTTTATTGACTCTGCAAACTAGAGGAGGGATCTATAGATCTTTGATCTTCCACGATCTTAAAAATGGCTAGTTCCGCCTCCGATGTCCTCTATTAATATGTGATAAGTAAATCTTTGTTTCATATACATCGGATTCTGTTTGGACAAACACATGACCGCCTTGTGTTATTAGATTTCATAGAATTGCAGTGTAAACTTCCTGATATATTTTCCATCAATGTCTTGTTGAGTAGCCTGTCGTTTGTTTGTCTTTGATATGTTTATTTTCAGAGTACTACATCTTTCCCTTTGATCCCCCAGACTGAAGAGACCCTCAGTGACGTAATATTGGGACGTGTTGCCATAATTGAGCTGCTAACATCTGTGATGATCAAGCATTTTCTGTAGCTTAAAAACATTTTAAATACGGTTACTACAAAATTTATAAGCTTCTGAATATATTGGCCTATCACGTTTCAATCTTGAATTGCTTTTAACTGTTTTTTTTAAATTCAAAGTACGTGTTTGCTACTTAGCGGACGAGTGATCAACGTAGACCCAATGATTTAATGGGAGAATGAATAAATTGTGGAGAAGGGTACATTTGTAGATAAGACGTTTTATGAAAATGATTCAGAACTTTTTATAAGGGGGTGGGGGTGCTGACACACGGACATGACGCTCAGCCTGGTTGCCTTATTTGACGGAATAACACAGGGCTGTTTAGTTCAATCTTATTTAACTACAGTATTTATAAGCAATGGCCATCACACTTGGATTCCCGTCATGTCAGTAAGTTTAAGTTCACTGGTTCATGTTCTAATCGTGTTGGATCCCCTCCCCGGCCCCCCTCATGAGTCGACCCGTCGGAAATCTTCTCAAGTGTTCGAGAGGTCGACTCCAAAGATGTTATTTTTACAAACGCACGGACAGGTGCGGGACAGGCATAATTAAGCTATGGATAATAATATCCCATTCCTGCCCCCAGTATTAGTGCATTGTTTGCGTTCGATGCACTTGGTTTTTGGCAGTTGCTGGTTGCACGCGCTGCAAGTGGACATTCTAAAATTGTAACACTCACGGGGAAAAATACTTCCATCATTTACTCAGAGACCGTTTTGTTAATATCGCTTGTGAGTCGTGATGTATTTTCAGTGACGGAAACTTTTTTGTTAAAAAATTTTGACAATTTTTTTTACATTTTGAAAACTGTACCACACATGACTGGTACAATGAAGAGATGAACTCCTTCACAGATGGAAGATTTATCTTCATTGGCGTGTCCGCGTAAGATAGCTACATGGACGTCTTCATTATCTCACTGTGTTTGTGTCCTGCGAACATGACTGATATAATGGCCATGTATAATACAACAGGATTTCAAAGTTTTGGAGTCTTAGATTCTCAACATGCTTAATGCCCGTTACATCTACAAGCAGCTTGCTTCGATTACCAGGAGCGTGGCATTTCCCTGAATGAATTTGAGACTTGTTCGCCAATTAAATCGTTTTCCGCCTACGAGTGTCTGAAACTTCCCATGCATCTAATGATTCACAATTAGCCACGTGGAGCCCCAGAAATCATTTCCCAAATGATTTAATGACTTCGACTCCTTCAACTGTCACCGGTATCAGGTTCAAGTCATTGGATCTGTTGGGCACTGGGTCATTGAATCACGCGGTCGATTACTAATTTCAAAATTTATTTATATGAAATTTGAGATTCTGACGGTAATTAATATTTTTCGTTGTAATACCGTGGATTTTTAGGTAAATACCAGCGTTTCAAAGGAACATATTGCCCCCAATCTTCAGCCTTGAACATAGAGCGTTATGCTCCTCCGAAACGTTGATTTATGTCCATATGCTTCTGTCTTAGGGTCTAAATGAAGCAAGGATAATCATTGTAAAATTTGTTACGTATCATTTAGTGAACAGATGAAATTGAAGAAATGGCCAGACTTATGTATCGATCCTATGATGGATGGGGGTCTGCGTTTGGTTGCAAACGCAAAGCTAAACCTCACGATAAACCTCACTCTGTGAAATTTCGGAAATAGCGTCACGTCCGACGTGAAGTGTCGACAGAGCATCGAAGTTTCAACCCACGTATCCAGCCTCCATCTTCCTTGCCTGAATTGTGTTTACATTTCTTGCCGCCCTGACTCTTGTACATGGGTAGAGTGCAGTTAACAAGAGGGCACAGTTTGCTTTGTTCTGTACGAGCAGCGTACGGACAGTTTCGTGATATTTCCAGCCTCAATTCCGAGATTACTTTAACATCAAAACGATGTTAATACCTTACAAGCAGCTTAATGAAAAGGAAAGTTGCATTGTACCTAAACTGACTTCTTGGAATACAGCCCTTCCCGAAAAGCCAACAGTACACTCAGATATTAAAGAAATAACCCGTCTTTTATGAAACCTGAAGATTCATTCCGTCGATAATTATGGGTATATCCAAAGTAGTAAACGCACATTCGCAGGTATTGCGCTGTAAGGCCCAGAATCCCTTAACAGCATTACCATGGCAACGGTTATAACAACACGCATTCATAAATATTATCTCATAGAGCCCAAAGTCATGTAACGTCAAATGATCACCAATCAAATTACCAGCCAACACTTTATTTACAGGCGTTATTGTTAGATTATAATCCGGCCTAGAAATTCATTAAAGATAAATCATGTCAGTACTGAAGAAGATGACAGACATCTGAAAGGAAATTACAGAACAAGTCTCCATAAGTGCTCCTTGTACAGCGCGGATCACCACTAGAAGTACTTCAAGTTCTTACTGCGCGGTTAGTTTGTCTACACGAAGGAACTGACTTAGGAGATCCTTTCCTGCTACTATCCTGGATCAGGATTAATACCTATATCTGTTGGCTCGCTTCCAATTTAGAGGGAGGGGAGTTCGTCGTGGGATAGCGTCCCTTGCAGATGTGATACGGTTTAAGACTCTGAAAAGATACGCAGATAAAAAACAGAATTAAATTAAAATGAAGGAAGAGTTAGGTGAAGGTACCGTTGCACCTGTGCTTAATTAAACACCACGTCATGAAGACGTGTGGGCGAAGTCATCCCTGTACCCGCTACAAATAATGAAAGTGAGAGAGACGTAAAATTTAAAATGGGAGTGTGCGTACTTCGTTGGATCGCAGTTCAGTACCACGAAGTAGAACGACAGACACAACTACTCGATATAAAAGTATTCTCCGTGGGTATTGGTCAGTGCGTTAACTTACTCCTACCGTTAAGAAGAACTGGCCAAGAATAGACGCTGGTTGCCATGACGCCTCGTAGTCTGATGTCTTCCTGGTAACCCTGTGAAGCCGAAACGCTTCTGAATAATATAAGAATTCAGTCCGTACCGCAAAGAAAACACCACACTTCACCATTACAAAGATCAACTGGTTTTCAATGAGAATCATATGAAACACACAAATACATTCTACGCGAAAAGCGCGATTACTCGTTGTTAAAGTAGGTGGTACATATAGTTACCACTTCGCATTAAAAGGTTAAGTCGCCTTACTTTACCACGAAGTTCTTAAATCCAACAAAATCGGCTGGTTTAGTGTCCTAAGAAGTTTATTTTGACGTTGGGTTGACATTTTTGTGCAGATTTACTGTGGATCTAGTTGCAGTTAACGTGTTATGAGACGTCTTGCGGATTTTTGTTTTAACAATGTGGATTAAATGGATGAATCTTCGTTTATTTAGGAACGCGTTTTCGGAAAGTCTAAATAGTCTAATTGTTGGTACTTTGTGGTTGAAGTTACCTCATTACAACGTTTTTTGTGTCAATTGTTGCTGTTTTACTTCAGTCAGAATATCGAATAAGAAAACAAAATATCAGACCTGGAGAAAATAGAAAATGTTTCTTTATTTTCAGTATTATATTTCAATAAAATATATAAATATTGTTTGAGAGTCTTGCCCTTCATACGTCGGGGTTGAATGTGTCAGTTTTAATTTTATATATTACTAATATCTCCATTTAAAATCATGACACAATTTCTAATTACATTTTAATACTATTCTGTCATTATCATTTTCCTTCTGGACTAATACCATTCGACTCACATCTGCAGATTATAAAATTGGCTTCGCGTTCTTGGCAGCTGTGCTTGAAGTTGGCATGAGAGAATTGCATTTAACTATCCACTGGGCTATCTAGTAATTGTGAATTTTATATAAAGTGCCCCATAATCAGGGTCTATAGGGAAATTCCCCATTTGGCTGTCATGTAAACGTGGTAACACTGCCTCGACATTCAACTATTGAAATGTTAGTACAGCGCCATAACGGCTCGTCGTAGAAAAACAAAACAAAGGAAACGCAGTTCTTGAGAACGGAAACACTTCGATTTGCAACAACTTTTTCGTTTTTACATTGTTCCGTATTTTGCCTTCCCGTTGTCGAGTTCTGTGGGACACCGCGCATGTATCAAATGGCTTTTCATTGTGCCGCACTTCTGTTTGGCCGGCAGAAAGTGTACGTATTATCAAGTATTTGTGTTTGTGATGTTGCAGGTGGATCAGGAAGAAGGAGGTGAAGATTCGATACTCTCCAGTGGTGAAGGAAGTGGCAGAGGGGAAACTGGAGGTTTGTTGCCTCCCTTCCCCCCACCTCCCCCTGGTCCTAACGGTACGTCCGTCCATGATACTGAGGTTCAAATAAACTGTTCTGACGTCATTTGACGTATTTCTTTCTCCGTTTGGGACGGACGTAACGCCATTTTGCCCAATCATCATTTCAGCTTTTGAAATTCACCTTAGCATATATAGAGTGTCCCAAAAGTTCTTGAGACAAAGCTGATTTTGGTCCAAAAGTGTTTCACCCCTTCCAGTTATTATATACGCTCCTCTATGGACGCACTGCACAGATCAAAGGCTCCATAATATGTTGAGTCAGTTGGTCCAGGGGTGAGTATGTTAAATGATAATAGTGCCTCAAACACGCACTGTTTGGCAAATAAAGAGCTTATTCAAAATGTTTGCCTTGTAATGCCACACAACTGCATCATTTCCAGCTCTTCAGATTCTTTGTCATCAGTTTTGTTCATCTAGAAGCAAAGTAAAATTAAACTTTGTTAGTGAAAAAGTTCCCGTATTTCCTTAATTGTGTGTGTATATGAAACTTTTTCACACCCCTGCACTAATTAATAGAATTATGCTACCACTTTCAGTGTGCTTTAAACACGATTATATGTGTGTAAATAGAAACATAAACAGGTGATAAAGCCTGTAATGTTTTTAAAATTATCTACACGGCCACTTCCCAAATTGTGGAATCTTCGAAGCAAATACAAAGAACGTCCTACATCTCAATAATATGAGTTCTAGGGTTCTCAATAAGTACAGTTATTTATGAGAACTACTAGAAAGTTAATTGTTTGTACTTAGATTATTTGCCAGGGGCAAAGCATTCATATTAACCATGTTAGTCAGGCTAACACCTTGAAAAACGAAAAATATAAGTCTTATTTTCGTGTTTGAGTGGTACTCCACACTGGAACACGGCAGAACCTATCAGATAAAATGTATCATTAGCCAGCACCGGCCAGACACGTATTCACTGCGAGCGTAAGCAACAGTCAGCTGGCTGACAATAGAGTATAGACATCTTCTTTGGGTGCAGATATTTTAAGAAAAATGTGTAAATTGGTAACATAAACGTGTCTCATGTATTGGCCATTAGACATGAAAAGATTAAATTCTGTATTCAGAAATTTTGTGTATTTTCTTGTTTTTCTTTTTTAGACTTTACAACTCGAGGTGTAAAAGGCGATAAAGGAGAGAGAGGTCCGCGGGTAAGTGACTGTGATTTTATCACTTATATCTAACTCGGAATATGTATTATGCATCGACTAAAATTTCGTAGTGTAGTTTCTTGTTTGAAATGTTGGTAACTGCTTTATCCAAGAAATTGTCCGTAGATACGGAACGCGATGTTTCGTTGCCATGCTCAGAACAACGCCCACTGGATCTGTAATCTTATCAATAAGGAAATTATACATGGCGAAACTTAAATAATTTATATTTTACATTTTCTGAAGCTAGTTTGAATTGTGATTAAGTATATTCTGTTTGGCAACAAATTTTATCCCAGCTTCGCCTATGATATAAATATTTCTGACTAATGTTATTGTCATTTATTAGAATTCACAATTTCTAACCTTAAAATTCGTTTTAGAGAAGACTGTGCAGTCCATTAGTGTCTTTATTGCGTAATTAAAAGTTAATATTTACGAAATTCATACCTTAGCCCTCTAAATGCCATTTTTATATAAAGACATTTTCTCGCATTAGTAATTTACATTGATGAAGATCCACAGTCAACTTTGAATGATAAGAAATGGTTGGACATTTTTGTTTCTAAGCAATATAATTTGGGTGTAACATGGAAAGGGTTATTATAATAAAATTTGTATTACTTCTAGTGACATGGCATTTTGTATTAGCTGACTGGTCATCTGAATAGAATTAGTCAATTAACAACAATAATTAATTGATGATTTAGGACCTGAGTGCAACGTCCAAACTAATTCAGCATTAATTTGTCTGCAATTAATTGCAGTTAAAAACACAGTGCTCTTTTTTCATGAATAATTCCTGTTTGTATTTTTTCAGGGTCCTCCAGGAGAGTCAATACGTGGGCCTCCAGGACCTCCTGGCCCCCCTGGACCTCCATATTCTGGCAATTCAGGGCTCAGTGACCTTTCTCCTGGATCAGGAGAAGATTTTCCTGTGAGTAATTAGTCGTGTTTGAGAACACGACAAAATTATGTTATTACAAAAAAAAATTGACAGTGGAACCACGGCTCCCTTTTTAACGTTGAATAACGTTTAACTGTAGAAGTATATTTGTACTGAAATAAAATTTTATTTACACATTAATGTATACCTTTACATCTTATCTATACGTGACGTCATCTGCCGCCATCTCATCTATGTGTTGCGTCATGTACTCAACACTCTCTCTCTCTAACCGTTCTTTGTTACCAAATAAATGGCCAAAACTCCTAAACCGTAAGAGTTTGAAATCTGTTTACAAATTTGAAAAACCCGTGTTTATTTACGTATTTCACTCGCAATATGTCCCGATCTAACTCTTACGCTTTAGACGTGGCAAGCGGTTGAAGTTAAGGAACGAGGGTATAGTTATTACGTGTTTTGGGTATTTATTTCAACAATTTATAGAATAAAGTAAACATCATGTTTAATAAGCCCTTTATTTACTCTTTAATTTACATATAGGTTTGTATTCTCAATCTTACATAGGTCTCGAGTTATTGGCGTTTGAAGAAGTTACACACCAGCGTTGCCTTGCGTCTTACAGTTTCCGTCGAGTGCATCGTGATTTTATAAACGTAATTCAACGTTAAAATATCAACATCCACCATGATGATGCATTTGAATATGATGGTGATAGTAATAATGATTCTTGGGGATCAGTGATGCTCAGTACCATTAAATTTTTAAGACAGAAATCGTGATTGAATTTCAGCTTCGTGGTGGATTGATGGGCCCTCCTGGACCTCCTGGTGTGTGTTCCTGCAACTTGACAACATTCCTGAATTCTCTGACACTACAGGATGCAATTCCAGGACCTCCAGGTGTTCCTGGTATTGATGGAAAGGCTGGACCACCAGGAACTTCAGTAAGTCTACTTACGGAGCGTATTAAGTAAGCTTTGCAGCAGGCTAAATGAAATTCATTATCACACCCTGTATGCACTTTGGGAATTGTATTGGTTCGTAGGGTCTTCCTGGGCCTCCTGGTGAAAGAGGTCCGCCTGGACCTCGAGGGGATAAAGGAGACAGGGGAGATCCAGGGTCACCAGGACCTGAAGGAATTCAGGGATCAAAGGGTAAGTAACATGCCTTCAGTTTTATTAATTATCAAGAATGTATTTATTCCGTTGAACTGTATGAAACAAGTGATGCTAGAAAAAATTGACATTGGAACCACGGTTTCGGAGAATCTGACGTTAATACGTCTTTGTATTTAAATTATAATTGCTTCTCGCGATTTCTATATTCCCTCATACGTTCAGCATTAGTGTTTTTTTATTATTTTATTTTATTTATTTATTTATTCTGCATTACGGACTCTCTTAGCTTCAATGTCGTCCATCTTGTTGTCTCTACGTAGTATGACGCAACACGCAGACGCAGTAGTAGCGTGAAGTGCGATGCGCCTTTGTTTGTATAAATAAATGTTTGTAGAACCTAAACCATTTGTGATAAGTAAAATCTGAAAACAGATATTAAAAGCTCAAGAGGTAATACGTATTTCGTACGCAATATGTCCGAATCTATCTCTTACGGTTTTCGAGAGGCGGGCGCTTAACGCGCCAGATGCATTGAAAATTGTACACATTGGTTCATTAAAATTACGATAAATGTATAAACAATTATAATTACAATAAAATACATTACAGATTCTTAAAGGTCCTTATTTACTGATCATTTTACAGCGATATTTTCTATATTCATCTGTTTTGTATCAACTGAAATTTACGCGGCATCATTCAATGACTTCAGCACGTCACTTGATGTGGCACTGTTAAATAGTCTACTTTATTTCTGTGATCCAAATATACTTGAGGATAAAAAGTACACCTTTAACCTACAATTTGGAATAATTTTTAAAATTTTTGCTTGTTAATTACATAGGAGAACCAGGAAGGGATGGTTTGCCAGGTATACCAGGGTCTCCGGGACCCCCCGGGCTGCCGGGCAAGTCCGAGTTGTCAAACTATGACGTAAGTAGTACAGCCACTGTTTGAGAACCCGTCAGAGTGGAATTTCCTAAAGACTGTGAAACCTTCGTAAAGCGAATCTGAATGAATTGAAATCCCTTTTAAGTACAGTAATTATAGTATTAAGAGATATTTAGTGATTTATGTCCTTACAGAATGAAAGATTGTCTAATGCAGAAATCCTACGTCATTTGGCTCTCCATTAAACCAAATTTTATGTAAATTAATTTAAATTTAAATATGGGTTGTTGAAGTGCATGTGACACGTCGTATCGAGAATAATTATGTATGTGCTAACTAGCGCCTACATCAAGCAGAAAATATGACTTACTGCAAGCACGCTATTGTATTTGAGCACAAATACACAAACAGTAGCCCTGTTATTGCGAATGAAAAATTGATTTAATATGCCTAATAAATTTTAAAAAAAATACATATTTAATATAAGTCAAGAGTGGAACTAATGGCATTACAATTCATATTGTACGTAACAATTTTTTTTTTCAACGTAGGACTGCTTTCCAGATAGTTTACATTATAACAGCATGTTCTAGAGAAGTGTGTTCAGAAAATTATCACGTTTTTAATTCAGAACGTTCTGAATTAAAATAATTTTAAATAAGATATATTATAACCCTTTTCTGTGTGACGTCAACAGAAGTGTTTACGTATTTACTTTTGTAATAATCCCAATATTTTCCAAATTATGTTCTATGTTCCTCAACAGTACTCTCTGAGACAAACTACTGACTTAATAAATTTGACACCCCTGTTGTTTGTGCCCATAATACAGTGGTTCCCAATTTACGTAAATATAAGTTGGTGCGCGCATCAGGGAATATGCCCAGAGTCTTCGTGCCTGGCGTATGAACGTAAATCTGTTACTATAATTTGATCGGGCTTATAGTGAAAGTTGAAGAGACGACGAACTCCCCTTCAGAGTAACGTTGCTTTATTTTAATTTTCCGACCGCAATATGTAAGATACATTTTTCGCAGAATTTTTTCATTCTCTCTTACGACTAGAAATTGCGAATTGTAACTTAAATTTGTCAGTCTAAAAAATTATAACATTAAAAAAATCTGAAAAAGCTAGTTTCAGGTATTTTGATATGATTTTGAAACAGAATATGCATTGCAGTTGTTCTTATTCGTGAAATAAATTCTTTTTTAACCTTTATCGACTGTTGCTGCCGACATGTTGGGAACCACTGTCGGAATGAGAATTAATGCTGAAAGGGACTTCGTTCCAGTTTTCCGTATTGTGCGGAAGTAATTCTAGTTTTGATTGAGCCGTATCTAGAAATTTGATTGCACATTTGTGATTCTAATCAATTATGACAGGTTTCTTTTTGCTGTACAATATTATAAGATTTAGTCCTGAGAATATTATCCATTATCCGATGCCATCTTTTATCTGTAAACACGTGCCACTTCTGAGCTGATAATCGTCTTCACGTACCACAGAGTTACGCCTTTAGTTTAAGATAAATGTTGGTAAATCTTCTTTAATGGTATATTTTCCCCGCTGGTAAATTTCTGTCCCGAGCACAGTTTCCATTGCTTGATACTGCTTCACTCAGAACACCAGAAAATGTTTGTTTTTTACTGTTTCCTTCAGTCAGAATAATACATTTATATTTCGACTTACAAATCTTTGGGGCCTTTTTTTTCGTATCCATTACACACCATTCAGCATGGTGTGCTTTGGTGGTTAGCAGGATTCACGACCCATCAGTACATGGGTTCGATCGGGACCGCGACATTTAACGCTCCTGCTGTGACCCCTTTTTTTGCGAGATGATAATGAAAGTGGAGTAATTGTTGTGATGCCACTGAGAAACCGGGGAAAACCCCGGAAGAAACCTCCTTGATGCCTGGACCACGGCCTTGCCCAACACAAGTTAAAAATCTGAGCACCGCCGGGAATCGAACCCGGGACCCCAGGATTACAAGCCCAGCGTTCTAACCGTGGCGGTTAGGGCCTCTTAACCTTGTCATAGCCCAGCGCCTCAGAATTTCAAAGTCCAGTCCTAGATTACCCTCAGACAAAAGCAATTTACAAGTGTGCAATCACTTTTCCACGAGACTGTACTTCAAAACTGTGTACTACCATATTAACCTTAATATAATGCACAGTTTTTACTCTACAACTCCCAAAAGACTACGCATTAATTCACACAAACGTAATTGCGTTATATTTTTTCAGAAATTGTTTAATTGTATATAAAAACTAGTAAATTAATGTTTTAAAATTGAGGTGTGCATTATAGTCGAGGTTCATTAAATAAATACGGTATTGCGCATGATTGCACGCGCGCATGTTGGTGCATGCGACACATTTTGCATGTGGAACGTAGCTGTTACCTTGGTTAAACAATTGCTGTTCTCTTGCCCCCACTCATGCTGCTTTCTTGTAGCCAAATTGGAAACCTAGGACGATGTTTAAGGTATGAATGTTGAAATTTCAGCCATTCTTTTGTGTTGTTTTAAAGGTTATAGTTTGTTTATTGTAGCACTCGATGTTGAATTTTAAGTCGTCTAGAATTCAATTTATAATTGTTTATGCAATTGATTTTACTTTGTAAACATTAATTAAGAATGTCAGCTTCTTCAGGAACAATTAAAATGTGTATCAGTTTATCATAAATTTTACTACAGGTAGCCCTCGATTTGCGCCGGTTCAGAATCACGCCGATTTTGAAACCAGCAAGTCAAAAAGTGAAAAAATATATTTTACTATTATTTATAACGTTTTACAATGTATCTTATACTAAATCGTAATTCTTACATCGCTGATTTTGAATAAAAATTATAAATACAGTCATCTCTGCAGTTACGTATGTTTCGTTAACGCGAATTTGCTCCAATGAGATCGATGAATCGGTAAAAGCTGTTTGTGAAACGCAAAATTTTGCATATGCGAGTTTGATCTTATGCATTTTCATTTCTGGCGCTTTTAAACTTTCAAAGGATTAATTTAATCTCTGCGGAGGTACCGGGTTTATTTTTACTACGCGTTTTTCTATAGGTCGGCGTCGTACATGAATGCAACTATCGCGGGGACCAACGAATTGCCGATTGTAAGCGTATAAAACATTTTTTAAATTCCCTTTATTTTATTTACGTTATTTCAGAGCTTTAAATATAATGCCATTATATTACTCGTCAATATTTGGGTGCTGGGAACGCATGTCATTGACTTCCCATTGATTTACATTATAAAAGAGTTTCAATTTACGCCGGTTCGTCCAGGAACGCATCCCCGGCGTAAATCGAGGGCTACCTGTATTCAAAGACCATTATTTAAGAAGATAAGTGCCACTTGCTCTTTGTAGAAGCCAGAAAACTAATTTTTAACCTTTATCTTATGGAAATAGGGGTTTAAATCGTAGTAGTACAGTCCTTCTGCCTGGTTTTTATCTAAAATCTTAACGATTAGCATTTACGCCGTGACCCAAGGCCATAAGACGTGATGCACAGCCAATAAAGGTTAATGCTTGTATAATGTGGTTCAAAAATTCAACACAGAGAGCTACAAATACGTAATTTATATGGTGTCCATGCATTTTCATAAATATCCTGTGTTATAAATCTTTGGACAATGATTGTGTTCATTGCGTATCTTCAACAAAGTTAATGTTATGATTCTCTGAAGGTTCGAGACAGCGGTTGATTCATTATAACTGTGTTGGGAATTGCCCATTGTTGAACGTGTATTTGATGTACGTAATATTTCTACTATTATTCTTGGGTGTTTGGTTATTATATTAACAGATCGTCTTCTATGTTAAAATTCTTGTAGAAATTGATATCAAACCTGGGACTTTCTGAATGTAAGCGAATACACCACTTACTTCGCATACACACACAATGGGGTTCTAATTATTAATGTTTGTCGTGCTGATGTAGTTATATTAAGGGAAAAATATTTGTCTTTAACTCATTGACGTATAACGAGACATACGCCTGTTATTAATGTAAAAGTCACATGTAGGAAATAGCAGATGTACCCATCAGGAAGAGTGGATCATGTCAGAAATCCCCAAAATATCACGAGAAACCATAATAAAAATTGTAACAATGGCTCAGCCGTTGAAGTTCGTACGTTTTTCCTGAGGTGTAATAACTTGAAAGCGGAACAGTGAAATAAATGTTCTGCCAAGGAACAGCATTGTTTCCTTTACATTAGTTTTATAAATGGTTAAAATATTGAAAGTGACATTTGGCACTTTTCAACATTCACACCTGCGTAGTTCCACTGCTGGTATAATAACAACACCACACGTACAATTGCACAGAGCAAGATGGGACCTAGTTGGCACTGCACGTGTGGTACAAGTAGTTGATTCAAATAGTACTACATGTTATGTTTGTGTGCCATCACCTTCACTTGACAAGGAAACAGAAGATATAAATTCATTTTAGGTTAAGTCCACATCTGTGGCAGAAGAAAACACTTATACTTGATATGCGTAACAATGGAACTACGAAAAGATTTATTATGTTCGTAAATGACATATTATGCCGGCTTAATTTTTTACAACAATCAAACCTGGTTAATTCAGATAAGTGATCGGCTGCAGACTGAAAGACCAAGGTTTAATACCGGGATATAGTATAGAATTTACGACAATCACGTTTTATGTCATGTTCATTTTAAACGTTGTTTATAACTTGCATGAAATTGGGAAAGGCGAATACAGCCACAGACTCTATTTTACATAAGAAGGGAAGAATTACGTGATGATTTTTTTACAATTTGCATAGTGTCTTAACAAGTGTGTGAATGGTTATCGTAATACATTTCACTGTACATTCAATAATGATGGAAGCAAGCCCATAGTCTCACAGATTTTCATTAATTAGACTGGGGCTTCATCAAGGCCCACAAATGATACTGGTGGACAGTGGTTGAAATAGCCAAGTTTCCTCCATGGGTAAACAAAATAAAATTTGCACTGTGCCCCAGTCCCCCTGTTGCAATATGACTGCATTGTTACTTCATGTACAAATCATGTTTCATACTAACAGCATTCAGGGATATTTTTATAATCAAATACATTTAATGTTCATGGTTGATGTGTTCTCTTATCAACTACATCTGATGCAATTGTCCCTGTTTTGTCCCATCTTTTTACCACCTTTGTAGACAGAGCATAACCTAACCTAACCTAACCTAACCTTACCTAACTCAACCTAACCTAACTTAACTCAACCTAACCTAACTTAACTTAACCTAACCTAACGTAACCTAACTGTTTAGTTTCAAAATCCAAACATGTGTGAAGAAAACATGTCATCTTTTTATAATGAATATGTTTTTGAATTTTATATAAAATACAGGAAACGATTTTGGGATCTGGCTTGGGGTCATCCCTTGGTAGGCCAGGTAGTCCTGGCCCAAAGGGTGAAACTGGAATAGCTGGAATGCCTGGAGTGCCTGGAGAGAGAGGAGTTCCTGGAAGCAAAGGAGAAAGAGGTGATTCGGGACAGAAAGGACTTAAGGGTGACAGGGTAAGAAGAAACACATGAATGTAACACACGTCACAACGTTATGAAGTGAATAAGTAAGAGTTGTGATTATATCCATAAATGCTTCCAATCTCAAGTATTCTCAGCCATGGCAATATTTGAATGAAGATGTTTGTTGTGAGAAATAAATAATGAATTCAGTGCGTTCATTTTATTGTGGCAGGGACACCAAGGCCCTCAGGGAACTCAAGGTTTCAAAGGAGAACCTGGCTCACCGGGAATAGATGGGTTACCAGGCATTCCAGGGGGAAATGGACGAGATGGAAGCAAAGGGCAGAAAGGTAGCTACAAATTTTGTAGGAGTAATACAGCAAAGGCCCTGCAACTTGGAGTTATTCTGGAAAGGCTGATTTCATCCTAATTTGCAATGAGTCTTTATTGTTCATTGGGAAAGACCAAAAATTCCTTCCGTTCCCTTGTGTAATGCAGGGAAAAATGTAACCTCATTTCTGCTTCATCGCTCGACTACGGTGATGTATCGTTTGTCGTTCTACGTGCCGAGCGATGTTATTACGCACGCGATAACAATTTTGTAGTAAATGAAACCATTACATTTTTAACTCTGAAGTATGTATGATTTTATTTAATGCTTTTCTTTCACACAAAGATTTAAATATTGCTCCGTTTAGGCGCTTGAAGGAATTTGACAGATCACATTCAGACTGCGTGACAAAAGTAACTTCGTCAAAGAATTGTTTGAACAAATTCTAGGTGAAGGAGGTGAGCCTGGGAAACAAGGGCCCCCTGGACCTCCAGGCCCCCCCACACTGCCTTTGTACCATCCGGACGAAGGAGACTTCTCAGGATCAGGAATAGACACAACAGGTAAGTTCAAAATTTTTGTTTTGCAAAGATCGTATACATTGTTTCTGCCGCCACTCCGCACCAAACATTGTGACTCAGTGTTTAGAACTTTTCTTCATATTTCATAGGTCCTGGGTTCAAACCTCAGCCCAGAGACCTGATATCCTTGACTCAGGTTTTTCACTGTTTTTTTCAGTCCCTGGAGGCGATTGACAGAACCACCCATTACCACATCCTTTCAAATTTGTTATTTATTAATCATCTTCTCATTCAATGCTACATATTCTGAACCAGTGTCAGCATCTTTAAATAAACAACTAAATAAATATAGACACCAATATGCAGTTTGCTCAACAGACAGAAACTTTGGTTGCTTTAAATAAATATTTTGGTAAAACGTAAACGAATGTCAGAGTTCTGCAAATGTTTTTATCAAAGTCATCTAAAAAAGAATTATATAATTTAATGTGCTATAAGGGTCTATCTCCCACCCAGATTAATTTTGCAGTGAAATCCCTGTTTAGTAATTTTCAGATCAAAGTTTTTCCTCATTTCTCAGTTTCCTTTCCAAAATTCCTGTTATCCGAGTATTAAATTCTTTTTATTTAAGATTCTCCTCCATCTTGTGTTTAGAAACATGTGAATGATCTTATATTAAAAAAATACATCTTTTTTGGAACTTCGTTACATTAAATGGGCTACAGTTTGATGTCTGCGCAGACAAGATATGGTACGACACTGATAAAAACTCTAAAACTGGTACGTAAAAAAGCAGTCATGCCACGTTAACCAATGATTTACATTTACACCTCATACATGTCGAAGCATGAATAAATGCGGCACGTGGGATACCGTCCTTTCACTACGAACATATGTTCCTTCTGTTTTATCAGGACAAGGACTACTTCTGAAGGGAGACAAAGGTGATTTAGGCTTGGAAGGTGAGAAAGGAGACACCGGGCCCAAAGGCGAGAAAGGAGACAGAGGCGGCAGTGGATTGCCGGGTATTCCGGGAGCCAATGGCATGCAGGTGTGTACCAACAGGAGCTGTGCTCCCTGGACCAATCTTCTGCCTAGCCCATCAAATTCCTAATTCTCTTCACTTCACTCCATAGGATTGACTGCCGTCTAAAAATTAGGCTTACCCGTCTGTTTCTTAACTCTCGAGGTATAATGGTCTTTCCATATTTTCTGCATACTACCAGGACCTCTTCATCCCAGTGATTTATATTTTCTTCTTCTTCTTCTATGGCTCTCTGGTCCGTATTCGGTCCTATCCTCCGCTGCTCTGTTAGGTCTGTCCGAGGCTTTGATCGAGGTTTCGAAACATCTTCCATTTTACGGTGCAAGGTTGTTAGCCTTGCGACCAACCCCCAACCTGGAGGACCAGGGTACCTGTCTTAGTCTGACCTCTCCCCCTCGACCAATCTGGCTAGGGAGGCCCTACCAGTAGCTATGCTACCGCCAGCATAGCTCTTGGGGTCACTGAGGTACTCAAGCCCCACCACCAAGACAAGGTACAGGTACCATTAAGTGGGGGATTTATATTTTAGTTCTTACTTTATTTCAGATCCATTTTAATATGAGCCTTTCATGTACACGTAGTTTCCCAATTTGTATCCCCCGTCACATTTTCCAATTAAAATTTTTGTACGAATTTCTCATTTCTAACGTGTGTCCCATTCAATGTACAAATTATGTCAACTCTTCGGTGCGTAATTTTCATTGCCTCGTCTTGCAAATTAATCTGTGTGATATATCACGTCTTACTCTTGAAGTATCCTATTTATAATTTTGAGTTTGTTTTGTTCATTGCAGGGATCAGCAGGTGAAAAGGGAGAACCAGGAGAGATAGGATCTCTAGGTTCAGCGGGTCCTCCTGGCATGAAGGGTGAAAGAGGAGAAAGAGGCCCTCCTGGACCTACGACAATCCCCGGTGTGGATGGAGAGTACATCACAGTCAAAGGAGAAAAGGGAGATCACGGAAAGAGAGGTCGAAGGGGGAAAGCGGGACCACCGGGGCCACAGGGTCCTCCTGGGAAACCAGGGACAGTGGGAGAAATGGGGATGCCAGGATGGATGGTAAGATCATTACTGCAGCCCTTACAATTTTTAAACCCTTGAAACGTAACATTTGTGGCCATTGTATAACATTACACCCAGATCAAACATCATCATAAAATTCTGTATGCAGCGTGCTATGAATGGGTATGTTCAAAAATTCACAGGTAACAATTTTTCACACATATTTAAAAAAGGGGGGGGGGAAGGTACTGTAAATAAACAAAGACAAATGTAACTGGGCACCACTGTAAAACAATGTTAAATCTAAAATGATTTTTTTTTTCTTTCTGCAATCCAAGCAATTAAAGGTAAGTATGTTCCACTCTTCATGCATAATATTCTCGGAATAAGTTTAACTTAGTATGTTAGGTTTTGTCAGGAATTATACCATTATTAGGCTACTTTCCTTTTTTAAGGAAAGGAGATCAGAGTTCTGTCTGTGTGTGTGTCTCACACCCTAAACCATTTTAAACCGCATTCGCTACAAGAATACGCTGATACATTATCTTCCAAGAATGTGGCGGAATTGCTTTTACAGTTGTGATTTATCCTTTATTATGTGAATTTACGGAATGATATAAGGAACGTGTTTACTCTCTCTCCCTGTGCCGTCACCTTGTAATTTAATTTCTTTCTCATTATTTCCTATGACTCATAGACATTATTTTTCTATAGAAATATACTTACTGGTTACCAAGCGTTGTGGCCTTACGCATTTCCATCATATATTTTAGGGCTCTCCGGGGCGACCTGGAGTTCCTGGTCTTCCTGGTCTTAAAGGCGAGAGAGGTGAACCAGGAGAACTACCATTTAGCATTATGGTAAGTTTTACTATGCGCATTACTAGTTGCAGTATTCTTTTTCCTGCTCGCAGATTGGTCAGTAATTCTCCTTCATTTTGGAAGAATTTTAGTCCATTGAAAAAATGCTGTATGATGTCATAGCTTGGTGAACGTCACGGTTACGAGTAAAACTCCGCTAATTATTCAATTATAAGGAGAATGATTACAATGTTTTGTGTTATTATATTTCAGTCTAAAGGTGAAAAGGGAGACAAAGGTGAAAGAGGTCACCCTGGAATTGGGCTTGTTGGTCCACCAGGTCCTCCTGGCTTACCAGGTCCAGTGACACACAGCGAACTTGATACGAATACCAAGTACATTCCAGTGCCTGGACCTCCAGGACCTCCAGGAAATCCAGTAAGTGGCAATGGTCTGAATATATCAGATAAATCCTTATACCTCCAAATTATTTTCACTGTTTCTCCTCCATCTATCAAACTGTTATCAGATTTGTATGTATGTACCTTCGGAAATCAAGGATAAATGAAGAGTTAGAGAGAAAATGTATGTGACTCTGATCAAGTCTCAGACTATGTCCAGATATAAAGCGAAACAGCATAGCCCTTGTTTATGAATCTGCTCAAATCTGTCTTTATTATGCTTCCAATTTCTAAATACAATTTTGTGTTTAATCTTTGCTGTATTACAGGTGTACTCTATACTTATTTATTTATTATTAACTGCAAATGCGTTTTTACCCAGTGGCAGTGGTGCTACAATAAGACACAACAAAACAATTATTATCATTGAGTGTTCTGTCTGACGACAGGTCCATTGCTCTGCCCAAAAAGAGTTCGCCAGTTTTCCCTATTCTCAGCTTCTCATTTTAACTCCTGGAACTTCATCTTCTTCCTTGTTTCAGATCGTCGGTTAGGTGCATCAGTCTTCTTCCCAGTCCTCGCTTTCCTTCAACCTGGCCTTCGATGATATCACTCAGTAATCCATTCCTTCTCATAATATGTCCCAGCCAGTTAGCTTTCCTTCATGTAATCGCCTGCAGAATGTTTCTTTGAACAAAACAATAAGACACAAAAAACATAAGACACAACAAAACAATAAGACACAAAAACATAAGACACAACAAAACAATAAGACACAACAAAACAATAAGACACAAAAAACATAAGACACAACAAAACAATAAGACACAAAAAACATAAGACACAACAAAACAATGAGACAACTTGAAGAGAACTCAAAATAGCTTTATTTACACATTCATCTGTTATATGAAACACATAGATCACTGCCTCAGAAGTGTGAAGTATTATGTTTCTTATAAAAAGGTTATAAGTTAAAAAAAAAATTGAAGTATAGTGTATAAAATATTTTATATAATTTTACTCACATTGTGGTACTGAACATGAATCAACAAACACTTATAAAGCTTAAATATACCCAAGAATTTTACACTGGCCTCATGAATTTGATGCATCAGTGAATCCATTTTATTGTCAGCCATTATCAATTCATTGTTCTTTTTCATAACTGTATCTGTTGTACTGTCTGACTGCAGGGCCCCCCTGGTTCCCCAGGTGTGTCTCTGATGGGTCAGAAGGGTGAGCCGGGTGCTCCCGGATCAGGAATTGGTAGAGGCATTTTTGGCGACCCTTTAATGACTGCCCCTCCTTCAGGTTTCACTCGACCAGGTGAGGATACCCGTCGTGACAAATATGTATGAAATATTAACTTCGGATCTTTTCCCCACTGATGAACATTTTTGTTAACGGAGATTAATTTCAAGATTTCCATGATTCCAACTACAGTCACATTAGTAAATTTAAATTTCCATTGCTGTGTTTAAGACATCAAAATGTATTTATTTAAATTTATTGGTCTCCTACATCAAGAAAAAATTTAAATGGAATTGCAAAGGGTTAATTTCATTCACAGTTCTGCCAGAAACCTGTTATGAAGCAATCACTAACATTACATTAAATTTATAAAATGAACACATGGCAAATTTATGCATTCTTTGCATAGTAAGTGCATACAGGTTAGGCACATTGGGGAGGTCATATCTATTTGTGTTAATCTGCATATTGCAGCCCTGAACCTATTTGCCATAGTTCAAAGAAATTTGGTCTGTTTCGGTCAGTTCAAATTTAATTTTTCTCAAAAACAGTCTTTTGTACGAGAAATTTGTATCCATGGTTGTGACAGAAAATGTGGATGTAATTAAGGTGTACAACTTTATTTCAAACATTTTTTGACGTGGTGAATATTTAATAAAATACGAAAAAACAAACAAAAAAAACAATACTTTATGACAACACTACAGTGTTATTAACTTTACAACACTGATAGTCATTATTAAGATCAGGGTCGAATGTCGTAAATGTCTTTCATTGTGTATTCAGGTTTTAAGTACATAATGTGTTTATTAATTCACTTTAATGCTGAAAAGAGGTTTCTGGCTGTATGAGAAAATCAATTTATTTCTAAAATAATAGACTTCTGTCTGCAGTAATGAACTTCAAGGTCAGTAGGATGTTAAAAATATGTTGCTTGAAGGTAAATGCCATTAACATCTTTTGTACCTTGTTACATCACTAACAGACTCTGGTATGTCTTATTATACCTTCATTTGTTTGCTTTTACTGCGGCTTAAGGAAGTGTACGTGGAAGTTTGGAAGAAGTTAAGGCTCTGAGAGAATTGATGCAGCTCAAGGATTTAAAGGAAAACTTAGGTAACATGGGTCAGTTCATGAAGAAATCACTCGTCTAAGATTAACATACAGCATATATACATATACATACAGTATATATATTTAGTCCTTCTTAATGAAAGACTGACCGCCACGGTGTTCTAACGGTTAGAACGCTGGCCTTGTAATCCTGGGGTCTCAGGTTAGATTCCCGGCGGTGCCAGAATTTATAACTTGTGTTGGGCAAGGCCGTGGTCTATTCAACATGGATTTTTCCTCCGGGGGCTTCCCCGGTTTTTCCGTGGCATCCCAACAATTACTCCATTCTCACACAGAAGAAGGCAATAGCAAACCACTTCTGTATCACCTGCCTAAAAAACATATGAGCAGGTCCCAGTCTGAGAAAAGGATGGAAGGATCCTGTTCATAATGTCGCCAACCTCCTGTAAGGAGATGGCGTAATAAAGAAGAAGAATGAAAGACTGACGATGACAGGTTGACTGTAAAACGTGAAACGAGATCAGTCATTACAAGATGTTCCATTTGTTTTTAAGCAAATGCTACAGTTAGGTCAAGGAAAAATATGTAAAGAAGTACTTACACTGGCAAGTTATTGAATCACTTACAATTTATCTTATTGTGAGTGTACATTCAACTTCCTGTTAATAAAGCAAATGAAATTCTTTGGGAAACCTTTTGAGAAATGATCACAAAACTATGAAAATGATGGATCTTAAGGAAACAGGTCAGTGAATAGAAGGTAAATGAACTCGGCTTACAAATGTGTCCATCGAAAAGCTTTGATATTAGTAGCCGTGAACATCGAGACTCTACTAGAAGAATTTTAAATATCTTACTTAATGTTAAAAGCATCACGCAAAGTTGTCTCTGACATATTTTTTCTTAATTATTTTAATATAATATTGAATTTCACTGTAATTTACAGAACACAATTTAATCTGTGATTAAACGTGTCCTAGGTTCGTCTGGAACTTTTGGATCATCTGGGAAATCTTATCCCACGGACAACGGACCGACTAAAATAGTTCCAGGTGCTGTCACTTTTCAGAACGCGGAGGCCATGACCAAAGTAAGTAGACTTTCAGGTCTTCTTGAGGATATATTAAACACGGTATGTCTAGAAGAATGTCTTTCCTGGAACGATTTAGTGATGAGAAGGTGAACATTTACAGTAATGGATTTTTACATCTCTTTCGGATCCTGTTCCTTCGAAATGGATGACCGTGATACAGGTATAAAGAGATAAATTAAGAAAGTTGTTGAAGAATTCCTACTATTATGTATCGTCTTGTTATAGATGTCTTCAGTAAGCCCAGTTGGGACTCTGGCATACATAATTGATGAAGAAGCACTTCTGGTCAGAGTCAACAGTGGTTGGCAGTATATTGCGGTAAGCTATGCTCTTTTGTTTGCACTGTGAACATTGACAGAGTAGGATAAGTCACATCTTCTTCTATGGCTCTCTGGTCCGTGTTCAGTCCATGGCGTCCTCAATTCTCCTCTTCCGTTCGGTCCTCTGTTAGGTCTGTCTGTCCGAGGCTTTGATCGAGGTTTCAAAACATCTTCCTTTTTACGGTGCAAGGTTGTTAGCCTTGCGACCAACCCCCAACCTGGAGGACCAGGGTGCCTGTCTTAGTCTGACCTCTCCCCCTCGACCAATCTGGCTAGGGAGGCCCTACCAGTAGCTATGCTACCGCCAGCATAGCTCTTGGGGTCAAGCCCCCACCACCACGACAAGGTGCAGGTACCATTAAGTGGGAGGGATAAGTCATTTGGATAGAACAAATTCCCAGATGGATTCTGCGGTATAAGCCAGGATGCCAAGACTGAGGCCAGACCTTGAAAAGGATGAAATGAGTTTGTGAGGTCAAAACATGCTCGAGTGCACATTACAAGTAATGAAAACAAGAAAACTATATTGATATAGCCATGTAAAACATTCAGTGACATTCACTGACTCTTTGCTAGTACATGAATAAAGATTAATGGAAGTTTTCTTTCAGTTGGGAGGTCTTCTGCCAATCACAACACAGCCTCCACCAACAACAACGCCGCAGTCTGTTAAACCTCCATTTGAAGCTTCCAATTTAATCAACACTAAACCTGTCCCAGTAGAAGGGCCCAGTGTAAGTAAAAATCTTATTCTTGACCTTCCATGAAATGAACTAAGATTAAAGGCTCGTGATAAATTATTGTTTTGAAATTAAGATAAATTAATTCAATCCATATCATTGCACCCATTTTCTTGAATGTTTGTTATATGTGAATAAAGTATGCAAGCCTCATTACATTTTTTAACAAAGAATTAAATCGTATTCTAATTCTGAAATGTCTTATTTATTCTTTAATTACATATCATCAGAAAATGAAATAAATAATTACCAGATGTATTAAATTTTTCATGCATTTCAAAGTGGTATCCAAGAATGGTATGTATATAATGAAATTATATTAATCGGTTACGATTAAAGAACATGAATAGGTTAGTAACCAGTTGTACAACATTCTTCTTCTTTAGCACTACGGCCCTTTCAGTGTTATATTGAGAGGGAATTATGATTTTCAACACAAAGATGACAAATGTTTGGTGAAGAATGACCATAATTTAGATTATAAATATATTACTAGTGTGATTGTATAGTTTGTTTTCTGAAATATAATGCAGTTAGGTTTGTAACGTCCCCGGGGGTATGGTATCTTATAACCTATCCTGGCCATTGCAAACCTTTGGCAAATGTGAAATCTATTTACAAGGCGAGAGCATCTGTAAGGTGAATTCCGTTATTCCTAATGGTGGGGCGATCATTAGAGTGATGGTTTGCAGAGGGAATCTGCCATGGTGGTGGCCTGGTACCATTTCCCAAAAATGTTAATGTCTGTCATAAATGAAGATTTACATGGTACTACATACAGATCCGAACAGCAATGAAACCAGGACCCTCTTAATGGGAATCCAATGTCTTATGCTTTCCACATATTCCAGCGACCCATTTTCAAAGGATTGCACCAGTTTAAATTTTCTTAACATGAATAATGATGAGTCCTGGTGAACATGCTGATTTACCGTTATATTCCACGCCTACTGACATGATCTTACGCAACTACGTGACCTTTCAGCTGAGAATGGCTGCCTTGAATGAGCCATGTACAGGAGACATGACAGGTGTAAGGGGAGCAGACTATTCGTGCTATCGAGAGTCTCGACGGGCGGGTCTACGTGGAACATTCAGAGCTTTCCTGTCCTCCAGAGTACAGAACCTGGATTCCATAGTGCGTTTCTCTGACCGAGACCTGCCAGTTGTCAACACCAAGGTAATGTTGAACTGAGGATGTACTCTACCCCTTACCTGGTAAGGTGAGATGAATTTGTGCCAGATTAAATCTTTTCAGGATCTTGAGTCACTTCTACCGTTGAATATTTTCTCTGCCATTAAAATTTGTACGTATATCATCACAAGTCCATCTGCAGCCATATTATTATCTGAAGTTTTTAACCAAATCCCACAAATGGATGTGATCCTGAACCATTTTCTGTCTTCAATAATGATTTGAACAAGGAAGAAAATATTTTGTTATGAGAAAATTAAATACTGAATATTTCTGTATGTTATATCTGACATGCCCCGTAACGAGAATCCTGTATTATTTTTATTTTACATTTTCAGGGTGAAGTCTTGTTCAATTCATGGAAGGACTTGTTCAGTGGTGATGGAGGTTACTTCTCTCAGCAGGCAAGAATATACAGTTTCAGTGGGAAAAATATACTTACCGACTTTGCATGGTAAGAGAAAGGAAGTAGAATTATTTACATTATTCTTAAGTCTATCCAAATATGGTGAGGACCTATGCCCAACCCCCAAGCTGGAGTACCAGCCTTTGACGGATGTCCACCGCCACTTATACCTCGTATTTCCTTCAGTTTCTCCAACCATAAATTTGTTATACATTTCTCGGTTCTCCCATGTGCACTACATGTTCCTTGATTTGATCATATGAAAATCTGGTGGAAAGCACAAATAAAATGTCCTCTACCTGATATTGTGAAGGTGATTACAAGAGCTACATGAGAAACCTATGCATGGGTAGGGTGTAATTTTAAAATGGACAAAGAAATATGATATGATTTTCTCAAGACAGGGTCTAATAGCAGTCTTTTGTGAACACGATAATGACTCTTTTTGTATCTTACAAGCCAATAATTAGTTACTTGACTGATCGACAACCTTTCAAGGAAGTCCCCGCATCATTCTAGACCAGTGGTCCCCAACCTTTTTGTGCCTACGGGCACATTTGAGAGTTCATGAGATCTTGGCAGGCACCAACCAATTAACAAAGCCAAATTTTCTTTTCTCTGGACAAATAAGATATGGACACCAAATAATACGCAAAACAACATGACATTTAATGATACAAGAAACCATGCAATCAAAAATACGTATTTTTGTAAGAACAATTATTATTACTCAAGTGGGAAGTTAGTGTGATGTTTGGCGCTGCATTTCATCGGCCAATTTTTCAAATTTGGGAGTGTAGGATGATGTTACTGCTCGCAAACAATCATCAAGATGGACATCTGTAAGTCGAGATCTGCGCTTTGATTTTATGATGTTCGTGGTTGAATGGCCTTCATTATTCAGTACAACCTCTTTCCGTAACATAGCGGGCACCCAAAAAAAAAGCCTTGGCGCCCGCGGGCACTGCGTTGGGGACCACTGTTCTAAACCATTTGGATGCGCAGAATTCATTTCAGTTGACGTTTTGTTTCTAGGCCACAGAAGATAGTGTGGCATGGTTCTCACCTGCTGGGTGAGAGGGCTATGGATACGTACTGCGATGCGTGGCATTCTGCTAGCACAGATAAAGTAGGCCTTGCCTCTTCATTGCTCAAGAATAAACTTTTGGATCAAGAGCGATTCTCCTGCAACAATAGGTTTGCAGTCCTATGCATTGAAGCCACAAGTCAGTTCTCACGGAGGCGACGGCGTAGGAATGCCGACGAAGACGGAGAGCTTTCAGAAGCGGACTACCAGGCAAAGTTGGAAAATCTCATGACTGATAATGAAGGAAAGTGAATGCACGACTTCCTCCTTTCTTCTCTTTCCATTTCAACATTCTTCTCAAAATGGGCAAAAAATAAACTCCGTGCTATATGTAAGTACCGTAACTCTATTTCGTATGTACTTAAAATGCATCTCAGTGTAACGGAATCGTCTATGATGTTGCGACAGTGGACGATTTATTTAAGTCTGTAATGTAATAAATTAAAAGTTGTACCGATACGAACAAGCCTACCAATAATGAATTGAGATGCCAATTTCATTTCGTTCCTCTCATGCTGTATTGTAACGAATTCTGATTTTGGTAATCTTGTCCCATTGCACAAGTGCATTATCATAACCAAGACTGGCAGAAATTAAGCTATTTGTGTCTCACGATTGATTGGTAAAGAAATAGATCCTATGACTCATTATGAAGGCCTAATTAGAGATGTACTAGTGGTTATGGCATATTAATTTGAAGTTATTGAATGGAAATGTGTAAATTACCGTTGTTACCCCGAAATCCTCTCCAAATAAAAATTAGTTTTTTTGTACTTTATATTCAAACTACAAGAGTGTACGTGCAAAGGCATGAAAGTAATTCTGTTTTGAACAGAACTAAATCAAGTACCGAAGTATTCGATGAGAAGTAATCACATGATGGCAGTTTATGTCGGTCACGATCATCATTCGATGAGGGATGACTACGTATATAGCACGAAAGAATTCGAGCCAAACTGACATTGCGTATAAATAAGTCTGGTGGTAATGGTCATACTCATTGGTGTCATGTGTATACTAAATGATGCACGTTGTAATACCCTATTCAATAATCCGGCCGATTGCACATGTCACGACATATTTGAGAAATAAGCATACGTTGTTGGCATTAACCGAACCTATTTAAAAAGTAACTGGTTATCAATATCAGAAAAAAGATCAACATTTTTGAATGAATGCAGTAAAATATTAAATATTAATCCATTTCATATATATATGAACGATGTATTATGAATGTGAAAATTACGTGGGTTTACCCATGATATTTGTATGTATGTAATTAACTTGTAAGAATCTTCTAGGTCACTATAGATATTTATTACCATGACTGCTTCTTGTATGGAAATATGTTACCACTTCTTCGTGACGATATGCTGGTGGTTCAGACAAGAACTCCTTTGGAAAAGACAAAGTCTGAACTGAATTAAGGAAAGAAAATTACAGAGAAGGGCTCTATATCACAAATAGGGCAGTTTTACTTTAAACGGTGCGGTGTGTGGTTGAATTTGTATGTTTGGTGTATTTATTTGTGATATACGTATTTGCACAGATTTACAAAACATAGTTCTGATCCACATTTGTGTTCTTTTTATAGTGTATATTTTATTTATGACTTAAAAGAAATGATATCATTCTGTAGTAAATGTGTGTATTATATGCTGAGCCATCTATGTACGTATATAATGTAAATGTACTCTAATTTAATTTATAATATTTACTGAATGTGTTCAGCATATTAATAGGAAAGAAATTGTAAGAGGAAAATGCAGTATGAGGGTGAATGCTTTTATGTTTGTTCTTTTAAAATAAAATCACAAATTATTGTCTGTTCAATACAGTGCAGTGTCTTGTTTATGGACAATTTCCCATCATGAAATAATTGTGCACTACCACTTTGTTTTATGAAGTTTTCAATTTATAAATTTAGAAACTAACACCTCTTTTAATTGCAAGCATTTTGATTCCATCTCATTTACTTTGGTTTAAAAATATTCTATTTTTTTGTTATTTTTCTTTTATGGTATGGGAATATGATATTACAAGGCTGCTGGTTAGACTTTGTGAGATTTCAGGTTCACACAGTGGTGAGTACAAAGATGGCAGTCTTCTAGGATGTTACACCATGCAGTCTGATAGAAGTTAATCAATATTTCAGAGATGCATACTTTCCCCATCATCAGGATGCCACACTGTCTTCAGTTATGTATGTTTAAGTAATTGCAAGAATGAATGACAGCATCATTGATCACTGATTGCTGTCTCACTGCTAGAACATTTGAGATATGGATTTGAACCCCACCTGAGGCTTATGTATGTGTCCACATTTTTCTGTCTAAGGACTTGTACTAAATGTCTAATGGGTAATTCTGAACTGGATCAAGCCAGAAGGCTTAATCAATAAAAGCTAAGGAGTAATAATATTAGTGTCCATGACCACTATATTATCATAGAAACTCTGGTAGTCATGGCAACACCACAGCATTATTTTATGGTAAAGACACAGGTAAATTGTAGCAATTTTTTAGGAAGTTACTTGCCTGCGAGTTGCCTAAAGAAACTGAGAAAAATGATGTGTTACAAGTCGCAAATACTGAGCAAGACATGAGCAGATATATAAATATGGTATGTCCATGCATAATAGTGAAAGGGATGTTAAATGGTGGTGTAAAAGTGGACTGTCTCTTGCCTTCAACATGGTTCTAGTCGCCTACGAATTGTCCTAGCGACTCACGGTATTGAAAAGAGTTACATAACCTAAGAAATATGCATGCAGCCTTATGCTGCAAACATAGCAGGGGATAACAACAAAGTAGTTTATGTGAACACATAATCTCCAATTTTTATGTTTCATTCCGTCCTACATACGTTTCAGTATGCTGGTCGATACACAATATAAATAACAACATAGTGCCATTATCAAGTGTTTATTGTTATAGGCATTCAAGAATGAAAAGGAACAAACTGAACACAGAAAACAACATCACTGCAAGCCGAACATTTATGATTGGATCTAAATACTTGTTTCATCGCAAAATACTGACCTACACACCTGCCTGATAATAGGATATAAATATTATTCCACACAGGTTAGTTTACTCCGAGCCTGACATTCAGTAACAGAATGAATTAGATGGCAGTGGTTGAAGAGCAAATGTCACGTGCTGCTATCTGTGAGGGTTTTCTATATTCGCATACCATCATGGTACACGAACGGTTTAGGTGCCTGTGATTTGAGTCGGCAATGGCGGCTGTGATGAGGGTCGTGTGTTTTGTGTGGTGATATGTGCTTATCATTTTTGGATTATTCGATATGAATATCTCAATTCGGTGAGATTGGGATACATCGTACATTGAAATTGTTTTACATGAAGCATGAACTGTCAAGTGGATAAGACTTCTAGTAACTCGTCTTCGAAAACTAAGGATGGTGAGCTTTCGTGATTTTGCAACTTCAAAATAATGTAGTCTTATGACGTGATTGAGTAATTTGACGTTTCAGTATGCATGTAACCTGTGTATTGACAACTTCTCAGAGTTATGTACTTTTCATGGGAGTTAGAATTACTATTTATATAAAAACGTTAAATGTGAAGTCCTAAGTAGGCTAAATCTTATATGGTTTCTTAAAAGTAGCTCAACCGACCAAAACTAACCTGACACAGCCTGAGACATTGAAAGTAAATTATCAGAAACACTTCGAAAATCATACGTGATATTCATTTGCATTTCGGTTTGTTGGACTACGTTTTAACTGTATTTAAACGTGACGACAAATACTATTTATTCTTTTTAGGGATTGCTTTCGTTCTGCCAAGACAGTGCCCGATATAGAATACAGGTATCCATGTTTTTGTAACATTAATTAGACGTTTCTAGTTGTGTTGAGGAAATATAGGACAGTAATGAAACAATGTATTACAAATGTAAGTTATGAATGTGTTGTGTTTGAACAGGCAAAATATGCTGTTCCAGAATAAAACTGCATGAGTATGCGAGTAGACATATTCGGCACATTTTATTTCTTTTTGGCGGTAACTGTTAAGAATCGAGCGGGAATTGCTTTGTCTTCCAAAATGAGGCGATCTGAACATCGATTACATCACCATCTTCTGAGCATCGTTTTGGAAGTTTTTCTTGGTTTATTAATTACGAGAATAATACGACAAGAATATAAATAATTTCACAATTTTATAGAAATGCATTACAAAAGATTAGGTGTTACAGGCGATCTTTTGAACGCGGTAATGAACCTTTTAGGTTCCCATAAATTGAGGGAAATTTCTTGACCAGCTTCTCAAGAAAGACAGTGCTGCAAGGGGTTAGTTAATTAAGTTGTATGGAGGCTAATTTCCTTTGAAGAGGTTCGCTGTTGATGAGCAGGCTTCATTATTGTCTAGGGTAACGTACAGTCAGACTGTTATAATATTTGAGTTTAGACCATTTATCAGATATATTCAATATTTACGCTTGAATATGGCTCCCAGTGTCTGTTTGCTTTTCTCGCGTATATGTTCCATATGATAAGAGTATTTAAATGTGGTGAGATAGTGGCATTTGGGAAACTAGATTACAGTATTTCAGGCGTGGTTATTATTCAAATATCAATTTTATAAATGGTATATAGTGAACGCCATGCGTTTATTGATTCAGTAACACAGTTTACGGGACCCAGATTCATTGTAATTTACCAGCAAAACAAAACAAGTTAGGAAATGTGTACAAAGCGTAACAATTCTGGAGCATCCCCGGAATGGCACCAATGGCTGCATAATTGTCCAGGGGTCAGTGGCATTTGATTGGGCGGGGTGTCTGGTGCCTGATTGACGGGGTGATGACGTCATAACATAAGATTCCCACACGTGGTCACACGCGTCTGGCTGGGTATTCTTCACGTGGGGATAACCTCCCCAAGTGACCTTCACGCATCACACGTGTAGTTCTGTATGTGAAGTGCCTGTTATTGTTTCATTTTAACCAAAATTTGAATGTGTCGATCGGTTTTAGCAAAACTCTGTTCTAGCTTTGAAAGCGCTTGAAGATGAGTTATTTACGTCTGTTAGGTCCTAAGGCTTTTCTGTTGATCGTGACTTGCGCCTTGGGACATGGCCTTTGACCCTGTTCGCATCACACTTTTAGCATGAATCGACATTGAGATGGCAGTGAAACTAAAGATAATAATGGCCGACACTGGGGTCCTATGGCGGGATACCTTCCACTGCCAGTACCAGGTTACCTTACCCTTAAACCACCAGGTCTGTTCAGAAGATTGTGATGACGTAGTATTTTTTTTATCCCACTCTGTGCCAGGATAATCTAAATCAGTGGTATTCAACCTTTGTTCGTGTACCCCCCAGATATAATTTATCTTCAACTTTGTACCCCCAAAGTTGTTGGTGTATAATTCAAGTTACACATAGTATATAATCTATATATAAAATTAATTAAATAAATTACATTACTGATTATTCAGTGTTTATCTTTTTTTTTAAATTTCACGTACCCCCGGGGGTACGCGTACCCCAGGTTGAAAACCACTGGTCTAAATTACTCACCTTTTAAAATCACTCGTTACGAAAATGATAAATTGCAAGAAACTTAGTGAAATGCCTTAAAGTTTTCATAAGTTATAATTCAGAATTTTTATTTATTATAACTAGTGACTGGAATTACTTGTCTCTTTCACGGTGATGGCTAGGTTTACGAAATTTTGTTCAGAGACTATGAACATTTTAAGTCATGATATTTTTGTCCAATTAAAATGGCGTGGTCTCTGTTTATGCTCTGTTTCATGCGTAATACTGCCAGTACTTAATTCTGAATATTTGGTTGTTTCGCCGTGTCCAAAAAGAATGTTTTTCCAAGCAAAGTGGTATCGAACACAGATATTCGTCAGCGTCTGCAAAGTGTAAAAATTAGTGGTTATGACATTTTTGGAACCTCATAATCTGATAGACCTGAGCTCACTTTTTATGATGACTGAGTGACTATTGGACGACTGGAGTTTGTTCCGGCTTTGACTGGGCAGAAATGTTTCATTATGCCACCACGTCCAGACTGGTTCTTCGGTAACAACACGTAATTTTACCGCCTGTATCCTAGCAACCAGCTGTTATGTAGACAGAGAATTTCGTTTGTAATTTTTTCCGCTGAATTATTGCTCCAAGTCGTTCGGATTTTGATGTAGTAAATAAAAATAATTAGTTACTGTCTTTTGTGCACCCGATGATTGAAGTGCCACTAACTAGTGCATAACTTTTGTGATACTACTAAATCTGCAAGAGAAATGGCGCGGGGTCAAGGCCCCAGACACTTTTGACGTCACGAGCTGTAATCTCAACGGGGCTTTCCGGCGAACGCTCCAGAATCGTTACGCCGTGCTTACATTTCCTAACTTGTTTTTGGAGCGTGACTGAATTAATTGCATTATATTTATCAGCAGTGGGCATATCTTGGAAAGCATTTGATCAATAAATGAATTAGGATGACGATCACGTAGGCAGCGACTGAGATTAGATAAGAGTTTTGAGTATTGTCAGTTGCTGAGAAATCAAATTCGTAATCTTTCTTGTTGTCTGGTTAGATTCTTTAATAAATCATGAAAGACGCTTGTGATGTGATGCATAGAATGGGTGTGTATTTCTCAAAGTGTCTTCTTATCCCCGCCATTCATTCCATAATTTTCTCAGCAGATAGTCGATTATCACCAATACCCTTATTATTATTTATTTAGTGTCCTGTCTGACGACAGGTCCATATGAACAGGATTCTTCCATCCTTTTCTCGGACTGGGACCTGTTCATATACGTTCTTGGCAGATGATCCAGAAGTGGTTTGCCATTGCCTTCTTCTGTGTGTGAATGGAGTAATTGTTGGGATGCCACGGAGGAAAACTCCGTGTTGCCTAGACCACGGCCTTGCCCAACACAAGTTCCGGGAATCGAACCCGAGACCCCAGGATTACAAGGCCAGCGTTCTAACCGCTAGACCACCGTGGCTCTAATACCCTTATTATCGACGCTTAATTAATTTTTCCGTTATTACACTCTCGTTAAACGTGTGCCCTGCCCATATGCATAATTTGCCAGTGGGCTCTAAATAAGACTAACTCGTAGAGATAATCAGACGCGTAAATTTACACGCTCGTGTGTTACTCAACCAAGTTCTGCAGATGGTAAAAAAATGCCCGTCAACATAATGCATTAGGTTTAAATTCACTCTTTTGTTTTGTTAGTAAGAAGATATGCAAGTAAAAGATTAAATTTTACGTTGAAAAGACAACCTTGCTTTTTTTTTACATTGTCTGCAGTCTAATAGTGATTTTAATAACCAACCAACACGTCTGTGTTATGTATATCATAAAATATGGGCCCATATAGCACATTTTAAAATCATTTTTCGATGTAGGCAGGTATTTAATGAAATATGGGCTTTTTATGCCAGGCAATGATTAATCTGTGGTGTGGTTGTAACTTACGACGCTGGGTTTAAATCTGAATCAAGGAAAAAGTATATTTCTGCCTGCTGTAAATTAATGTCAAGATCAGTGAGGCTACCCCTCTCGACTTTTGCGTTACGTTCAGTACCATAATGAAATGATACTGTAGTAGCAGATACTGTAAATTCTAGCCGTTTGTCGTGTAATTTTGAGACTGGTCGGTTGTTACTTGCCCATACAAGTGTAAGGCAAATAAATACCTGTAGATTAACGAGGAAATGTTGTGTCGTAGGTCATTAGCACAAAGGCACCGTTATTGTGACTTTTTTTTTAACACGAAGCATTATTTATAACACACCAGTTAAGTCTGTTCGTCTCCGAAAGTACTCAAATAAATTGGTCGGCATTTATCTTCAGGAAGGGGGGGGGGGTGTCTGGCATTGAAATTTGTTTGGTGAATTTAATCTCGTTCCCTTTCCTTCCAGCAAGCCTATAAATCGTACTTTATGTGACGATGAAGTCAAGATCTGCATGTTTTTGTTTATTAGGAAGTCGAAGATGGCCGCCTTGTGCCTGACTACACGGCCATTTTCATACTGCTTGCCGTGAGAATTTTAACTGTCACGTATTAGAAATAAATTTCTCTCTGGTAAAAAATAAAATAATCTATATTCTGTGATGTCTGCGATCATTGTTAACCGAACTGGTCCGTCGAGTGGGTAGCATTTCTTCGTATTCCAGAGGCCCAGTGTTCAAATTCTGGCCCGAAAACCGACTGTCCTAATTGAGGTATTCGTCGTTTTCCTCAGTAGCTCCTTAAATTAGGTCAAGATTTTTTTATAGCAGTCTTGTCATGGAGAATGAGATGGGCGGGTCATGTAGCGCGCATGGATGGGACAAGAGGTGTGCACCGGGTACTGGTTGGGAAGCCTGAGGGGAAGAGACCGCTGGGGAGACCTAGACGTAGATGGGAGGATAATCTCAGGCGGGATCTATGGGAGATAGGAGTTGAAGGAGACTGGATTTTGTTGGTCCAGGACAGGGTCCGGTGGAGGGGTTTGATTAATTCGGTGATGAACCTTCGGATTCCGTCAGCCGTCTAGTTGGTTAGTGACTTAGTCTTGTCATGGAGCAGTGTTTCTCAGCCGGTCTTCTAATTTCTTGGGGAGCTGGTCTAAGGGATAAGGGTCGGATAGAACTGGCTTGGGATCGTCGCCATGGCTAGCTTTCGTGTACAATTTTTTTTCCGAAGACAACGATAATATTTCAGGGCAACATGAAGCTCTCACACAACATTAATTTTTTATTAATATCACTGAAATTCAGAGATTAATTATGTATGCTGCTGGATGGGTGTTTCGGCGGCGGGCCTTGTGTGTTGATGCTGTGGTTAGTAAAGTAGATCTACGCCAACGTGTTACCTTTATCCAGCCCTGTCTCTTGTGATTTGCTTGATTAATGAATCTGGCTGTGCAGGGGTAGCGATTACTAACCGTTTCAGCAGAGCAAGGCTAGTATTAACGCAGTTTCTGGTTGCGTAGTCGTTTGGGACGTGTTTTCGTTCTGTGTTTTTCGACGTAACTGCTCGTGCGATAGACACGTGGCATGTTTCGCAACCAAAGTGTTTAGTTCGGAGCAGATTAATTAATTAATATTCATTTTTTAAAAAAAATTGTGATGTAATATGTTACACGAGGGATGACGAACTTTTTTGCTTAGAGGTGCCAGGCTTTACGTACGAATATTCCAGCCATCCAACGTTGCTTCTGGTGGGTGGTGATAGTTACTTCTTTGATGCTGCCGTATGGTAGCCTTGCGAACTTATGAGGTGGGAAAACATAATAATATTCAGTTCTTGGTCTTGAAGTTTTCAGGGATGAAACATCTGCTGTTGATAATATACAACACCTACAAGTGGGTGTTTATGAAATGCACCAGCGTAATATGACCTGTCAGAGTTTACGAGAATGATCGTTTCTGTGTGGAACAGTACAGAGTTCGTTGCAGAATTATCCTTGCAGATCATATTGAAAATTACGAAATTACAGTAAATTAAACGATAAAACATTTTCATGGTGACTGAGCCCGGATTCCTGTAAAACGCACCCACACAAAGGCGACCTTCCGACATCAGACCCCCGCCATAGGCGCCACAAAAGCATTTTTTCACATTTCGTGCTGGAAGAATTGCCACCGTCATGACTTTTTTTTTCCCTCGTCGCATTTATACAGTCAAGCGAAACGGACATTGGCTATTATATTAGGAGTAGAATGTAGGAGTTACAGATTTTATACCCCTGATCCATAGCGTGCGAATGTTCTGTGACTAATTATCAGAGAGAGAGAGAGAGGCTGTGATTCTGTCTCTTCCCCCCTTTGCCCGTCGCCTCCCACATAATTTGTCGTACATCTTCATTTTTTATGAAGTTTGTTCGATAACCCGAACACTGTTTGTATATCACGATACAAAACAGATTAAACGTTACATAGGCCATTGTTATTCGAACGTGACATTACAAATTGAGCGTTGTGATTTGCGTACTAAATGCGCAGTTTTGATGTGTGAAATACAGGCGGGTGGCGGAATGTTTCCAGAACGTACACGTGGAGAGATGAATTAACCTGAATACGGAGAGAGATCTATCTCGTAATATGGAAGGCATGCGTGTGTCTTGAAGCGATTAATTCAACTTCCTGTTTGCGTCATATTACGACTTAGTGTATAACCTAACCCAGTTCCTTCCTTTTACGAAGCAGGACTACCAGCTGCTCATTCGAGAGTATTCCTACTGGAGGCAGATCTAAAAATATAGGCAAGTCTAATTTAATATGTTAACTTGAGAATGCAATTTGTTATGTAAACTTTTCACGGAGCGAAAATTATGTTTATACAACGCAAATTCATTAAATGGCAAGTTGTACCATGTCGTAAATGCCAAACTTCGTCTTTGCACTCGACTTCGGAATGTCGCCACCTTTGTTTGGGATTTTCGACCTTTTGAAATCGTCATTGGTGACGTACTTTTCAATGTGAAATAAATTAATTTTCATTTTAATCAGAAGGGCGTTCTCTTTCTTTCTTAAATTACATTCTGTAGGATTCATCTCTTAAAACTTTTCCTACCAAACTGTCATTCTGACTTTCACGTGGTGTACCCGGTTCATACTAACGAGGTTCTGGGTACCGAGTCCCATCAGTATAGAGAAAATACCATATCAGTTGGCAACCTCACTGCCGAGCTTACTTCTATCTGTCTAGCAATCAATTTAACGGGACTTCCAACTCCTTCGACTCTTTAAAAGCCCAGTGGTAATTATATTTACCACGTATTTTAACATCCAATAACTGTACATTTTGCCCACAAAAAGTCTTTCGTATGATTGCCAGAATAAACAACTATTACCTTCTTAAACAGCGTTAATCACTTGATCGCTGTAATGGTGAAGTGTGGTGTTTTCTTCGCGGTACGGCCTGAATTTGTAAATATTTATTAGCTGAGCTTCGGGCTTTAAAGGGTTAAATATAAACTTACTAATATTAATAGAAGCTTGCAAAAATTACCATTGGCATTTAAGAAAACAACTTGTTGAATTATGTATTAGTATAATTAAATTTTACAATTTTTGTTCGAATCGTTTTAGATATGTAACAAAACAATTTGTGACTCAGTGCGTTATGAGGAATGTAGTGCGATTAGCTACACAGCAATAATTTCTATCTATATTAAAGGAACACGAAGACTAGTGACGTATGCAAAATCGAAGGGAACAAATTTGCGAAATGTTTGCACCCGAATTGTTGAAAATAAGTCACGTGTTTGGCGCTAAATATTCGGACTTATACTTAACGGAGAACATGTACGAAGGACGTGTTTATCCGCGGTTGAGCATTCTGCCTTTGTACATGGGATTTCATATAGTTTATTGACACACGACTGCAGTAATCAGCTCGTGCCTCTGTTATCTGCATCGTCTGAAAATACTGTAAACCATGTCAGAACTGGAAGGAGACTTGGTTTGTGTTCGTCCCTCAACTTCCGGTGGTAGCTGCTGTGGTTGCCTGTGTAGCCAATGATTTGTGTGAGTGGAAGAGCGGATTACGTTCGTAATGTACATTTTCTAGGAAGAGATAAAAAAGTTTCACATAAATGGCGAAAGTTATGCAGTTCTAGTGCCTAAATTAAATTAAAGGAGTACATAGAAGTCTCTGCAACTAGTTGTATATTAACAGATGATTCAATTCAATTCAATTCATTTTATTTACCATGATAATAATAATAATAATAATAATAATCGGGTACATGGAAGTACATACCCCATAAAGTGGTGAATAGATGGGATATAATAATAATAATAATAATAATAATAATTAAATGATGATCATGGAGCTTGTGACTCCACGACCTGTCATTTGCATCTTGTTCTCGACATGGGTGACAGTGGAAGTTAACCCTTTAAAGTTTAGTGGTAAATATCTGTCCCACCTGCTTGTCAGTCTGTAAGAATAATAGCAGTGGTACTGCGGGAAGCCACCGAGGCGACCTGAACGACATGACCACTATCCTGCCTGTGGCGACCAAGCCTCGAGTGGGATTCGAACCCACAATCCTAATGTTCGAGCCGTATAAGACAGTTTATGCGTTAAACCTCAAACCGCCAGCCAGATTAATCCATTCCCTCTCACTCTGTGCAAGACGTTTCAAGTTCAGGGCTAAATATGGAGACAGTATGTTCCACCGAAACTTATTGTATCTACCTGTGAGTCTAGACGGCGTCACAACCCAGAAGAACGTCCGTCAGCATCCTCACCGCCTCGAGGACCTCAGATCTCATATATCAGTTTGTCTTTCTTACGTAAAACTTACAAAAATTTACGTAGTGACATGCGCAGTTCTTACATTTGTAGCATTTCTCAACCGATGTGTAGCGACTTGAATCTAATTGGTATCCAACGTCAGCAATTCCATCCATTGCCTTTCTACACATTTAAAATAGTTTAGGAAGCGTGGAAACGGCAGTGGGAGATACAGTTGAGTGTGTTTTGTCATGCCATCGGCATGCATTACTGTTTATTCGTAAAATTGTTGCTCGCCCTAAATATTTTCGCATTCCTTTACGTTTACTACATATCACGCCCTTTCAGCATTAAAGTTTTTTTTTAAATCTTAACATTGCGTTTTGGATGGTTATTTTCCTATCACAGCGGCCGCATTGAGGAAGGGTCGGATTTTGCCCATTCGAAAACTGGGCCATGGATTATAATCCGACCTGAGGCACGCTTCCTCCGAAGAGTCCTACCAAATGTCGAGGAAGGTTCGAGAATCTGGCAGAAAAATTATCCAGAAATACCAAGTGTTATGGTCGGTTACAGCGCCCATGAAGTAATAGTTTACGTTTCGACTAATAATTACTCCTTTTTTTCCCTTATTAACGTGTTATATTTTTCTACGGTCTGTAGTGCATATTGCAATTAAAATTATAAGAATGAAGATGAACAGGTAATGTGAAAATTTGGCAAATTGAAACCGTTAAAAATACGTACATAATTTTTCCCTAAAATATACAGAGTGAATTTTAGTGGCTAAAAGATTTAAGTTACATTTGAGTCACTCTGTATTCATTGAGAGTAAGGTGATCGTACTTTTGGCACATGTGGTAGGTTTTATTTTTGTGTTACGGTCTTTCGCCCTTTCTTTATGTTCTCTCCCCTCCAGACCCCCCCCCTTTTTGACACCTCGTATCAGTGGCAACTGATTGCATCTTCCTTGCCTCACTGCATGTAGCCTGAAGTGCATTTTGCCACCCCCTGGAGATGTGACGGCAAGTGTCGAAGCTTTCTTCCACGAGGACGTGAACAAAACTGCAAAATTTAGCTTTGTACTGTCTTTAATGTACTTCAGCGCGTGGTGACTCCATCTGCAACAGTTACTTTTTCGTTTCACCTGACAGCAAGGACATCTGCTGGAAACTGAAATAAGTGGTGAGTGAAGATGTGTGTCTTCTGGGACGTTGGCATCATGTAATATCGTATAAACTGACTGACGTTTAAGAGGGCAATGACGCGGGCAGTAAGCACCTCTGAAACGTCGGTTAATATCTACGAGGCTCCTTTGCGCAATATCCCAGGAGAAGACATCTTCATACTCGCCGCCTTGAGACTTTGAATTAAATCTTATAAGACGTGGTGTTCTTCAGTGTCTCCTCTCTTGTATTACATACTCAGGAGATGTAATCCTGTGTGGACGTTCTCCTCTTCCTCTCAGATTTACTGCAGTGAGTCTGAAATTTCAAAATGATTTTCAGCCACATTATTTCCTGAAGCAGAATTCAGTGTCCCTTCATTGACGTGAGAGTTGACTCGAATCTGCCGCGAAGTGTTCGTGTACTTTAGCAGGAAAGACAGGCGAACTGTATGTTGTTTTATGTTGGTTTTGCATTTTGGCCCGGAAGGTTAATCTGTAACTGAGGATCCTTTGATTTTGCTAAGAAGTCCTGTGTGATCAAGTTTTGTCACCATCGTTTCGGGTACCCACATAGACATGCTGTGGGACAGTATTGATTTGTAGGGCGAGTCGAGACGTTGAATTTCTCGTATTTTATTTTTCATCTGTGCTCATAATATTATTAGAGTATTTCGAATTATACCCATCGAATTTGGTGGGTGTGGTTAGGTATAGGACGTAAATACATGAGATATTACTTTATACTTTAATACGTCACATAGATGTTGTCTTAAAGCCCGAGTTGGATCTCGTGAAGATGATAATGAAATTGATCTTTCAGAAATACGGTGTGAGGATGTGTGGATTGGATTAATCTGGCTCAGGACAGGAACCAGTTGCGAGATCTTATTTGATTACAGCAATGACGTTTTAGGTTTCATACAACGTGGGGAATTTATTAACTGCCTAGCCCACTGTTAGAATCTGTACAAGGACGCTGCTCAATGGAACTTATTGGAACTGTGCAATCATTGGAATTTTGCCGAAAGATGCTAACATCGTTTGATAATAGATAAGAGTTAAATAATGACGTGATGATAATCCAGGCAAAGGACTTAAGAGGCTGAGAGACATGCCACTGTAAATTAGCCTGATACTGGTCTGTTTTAGTTCTTGTGGAACAAAGACTCTTGCACGTGGTATGTGAAAAATTAGGTTTTGGTTGACGGAATTTCAGAAGTGAACTAAAAAATGGAAGATGTATGAACGGGGAGCATACGGGTTAACGCGAACTAAATTTGTAACTAACTTGAAAACATGCGAGATAACTGGAAGTCTGCAGAAATCATCCGAGACGTTTCAAGAGGCCATATTTCCTTTTCTTGTATATAGAGAAACGTGAATAGATAAGAATTTGTAATGGGGAAACGTTAAATGTGACTTGCTCGTTTGCATTTCTGTTCCAAAGAAGGCGACAGGCAATTCTTGTCTGAAGGATGTTTTAGAAGAATTTGAGTCTGTTTGGTATGCAAGTAATTTGGCGAAATAACTGGTTTAATTGGAAAGTCATATACAGGCCTACTCGACTCAACCCATAAGCGGCCTGGATATATTCCCGGTAAAAGAATAAATAATATTTGGAAGTTGTTGGGAAATGTACGAATGACGGAATGTCGTTCTGGAGCGTTCACCAGAATTTGATTTTCGAATTTTATCCGAAGTAAACGTATTAAAAAAAAGATGGCCTGGAGATCTCCGGGCTTGTCACTTTAGCGCGCAGAAAAGCGCGTATGTCTCACAGTATCAAATTTCGTTAAAATCCATGTAGCTGTTCTCGAGTTGTTCAATGCGTGCAGACAGACGGACGGACTTTTAATAGGCTGTCCTCAGGAATGTGAACGCACCTAAAATTTTAATTCATAAGAATTATGTGATACATAAACCTGATGACTAATTTAGTATTTTGTTTTGTTCGCCCTGTATTTTTATTACTGCGATTAAATAAAGGGGAATACATTTATTAGTGCTTGTAGCACGCATGGGAAGGTGAGAAATGCACACGTTACATTAATGGGAAATCCTTCAGGGAAGGAAGTGGTTTAGAGACTTTGGCGTAGGTCGGAAGATAGTATTAAAAGGTCGATCTTATTCAGCTGATTATGCTAAACAAATTATTTTTTATGTTGCATTTTCGAAACGAGGTGTCGACAGACGATTAAAGATTGGACGAGAATTTTGGGATCTTTAATTACAAGACAGTAAGTGGAGAGGCAGTAAGTCTCGATATTCATTTGTTAAGGCATAATCAAAGGTCGATCACAGATTTGACAAGCAAAGATTAAGTTGAAGTGAATAAGAGAACTTGTTGAAAATATCGCCCACATTTCCGGCTCCATGATGTTCTTATTAATATTTTGAAATTGAAGACTTTTTCACGCAAGTTACGAATCCTGGGTAGTGTTGCTCGTTTGTCATGTGCAAGCTGAAGGACTGATAATGAAACTTGAGTGGCCAGACTCAAGATCAATGGCTGCCTGGCACGCATTTCACAGCTGTGCCGTATTTTAATTCAGACCTTCGGTTACCATTTTAGACAGCGATCTATTGACTCTACTTGTTGAGATTTACTGCGTGTTGGGAGACTAATAATGGTTCTGTGGAAAGGCAAGGACGTCCGTCAGGATGAGTCGATAATAAATCAGACTCGAATGAATAATGTCTCTCTCTGAGATCTTACGTTCTTACGGGGGGGGGGGGGGGGGGCAATAATGTCGGTCGTGGTCTTACAGATTGTGATGCCTTGTAGCCTTATAGAAAGGAAATATTGTTCTGAAGATGGAAGCTAGTAGTTCCTCCGAAACGTCGATAACTATCCGCAAGACTACACTGTGTCACATACCACTAAATCCCAACCGTGTATGTTTAATGAAGTTATCGAATTTAATTTTTGGACATATCGGTCCAACATGTCCTGTAATTTACATGCAAATGATATCGAACTGAACCGATATTTCTTTAAAGTGTTCTCCTTTAAGAAGGTTGTTATGAGCATGAAATAAAGGTCTAAACTTTTGTTATCTTTTAGGAGATAGTAAATAAACGAAACGAAAATTCTGATTATGCTTAGTGCGACGTCTGTTTTCAGTTAACTATGCAGTGGCGGATTTGTATTTATTGTAAAAGAATATAAAATCCAATGCTGTATTTAGAATAACAACGGGCATGGAAATTATATGTTTTTCGTTTAAACAAGACACCTTTTTTATTTTATTGTAACATTCGCCTGATTTGGGTCTATAAGTAAAATTTGAAGCCATGTCGATCCTTTTCCTGATGAGAACGAAGCCTCCTTTTTAATTCCATAGTCTGTTCAGAAAATATGAAATAATATCGTCACTAAATCTTGGTTCGATATATTTTAATTTGTTTCATCCCTACATAATATACCTCAATTCTTTGAAACTTGAAGCCAATCTAAATTATATTTAAAATTCCTGGTCCTGCTGTGAAGAAAACAGAGTGCCATTCTATTAAAAATTTATGTCGAATCTGTTGCAGAAATAATAGTTGTTAGTTCTGAGAATTATACGTAACCTTTTAACTCACTCATAAGGCAAAATGCTTTGTTACTGGATGGACTGCACGAATTTGCTACTGGTTTTGGAGGGTTGACCACTGAGCATGGCATTGTCGTATTTCGTTCTGTAAAGAATGTGCCTCCAGAAAACACAGCAAACCGTCGTCTGTGACTGTATCACTTCAACATAGAGATAACCACCGTTAAGTGATCTCGCTTTTTTGGGAACCACCTAGAAGCATGACACAATCTGACTCTTATCGTATTACCTTGTACTCACGATATCTCGGTCAGAACAGCCAAGTATCGATTGTCGATAGGATTTTATGATATTTTCTATCTTGTTAAAACCCGACGGTAACTATATGTACCACCTGTTTTTACAATATATTTCTCAGTTTTCCCGCTCAGTGGTATTTATGTTTCTGCGAGTTTCATTTACAAGTTACGTATCGAATATCTTTTAAAGGGTGGTTTTTGTCGGGCGAAATTAATTTTGGGCCATAATACATTGTAACACTGCCTTCACGTCTGTGTCAAATGTAAAACGATTAAGTATATTCATAATGTCTTATCATCCATCCTTTTACACGGACCATGTAAAGTATAGAACAGTCCGTCCTCTGAAACAAAATAACGAGGTAGAATTAACTGAAATTGCATGCTGCCTCCATATTTACCGTAGATACTGAAGATGAAGGCAGCATGCTCCTCCGTAGCTAATCATCACCTGGCCTCGACAGAAGAACCCACGAGACCCCCCATGCAAATACAAACATTTCGGGCGTAAACAAACAGCTCTGAGGTAATAACCTGGGAAGTGTACGACTGTAGTCAGTGCGCCATCACGCGGAGACGTTGAGAATCTCGTACCGCTACCTACTTTGAGATAATCGATGTTGCCTAGCCTGACTCTCGTACTGGAATCTCTGTATGATGTGGGTCTAGAACCTTGTCCATTGGGGGTTTATAGAGGGATGTTAGGTTGGACATGTTGGAACGGGTTATTCTGAAATACTGCATGTGTACCCTTCCGTTCTGTCAGGGATGTACTCCTAGGGGGTGGACGTCATTTTCACCCCTTTCCATTACAACTACATCATCCCCTGTTGGGCCGAGTTCAGTCTGAACAGATCACGACTAATTGCATATCTTGTTTCAATTTCCCTATCCATTTTGGAAACAATGTTTGGAAACTAAAGACACGCCAATTGAATGATTTTGTAAGTTAAAGGTAGATAACTCATTATAATCTGCACCTGCTTTGGTTACATTTGTTAACCAACTCAGTTGGAACAGAGTTCTTCCTGAGCAGCTGTTAGTCGCTCAACTGGTCAAGAAATTTAGCACCGTTTACGGAACCCGAAGGTTCATCAGTCCGTCACGGGTGGGAATCCTGATACAGATTATTCCAGTCCGCATATTCAGTTCCTTTTCCCTACAAAATGATTCCTGATCGCAGTGAGAATCATACGAAACCCACAAATACAAAATGCAGATTTATTGACTGTTAAACCAGGTGGTACGTACATTTACCACTGGGATATCAAGGAGTACTGTACAGCCACATCCAGTACCAAGTTTCAGTGAAATCCGTTGAATAGTTTTGTAGTGAAACAAGCGTCTAAATGGATACGACCTAGTCATTCTAATTAATTTTTAGTACTTAGTGTAAAGAACGTGATAAATCAAGAACGAATAGCATGCCGGTACAACAGATGGCTGCATATCGATTAATTCTCCAGAGGCTTGTGACAGTGATTGTTTTAATTATACTGTTCAGCCACCTGAAGAGGGGAGTGAGACCAGCTCCCGAAACGTCGTCCCTCAGACAGTGCGTCGTGTGGATGCGCCTCTGGGGTCCGTCCACTATGACGCAGGCTTCCCGTCGGGCGCCGTGTCGTATCTAGTGGGGCCAGCAGATTGACCTAAGCGTCATTAATTCAAGTGATTATCTGCTCGTACCTTCTCTAGTTGCTCGTCAGCCCGTGTTAACCTCTTCATCGAGTCTCCTCCAAATTGATTATACGCCCCGGCTTTATATAGAATGCGTGTTAGGCAGGGCTGTGAAGTCGGAGTCGGTCAAAATGTACCGACTCCGACCTCGATATAAAAATCTTAAGAACAATTTCTATACCTTGTGAGCCTCCGGCGATGCGCGTTGAGCCACATATTGTTGGAATAATGCTTTGTAACTTTGGCTCCGGTACCTTAAGAATACAAACTGTCTACAAATCAACCGATTTCTGCAATAACCATTAGACGTATATTTAAATATAGGCTATACGTCTAAAAACGTAGGCTGATGATTCACGTGGTGGTGATGAAATCTCTTATGGTGTCGTTTACCATTTTAGTAGGTTAACTCTTATTAATACATATTGAGCTTTTATGAAGGAGTCGGAGTCGAAGCCGGAGTCGGAGATTTTAGTACCGACTTCACATCCCTTGTGTTAGGGTCGAGACAGACTGTCGATATATTTTCACTGTGAAGTGCGTACCTTACACCAAAATGCTCATAATTGCTCGTAATTTGCGTATAAAATGTGCCCTTGTTTGTTTCATGAAGGTGAGATGGACATGTAGTACGAATTTCGAGAGAAGTTGGATAATCTCAAGAGAAGAGACATCACTTGGGTTCTGTAGGCGTTGATGGGAGGATAATATTAAAATGGATCGTTGAGACATTTTGCGAAGGTGTGGACTCCATTAAGAGGTTTCAGGATGAAGTCCATTTTTGGGTTTTTGTGGGTGATTAACATCTAGATTACATAAATGTAGACACCTGTTTTTGAAGGAAGTTGTCCGCATGTATTACTACCATGCCGTGAAGGCGTATGCAGAAAATGGAAGTTAAGCTCCACGCTTTAACCCGCATTATACCCGATACCCAACGCACATGAAGCCGGGTTGGTCTCGGGGCGTCCCAGGATGCGAAGAGGGAAAGCCCGTTCCCCTCACGGGAATTGAACCCCATCCGTCTTACTATTGGTGCGATGTCTGGATTGGTTTCTAATTAATAGTTTCAAACTTAATTAAAATGAAGGCGGGCCAGCTTTCGGGTCAATTTACGACGTTGATTACAATTGTAGCAAACACTTTACTTGATAACGCACAGAGACTTTGCTTTCTGTTTCCGGAGTCACGTTCGTCACAAACCGGCTCATGATTCCCTCGTAACACGTGGTTTATTATTTGTTAGTTTTCTAGCGTAATATGGCCCGTCAAAGTTGACGGGAATTAAACTTTTTGTGTTAAACATTAACACTTTATTTCTACGTCAAAGAAAACTCAACCTTTCACCATTACAAAACTGGTTAGAGCCTTTTAAGGTAATAATCACTGTTTATTGTAACAGCCACACGAAACCCATAAATACAAACTGCAGAGTTACTAATTGTTAAATTAGATGGTACATATAAATACCACTTGGCTTTAAACGGTTAATTATTAGAACTAGGGATGTTAAATTTGGTATTATGCTCCTTTGTGGACACACTGTATAAAATTTGAAACCTCTGAAGCAAAAATGTGTGTCATAAATTATTCCCGGAACTTATTTCAACTGCCTTCAACGGGTTGGGAGGCGTTCGATAATCAGCCTGGAAAATCCCTCTGTGTTTCACTTTACATTCTGTGGTTAAAAATTAGAGGAGGGATATAGAATTTCTGAGAATAAATATAATTCTTCGTTAGCCGTTCTTTCTCATTTCCACCCGCTTTGTGTGTGTCTCTCGCTGTCTGTTCGTACACTAATTACTTCTATACTTCATGCTCTGACTCTGCGTCTTAATTGCACCGTTCCTTCGCCCTCTTGGTTTCCGTGGAAGAGCTCTCTGTTTCTCCAATTGGATGAATGCGTAGGAGTCGCAGCATCGGGTTCGCTTTGTTGTTGTTGTTATACTCCGGCACACAGACAGAGTTTACAGCTGAGGGAAGTTGAAGTTGCCAACCCAAAGGCGATCTCGGCCTATAGAGAAACAGCGCGTGGCAATCGTGGACATAAGTTGAATCTCAGTATTTTGAGACTTTGGTGTAGTGATATCTTTTATTAAAAATCTACAATGGCTTACAATTTAAATGTAAATTATAAAAATATTATTTGTTGGTGGAGCAGGTCCTGCCTGCCTTTGTCGTTTCATAAGTGAAGTGAATTTCCTCAAAATGAGAATTTTAAAAACAACTAAATACAAATATATTGTAACTTATGATTATTTAACTAGGATTCTGACCCTCATTACGTCAGGGAAGGTCAGGTGAGCTTATGTTTGGTTAGGTTATGTTGAGTTAGGTAAGGTTAGGGTAGTGTGATGTTATGTTGGGTTGGGTCAGATTTTCAAAAAAATTTAAAATTACAGAAATTTCCAAAATCAACAAAAAATCGTGAACTAAAAATTTTCGAAATTAACAATTTTCGAAGTTTCAATTTTTTTTCAAAAGTTTTCATACTGAAACTAGCTAATGTAATTTAGAGTTGACATTTCCTTTCTTTCTCTGATGTTGCGACCCAGGTCACAGAATCAAATTTAATATTTGTCGCGAAGCGTATGTATATGAGGAGGATCACTTCATCTGTGTAGCGTAATGCCGTCTCTGCGGCAGGCGCTTTTCACTTGTCTTGTGTAACATGATGTAAATTCATGGTGTGTGCTTAAAGTGTGCAAAGCTTAATGTGGCTTTGAGAGCAAGTTTGCATGTACGTGGTCCCTGACATGCCATACATGCCGCAGATTTGTGTTTTGTTGTTATGAGCAGGCCCTTTCGGCGTTTGTCACTTAAATCGTCCAGTTATGCTGCCTTACAATTCTAAAATCGAAATAACCCCACAGTGTAGTCTGTCTGTTGCCTGCATTGAAGGCTACTCCATCATTTGCATATTACGTGGTATCAAACTTCGACTTGCCTAATGGTTTCAAATTGACATGTCGCATATGTAACCATATTTCTGGAAAGAGGCGCTTAATAATCGCCTGTTTACTTATCTGTTATTTCCTTAGGCCTACTCTGATTCATAGTTAAGTTTGAAGCACTTAAAGCTGTAGGCAGATAATGGTTTCTTATCTTCTCTGGACTCAGGACCACTCTTTACTATCATTTCGGTGCCACAAGACAGTTTATTGACATTTCAAGGACTTTTATTAAAAGTGCTGCCAACTTATTTTGCAAACGGGTTTATATATTACTCTATAATTTTCTTTGGAAAAATCAGTAACTTCAGAGAAATTTGACACAGGTTTGCCTTCGGGATGTAGTAGACTCCTTGGGAGGAGGATCAGCCAATTGCAATGTCTCCACGTGTACAGAACACAGGGATTTAGCCATTTTGCTCCCAGTGAAGTTGTTATAGAAGGGAGACCTGTACTTTCCAACCATGTGTTCAAGTAACAAGCAAACAGAGTTTGTCTTCTCTCTTTGTTCGCTGGTCATAGTCCATTTTACACTGACATTGTTTTTTTATTGAGGGTGTTTTGTGACAGCGGTCGGTTCGCCCCCTTTTCTTGGTCTATCCTCATGGTAATCGACCGCTGATGCTCGTATCAAGAAACATTGTTGCTGCCTCTCATTTTGCTGTCATTGTTGCTTCCCCCTCTAATCATCTGCTCTCCCCTCTCTGCGCAGACCAGTGGACACCATATGTTAGCATGACTGTACAGTGGCAGCGTGTTCCTATGCTGTAGGTTGTGTAGTAATTTCGATGTATTACTTTGCATTTATGCCTGTTTTTTATTTTTTCCTTATGGCGTTTGGCATTTGTTCAAGTTTGGTTGGAAGTCTTATGATCGATGATTATTTTGGTGCTCTGATTGTGGCTGCCTTTACGTGCCGAGTTTATAAACGAAGTGCTTGAATAGTCGTCACATTAAGGTGAATCATCCCGCTCAGCGAGTGCATCACATGCGTGTTGTGGCTTGCGAGGAACACGAGGAGTGGTACTGGCTCTAGCGACCTCTGGAAGGATCGAGTTTATGTGGCGAAACTGGTCTGTCAGCATTGGAATTTGTATTTGAAGGACGCATGATTGGACGACATTACAGCCGTGTTACGTGTTGAGGGTGCATGAACCTTGATTTGCGTCACTCTCACGCTGTTGCCTTATAAGAGACTGACCCTGCTTTATGCGTTCATTCCTGTTTCGTCATACGCGAACGTCCTTTATTTGCGTTGTGGACTGAGAAGTTTTGCTGGGCCTTCGCAGAAATTGCCTTTCCGTGTATGAAATAAGCAGATATTTGTGTATCGCCTGTAATTAAATAGAAAATAAGTACAAAAATATATATTTTTATGCAAAAAATGCAGTGAATTCTGTAGCTAAAAGCGTTTGGTAGTAATGCTGTTAGATATTACTTTATTGTCATCGTAATTCGGTTGTTCGATGTAATCTTATTTCTGCGGACATGTTAAAGCGCCAGGCTATATAAAGTGTGATCCTATGGTAGGTTATTAACGGAGAAGACATGTCTTTTTTCTCAGTTTGTTGAAATGTATGTAAATTTGTATTCACTTGCAAGGTATTAACACGAACAATTTAACACTTTCTTGTGGCTGCAAATTATCAGTTATTTTTTTTTGTATATACGCACATACGCCGATAACATCCTTTCTTGTCCTAAGACTGCAAATTATTGTAAACAGGTCGCTTGAGGGGAAACAAAGTTGAAGATGATAGCTGTCTTTTGGGATGTTGCGCCGTGTAGCCTCGTAGAAATTGGCCGACGTTTCAGCTGAGCTTACTGCTACTCATCGCCCTGATGATGGAGGCAGCAAGGTCCTCCGAAACGTCTGCGAGACTATACGGCGAAACATCCCAGAAGGGAATCATCTTTCTAATTAATCACTTTACAGTAGTTTCTGTTAGTATTCATCGCATACATTTGATGTGACAAACAGCAATTATTTAAAAGTTTTAAGCCATAAGCTTAATTGTATTTTCGTAGATGACTCAAAATGTTGGCTCATTTACCACAATTAGACAGTAGGGCGTATACCGTTTTGTTCAGCATGCCGTGTCATGTTAAAATAACCAGTTATATATTGCATTCATTTAAGCTGTGAAAATATAGGTTTTGATGTTAATGAATGGTAGATTATGAATAAAAAATGCGGCTTTGTTTTATGGTCTGTAATCAAGCTGATTACTCATGACTCATCAGCGTGTTGTTTTCGCGTTTCTGGTTGTCTACTGTGCCAGGCGTAGCAAGTATATTGCACAAGGGCTCTTCAACTACTGCTCTATGTAAACAGTGATGCATACTTCTCCTTGAACATCCAAATCCGTTCTGACCCTCCTTGCATGAGCATGTCTACACGTCTCATTCATCTATATGTAACGCATGCAGTTAAGAACCCGACGAATTAACCACAGTGACCCCTTAATGATTATCTGTTCGGTCACTTACACGGTTGACATGTTCGTGGACTCTGGAAGTTTTAGAAGAAATCATTGTATGCCACAGAACGATTATAGACACTCTGAACGTATATTTTTAATGCCTTGCAGGCCTACTTTTAAATGTTCTGGTGTTCAGTTAATTTTAAGATATATCTGAATATTTACTTCTCGCGTCGTAGGAAATCACAGATAAATTGAATAATCTTTTCCGCCGATAACACTACTAATGAAATGTTTATAAACATGAATTGTCCCCCGTGCGAGGATCAGACAAACATAAAGGTACTGAATAAAACCTGTCGATATTGGTAATTTATGTGGTAACTTCTTATGGACTTGTATGTGGATAGTAATGTTTCGGAATAACATACTGACTCTTTCTTCAGGGCTGAAGGGTTGAGTGTTGTGCATGCGAAACGTCGAGAACACGCCCACTTTCACACGGTACAAGCACCCAAACGTAACATCAACATTAAGAAAGAATTACCGTGGAAGCTTAATTTCTGTTCTAAAGTTGTTTGTCCCGTCAGGAATGACGGAAAAATTAAATTGGTAAACACGCATGGAAGGAAATACTATGCCATAAAGCACAAAAACACACGTGAAGCTCAAAGTTCCTAAAGGCCACCAGCAAAGCTGCCACCACCCACCACGTTCTTGTTATATAGGTTGGACAATCTGTAAAACATTTAACAGAACTCGCACGCGACAACACAACCCTGAAGAACGCGGACGTACATGTACGTACGTCCAACCGAGATTACGCTGCTCCAGAAATGGAGGACCACGCGGCCACTGTAGTTTTTATGCTTTAATTCAGAGATATTTTCAGAACGAGTTAACGCGACAGGTGGTCGGATGTCTTCAGTTCGTCTCGCGAATGTAAAATTATTGTGTAATACGGTAACAAACCATGGGAATTTCTGGCTTGTCAGAACCTTCATAACCGCAGGCTTTGCAGTTGGGCTTCAGAAACAGATTTTCTTGTTTTCCGAGAAACTATCTCGCGGTTAAGAGAAGAATAGATGTGTCTTTTACGTCCAACCTTTCCTTCCGTTCTTTTTGTTTCTTTTCTTTCCACGTTGGCCTTGATTTCATGCTTTGCAGGCACACTTTTGTAGTTACAGAACTAATCACACTGCAGGTACATTACATATGGACGGAAACAGTTTTTCCTTGACCTGTTGAAATTAAGGTTTTTCGTAACTACGTCTCACATCGCGTGCCACTGTTTGCACGATGAGACGTTCTAGAGGAAATTTGGTGGAACTTCGACTCGAGCTACGTTTACTGGTGGTATGCCTGTATGTGACTGGTAGAGACACTGTATTCCAGCGATACTTGACTTGTTTTTCCTCTTAGTTTACATTTTAAAGAACTTTAGTTTGTTCGGGGTAATTTTGCATCAGATTGCGCCCTGTTCTCGGGACCGGAGACGTTTGCCGCTGAAGGCAGGTTTTCGTCTTCTGCAGTTTCCAGTTTACACAAGTATTCGTATATTTTCATACAGATATGTAAAATCGTGCGGATATACAGGGTGGTTAAAAATGTTCTTTACACTTCTGAAAATAATTTTAAAAGAAATATGGTCTTCACTGCAATGGAATTTGTGTAGCATAAACAAGAACTCTCAAATATTTGTATTGTCTCTTTATTATTTCAGTTTGATTTTCCAGGTGTGGGAACTGAAAATTATAATTTCTTTCCGACTTCGCAGTAATCATGAATACGATTAATGACTCCCTCAAATTGGGAACCGCCGGCTTTTACATTCTGTTTTCGTCAATTTCCTTCGCGTTCTGCGTCGTACTGTGCCGATACCTTGACTCTCATCATGATTTATTCACAATTCTGCGGTGTATTATCTTAGTCGTGTCATTAGCTTCTCAATAAGTACACGTTGTCGCAATGGCAAAAAATGGCGGTCGTCCTCACTCAGTTGCTGCTGCTGCTGCTGCTGGTGGTCCTTGAATCTGCGCTGTCGTCTTCGGTTTCGTGCAAGAGGCGTTCAGTCGCGTGACCGGTGTGGGCGAAATTGCCGTAGACTTCGACGACAGGCTCACGCAGGCCTTTTGCGGTAGTTCGCACACAACAGGCGGACGGAGTGTTCAGTTTTGAGCCCACGTTTTTTTGTAAATCGTGTCATTTTGATCTTCTTTTGTCATCTCCCGGTCCGCCCAACTTTTCTATAAGGTGGGTCCTACGAGTTCCAGTCCATGGGTAATTCTGTTATTTGGCAGAACCCGGAAAGGTTTTAAGAGGAATGCGCTGTTGCAAATCGCATGTTTCCAATCTCAAGTGAGGACATTATCAATGATGAAATGTTACGGCGGTGTTGCCATGTTGAAGGACAGTTCGCTAGTCGTCGCGGCTTGAAACTGTGACTTCTGCAGCTGTTTTTGTCGTTTTTACAAACTCGTGACCTACCCAGGAGTGATAGGTTTCTTGAAGTAGAACTAGAAGGTTCGGCATTGCCAATGCCAAAGGCCGCCGTTGAAGGAGATCCTGATGTAGTTGCGTCAACCTTTTCACAACATTCCTTTCAGCTGTCTAAGGCCTGGTGTTAACTATGTGTGTTGCATCCATTTAAGAATCAGTAATTCTTAATTTTGCTCACAGAATAAAACAAAGTTGTGTTATTCTATTATGACTTGTTGTTTTAGGTGTAGACTAAATTCTTAAATACAGACATACCTCAGAGATATTGCGGGTTCGGTTCCAGACCACCGCAAAAAGCGAGTCACACGAATATTTTGATTTCCCAGTGCTTATAAAAGTTATGTTTGCACTATACTGTAGTCCATTAAGTGTGCAATAGCAATATATCTAAAAAAACAATGCGAGAATTACCAAAATGTGACACAGAGACACGAAGTGAGCACGTGCTGTTGGAAAAATGGCGCCGATAGACTCACTCGACGCAGGGTTGCCACAAACCTTCAATTTGTAAAAATACGCAATATCTGCGAAGCGCAATACAACGAGGTATGCCTGTATTGTTTAGACGGGCTTCGGCTTCAAAGGGTTAAGTCGAATTATGTAGTTACTCTCCAATGAAACGGGTTTTCTTTTCAAGGGATTTCCACGTCAAAATTCTGTATGCTCTCCTTTGTTTTTTTCCTATTCTGACAACATTCCCAGCGCATTGTATCCTACTGCATTTTAGTATCGAAATAAAATTAAGTGACGTGTATGAATCGCTGTACCTCAACACTGGCTTGTAATGGAATTCTATTAAGTGGCCTCTGGAAATAGATCGGTGATAAGCACCGTCGTTATTTGCATGCGTTATTGGACTGGCGTGATGCGCCCACTGAATTGCTACAGACATGACGCAAAAATTGCTGGAGCGTGGGTTTACCCGAACCTGGAAATTCAAGATAGGCCGTAGTGATCGATGGAGCTGTGTTCCTCTGACCCGGCCTCCGATGGAGCGATGTGTTCACATCGTCCTCGCGCGTTATTATACATCCTTACACCTGTCATCCCCCTCTCTCATCGGTGAAGAATGCATTGGCGAACTCACTGTAATACACCGCGAATGTTCAATCCTAATACAGGGGGTGCCATTTAAAATGCAACCCAAATACAGTCGCGTACTGCGATATAAAAATGAAGTCAGGAGCAGGTCGATCGCCGACTGTGACACTGTCAACGTCAACCTGGTTGCTAGGCCGCTTCTCACGCCAGTTGCGTAGAAGCTGTGCAAGTGCGAACATGGTGTATTCACCAGTAGAAGGCGTGTTTATTCTGAAACATTGAAATTGTTTGCTAGAGATTGTGTTGTCCTACCGAGGAAGAACGGAATGAGACGACAATACACCGACGGTGAACATAACTTAGGGAGACAGGAAGTAATTGCCTGTGCCAAGTGCTCATTAAGCGACAGTACAGCTCAGATAATGGCGGTGTTAATTTCAAGCCGTGCTTCAGCTGCAAAAACTGGATACGGTTGCAAGAATTCGATATTGTCATTGGTTTTAGTCGTTCTGTGAGTGCAGGAGCTGATGTTTATAAATTAGGTTTTGCGATGAAACATCCGAAATATTGATGTGCTATGTCGGGGGTTATCAACATTTTCCAAATTCAGAGAAACAGGAAGCCTTTTATTCTAGAATTGCGTGCAACAAAGTTATAAATGAGGCTAGTCTCCTGAGCTGATATTTTTTTTAATAACGCGCATGGTGAATGATATGTTATGGTAATTTAAAAGCATGGTAGGTCGATTGTATGTGATTAGGTCGCCTTTGCTCCGAGACCAGCAAACTGAAGCCCCTGACTTGTAATGATTTCAATAGAAGGGTCAATGTTTTCTATTACCGTGCCAGACCCACGTGGTCTGAAACAAAGCCATGGCAACTGAACATCAGGGCATAGTGACATGACGGCGGTATTTCACTATTAAAGTGGCGTTGCCCTCACTAACCAATCAGATGCAATTGTTATGACGTAATAGAAACAGATCTTGTTAACAAGAACAGCTGTGTTCATACAAGGACTGAACTGTCTCATTAGCTCAGTGACTTTCTTGCAAAGTTGGTAGTTATTCGACTCGGCTCGTAAGAATTATCTCACTTTATGGAACCCGAAGGCCTATTTCCGTGTTCAGAAGTCTGCCACTGGTCACTGTTCAGAGCTAGATGAATCCAGCCTATACCACCCCATCCTATTTCTCTAGCGTACATTTTTAATATTATCCTCCCGCTTACGTCCAGATCTTCCTAGCGGTCTCCTTCCTTCTGGTTTACCCAGGAAATCCCCGTATGCATTTCTTTTCTCTCCCATGCGGGCTACATGCCCTGCCCATCTCATCCTCCTTGCCTTGACAGTCTAAATTGTATTTGTCGAGGAGTACAACTTATTAAGCTCATCATTATGCGACTTTTTCCATCCTCCTAGTAATTCACCGGTCTTAGATCCATATATTCTCTTCCCAACACTCTGTTCTCAAACACCCTCAGTCCACGTTCCTCCCTTAGTGTCAGGGACTCGAATTTTGAAGCAAGAAAGTGCAAAAAAAGCTTAAAACTGCCAGCATGCAGCATCAAGAAGGAATAAAAAAGAAGAATGTACTCAAGTCGCGGGCCCCCTGTTGACAAACACTGCCTTGCTTTTTTTTAAGGCGCGTTTTCATAGCGTGCGCTGGGGCCGCTCTCTTGCCGAGGTTGTTTCCCCCACTCCTCCCCAGCACTCCCCCCTTTCTCCACCCAACACATTCTCATTGGATGCGAGAAGTTTGGTTGGAGTATGAACACGCGACATCGTTTTAGTGTTTGCCGGGCTTTCGTTCTGGAAAGGTCGATTGTCGAAGTGTTGTTATTGGTTGGTTCATATGCGCGATTGAAGTTGTGGAGAAAGACTTGGTGAACTTTGTGAAAGAGTTTAAATTGTGCACTTTTCTTTGGGAGTGTGTCGGTGAAATCTGTGCATTTTGTGCACGTGCGCAGGACTTTGTACAAGAGACACCGAGTGGCTGGACATACCAGGACCGAATTGCAGTGCGTATCTTACTCTGAGGATTAAACACAGGCCTCTCCTGTCTTCAGAAAGGCTACAGTGGAACCTCGATATACCACGGCGGTGATCATGTCCCCCAATACGATTATGTACATATTTCACATATAACGCGGGTACTGAAGCTGTCCACCGAAACCCGCGTTATGTCGAGGTTCCACTGTATTTTTATTTGCGGAGAGGTGTTATGATATTGTCATGTAAATAACCATGTTCCAAGAACACGTAACATATGCCACATAACAATTTCAGAAAACTGGACATAGTTGTTGCTAGTGGTAAGCGATCCTTGCATTCTGGAGTTGGCCTCTGAAAATCATAGATGGGTTTGTCGGCTGTCCTGAGCCGCCCCCCCCCCCCCTCCCCCGATTGAATTACCGAAAAAGAATTTCGGAAATAACCCCAATTACATTCTTACGTATCGTGCTTAATTATTGATTTCATAGTAATTTCTCATTCGATGAATAGAATATAATTTATTTACGTTCCATTGATCTTCATGGGCCCAAAGCCAGGGGTGTAGAATATGTAATAACACAAATGAAATATTTGTTTCTAATTCTCAAGTGATTTCTGCACGTCATGATTTTTATAGCAATGAGGATAGGTGGTTTGCAATGGGTATGCTGTGTTCATTAACCGCAGGTTAATATCAGAATCTCTTGGTTAGCTAACACTTTAAATGTTGGCAACGTTAACTTACGTATTCTTTAACTCAGAATTAAGGAGAGTTGAATGACTTAGGATGAGGCCTAATGATTGGTCTGTTTTATAAAATGTTCATTTGCTACAAAACGGATATTTTGGAATTAAGTAGGTGGGTGGTCTGTGTTTTAAATAATAACACGTATGAATTAAATCTGGAAATAAATTGTGGCCTTTACAAGTAGATTCTGAATCTGTTGAACTAAATTACTATTGTAAGATTTGAGGTTTTCGCAGCGATGAGTCAGTCTGAAGATTACTGTCTTCTGGGTTGTTGCGCCATGTAGTCTGGTAGAAGTTGACCAACGTTTCTGAGGTCATGCTGCTTCCGTCATCAGGGCGTTGGTGGACATCTACCAGACTACACGGCGCAACAACCCAGAAGACAGCAATCATTAAATTACCATTAATCGTAACGAAATAAAATTATTTTGAAATAGTTGCAGACCTATTGTACTTGTGTCGTATTTCTTCTGAAGGATGAAGAAAATCTCTAGACCGTATCTGGATTCGAACTATAGACTAACAAGGTAGTGAGCGTTCTCGTTCGACGTCCTTTCGGTTCAAGGTTAATGGGATAGTGTCAGGTCGTTCTTGAACTTGCGCACAGTTTTGGATTTCAGAATAAGAGAGTGTAGGCCATTTCTTTCTCCCGGATTGACTTTCTTCGAAGAATCCATTCTGATGTGCGAAGGGTCATCATCGATGCATGCTGTCACATGATATGCAGTGCCACGCGGTAGAACCAAGTAGGTCGAGGAACCTGCTCAGGGCAGAGTCGAATTACGGACCTCCAAATTGGCAATGTCGAAGGTTTGGCTTTTGCTACCACAGTGATTCACAGTAAATACTATTGACATTAAGACCCAACAAGTTTCAAGCAAAGTGGATGAGTTGGAATGCTAATTTACATAGTCGTATTACTGCAAAGTAAACTAATGAATGTTAATAACAAAACCGGTTAGCACATAGGTCTTTACGTTCTCATCTGAGGTATCATTTTCCTGTCCTAAGATAGGATTTAGCTTCTTACTTCTTGAAGATGGCTGTTCTTGGTTGTTGCGCCGTGTAGTCTGGTAGACGTTTACCGACGTCTCAGAGGTCCTTGCTGCCACCATCATCAGGGCGATCGCCGTGAAAACCTCAAATACTGCGTTCTTCCTACTTTGTAGCATTGTTTTGGACTTTCCGTTTCTCTGCATCCTGTTAACGATTATCTTAATTGTCAGCTTGGTTATGGTTCATTTACCATTTTCCAAGTAGCAGTCTGATATGAAGTAGTAACTAACATGTTTTTCGACCTACATTTTTGTTTTTCAAATGAACTGCAGTAAACTATGTTTAGTTGCCTAGCAACTGAAGAGGGGGGAACGTAAACCTGGTTAGGTTGTATGTACATAAAATCATTTATGGCCTCCCGGAAACCACTGGACAGACAGGGAGAAAGGAAACTGAAGTAGACTGATGGATATTCTTTTATAGATTTCAGTGATTTTTAAATGCAAAACAAACACTTTCCCATAGTACATCCGGTTTGCGTCGTTAAATTGGGAATTACATTAACCTCCTGCTTTAATATCAGTAGCCTTTCGTTTTGTATTTATGGGTTTCATGTGATTCTTAAAAAAAACATTATTTTTTAAAAGTATTGGCCAACTTATATTTGTATCGGAGACAGGTTGTCTCTACTCTGACGAAGGGACTGGATGTTTAAATATTTGGACGGCCTTAAAATCGTCGTTGTTAAACATTACTCTGCCCCCCCCCCCCCCAACCATTACTGTCCGCTTTAGTGTCTCTCAGTACCCCCTCCCCCTCCTTCACTCTGTCATTCATTAATTTATTCTGGCTCAAAGGGTTAATGTAGCAGTTGAAACATTGCCATGTCTGAAGTTCGGAAATTAATGCAACTGTCAGCTGTTTAAATTGGATTTGCATATTTCCCTAATGGCTCTCGTCATTGTGTATGAGAGCTACACATTGTTTATTTGCGTGAAAATACCGAACCCTTACCACCATGAGTGTCGTTTTGAACTCACGTCAATGGAAATGCGTGCGTTGGTATGGAACACACTTCCATTAATCAATATCGATATGTTATCTTTTATCGCGCGTCAATCTAGCTAGCTACTCGATCTCCGTCCGGGTGAACTCTTTGTGAGGTGCATAGAAGTGTATGACAGCAGTAGTAGTAACCCACTGGCTGTAAGTAGTACGATGAGGCCTGTATTCATTCTGCTCATCTTTTCATTCTGAGGCCCACCTGAACGATTAAACAGCTCTTCAAGGACCGCTACACAGAGTTAGTGGACCCACACACCCAAAACAAAGCAGTGTGTAGGGGGATCTGTACAAATAAGCTTGAGAATCAGTCCGTACCGCAAAGAAAACACCGCACTTCACCATTACAAAGATAAACTGGTTAATGCCATTTAAGGAAATAATCGATGTTTATTATTAGAATCGTACGAAACACAAACACATAAATACACTGTGGGTAAAATAATGCTTCCAGGAGCAGGTGGTACATATAATGACCATTACGTCTTAAATTGAGATGGTTTGTGCGACTGGCGAAGAACCGAGACCGGTTTTATCCGTGTACATGTATTCTGGACAGGAAGATATGCAACTTGAGAACTGAAGATAAAACAAATATATCCTTAGTACTGCTGGGAGTTTGAACCGTTTTAGGTGTCGCCTGTACAAGGTCCCTGTTATTCTATATGGGCTTGAAGCTTTGCCTCTTGTTCCAAGGGAAGGCCAGAGTGAGGTATTCGAGAACGAATGTCGCCCTGATGATGGAAGCGGTTCCGAAATGTCAGTCATTTTTTTTACCAGACTGCGCGGCGCAACGTCTCAGAAGATATAAACGTATTCGCCACCATGAGAACCTGAAATCTCACCTATTAATTCTGTCGCGGTACTCTTGGCTGTGAGTGGTTCTTTTGTGAAATATGCCTAATCTGGAGTGGGCCCACTCACATTTTTATTATCCATTTGTGGGTGCAGTAAATTACAGTAGTCGATATGTGGACCCCAAAGTTTGCATTTTCATGAAAGTCTGGAATCTTTTGCGAGCACGTACATGTATAAAGGGCCCTTTTATTAATTACATCCGAGCAACTTCGCGGGTCGCATCCGGCCCACTGACACTAATTTGCTGTCCATGCGCTGTTACAAGTGTGCAGCCACAAGAAACAGAAGTAATGTTCGCTTTTCTCGCCGATAAGGTCTGTGTGCTTCATGCATCATCCCGTTCTTTGAGTTGAACATGACGTAAAGTTGTTACGAGGCAGAACGCTTGAAAGTGCTGCTTACTCAGCGTGTCCACTTTTCATTCTTTAGGCCGAGTTCACTGTACGCTGTTCAGTGTACAGAACTCTTAGAAAGTGAATTGGTACATTCAGAACGAACACTGGCCTTGTCTTGCTTCTTGTACAGGACTGTACTACTTAAACGGCAACCCGACAGCAGTCACGTACTGCGGTACGAACATGAAGTCAGGATGAGGACCACCCTCTTGCAACAGACTCTACCAGTTTCTCACGTGACACTCGAGTCGAGAACATTGTTGCTAGGCCGCTGCGCATGCGAGTTGCGCAGTGTTTTCTTCTGTCTTTAACTGCTGTAATCCTCAGAGCCACTGCTCTGCGTTTCCTCGTGTGGCCTATGGAGCGAACGAAGAAGTCGCGTAGAGGCTGGACTGGATTCATCTAATTACTGTTAGTGGTCCAGTGACGGACTGTGTCGCAAAAACGCGTTTTTTCTGGACCACCCGAACGGCTACTTCACCAGCAGGGACTTGTCTGCTTGATGGAATTTTCATAAATTGTTAATGTATCTAGCAAGTGGTAGGTTGATTAGTCTAGAGGGATTTTGTGCCTCATGGTATAATATTTGTGTTCTTATAACTATCACCATGATAATGCTAAGAGATTTTTGGTAGAATGGTGTTATATTTACGGGTTTCTTTTATCATTTTTCCCCCCACGACTGGAGATTTTCCCGCCATTGTTGATGGGAAATTTACAAGCACCTTGAAGATGACTGTCTTCATATTTGCTGTCGTGGGAACCTGAAATCTTTACGTGTAATTTATATTTGAGTGTCTGAGGACGAGGACACGTTCAGACACAATGATAATGTTTTAGCGTGTGTAAGATTGGTTTTATGTTGTAATCTCGTTCGTACTTGGCATTAACGCACAACGCAACGTGTGTGTTGGTTGAAGAAATTCTGTGAGAAAGTTACCATTTAAGTGATCCAAATTACAGGCGAAATTCTTCATGGTTTGCTGACAGAACTAAAGGTCATTTGCAGTCATAAATAATAAATGTTTATACATTTATTTGAATTAGTTGTGACTGTATTTATGAAAGTATATTGTCTTGTGTTAACAAAGTTTCAAAGTAAATAATTTAAATATTTGTTTGTGTGTTAAGTAAATTATTTGACGGTGCAGAGGCCCCGGGGTATATATAGTGGTCAGCAAGACATTACGAGCAGCTAACGACTTGATGTCAGTACAAAAGTATCTCGTGACTAGGAGTCGATTGAAGAGGTTGGTTGCTGTGTGTAGTGTCGTTTCATTTTTGTGCGATGGTTCCATTTGTATTGCGGTGTGTTTTCTGTTCTGATACGTGTAATAACCTTGACGGAAGTAAGTCTGGTGGTAAGTAAGGAAGATGAGAATACATGAGATGTACCTTCAGGATGAAGTAACATCCTCAAGGTACATCACCGCCGTGAAAACATATGTCACATGGAGTTTGTGAATGCGTATGGCACGTGCCTCGGTTATGTTTACGTGTTCATTGTCACTTTAGTGTGAAATCGATTCATTGAACTTGCAAAACAGTTGTAGCACATTTCCTGTAGGTATTAGAAGTGACGTACGTGTTAAGGTGGTCACTGAACTTACGAATATTAACTGATCACATATTCTACGCCCATTGCATTGCTTGAGGCCGTCGCTTAGACGTCCGACGTTGGACCAGTCATACAGTTTCGTTGACCTAAGCTTATCTCTCTTCTTAGGGAGATGAGTTAGTTTTCTTTGTTGAGATTTCATGGCTAACCTTGCCATACCTTGCAACAGACATGCACGCTTGCATGCTCTGTTGTTTTACAGTGAGCTGAAGTAAAAACAGACATGCATATAAGCTCTGCAATGCCTTCTACCAAGAAGTCAAAGACCCCGAGTGTCTGTCACGAGTTTTCTGTACGTGTTAAAGAAAGAAGTCGATACTCGGTGAAGTGTCGATCAGTTCTTCGCCAGTCCTGTTTGTCCTAATTTCAGTCTGTTAAAAGCGCTTAAGATATATTGCGCTTTGACTGAAGCTGGTGTTGCCATGGTAACGAGTTGTGTACGTTTAATATACGAGGGTCGCTCATTAAGTAATGCCCCACATTTTTTTCCTCAGAACATATTTATTCAAGATGGCTCAAATTTAGTGACAATATAAATCAATGTTTCCTTTACACATACTATTTTTCCACATAGTCCCCATCAACTTGTACGGTTTTACGCCAGCGTGGAACAAGTGCATGCATGCCTTGCCGGTACCAGCTCTTGTCCTGTGCACGTAGCCATGTCCTCACTGCTTGAATCACGCTCTCGTCATCTTCAAATCTTGTTCCGCGGATAGCATCTTTAAGTGGCCCAAAGAGATGGAAGTCGGAGGGTGCCAGATCTGGACTGTAGGGTGGATGGGGTAGCACCGTCCAACCCAATTTGGTGATTTCTTCCCGGGTTCTCAGACTTGTGTGAGGGCGTGCATTGTCGTGCAGGAGCAAAATTTCTGCTGGATGCTTGTGAGGCCGAACTCGTCGAAAACGCTTCTTGAGGGTTTTCAGGGTCCTGATGTACGCGTCTGAATTGATGGTCGCACCTCTTGGCATCACATCCACAAGAATGACCCCATCACTGTCCCAAAAGACAGTCATCATGACTTTTCCGGCGGAGGGAGTTGTCTTGAATTTCTTCTTTCTCGGTGATTGAGGATGATGCCACTCCATTGACTGCCTTTTTGTCTCTGGCTCAAAGTGGTGTATCCAGGTTTCGTCACCTGTAATGATCCGGGACAGAAAGACCTCTCCCTCAGCATCAAAACGCTCCAACAATTCAGAAGAAATCGTTTTCCTTTGAATCCTGTGGTCTGCTGTGAGACTTCGTGGAACTCATCTTGCGCACACCTTCGAATATGCGAGAGCCTGGATAATTGCAATCACACTTCCATTGCTGACTGAAAGCTGTTGGGCCAATTGTCGAGTTGTGATGCGCCGATCCTCACGAATAATGGCATCCAAGCGGTTCAACATGTCTGGAGTGGTGGCTGTGGCAGGACTCCCAGAGCGCGGCAGATCACGGAGCTCGGTTTCTTCACTTCCTGAAGCTTTAACTCTCTTAGCCCAGCGACCAACGGTGCTCCTATCGACTGCACAGCTTCCATACACAGCACACAAACGTTTATGAATGTTCACCACCGTTTCTTTTTCAGCAACAAGGAATTCAATTACAGCTCGTTGCTTGTAACGAGAGTCGTTCACAGACGCCATTTTAACAGTTCACTACAGCTCCGCTATTGGTTGGAAACATTTGAAACTCCGTACACGAACGCGGGAAACATCAAATCTCAAGCATGTAAAAGTACACTTTTCTATCTTCATTATTGGCTGAGAAAAAAAATGTGGGGCATTACTTAATGAGCGACCCTCGTACTTTTCATTCAGCGCATGTCAGCACAGCTGTGTCATGCTTTCATCTGTTAATAGTTTCGATATTTATGTAATTTATTGTTTATTAAGAAAATGAGGCGCACGACGTCGACGTACTCTCGAAAAACGTGTTTTTTTAATAAACCGGTTCACAGAAAACTTTTCGTCTTGTTACACTTTCCGGAGGTGCTGATCAGATTAAGAATTGCAGTAGCAGTAAACTCCTGCATTTGAAGTTTAAAATGTCTCATTTTCTTATCTTACAGCAGTCGCTAATGATATTTAGCCAGGAATTTTCTTTGCATGAATATTTCTGTGGTTAGAACATGAGTTTTTATAAGAGTGTTGTTTTCCTTCTATTTCTTATTCTGGATTAAAGAAAACGAGTAAGTTTGTTTGACGTAGGTAGATTTCTATTGTGATCCTTGGAACAATAGAATTGAAATATTGTGAGTTCTCTTTAAGCTATTGTGCAGGTTTTCAATGCAGAAAGAGGAAAGTTTTAATGTAATTACTATGATTCGCTAATCACCATGTGTTCTGTGTGTTCTGTCCTCAGGAGTTGCGATGAGAGAGAAGAAAAGTGGTGCCCTTAGTCGAGTCCAGAAGTTGAAGAAACGTCTGAGTCACAGTTTTGGTCGACTCTGTAAGTAATGAAGTCTCCTTCAGTTCTGAGTTCCTCTATAGACCCCATTGTTAATTCGTCTCGACCACCACACCCACGCAGCTAGATGGCAGTGTGAAATGTAGGTTCGCTTCTTTGATTGGTCTGCTAACGTGTCGAAGGCTGGTAACTGTGTACGTCTTTCCCCCCCCCCCCCCCCCTTTGAAGCACCGAAAATAATAAAAATCTTTTTGAAATATTTTTCACTTTAGTTTAAATGGTATTATATACCATTTCGTTTGGATGTAAACACTTCTTGTCATCCTTCGGGATTTTATGCCCAATATTTGTTACTGTATAAATCGCTGGTAATGCTGGACGTTTATAAAAAAAATAGTTTATTTTTTGTCGAAAATGACGTGGTGTGGAAATAATTAATATTTTGGGGATATGTTCGATGCTTTGCACAGTTTATTATATGCAAAGTGCCAAGACTTTGTACTCATTTCGACCCGTTATCTTATTTCTCGTCATTGATATTGTCCACAAAAGTGAGATAAATAATTTTATTATATATATTCATTAAGGCTGCAGACCACAGCCCATCAATCTCCACAATGTGTCAGATTAGTAAAATTCTAAAAAATTTGATCACGGCATGATAGTTACAGTACTTCGTGGATCTTGCACTGTAATAGAGGACATGTTACCCACACAATGTTTACATCCGTCTCAAAATGCGATGTTACCTGACGTTATTCTTATACTCTTCTGTGACAATTCTTACTACTGTGTAATGAATGAGTCATACACTTACAGTAAAGACTGAATTTCCCACTGTAATAAGGAGTCATCTTATTCGCATTGCGGTTTGTATTTCGCAGAAGGATCATTCGACGAATGTACGTAATTCAGATGCGTTACAAGAGTAGGATGCCAGAAGTGGCTCCTTTTCTATATTCAGTATAATATATTCCGTCCGCGTTGCCGGTAAGGGAGGACTGAAGGTTTAAGCGGAAATGTTCAATCACTGAAAGCACTTGACCATTCCAAGGCCAGACGTCGAAGCAGCAGGCATTCTTTGCGCCGCCTGCAACACAAGCGATGAATTGTTCAGTCTTAGTCACTCAGTAGCTGTTGAGAATGAATCAGCGTTTGACACACTCACTTTCTAGTGCTGATTATCCCGTGCCAGTGCGTGGTTTCTGAGAACACGGAATTCAGAATCACTGGGAAGCTTCCATAGCGGAATTTGTCTCAAGTGTCTCGTTTGAAACACTGTGGGCCGTACGGAATGCTTCTAGCGCCATGTCGTCGGTATTTCAGGTTGTGACGCCGTGTGAACTTACAGGTATATGCTGTCGTTTCGGAGGAACATACTGCCTCCGTCTTGAACCCCGAAGACGGAGGCAGTATGTTCCTCCGAAACTTTGGTGTCTGCCTTACAGTCCACACGGCGTTACAACTCAGAACACCGGCATTAACATATTCAACGCCGTGAGAACCTGAAGAGTCATATGTGACATTTGTCGATTCCTCACACTGCAGACACGCACGTTGCGTGGTGGATATTATGCGTTTTGTATAATGTCCGACCTGGATGATACAAATCTTGAGTACTGATCAGACGTAGTTTCAGTGTGTTTATAATTCACGTTAGAGCGACTGTCTTTAACCCACTTTACGTGTTTCAGTTTGCATTAGTTTATTACACAAATTGCTAGTTGCCTACACAGTGGGCCGTGACACAGCTCGGGCTTCTCGGGTTTCCGACTGGGGCAGTTCATTGGGGAGTTTTTGGCGGGCAGGGTGGCACTGGGACAGGTTACTCTCCCTGTCATGATCTTTCCACCGCTCCTGAATCACAGAGTAATTCTTTCTGTCACAATTCTGAATTCTGAGAATGAAGAAAATAAGGTACTGTAATGATGCTTGCTTGTATTCTTGATTTCAATTTTGTTTTTCAGCGAAATGTTACAATTTGCGACACCATATTTCTCAAATTGCAACTGTTACAGAGTGTTATGTCGCTGAATTGCAGGAAGGTTTTATAAACTGAAAACTGAAGTATAAAATTCTAGTAGCGCAATTAATTTTTTGGCGTAAATACGTCTATATGGAAGGGTCAGTGTCATTCCGCAAAAAAGTGTAATGAAAAAGTGACAGGAAAATGTGTAAGATCCGATAACAATGGTTACCTAGGAAACGTCGTGTTTACTCGGCATTATTGTTACCTAGGAAACGTTACACTACATTACTTTACATTATATTCAGCTACCACAGGCCCATCTTAAGCGTAACTAATTCAAGTTAAATAAGCAATGTCTTAATCAAACTTTACTCAATTGTAAAGCGGGTATAAAGGAAATATTTAGAATAAAGCCGATATATAAACTTCCTTTCCGTATAGACGTATTTACGTCAAATTCTCCGGAACCGTGGTTCCACTCTCACTTTTTTAGGAACATGGAAAGACGGCGACCACTTTACTGGAAAAGGTAATCAGCAAGCTTTCTCATGGTCATCTACGAAACTTCGTCACTTTCCACTTCGGTATAGTATGCATGTCACCGTAATTAAATAGTTGGTGGGGGGGGGGGGGGGGCTCTGAAAGTTTGTCCCTTGGCCTCTGGGCATTATGTAAATGATGTCTCATTTCCTGTAATGTTGCTTATATCAGTTTTTTTGTTTGCTTTCGGTAATTTCTTACCAAAATAGATTATTGTGCCCTTGGTCTACATTCTGGCGTTAACACGGAGACACTGTACAGATTACATGAAGGTTCTTTGTCTCGGCAGGTGGTTGGTAGCTTCTGACGTAATGTTATGACGGCCTTGTTTCCCAGTGTAGGATTAGTCGCAGAGCCCAGTGAGGCTTAGTATGAATCGTGTTCCGATAAAAATAAAAGGAATTCCTCTGGACGAAGTTGTTGTTTCGATGCATTTGGCTGACTTCCATAAACTGCAGTAACTCAAGTGTATCGTCTGGATGAGACTGTCCAATCCATCTACAAAACAAGTTTTATGATTACAGTCTCACTGATTATTAAAATCCAGTACATGTTTTCAAATCCCCCCCCCCCCAAAATAATAAAGATCCTGTAATGACGTGATTATTATTATTATTTAGTGTTCTGTCTCACGACAGGTCCATATGAACAGGATCCTTCCATCCTTTTCTCGGACTGGGACCTGTTCATATACGATCTTGGCATATGATCCAGAAGTGGTTTGCCATTGCCTTCTTCTGTGTGTGAATGGAGTAATTGTTGGGATGCCACGGAGGAAAATTCCGTGTTGCCTAGACCACGGCCTTGCCCAACACAAGTTATAAATTCGGGCACCGCCGAGAATCGAACCCGAGACCCCAGGATTATAAGGCCAGCGTTCTAACCGCTAGACCACCGTGGCGGTAATGACGTGATGCACTCTTATAATTCCAACGAATATCGATAAGGGTAAAAGAACAAAGCTTTATTCCATCTCCAAGTTCACTTAAGAGCTTTCAACTCATATGGATGTCTTGGACATTCTAGTATTTTTAATGTTTTAACCAACATCTTATGAAGTGGCCATAATAACTTCCTGTCTTTTTCCTACCATTTTAACAACGCTTTAAAACACGAAAATAATGTGCGTCTACTTTACGTAAGACTTTCCATGCTTCCAGGTGCTACCTACTACGAATACTTGTAAATCAATCACACATATCCTTGCTAATGTTATCTGATTCAAATATGTATACAGTTTAGCTTTCATATCTGTTAGTTTCGAACACGTGAAAATGACCTATTAAGGTCGAAACGTGTGGAGGATTTTAATAAACATTGAGACTACAAGTATTAGTAGGATGGCCTTCACGATTGAAATCAGCATATGTTAACATGTTGAAAAACCTGCCAGCCCCAAACGGTTCATTCTTTGTAAAAAAAGGCACATTTTATAACCAAATTCTTTTATGGAAACTGCTCGCACTGAGAGGCATACTTGTCATTCTGGACAGTTTTACCTTTTTTTTTTTCATCCTCACTGCTACGTGTGTCTTAAATAATAAATAAGACAGAATACGTATGTGTGCCGTATGGAAACTGTGTATTTACACAGTCGTGTTTAAAGGGAGGATGTATGGAGATGTCATATGTCGTAATATAAAATATTACATATGTTGCAACTTGACTTTTTCTTTACTGCGGATAAAACAATATTTTTCAACCCTTACCCTTTGATATATATAATAAATCATGTTGTGGAATGGCGGGGTGTCTTCTAATTTTAACGAATTTGCCCTTCTTCGTTGAAAATACTATCGCAGCAAACCTATTTATGCAGTTTTTCGTTCTGTTTGTGACATTGAGTTATCTTTATTTTTCATAAGTCTTTACAAGTTTGACGTACGCAGTCAGAAACGAGCATTTCAATGTCGAAATATCGGCTGTTAGTCCTTATAACTCAACTTATTCCATATCCATATAGTAACTAACTGCATGGCGCATAGTGATTTTTAGTCGCCATAAAATGTGATACGCGCGTCGATTTCAGAAATTTTAAGCTGTGAAAAGATTGGGTCTTCGAACAGAGGAAATACGCTAGTTTCCTTCAGCGGTTACTACATGGCTCTCCTTTCTCTTTCGTTGTTTGCTCGGGCTGTTTCAAGATAATCTCCCACCCTCGAACACAGCTTCATTCACCTTTATATCCAGCAAATTGCCGTTTAAACCTTGGTATGGCTTTGTGGCTAAAGGGGCAAGATCTCCCCCCCCCCCCTGTAGTGTTAATTAAACTGCTACGACCATTTTCTGAAGAGGTAATCTCATTTCATGCGAGCAGAAAAATTTTATTCATTCGCATAATGCTATAGAAGCAGATTACCGCCCTCGTGATATTAATGCGTACTTAAGTGCCTCAGAAAATTGCGCAGAGTGCGATGAGGGTCTTCAAGAATTAAATCTAAGAAGCCTGAAATCGTATCTGAAAGACGATTTCGTTAAAAATATGACCGCCTCATTTGGTCTTCGTACTACTACTGACGAAAACAGTAAAATCATGGCTGTAGACGTACTCGTTCAATATTCAGAGGGTTTCAAAATGTATCCGACGTTTCCTACCAGAATAGGCCTATAAATGGGACGATAATATTATTTATTTAGTGTTCTGTCTGACGACAGGTCCATATGAACAGGATCCTTCCATCCTTTTCTCGGACTGGGACCTGCTCATTTACGTTCTTGGCAGATGATCCAGAAGTGGTTTGCCATTGCCTTCTTCTGTGTGGGAATGGAGTAATTGTTGGGATGCCACGGAGAAACCGGGGAAGCCCCCGCAGGAAAACTCCGTGTTGCCTAGACCACGGCCTTGCCCAACACAAGTTATAAATTCGGGCACCGCCGGGAATCGAACCCGAGACCCCCAGGATTACCAGGCCAGCGTTCTAACCGCTAGACCACCGTGGCTACGATAATATTAGGGAAATAAAATTATGCAGAATTATGGAGCATTGGAGATACTCCTTCCTATAGGTCTTTTATAATACAGTAAGTGGTTAGGTTCACGCTCCTGCCGCATTACCCCCGAGGAAGAAAACAAACCTTCTTGGGACTCAGAGAAGGTTTAGACGATGTTACTCCAAAAGAAAAAAGAAATCTTCCCTGCCTACAGTCGAACCCCGACCATCCAACTTAGTTACTACATTGAGTGATCTTCCCCAGCTCAAGAACAACAACAACAATAATAATAATATAACCGATCGCCTGAAGAATGCAGAAGAGGCAGTTGCCGAAACTTAGTTAAAGTGGGCTTTAATGGAAGCCAAATGCCTGAGATAATGGGCAGTGTCCATCATAATTCGGTTTTAAGATGTGGCCGAGTATCCACCTTCTGTTTGAGCAGGAGGCCAGCGGGTTATCTCTCGAATGCACTTCGGTAGCCCAGTGGGATGTCGACGTACAACACACGTCGCGAGGCAAAGGGTTCATATCGAGATTTGGAGGCGTCATTGACTGACAATTCTTCGTTTGTACAAAAGACAGCTGCATTCTCTGGCCCTTTTTTGTTGTTGTTGTTGCACTTGAGTCCTTCGGATGCAATTGTGGTTTTATTCTGGGTATGAAAACGCGGTTCATGAATGTTTATTTCTTTATCCTTTCTCGCTTGTTTATCGCATTTGTTTTTGTGCGTGTGTTTTGTCTCTTGAGTTCTGTCACATCTGATATTTCCTAATGGCTATCATGAAGTTCCCCTAGCGGATGTCTGGTTGAGTCTGGTATAGTTGAGTTGACATATACAGCCTCGTTCAGTGTCACACTGGCCAGTTTCTTCATCCCAGTAAAATATTTTTTTCTGTCGTAACTTTCCAGCGGTGGTTGTAAATCAGGAGCGAAATGTTTTAAGCGCCATGATGTAAACCTTTTTTGTCCTTTGCGAAGTAACAACGAAATGACAATGCTTAATTGTTAACTTAGTAAGATTAATTATGATTATTACTGGTGGATTACCAACAAACATTTAAGGTAAAGTCTGAAGTAATGAAAACAGTCATAAATATCTCCTTCCTCCCTGAAGTTCCGTATTCCCTTGACGGCGTTACCATGACAACGGTTGAACGGTTATTGAAGCAGGGCTGAAGATTGGGGACAGAATGTTTCTCCGAAACGTCGGCGTCAACCCAGAAGAACGCCGTCATCAGCGAGGCTGAACGGGGAAATTTGGATTAATGGGCTAATTACGGTATTAACAGCTTTCGACTTCTTTCCTTTGTGATGCTGTCGGGTATTTTTCGCAGTTTCTGAACAGGACATACTCTTTGTTAGACGCTGTAAGTCATTAATCTAATCCTTTCGAAACGATAATACGTTCTGTAATGGATAAGAGCTGCAGTGATTTATCACTTCCAGATTCGATACTCTTTACTCGTTCGCTGAGGAGAGGAGGTGTATCGGAGGGCGCGCGTCTGCTTCGAAGTCTCGAATCAGGTCACTGATTTTAATAAAATTCGGTATGAAAGTCATGACACCGGTGGTCGCCCCGGCCCCCTTAATGTAGAGCGCATGATTAACTTCTGCCCTGTTTGACTGGGATGAAGAAGACAAAGGTTGCATTTCGAAGTTTGATACGGAAACCTTTTGGAGAACGTCGTCGTGGGGGGCTTATACATTTTGAGGATGGGAGGTTGGTAGAACTGGCTCTGGATCGTGTTCGCTGGTGGGCTGTCGGATTCTGACTTTCATTGGACCCGAAAGCTTATTTCCGAATTTATAATAGCCAGTTATTGGATCCTATTCGTAACCATTTGAATCCAGTCCATCCATTTTAATATTATCCGATTCTCATCCGAAATGTTGTAGGCATTTCTTATCCTTGTTATGCAGTCTAAATGTTTCGCCCACCTCGTTATTCTAAAGCTTGTCGTTGTCAATTTTTACTGTGCTGTGTTTTAGAATGTTTAGTGTCGGCTTTACGTCGCGAGGAGAAGTCTCGCAGAACACCTTGATTCGTTCACGCAGTGGTTGATAAGTCGTAGAGGTCATACACGCCACCGGTTAGCTTGTCTGTCCGCTGGCTGCCCGCATCTTATTCGCTCTAAATTACGCAGAAGAACAGTCCAGGAAGACAATTTTATCGTTTCCTCTTGAAAGAATGTCTGCAGACAGATGACTCATTGTCCCGCCATGACTTCCAGGGGAACAAAGCAGACGCGGGTCACTTTTGGCACGCGTGGCAAATTCGTTGAATGCGGCCTGTCCCACTTGACGCCGAACCCGCCATGAAAACCTGACGTTAATATAACATAGTAATGTATTTATTTAAGCATATTTAATGCATAACGTTCGCATACTTTTAATTAATGTAATTATCATACAGGAAATACGAATCTACGGCCCGAAACACCTCCATAGTTTACATTTGGGCCCACATGCATTTTCAAGTTGTGCGGGCCTGATGTGCTTGAAGATTTCACATCCGCTGAAAATTCATTTCTAGGCCCTACCGCCTCTTTCCTTTCTGTACGGAGCGATAAATGTGCAGTTGAATCGTGTCCTTGTTTGTGAGTCCGTCCCACATAATTAGCCTACTTTCGAACCGTTGACAGATGTTCATGTAATTCATTTTCACATATTTTGATACAAGTCTGCGCCGTCTTTTTACGTTAATTTCTCTGTCGCCAGTAATACAAGCATGGAGGTTGTAGATATTTTTAACAGAGGCGCAATTTTGTTTTCAGTATGTGAAACGAAAAAAAATTAGTTGCCATTTGGCGTTCTGTTCTCCGGGCGATAAATAACGCATCATTACAATTACCCACTTGAAACATTGTAAGCCATGTTGATACGTCATAAGCACATCTACATGTCTGTGTCGGGCATTTTAATGCCACAGTACACGCTTTCCGGTTACTGTAGGCCTCTTGGCGTATCGACGCGTTTGAAGGAAAGTAGGTGTCGAGAATTCTGTTTTGACTGTTGTTCGCTATCACAGTGAGCCATTCAGCACAAAGTAATCCTTGCAAGTGACCTTGAAGGCGACACTGCCCACCACAGGACATGCCCTTGCCACACGATTGTATCAACAAATAACGTTAACTGTTTGATTGTCAATGGTCCTGCACTGGACAATTGCCAACCACAATTGGAAACACGTCGCATTACCTAGCCTTGACATTGAAGGGCATCTCGTATGGCTGTCGAACGCTGAGTGAGAGAAATGCCCGTGTGTTTCAATACAGGCATACCTCGTTTTATTGCGCTTCGCAGATATTGCTGAGTTTTTTCTTCTTCTTCAAATTGAAGGTTTGTGGCAACCCTGCGTCGAGCAAGTCTATCGACGCCATTTTTCCAACAGCACGTGCTCACTTCGTGTCTCTGTGTCACATTTTAGTAATTCTCACATTGTTTTTTAGACATAATGCTATTGAACACTTAATAGACTACAGTATAGTGTAAACATAACTTTTATAAGCACTGGGAAACCAAAATATTCGTGTGACTCGCTTTATTGCGGTGGTCTGGAACCGAACCCGCAATATCTCCGAGGTATGTCTGTGTTACGCAATTCGGGGGCATTAAAGTCTCCTGTAGAGGTTACTTCGTTTCTGCTGCAGTTCTTGTTCCACGAGGCACGCAGTAATGAATAGAAGCCACATGTTCAGGGCTTATATGTGAGCATTCTGCCGTAAGGGTGAGACCAAAGCCTTTACTATTTCGTAATCAGTAAGTTAATCCGACACTGAGTTTGTTGTTGGTGGCCTGAACATTACGCAGGATGAAGCGAACTAAAGTCGGACCAATCTGGCAAAGTGCTCACTCAGCTTCTTCCTTTTCGGATCTCCCTTGCGATCCGAGAAAAGCTCCTTGTCTTTTTCCCAAGCCCAGCTTGTCTTCCTTACATCCTCTCTGATGCTGGAGGTAGAGTGACTGATGGCTTGCCGATAAACGGATAATTATTATTGATTCGTTTCGACTTTGGTGTTAACTTATCTTCTGGCGGTTCGTCAATGGCGAGGGACCGGGTTCACGCCCAAGGCAGTTCATGTAGCCAGTGGCACTGGGACAGGTTTTTCTCCTGTTCTTTGGTTTTCCAACGTGTCCTCCATATTCCCCCGTGTGTCATGAGGATACGAGTTAAATCTAAATGCAGTGTTTGTGTGTCGTTCGTATGAAACTTGCGTGTCAGGAGATTGATACCGATGATATTGGAAGAGAATAATAAGGTTTAGAAGAATGTAAAAGAGGGAGAACGAGATAAAATCATTTGTTTCTTTCAATCTAATTGTGTTTACTGTTAACAAAACGTCACTTCGTAAAAAGTAATTTCTTCCATTTGACGCCGCTGTTGCCAGGGATATGCTAGCTTAAATTCCTCTATGCCTGTATTACACGGTACTCACGGCCTGTTGGTGACAAGTGTTCTCTGTGTATGGTCCATGCCACATGGCCGAGGTTGTTGGCATCCGTACTGGGATATACAACCAAGAGAATTTCTTTTTTATGTTAAATTCTTGAAGCACGGAACTCGGCTTAAATATTCAGTCCATACCGCAAAGAAAACACAACGCTTCACCATTAAAAAGATAAACTGGTTAACGCTGTTTAAGGATATAATCAAGGTTTATTCTGAGAATCATAAGAAACGCATAAATACACTCTGTGCTAAATGCGGAGTTGTGGAGTGGCAAAAGGAGACAGTTACTACTGGGCGTTAAGGGGATAACTGATACCAACTTCTCGAGAACTAGTTACTCCACGTAGTGCCTTATTTATCGCACGCGCCGTAGAAACCATAGCCTGATATCAAACTAAGTAAATCGGAACAAATTAGGTCTTGTTACATTGTAGATTTTGGTGTGAATCTTCCTGAGATGGGAGGACTTTTGATTGCGAGGCACATATGCTATTCAGGAACGTTGGTGATGAATGCGAGTAGGCTACTTGTAATGGAACTTTTAGTTTTGATGCTGGCGGAACTGCCTTCCGCCCTCTTGATGTTCCCTGCCCACATTCCAACCCCCCCCCCCCCATCCTCCAGGAGTTGCAAGAATTTCTGTTAACGCCATCTTTTGCATACTTCCCTGGCTTTTTTCATTGAATCTCACATAAACACTGGCCAACCAATCCACTTCTAACTTTTCACTCTCAGGGTATGATATATATATAACTGTCAACAAAGATTCGTTCTTTCCTAAATTGTGGGTGTCAGTGGTCCTGTGTGCTTTCACAGTCTCCCCTAGCATCAATTTTCGATATTAGAAACTTTTTGGTTGAAAGAGGCAGCAGCAGTTGTTAGACCGTGGCGTAAGAAGTGGAAAAAAGTTTTGGGTTTGGGAGGCGGGGGATTGAGCGTGGCAGGTGAAGCGAAGTATAAGACCCACCATTTATCGGATTATGAGAAATGGGAGCTTTACGAACAGAGATGAACTGTAATATTTCAAAAGTCACTTAAATTAGCGCCGTTCCTTAAAAAAAAATTGGCATCATACACTACGCTGTTTTCCAAACGCGTTCTTTTCCTATTTTTGACTCGTAATTGGTGATCATTTGTTGAATATTCAGATATAAACCTAATCTACCTCACTGGATGGTCATAAATTAGCCAAGTTATAACCAGTAACGGTTGATTGGTTCTACATAACCTACCAATACTACAGAGTGATTGTAAATTCTCTTTACATTTTTAAAAATGTATTATTTCGTGCAAGTTGTGCACGGTAATGAAATGTGTGGAACCCAAACAAAAGAACTCCGGAGACATTTTATTTGTCTGATTTCATACGTATCCTGAAAGTTTATCATCATCTTCCCATAATCCGTTTATTACGAGCCTCTCACATCCAATTTCCCGAAGGCCAATTGCTATAGAATCTTCCCATCTACTTCTAGGTCACTCAAGTACCCTTTAGTTATTAACAGGGATATCCGTCCCTTTAATTAAATGCCCCTTGGTTAAGTTGTAAGACCATAGCGACGACTTCGCCTTTGTGCCGGCAAGAAGCTCTGTGGCAGAGTAAAACCACGAAGTATCTGCGTCAGTGTAGCTGTGACCTTGTGAGACACTCGAACCGGATACATCTCGAATAAAAGTCCCGATCGCTACGGCTTGACATAGCATTCAGTAGAGAAATGCTGTAGAATGGAATACGTAGCATAAGCAGTAAGAGGCTAGCAGAAGAACAGTTTAAGTGGAATGTAAGTGGCTCTGGAGTTCACGTTTGTAAGGCATTTGGCGTGCAGATGAATTAAACTGTCAGTAGAATTTACACAGTAGCTGACGCTGAGAATACAAGCGGTCTAAATGCCGTGGCAGTCTGAAGAATGTTGAAGCGAATTGTTTTTTAGTCTCGTGAAGTTGCATTGTGTGAAGGTAATTGCAAAAAGTCCCCGTGTAACCATTGTCTCTCGTTTCCATGCTTTAAGTCGTAAAGTGAAAGATTAACAATTTCTAATACAGAAAATTTTGTATCTTGCGCAAAAAATACATTTCGTACTCAAATTCTGTACTGAAATATTGCATGAGAGCTGTGTTCTGTAAGCAGAGAGGGTTCTGTTATGGCGTACGTGTATTTTTCAATTTTTTTCCACGAAGCTGTAAAACACATTTGCCTTGATGTTCATTCATTGCGGGTTACAGTGATTCAAAGTTAATGCTAATTCACATGTCTCTCACAGTGACACCTGTTATTTAGTCTTGCACTTTATTGAATATTTATCATATCGTAAGAATATTCAAATAGCGTTTGGAAACAATCAGAAAAAATTTAGGATTTGAGGTTTTTGTTGTCTTCTGCCTTGATAATGGAGGCGGAAAGGGCCTCTGAAACGTTGGTGGACATTTACCAGACTACACGGCGCATCAACCCAGAACACAGCATTCTTCAAACAGAAATAAACCCGAATATCTCAGTGTAGTTACAAAGCTACGAACAAGAAGACCGGAGTTCAATTCCCGTCAGGGCTGGTTTTTTCTTCTCACTACGACGTCCAAAGTTGTTATTTTTGGAGGACGACTGAGGAAGAGGCTGGCTCAGACATCACAGGTTGCCGTGAGTCTGTTTTTCGTTACAGATGAATGTCGCCTGAAAGCTACATAGTTTAAGCACTGATTTCAGTTGTTTAAAGCTGATCGTGTTTCGATCACGCTGCCGTCTGACGTGTTCTTTGTGTCCTGTAACTGACACGTGTCCCTTGTGTGATGCTCTAGAAGTTTTTCACTGACTCGCAGAGAGGTCAACAAAACACTCTGTATAATTTAATCAGATCAAGACTGTCGAATGGAAAGATAGCACGCACTCCGTCAGCCTGTGTTTAAGAGCTTTTGTAACAAAAATCTTGTAAATCGTGCGAAGCATTGAATTCCCATTTACCGACGCGTCTTTTTATTATGAGTTTTCTTTGAACGAAATCTATAAAATGAACGCACAATGCGGAGGTTTTGTTTTTTCAAACATGACCTTGCAATTTTGACGAGTTTTTCTTTATTTGGACCTAAAAATACAGTCTCCAGTAAGATCTAATAGGATGCATGTCTTTAGAAGTTTAATTTTTATCATTGTCTCAAAATTAAACATACCGTCGTTTGTTTTATTATTTTTCCTTTTTCTGTGAACTGTTACTTACATAATTTTGCATCGGATTTATGTGCAGCAAAAAATTCTGGATTACTCCATGCAGCCGTCAACACACGTCCTGTTCTGCATCATTAACAATGTAATGTACAAGGTTAATTGATATAAGCGACGTGTTTCGACTGTGATTCGTGCCTCAGATACTACAGTCTACGGTGTTAAAATAATAGCTCTTGTTCCTACAAGTTCAATTCGTTTGTTTCTGCCACTCTTATGCGCAGACCATCTTCGCTGTCCGTCTGCTCGCTGCTTTCATGTGGACGTGAACATTTTTCATATGCCAGTTCCACGCTTTTCATTGTCCAGATAAGGTTAAACGAAGCACGCTTGAAGGTCTTTTGTTAGCCACCCGGTGTGACACTGTGTGGCATCTTTCTCCATCTTGTCGCATACAGAATCTTGTTTAATCTTTTTAAACCCAAGCTCATCTAAATAATATTTAAGCGATAGTAAATTTCCCATCAGGAATGATTGGAAAATCTAAAGTTAAGCACACTCAGTCATAAATATTATCCCTTTAGGCCCAAAATTCCTTTTAGGGAAATGATAACGAACAACCAGCTTATAATATATTTAAACATTCAGTCCGTACCGCAAAGAAAACACAACACTTTACCATTACAAAGATCAACTGGTTGACCCTGTTTAAGGAAATAATCGGTGTTTATTCTGAGAATCATAGGAAAACCCATGAATATAATGTACGGGAAAAATGAAAAATTGTTGATTATTAAAGTAGGCGGTACATATACTTACCACGGGTCTTAAAATGGTTAAATTGTGTGAATACGTGCGGTTTTGAAGGCCCTAGAATTTTTGCAATGAGATAAGACTGCAGCATCTTATGTTTCGAGGTCGTGCTTTCGATAACGTGGTTCCAATTGATCGTGCTGTTTGGTCTGTGGTTCGTGAAACCGTCCACATTACGGAGATACACGGGACCGAGCACGAACACTGGCTGGCTAGAGTTCACCCGTTACTTTAACATAGTAAAATCGAAGAGGTTACGATGAGCTGGTTATGTACCTCGACGTATTTTGGAAAGCAGCCGCATAGAAGATCAAGAAAGAGATAGAATTAATATTGATCGTAGTGATGCAGATTCTGCGGATGCGAATTGGATTTAACAAGCTCAGGATTATGCTCATTGGCTGTGGTTGGTGTCGGTCGGGTTAGCTCTGAGTTTCCTCCTCGCTGCGTGGTCGTGATAGATGAATGCGATGCCATGTCAGCATTTCGCACTGACAGCACCTGTGTATGCTGTCTAAGCACACTCCGTGCGCGTGAAGGATGATGACCTGGCACATTTAATTGACTTCCGCTTCGTTTGCTTCGTAAGGTAATCGAAATTAAGCCAGTTTCCTCCTCCTCGTTTCTTTCTTACTAAAAATATGTCATGATCTTACCTGTGTTTGTGGCCCTACAGTAAATATGTATATATATGAGTGTGTTTATATCGACGTTTCGTAATTACTGTGATTATGTTGACAACCCTTTTGTGGACAGCATCAGATAATAGCGTTTTGAACTCCAGATGTACTTGCTGCCTCCATCGTCAGGCGTATCCCATATCGCCCTGATGATGGATGCAGCAGTGTCGGTAAATTTCTACAGGACATCGCAGAAGAAAAGTCATCTTCATATCCTCCGCCGTGAGAACCTGAAATCTCACTTAGTTGAATTAAGTTTACTGGTTCTCTTTCAAAAACTTTTGATTTCTGCTACATGCTTGCGTTAACATTCTCTGTGCTTCGACATTTCTCACTATTTACACTACATTAGATCGTATCAACTAACTAGATGGCTTAGGGAACCCGAAGGTTCATCACCGAATTAATCAAAGCCCTCCCTGGGACAGCAGGATCCAAATCCAAAAATAGATCGTATTATATTCTTTAATTAAGCAAAGAAAGGTAATTGGTTTAATTTTCATGTTTATATTTTTTTATTCTTTTTAATAAAAATGTTATTTTAAGTACTGCTTTAGAGTTTACCGTCAGTCTGGACGGGTCATTTTCCAGATGTATGTAAAAATATTAAACGAATGTGTACAATACGAATCAAATGCATGCCGACACATTACTAAGCCACACTTGTTACGAGCTGAGGTTAACACTCGGTTTAATGGCTTTGCGACCTGCATTGATGAGTGTCGTTATGGCTTCGCGGTCGTGGTGCGATAGTCATTTATACACGCTGATTCAGGAACTGCTGAGCTTTGTGCGTCGGGCTCATTTCCATTAAAATCCTGCTAACCAGACTGCGGTTTTCCTCAGTCCCTTTATGAGACTGCTTTGTAAATTCTGCTTTCGATTATGAAAAATCCACTTCCCCGGCTTGGACCTATATGTACCAACGAGCAGGTTAGTATGACGGTAACGCTTTACACTTGTAGGCCTATTCATGAGTTCTGGTTCTAATCTCTTCGAATTTAACCGAGACTTCTGACATTTATCATGATTTTCCTCAGGCCGAGGACTACCTTAAGTAGGCCATGACCACCTCCTTCCAAATCCATAATTAAATAAGTTCACCTTAAAATATTCCATCGTCATTATAAACATCTGTCAACGGTGGAAGGTGTGTTTTATTTATACGACGTTTCTGGAGTAGAGAAGGCTCCGAAAACGTTCTTTATATCAAATCTACCTCACACAGTTGACAGTATCTAATATACTTTTGATTTGCTGGATCATTCCATGTCACAAGCCATCGGAGAAACGTTTTTCATAAACGTTCATCGTAACTAATAAAAATATTGAATTTTCTGTGGGGCTTCCCTTTGGTTCTTAGCAGTTAAACCTCAGATAAACAGCACCAACTAGTTTATCTTTGTAATGAAAATTTGTTTAAAGCAGGAACTGATTTTTTTAAATAGCCTATAATTTAAATCGTCTTCGGATTGAGAAGTTAAAACTTTTTGGCGTTAATTCTTCACTGGATTTCAAGTGGTCTTGTAATTATTCAGTCCGTACCGCAAAGAAAACAACGCGTCTCCGTTTAAAGATCAACCGGTTAACTTTATTTAAGGAAATAATCGTACGAAATACACAAATACACTGAGATCCATTTGAACGACACGTTTAACCGCGACAAATGGGTCATTCGGAAGAGCATGAAAGGCTTTCCTTTTCAGTTCACTGAACAAGTTCTTTTCTACCAACTTCTCAACGAAAGTGAAAATCCTTGTCCTTCTAACGCTTACAGACCCACTTTAAAGAAGTAAAGGGTCTTTTTAAATCGGTCTGCTAGTAACATTTCCCCTTTCTCGGTCCCAAATCTCAGCTGTCAATGACAGTAAATCACCATAGACCACATGGGTAGGTTATCTGACTTGTTTAAGTACAGTGCAGCAAGCCAAACTAGAACGATGGACCAACAATCTTTGATAAGAACTGGTTTCGCCTTCTTTCAAAATGTTTTTCCTCTGTCTACTTACTCATTTTAATAGATAATTATAAATTAATATCTTAAATTTGGCATATACGATCCCTGAACCCTTGCGCTATCAGCTTGTCCTAGTAAAGGAAGTACTCCTTGTAGGATTTGAGGTTTTCACGGCGGTAGTCTGTTAGAAATTTACCGACGTTTCAGAGACCCTTGCTGCCTCCATAATCAGGTTGGGCGATAACTGATGATGGAGGTTACACGGCGCAAGAACCCAGAAGACAGCCATCTTCAAGTACTCCATGCATCCGGCTATGCAGACTGAGGAAAAGCACGGAAAACATCGATCAGGATTAGCAGTAATCCAGTCGAAATTCAAACCGGAAACATAAAATACAGGTTTAGAGCGTTAATGCCCCATCAACTTGCTGGTTAAATCGCCATTCCAAAGTTCATGGGTTAAGATATACTGTACAGAATCGAATGGGATGGTAAAATGGGCACTGATGGTATGTAGACTGGTGTTGAGGTTCGTGGGTTCGTGCCACCGTGAGAACGTCATGTCCTGTTTTAATGGTTTGCTCTCCCTTTCTCCGTGGGTGAAAGCCTTTCTGGATCCGTAATGACTCCTGCAGCTGACATCACCACCAGTGCCAGGTGTGGGGCGGTGACGCAGTGTGCGGGGTTTGTTCACTTCTTGTGTAGGAGGGTCAGGTAGAGGTTGACCAACCGATTGGGTCAAATAATTCCTGCCAAGGTCGGCAGATCGCGCCCACTTGTTTTTCAAAGTCATTTAGGATACTTCCATTACAGAATAGCGCTTGGTTTGAGGTTTGTAACTTATTTCATGGCTGAAACATGTTTTTGATTCGTTACAGTGTTCAATAGCGGTCAGTGTCCCCGTTCTGGTCTGAGCTTCGTAACTTTTATTGTATTCGTAGATTGGTCAATTTGATTTGGAACAGGAGTTCTCAACCCGTGGTCTGCGTGCGTATTTTCGGAATCTAGGTGTCACCGTGTCTGATGAAAAACAGTTAACCACGACGTTACAGCTCAGAAGACCAATATCGACATCTTGACCGCCTTTAACACCTCAATGTCGAGTAACAGATGTTTAATGTCAGAATGCATTGTGCTGTTTAATGTAATTTGTAAGAGTTAATTTGTGTATCAGCATTTTCCGATTAAACAGAAGTGCGACAAAAGTTCGTTTCTGAATCTTAGCTGTTTGCTGAAGTTTTTTTGAATGCTACTAAGATGAAATATGCCCTCGCATTTGACGTCTTATCTTCAAAGCATCTCCGTGGAGCAATTGTAAGTACTGCTTCAGTTTGGGTTATGAACGACGATAAACTCGCCCCTTTACCGTATCGATTCCATTCTACATTTCTGCTTGTATCTGCTCTGCGGAGTGATTTTATTCTGAGTCCACAGGCCAGTTATCGTACTCGGGCGCATTTATGGTATGCTTGACGACGCTGTCAGCGTCTCGGATTATAGACCCGTAGTATCGAATGGTGTCTATCCCCGATAATGTTTACGCGGTTTTCCAAATAGTACCGTGAGCTAAAAGCCTTAAACTCGCCATCTTCATGTGATCTCTATAGTTGAAACGTCGCCATTACGTATAAGAATCAGTACGTCCGTCTATCCATCCATCTACCAGAATAAAAACATGTAAATTATCTATATAATAAACACGTGTTGGTCCGTGATCATTTCCTATTAAGGGATTTTAAACCTTATGGGATAACATTTAAGATGTAGTGATGTGTGTGTGTGTGCTGTTATAACCGTTGCCTTGGTAACGCTGTTAAGGGGTTTTGTGCTCATGGGACAACATTTATGACCGTGTGTGTTTACTAATTTAGATTTTCCGTTGTTTTTTTCCGGAAATTTACTAGTGTGTTAAAGAATTTAAAGTGAACTTTGTACGCGTAGTGTTTCTTTAAGTACAGCGTCTGTCTGAACCCCGTCCACTGTACAGCTTTGTTTCAAATTGATTCTTTAACGAGTAGGTAATCGGGTTGTGGGTGGGGGGGGGGGGTAAATCTTGAGGCAGGTCTGAAGCTAAGATGAGAATGAGGTTTCTGTAAGTAGTAAGAATTATTAACGTGCTTTAAAAATTCTTAGTTTGGACAGGTGGGTGTCCATCACAGAGGCTTCTGTCTCACCAGCGGCCACTAACGACGGAAGTGGAGTCAGATTTTGAAACGCTGTTGTTTTAAATGTAAAACACGGATGAGAAGTCAAAAAATGATTTTCAGGTGGAGGGGGTAAAGAGGTAGAAATTAAAAAAATTACATCCGACGCGTGATTAACGCTTTACAACCTGTATTTTACGCATTCTGCGACGAATTCATAAATACCTGCTTCGGCTTCAGAGGTTAGAAATTCATGCAGGAGTCATTGTAGATTGTACAGAAATTGCAGAACTGTGAATTAAAATAGTAAAGAGTTATTTCAGTGTTGTAAGAACGGTTGCCTTACCTACTGTAAGAATAAGTAGTGCCTGATGTAAGCAGTGGGATAAATTATTGTTCATATGATCTGATCATGACTTATTTAGGTCTTGTTTTTTTTCCTATCATTTATTGCACCTGACGTCATGTTTCATTGTTTTATCTTATATGGTCACAATTCCAAACCTGTCTTCGCCTCACTGTTCGTGTTTTGTCGAAAAAAATTCCTGTAGTCATGTACACCAATCTGCAGGGTACACTCATGTGCTCCGCCAAGAGGTGTTTCCTGCGGTCCACCGATTTCTGATTTAACTCTGTGTGTGGACATAATGCAACCATGGGCGCTGCTGAACCCGGAACACTGAAGCCTAACTTTGACCTTCCTACTGTAATAACGAACTGTGACTTGCTGAATTGTACACCTTCTATAGATCTGATTTTGTTCCACATGGCAGATTGAAGTACGTGAAAATGACTCTAGTTTATTCACGTTATTGTCTGAAAGTATTCTACAAAACTATGTATTGTGTTCAGGGTCTTCATATGCTTTGAAATTCGCTATTTTTTATATGACACGGTCTTTGATCTCTGATGGCAGGTGACACTACGTATTTCCTTTCGATTATCGCCTTGAATCCGAAAAAGAGAGAGGGGGGGGTAGCGATAGGCACTACTGTTATAAATGGGGGAGGGGTATAAAGTCGGTTTGGGGCTACGAAGGTTCCCAGGCAGTGCCCGCTCGTCCTTCTAGTATGAATAGGTTTTGTGAGGACAAGGGATTTAGGAGACAGGATGGGGTAAGAAATGGGGAAGGGGAGAGTTGATTCGGGTTTTTGCGTTAATTTTGAATTTTGATATTGGCCTTGGGGGTGGCGTTAGGAAAAGATTTACGTTATTTTGGGGGGGGGGGCTACTATAGAGCGGAATTTTGATGTTACCTCTGAGAGGGCTGCATGGGAGGCATGCAGAGCAACGTGGAATTTGGGTACCAACTCAGCATTTGCTCTAGTACCGAGGAAAACCTTGGTCGAGTTGGCCGGTCGCAGGACCTTCCGGATGCGTGCTGCTGATTTCTAGCCAGCAGTCCGGCATTTAAAATCGCGAGCCGTAATCCGTAGCTCGTCTGAATGATATTTAATAATTCAGTCTGTACCGCGAAGTAAACACGACTATTTACCATTAAAAAATATGGCTAATTAAGGTGGATACCTTCTGGGTTATTGCACCGTGTAGTCTGGTAGACGTTTACCGACGTTTCATAGGTCCTTCCTGCCACATCATCAGGGGATTGAGTAAGTCGCCCTGATGATAGAGGCAGTAAGGACCTCTGAAACGTTAGTAAACTTCTACCAGACTACACGGCGCTGCAACCCAGAAGACAGCCATCAACCTAGTGAATTTATTGACTAGCTGAGCGACTGCTGGCTTCTCAAGAAGGGCTGTGCTCATATCATGGTCGGGACAAGTACAGAACAGGACTTCCTGGTGGTACAGTTCGCGCTTGGGTCTCGTTTGCGCTGGACCGCCCCCGATTAAGGCAAGGTCGTTGGTCACTACGCGCTGCCCGTCGCCCACCTGGTCAGCCTCCAGCTTGTACCTTGAAACTTGAATTGTATATGTGTTTGTTTTACTTTTGCCCAGGACCTAGTGACGTAGTGGAAACGGATTGTTTGGTCCCGACTTCTAGTTTCATGGCGATTCTGGCTATCTTATTTTATGTAGGTGTTGATGTAAGTTATGAAGATTGTGGTGTGGGGAAGTCCCAAATGACGCTACGCGAGTCCGTACTAAGTCGTAAATATTCATGAGTGTATTTTTAACGCCATTTATACGTGGCAGTTACATCCTTATCTGCGTTTGCGGGTTCTAATTCTTTCGCCGCCCCATTATATTTTCGTATTTTGTTTTTACTATTCCACGTTCTTGATGACTGCCACATTCGAACGGAGGAAAATTTAAAATTCTTAGGTGGTCTGCTCGTACGTCGTATTAATACAATTTTGAGAAGGACATTGTCCCCTGTTGTTGTTGTTGTTGTTTCTTCTTCTTCTTCTTCAGTTCCCTTGTAAAGGAATTTTAAAGTGCTTCTTAACTCATAAAATCACAACGGTAGCTTATACATGTCACGTACTTTTACTTCCAGTAAATCTTTCTGGGGCTTCTTTTTTTTTCTTTGGAGGGGCACAGAGTGTATTTGTGAGTTTCGTATGATTCTCAGAATAATCGAGCTATTGTTTTCTATAATTTTATTTAGATGAGCTTTGTACTTCAGAGGCTTAACAGAAGTTAAAGTTCTGGTCACAGCAGTTAAACCTATTTAAGCTTATAATTGAAAGTAAAACTTTAATGAATTGCGTGAAGGTAATCAGCCTTTTACTCAAAATTCGTTTTCTAATTATTTGGTAGAGCAAAGCAAATAACATGGAAATCGCGTTGGTGAAATCTGTAAAGTGAGGTGTAAACTTGATGGAATTTGTTGTTTTTTGGGAGTTGGATGATGACAATGGTGCCCCCCCCCTTAACACCCACGGAAGTCGAGGGTAAAGAATATCGACCATAGTTGACTTCCACTCTTCTGTTCAACAGCTCAACACGTACAAACTTTTCCATTGTTCAAGTTTAAAAATTCACCTCAGAAGGCATTTATAATGAGTCTACAGAGGATGTTTTTGACACACACGCCTACCCATGCTTTTGCCTGTGTGGATGTTGATGACGGTAATGCACAGTCGTGTTCAGATGTGTGAATGGCTTGTTACCTTTGTTCAGGAAGTGCATAATGAATCGTTTTAAGCCGTCTGTGTCTTAGCCTTTGTTGCTGTCTATTATCGCCAGAAGGTGTTCTTGAATCCTTTTGTAAGCAATTAGACCATAAAGTTCTTTGGTGGAAATACGTTTTGCCTAGCATCGTCGTGATTAACAAATCAAGGACAGTAAAAGGGTGTGGATAGACGTGAAACCAAATTTTGGTAGGTGAAATATCAGGTTCTCGCAGCTTCGAGTCTGGAACGTTGCGCCATGTAGCCTTTTAGACGTTTATCGGCGCTTCAGATGTGATTACTGCCTCCATCTTCAGGGCGGTGATGATTAGATGGAATTTGATGCTGGAACTGCTCAAGGTAATAAAGGCGGTTGTGACTCTGTGTGCTAGAGTCAAGTGGTTTAAAATCGTACGCGTCGGTTTCGACCTTCTGGTGACTTCATCAGAGTTGATTATGAGACGGATAATTTAGTTAATAAATTTGTTTAAATTGTACTACTCTTCGCGTTTTTCCGTGTTCTTTTTCCTATTCTGTTTCTCTTTTTATCAGTTTGTCTTTCTTCATTATTGCTAGTTTCCTTTTTCTCTGTTTTCGTACCCTTTCTTCATATTTCATCTTTTCCTCCTCCTGTCCTTCATTTTCACTTTCATCTTCTGCTTCTTTCTAGCCCTTCTCACACTTTTTCTGACCATACGATCGCGTGTCATGGTCTGAGAGGGCTGTTTTTCTGTTGCTGTTACTTGTTTGGTTGTAGTAATAACGTAGTTTTATTGTACAATCATTTGACAAGAAACAACTGATTACATCAGTGATGGTCTTATTATTATGCCTTGTGATTGGCGGGTGTATAAACCTGCTCGTCTATTGATGGGTTTTAAGCATTAAACCACAGGCGCTTGAATTATCCTAGCGACTATCGGTCAGCTTGATTGATGGGGATGGTGTTCCATCTACGAGATTGCTACTGGTAAGAAATACAGGGTGTTACGGTACCGAACGCAGGGAACGTGAAAATAATCCAAAGCATTTCTGGAAAGTATTCGAGGCTTGATTTTTGGTTGTGTGATGAATGCGTGTTCAAACGATAGTTTGGATATGTTGATTAAATATTCGGTTCCTACCGCCAGGAAAACAAATACAGTAAATGTATGTTACAAAGATGACTCGGGTTAATCACATTCAGGGTTAGCATCTGAAAAGACGTCAGATTTCCTGGATGTGAACTCAGCCTTTGACGGGAAGACTATGCTCCCCGATCTTTTGAAATAAGTAAACAGCGCCCAATTCATTATTTTTATTTCTGATGCCAGGAAACAGGAAGTGACTGTAAGTTTACAGAAGTTTGTGTGAACCAGGGTGTTCAGCGCCATAACCATTCTTCCTTTTAAAGATAGAAAAACAGGATGGAGCTTGGGAGGGAGGGAGGTAGGAGAATGGGGAGATAAGAAAAAGAGACATCTAGGCTTTCACACAAGAAACTTGTATTACTTCCTCTCTACAGCAGCGTACGGCATTTTGTAGTTGTTTGGTTCAATTTTAACTGAGACCACCGCGTACATTCATGAATTTCATTTTATTCTCGGAATGAACAGCGTTAACCGGTTGGTTTTTGTAATGGTGAAGAGTTGTATTTTCTTTGCGGTACGGACTGGGTTTTTTTAAGTGTAGTTATGCCGGTACTTGTGGTATCCTTTCTTTTAAGCGAAAATATTTTGAAAAAACAGAAATTAATTTCGTAAGAAATAAAATCACTCCAAATTCCTGTGGGAATATGCCCATTGCATGGCCCCTGTAGTATGTCGTCAGTAGCAAAGCAGGAAAACAGTGACTCAGGGGAGAGTTTTGCCTGTGCCTGCATCGCCGTATGTGATGACTAACTATCCGGGGGTGAATGAGTTTTGAGAAGGGCTAGTACGTTTGTTGTAATGATAATATTGTGCCAGCGCCCTAAGCTGCATCAGTCTCAAGGGTATGACTCGTAGGATTACACGTCTTGCCCCCTTCCCCACATCGAGACCTACTTACCTCGCATGGAGAATCGATAGTACAACCTACTCAGTTTAAAGTAGAGGGCTTCACTGTTTTCCCCTTGAGGACTTACGTACAATGGCCCGCGGTTCGGAAATGGATGAAGAAAGGCATGGATTCCGTTCAGCACACACTTTTGTTCTCTGCTCTGTTTGAACACACGGCGAAAAAAAAAATACCCACAAGACAAGAGTCGATAACCGACTCCGTGGTAAATAATCCTCGAATAGTTGGCAGTTATTCAACCTCGTCAGAAAATTATCATCTCTTACGTAACGTGAGAGTTCATTATCATGTTTTCATTATCCTGCCACTGAACCTTTTCTTTAGCCATTAGAATTCATAACCTCTCAACCTTTCTCTCGACTTCCCTTAGACTCAGTTTTATATTATTCTTTCATCTGCACCGATATTCCAAAAGTCATCTCTTGTATTGGCGTATTTCGACCAAAATTGTATATACGGAATTTCCAAAAAAAGATATATGCATTCAGTGAGAGAAATAAAGACTTTTTAATAAACTAAACTGTTACATACGTCAGCGTTGGCTCTGGTGTAGATGTTCAGGAAGACCACCGTTAGCATGTTGTCACAGTTGACAGCGGCGAGCAACTGACTCACAGGCGAAATATTCTGTATTGTAATGTGGGACATTCATTACATTTCTCATACATGGATGCATGCTACATGTACCGCATACCCCATTCGCCTCGATATCGGATGAAGAGTTGGTTTACAGCCAACTATCAGCTTATCAAGAAGGACTCTGCTCCATGGAGTTTGTCAGTCCACGTGCGCTCTACGCCATCCTGCCGCTCCGAGACACATGGAAAAGCATTCGAAGGGGAGAAGGCGTCACAAGTTGTTTCCAGAGATTCTTGTTTAGAAGTTGATCCGGTTCTGCTCTGACACCCTCCCCCCTTACCCTCCTGACCCGACAACTGATCGGACTTGTCTGGTTTCCGTTTGTCTCCTTCAATCTGTGAAACCAGCGATCACGAAATTTAAGCGCCAAGTGCTGGGACAGAAACCAAGTAGATGCATTGTAGTGCTGCAGGAAATAAGCCGCTGTTCAGTCATTGGTAGGGCCACTGAATAATGCTCTCAGGAAATTAAGATTTGATTGGCCTACGTAAAATGGACGTATCCAAAGCGGTGTCCCGGAACCGTCACCGGCAGATTTTTTTTTGTAAGAAATTGTATATTCCGACGTTTTATTATAAAAAAGTAATGTCTTATCTTTCATAATCAGAATTCGTAACACACACACACACACACACACACACACAAACAAACAAACAAAGGTTCATCATCGATAATTTTATTCAACATGATTTATGTTTTGTTTCCACATACCTGCATTCGTGTGTACGAGAATATGTATGTAGATGCATATATATGACCGTGTACTCCTTTTCGTGAGGCGAAATTCTTTGTTGTTGTTTCTGTGACAAATCAAGGTGTGCCACGGGTAAAAAAATGTCGCGGAACACTGCTCTAAATGCGTCTGCATTGCTCGTTGAATCTATAATTAAAGAAAGAGTATTATCGTCTGGCGTATGGGGGGTACTGGATGGAACGTCCATTTGATCTTGTTTTGTACGTCAGGAACAATGTAATGTAAAGTTCATATATAGTTTTATAATGTGCGGCACGTGGGTTTCTGTAGTTGTTACAATAGGCGTTGTTACACATCTAACCTTTTTTTAAATGTTACGTGTTTGAATGACTTCGTCTGTTAGCTTAGTCCTACGTTATCAAGTTGCAGTTGCCAGGGGCACGGTTCTCTGAAGTGTTAAACTGGGGAACTGACATGTCAGATCGGCCAGTCATTGCCTGTAATAGAACTTCTACCCCGAAGGTGGAGGCGGTAGGTTACTCCGTAACGTTGATAACTGCCTACAAGATTACGGACTCGAATTAAGGCCTTCATAATCTCGGTTTTATGCTCTCGATGAACGATGTACAGCGTATGAGATTAACAGTTTGATAAAGTGGCGTATTCTGTGAACAGTACACGGTTTGGAACTTGCTCAAATTTGGAATGTCTGAGGGAGTTACTTATATAGTGTATTGAGCGCCCGGTTCTTCAGCGTTTGATTGCAGTTTGCTGAAGGCACATGAAGCTCGCTTCTGGTAACTGAGTCTATAATCGACCAAGCTGATAGTCCCTTCCTCCTGTCGCATCGGCCCTAGTTTCTGTTTATGTGCAAAGTTTTGCTGACAGCATCGTCATTTTAATGTCGTATTAGTAGCTTCTGAGCACATTCCAGTAAATGTGCGCAACCCTAACACTGCCTCGCCTCCATTCGCCTTTGTTCTCGTTGAGGCTTTATCAGGATCCTCAAAAACCGCACTTCCTTCTGAACCGGGACGCTTGATTAGCAGCACTTAGCGAATGAAGTTTAATTAGAATATACTGTTCTCGGTTCGTTGCCCCTGACATGAGTGGAAGCAATGTGATCTTTGGTAAAATCATTTGTGTAAGAACTTACTTTATGCCAGTGGTATTCAACCTTTTTTGTTCGTGTACCCCCCAGATATAATTTCTCTTCAACTTTGTACCCCCAAAGTTGTTGGTGTATAATTTAAGTTATACATAGTATAGAATCTACATCTAAAATAAATTAAATAAATTACATTACTGGTTAATCATTGTTTATCATAATTTTTTTTTAATTTCACGTACCCCCAGTTGAATACCACTGCTTTATGCGATCTCTTGCGGACTGGTAATGAAACCTCAGGTTCCATACATTACGGAAGATTTCTTCACTGACTGTAACTGAACGACTGTCGGCTTTTCAAAATGGACCTTGCTCTATGGGGTTAGTTACGAAGCTTCTCCACTTGATAAATTGACCCGACACAAACCGATATCATCATCTCACCCCCCCCCCCCTTTTCGAGCACGTGTACGATCTACTGTAACACACCAGTAACTCAGCATTTTGCACACAGTATTTTTTAATGTGTTTCGTATGATTCTCATAGTGAACTGACATTATTTCCTTAAACAGCGTTAATTAGTTGATCTTCGTAAAGGTGTATATTGTGATGTCTTCTGGGGTGTTGCGCCGTGCAGTCTGGTAAAACTTCTACCTGACTGCACGGCGTAACAGCCCAAAAGACAGTCATTTTCAGACAAACCTCAAATCATACTCGGTTGATCTTTTTATTGAAGTGTTGTGTTTTCTTTGCGGTACGGACCGCATTTTTATTAATGTTTAGACGCCCTTCGGCATCAATTATCACCCATGAGATTACTTCATGTTTGGGCATAACCCAAGCCAATTATTTTTCGAAAATAAATTGGACATTTCGTTGTCGTGTCTGAGCTGTTGACTATGTAACGGGCTTCGATTCTTGACAGGTGCAGTGATATTTTTCTTCTCCACCACGACTGTGGCCCACTCAGTCTCCTGTTCGATGCAGACATATGTGGGAGTAGATATAGGTCCACGCATTCTTAATCTTGACAGTAGGTGGAGGTGAGTGGTTAGCATCACGCCTCGATTGGTTTCCTGCGAAGAAAGAATCCTCGCTGCATTGTGGCAAGGGGAAGAATCCTGCCCTCCGAGATTAGAACCGTTTTCGCCCGGCCCGTGGCTCCCAGAATCCTCAGATATCAGTTAAGTTTGCTTTAAATGCAGTGCGTGAAGTTGAATTTCAATAGACTACATGCACTGCGTCTTTCGCTCTTGACGAATGTCAATATTTGATGTTTATTTGTTGCATATGCTTTACTGTTGCAAAACCTGTAATTTTAGAGACTTCCTGCAAGATCCTAATTTGTTCTTATACCTTTCTGATAAATATGTGATCTTATTTCTGAATTTTCTTTCCTGTCGTGCGTACAATTATTTATGTACGCTGAATTTTTTCTAGGCGCGTTCGCCGCCCCGCAGAGCGTCTGTTAAATTCGCTCCATTCCTCTGTTCATATGTAAAAAGTTGACCGGGAGGGGGTGGTGGAGTTTCACGAAATTTGATATTGGGGGAGTTCGACTACAATTTGTTGACATGTTCCAATTTTTGTCAACATTTGAGAAAGAAACGGATATGTTTCTGCCCTCCACTAAAGTACCTAGAAGGGAAAATTTCCAGCCATTCACGCAGTGAATGCCAAATTCCTACTGATGCTCTAGAATTGTTACGCTCTGCGTACATATTCGATTTTGTTTACATTTCTAACGAAGTTCAATTTGTGCTTCGAGTGAAGTCTGGCGGTAAGACAGTGTTGTTTAATTTTACGCGTCTGTTGTCTGTCTCCGCATTCCGTAAAAGGTGTATGAATGCATTTTATCTCACAAAGGGCCTGCATCAGAATTTGGAATCACCTGATGTAACAAGGTGAAGCGAGATTACTCATGTCTATGTACACTATACGAGGTGGCCTTATACACTTTGCCCACATGTAAATCACAATAGTGCGTTTTCATGAGTCCGCCCTGTTGTCAATTTTGGGCTTAACAAAACACATTTTGACGGTCTTTGAAGACATCCTTCCACCCTCCTGTATCTTTTGAGGTATCGTATATCCCCTCTCGATTCCTTGAAATGAAGGAAGCAAGAGGGGGGCCAGGTTAGGGGAAGATTCTCCTTTGATTTTGAAGATCTTTACATGGAGATTGAATTGCTCCCACTTTATAGCGAGTCCAAGCAGTGTGTTACTGGTCTACGCCCCCCCCCCCCCCCGGTCCTTTATTCAATCAGACTGTCCTCTTTTTCATTTGCAGTCCATTACTGTTATAAAAGATCACGTGACTGGGTGGGACTTTGTACTGTGGAGGGCCCAGAAACGAGGTTAAAGCGTTCGTGAAACTTTATAAAAAATGTTTTGAATTCGTACCACAAAGAAATTGTATCCCGTTTCTGCGATGTAGGTCTGTTCTGCAGTGTCCCACGTAACTCAGAACCGGCTTGCGATGGCTGTGGTCTGCGTTGCGACTAGCTCACTTCCCGATAGTTTGCTCGCTGTTGCTGCCGCGTGTTGTTATGGCTGGTTCCACGTTACGTGGGACACACTGAAAGGCTAAGGGGTTTGAAGTTCTATTTTTGGGTGTACGTATTTATTGAATTTATATTTTGAAACTGGTAAAGAATGTTTTTTTCTGTATCGTATGTATGTATTTATTTGTAAATATGTGTGAAATATATTTAGGATTGTAGGGTGAGAAGCATGTTTGTATCATTGGTTTGAATGTGAGATTTGAGGTGACTACATGTCTTCCGTGCGCGTCTACCCAGTTCGTATCCCTCGCAGCTCCAATTTGCTGGCGTTTTCTCCATCTCATTTGTTATCCTATCATCAAAATTGAAGTCCTACCGTATAGGTCATCAGTCTGAAGTACTGATTTGTGCTTTGATCTTGCCACACGGAGACCAGGATACTTAAGGATCAAAGGTGAATTTAATAGTAAAAATTCGAGTGGTTTCCATAACATTTTGTTCAGAGATGCTATCATAGAAGGTAAATATAACTCAACGTCTTGACCTTTGACCGTTGTAGCAGAAGGTGACCAGCTGCACGTATGTTCTCTGTAGCAGTTTTATCCAGTTTTGAGTGGTTTACAGTATTGAGTTTGTGAATAAATTTATCACACGCAATACTGACCTCGTTTCTGACTTGTGGCAACACGAAACGACTTCTTAACACGTCGCAGGTCGTTTTATTGTTACCCTACGTGTTTAGACACCATTAAAATTTAGACTGTTTGCGTTTTGTAAATTTTAGGCCTACCCTTCGAAATGACGTGCCACTTGAATTACTTATATGTTGGTTTTATGTATTACAGAAAACGGTTCTCAAATCCACTTATTTTTTTTATCCTTAGGCGAAGGAAGTGCCCCTGTTCTTATGTTGCTTGTGATTTGTTTGACGCCGATGTCAGTAACTCAGTCTAATACCATCAAATGATGAGACGATTAACGAATAATGAATTGGGAAGGATACGGAAGGAAGCGATCGTGTACTGACTAAAGGTACTATCTCGACATATGCCTGGAAGGACTGAGGAAAATGACGGAAAACTCGTTCAAGGTAGCCGGTCTCAGGGTTTAAATTTTAACCTCTGGAAACCCCCACCCGGTCGCTACGTTCGGTTCGTCTCTGTCCCTGTGTCACGAAGGCGTAGGTGAATGGAGGTATAGCTCCACGATTTTATCATTCGCTGGTCGCTCTTGAAAAAGGTGGATTGAAGCCGGAATAGGCTTATATCATGACCTTGAATTTCACGAGAAGAAATCCTGGTCGTTGAAGAAATCGATGGACCAAACATTGAGTCCTGCAGACCTGGTCATCGCTTACTTTACGAAGTGCAGAAAAAGAAAAATGAACTTCGCGATCTTTTGATGGCGATATGAGTTTAAGTAGTCTTCTTGTTATGTAGCAACTTTTCTAAGGAACATTCTGCCTCCATTTTCAGAATACCACACGGCGCAAGCCAGTATACCACTGTCCAGGTTTTATACTGTCAAGCCCCTGAGAGGACACCGGTGAATTTCTCGTTTGTTGGCACGTCTTTTAAGATGTCTAAAGAAGCTGATGCGGTGTTGGAGGTTGAAACGATTTCTAAGCAAAAGGCTGTTCTTGCCGCTAGCTGTAAGGGGACAGTGGCTGCGGGGTCCTGTTTCCTTTTTAAGAAGGATGCTCCCTTCCCTATCCAGTCTCATCTCCCACTTCACAGTCGCTTCACAAAGCCCGAAGATCATCAGACGGGGGCGGGCGGAAAAGTATACTTTGGCCGGCTTCCTGCGTTACATGCTGATCTTTTGACAAGACGTTCGGGTTATAATGGCAGCATTGCGGCGGATATGGAGATGTCTGCAGCAGCTTCTCCCACTCAGATCAGTGCTGCAGCGGCTGTGGACGCGCGGAAACCTCCACATACAGAGCGAGAATTTTTGGAAAAGAATAATTTACACGAATTTAAAGATGTTTAAGCAACGCGAAACACAGAACACGCAAAATGTCGTGTTGCAGTGGTGGTTTAAAAAAATTAAACGGGTTATGCTCATGAAGAATTACTGTATCGTGTTGGTATATCGGGGATTTCCCCGGCCCTAAAGGCTGTCAAGCCGAAGATCCGGTAGGAGGACAATCTGCCGTATACCTCAAGGCACCGGACAATGCCTGTGATGCCCAACGACCTGGCAGTTCTCGCTGAGAGTAGCTGAGTGATCGGCGCGGAATTCAGAACCTGTGCAGTTGTCGAGAGGAAGCGTGTGGATGTCTGTCTCACACGCACCATCGCGAGCGATCCTCTGGGAAGTCGCAAGTAGACGAAGTCGTCTCACAAGGCCTCCAACGCTCCTTACTTGCTCTGGTAGTTGAGATCCTACCCGTGTCTTATGGAACACGAATGTTCTTCCAGCAACTGGACTCTATTCCAAGCGTGATAAATCCATCCCACATCTTAGCACCTTATTTATTTAATATCAGTTTTAATATTATCCTCCCACCCACCTTTTGTTGATTTCTTGTGAATGTTCAGGGTCGGTATGTAAAACTCGTTGTCTGCTAAGGACCGCTTAAAAGAAGAGATTACTTTTCTAGGGGTCAGCTTATGGGAGGGGAAAATAGGAACCCCCTAATTCTACTTATTCTGTGCTTTGGCTCAAGGTATACAGGGTGTCCGAGAAAGAGTGCACACATTTTAAACATTTTTGTTGAGAAAATAAACAGAGCTGGAAGAGTACAGTTTTCACCACATGAAACAGCAAAGAGGATCACGACTTTTCCACCCGTGGTCCAGTGACGGAGACTGCGTCTTTTCACGTCACAGTGAGTGTGGATGGCTGTATTTTTTTTTCTTTTTGCGGCGAAGTGTGTAAAGACAATTAAAGAGGTTTTTACGGCGGTGAGTCCGAAGATGGCTGTCTTCTGGGTTGTAGCGAGTTCTCATCGCTCTGATGATGGAGGCAGCCAGGATCTCTGTAACGTTGGTTAACTTCTACCAGACTGCACGGCGCAACAACCCAGAAGACAGCAATCTTCTCTGTGGAGGGAGTAACTATTTAGAATTCATTAACTCGTCCTCCGTTTTTATTTTATGTTTTAGTATTTGTTGTTTATTTGCAAGTTTCGAAACACAATTTGAGAAATGGAGCAATGTTCTTAAGGCTTATACAGTTTTCAATCAATACACGCGGTAACTATTTTAAAATAGAACTCTACATTTATAATGCTCTTTACATTTTTCAAGAGCTCTGTTTTTTTTTTGTTTTTTTTAAACCCTCGGCTTTGTAATGTAACTTCTGCTCGCTGCTTTTCATTTGTTTATTGCTCGTTAGAACGTGACGATATATGGGAGTTATGTGTTGTTTTGCTGAAGTGTTTATAGTTCTGCAGCCTGGCTGGTGGACCTAAGTACAGACTTGCCCAGCTGTGAGTGAAAACAGGCGAGGGGGTTGAAATACACGAATATCCTCCCCGCCCTACCACTTCTCCCTTTCGTCCACAAGTTTTCAGGGAATAATGTAGCGCAATAAATACAACGGACGTTATTAATTTGCGAAAATAGCTTCCATTGTGGGCTATAGATTTACTGTGTTTAGCCGGGATTAGCCCTCGATACCAATTGGACTTCATGTGACCGTAGAATTTATTTGTTGTGTTATGCGTCATTGTCGAATTTGCAGAATTTGTGCGGAAATGTAGGGAAACGCCTCGGTCGCTTACGTCGTCTGTATTCCACTGAAAGCCAGTTTCATGCTTGCTTTGTTGCTTTCAGTGAACGCATTTTTGTTGTCATGGAGGAAATGGGAGTGGACCTCACGAAAACACTAAACACCACTGATAGGTAAAGTTCGCAATTATGACGCTAGATGGCAAATGGCCTCAAAGAGTTTTTTTTTTACTTGGATTATTTGGTTACACGAGTTTTCGTTGCGACATGGAGTACGATATTTTCACCAGAGTAAGCTTCGTGTAGTGGGTATTGAAATTGGTTGGTTTCGATAGTGATTTAAAGAAATTCAGACTCAGTGTGACTTGTGAAATGATAAGGAGGGGTGTGCTTGGAAGGAATGTTGTGCAAATAGTGGTACGAAGGAGCCAAAGGAGATAGAGTGAATGAGGAATTAAGATAAGAAATAAATACTTCCGCGTTGAGGTTCAAAACATAACACAGTCCTGGTCACTGTGTCCGCACGGTGGGGGGGATGTATCACTTTGGAGACAAAAGCATAAATGGGAGGATAATATTAAAATTGAGTTTAGATAAATAGCTCGTTAGAGTTTGGACTAGATTCATCTGGTTCAGGATAGCAGCCAGTGGCAGAATTTTGTGAATACGATGATGAACTTCGGATTTTCATAAATGGTGAGGATTTATCTACCAGCCGAGTGACTTTTCGCTACTCAAGAAGGATTTTGTTCTGGAGTTGGTGCCTTGCTTAACCTGGTTCTGCTTCAAAACATAGGACTGATTCTCTTGTGATCACGTGAGCCGTGTTGTGCTTACAGAAGGAGGAGAGGTCGGGTCAGGGCAGCGGTAAAAATGAGACCAACGACGGAACTTAAATTGGTTTCAGCTTGCTAAATTGTATATAAAGGGAAGACCACTTCGCCCGCGCTATAGCGTCCTTTTATTTCAGTAGTACTCGTAACCGTGCGGACATGGCAATGGGAACTGAATTATGCACGATCATGGGTCGTATTTAGATGCATTTGCTTGCCGTTACGCTAAAGTACTGTCCGCAGAACCCCGTCACAAGCCGGTAGTAATTTGTGTACGGTTTGTCTGACTTTGGCACATAAAGTGAATTTTGGGGTTTCCACCGCTTCGAAAGATAAATAGCAACTGTGTGAGATTCGAGGTTTTCTCGGCTTTGAAGTTGTCTGTGTTAAGTCTCCCGGCCTGTAACACCGCGTGAACTTGTAGGTAGACACCAGCGTTTCGGAGGAACATACTGCCTCCATCTTCAGTCCTAAATATGGAGGCAATATATTTCAATGAAATGAAATAAAGGATGAAAGGAAAGATGGACTGATCTGGGAGAGAGACGCAAAGAAACGAAAAGAGGAATAGAAAGAATTAACTTTGGTGTGTTCTTTAATGGAATGATATTCATACCGACATCCTTTGTGTGTTATTCGACGATGTTGCTGCCATGGAGTGAGACTTTTTCTCTGTGGACCTGCGGCCTTCAACGGGACCATTGTCCATCCTCCAGACGCAGCAGCGGCGGAATGGTCTTGACATTAGGAAAAACCGAAGACTGGGGGAATAACCTGTCCCAGTGCCAGCCACTGTGCCCGCCAAAAATTCCATACAGGCTTGAATCCTGTGTCTCCACTGTGAGAAGTTGCCCGTGTTTTATGACACTCAGTCATGACGAGTCTCTGTAGTAGGATTCGAGGTTTTCATGGCGGTGAGTCCGAAGATGGCTGTCTTGTGGGTTGATATGCCGTGTAGCCTGGTAGAAGTTTATACCCATCGGCCTGATGATGGAGGCAGTAAATACCTCTGAAACGTTGGTACATTTCTATCGGAATAAACGACGCTACAACGCAGAAAACAGCTCTATGTGATTAGCCTGGCAGAATTTGCGATGTGAGGATGGCTGCCAGAGAGAGAGGACCTGTTCTTGAACAAGCACAGTGTTTCAGCTATTCTGTGACGGGGCTACTTATCAGGTCTGGCGCACGTGGTACAGAGGGGGGGGAAAGGGGATTCTCTCTTGCTTCATCGTAGAGGACATGAACTTACTTAATCCAGAATGCGGTCACCTGTTATTTGCTTCTTGATTAGATACGTGCCACCCGGTCGCATATGCTGCGATGTGACATGATGTCCCTCGCATTCAGAATCGTCAGACCCTTCCGTGGTCTGTCGCCCTTGACGCTTTAAAGGGCGGTTGTTACTGTCTGCTTACCACCTGCTTTAACGTTCACGAGCTCTGTACTTTACCCACGCAGTGGCATTTATGGATTTCGTACGATTCTCCGAATAAACAGGTATTACGAGGTGCGATCGAAAGGTTTCCAGACTGCGCGTATAAAAACCCGTACACTTATCTCAGGTATTAAATTCATCCATCACCCTCGAAGTAGTTCCCCTGGGAGTGAACACAACGATCCCAGCGCCGCTGCCAAGCCTGGAAGCATCCCTGGAAATCTTTCTTTGTCAGCCTGTCAAGCACCATCTGCGATTCTGCCTGAATCTCTTCTATCGTCTCAAATCTCCTTCCCTTTAGCTGAATTTTCATCTTTGGGAAGAGGAAGAAGTCACACGGCGAATAAGGAGGGTGCGGGATGACGGCCATGGTGTTTGAGGCCAAAAACTGCCGAACTTGAGGGCGGTGTGCGCTGGCGCGTTGTCATGATGCGTCGCATGTGAAGTTCTTCCTTTAGAATCAGCTGACAGGTCCCATAGCCTATCCCAACAATGTCGCACAAGTCGTTGATGGTACGACGTCGATCTTCGTGAATGGCCTGCCGAATCTTCGTAACATTTTCGGGCGTTGTGCTCGAAGATGGTCGTCCAGAACGCTCGTCATCATCGACAGAGGTTCGGCCATTTTTAAAACGTGAATGCCACACAAAAGTTTGTGCACGACCCATTGCGGACTCCCCAAATACTTGCTTTAGCATTTCATAGGTTTCCGTAGCCGTTTTGGCGAGTCTTTGGCAAAATTTGATGCACACGCCATTCCGAAATCGCAGGAGGGTCGGTGTAATGCACTACCAAAACGCCCGTAACTAAGAAGCAAATGCTAATTCGATGATGCCGGCTGGCACACTGATTCACTATGAATGTAGGCCGCACCCCCTAGCGGCATAAGCTCGTACTACACCCGGTTCGCCCTCTATTGACACAGTCTTGAAACTTTCCGATCGAACCTCGTATTTCCATTAGCAGCATTGATCAATTGATCTTTGTAACGGAGTTGTGTTTCGAGGTAGGCATGATGTGGCTTATTTGAGGACAACCCTCAGTAAATATTGCCGGTGTCTGGGCAGATATTTGGATCCAGAGCCCCCAGAATACGATGCATGAGTGCTAACACTTGATCGTGACTTCCGATGTCTTGTTTTCGACATATCAGTTTGTTGTACGAAAGATAGCGTGCTCTTAAAAAAATGCTAGGTATTTCGCTGACTAATGCGGAACCACTTGGGTCATGGATAATACGGAAAATATACTAACCCTTTGAGCCGAAGCTCGTCTAAATATTAAGAATTCAATCCGTACCGCAAAGAAAACACAGCACTTCACCATTACAAGGATTAATGACCGCTTCTTGCAGTGAGAGTCATACGAAAAGTATAAATACGCTTTGTAGCTTAGCTGTTAATTATTAAAGCAGGTGGTGTGCTTTAAAGGGTTGATTAAAATTATGATTCTCTTCACATTGTTCAGTGTGAATTTTTTGAGTTACTTATTACGTCTTCTGTTTGTTTCAGGTGAGTATATAATCATCGCCTGTACGTTCTTCCGTGTTGTGACAACTGCTTCTATGGCATCATGCAAAAGCCGTAACGTAATCACTTCTTTAATTGTTTTTTTATTTTTACGCTGATTTTCAGAAGTATTGTTTCAGATAGAGAATGGTATGCAAATGTATAGGCTACTAGTGACTATGAGATGGTACTCCTGTATGTTTCTCTCGGGACAGCAAGAGATACGATATTTGATTTGTAGGCCTAAAATCGAAACACGAACATTTGCTACATAAAACAAGAATTTTCGCGACTAGAACGCGGCTTTTGGTAGTTAATTGTTTGTTTGTTTAGTTCGCTTGCGTTGTGTATAGTGCTATAAAGTAATTAGGATGCATTATTTCCTTAACGATGTTTTACATTTCAGCTTCGTAGAATGGAATGATGCTGTAATCATGATATTACAGCGTATATTTCAAAGTGAAACTACTTGAATGAGGTGTCCTTGCATTCCACATTCTCTGATACGTGGGATGGTTGAACAAGTTTCAGTTTGCGTAGGTTTGAATGTTTGTTCGTATGTATAGTTATTTTCTGTATAGAAATCATAAAAATATTTAAGATAGACGTCGTCTGGATTGTTTTTCCGTGCAGTGTGGTAGAAATTTACCGACGTTTCACGGGTCCTTGCTGCATCAATCATCAGGGCTATCATAGTTGAATGCGAGATGGTCAGTTGTAAAAGATAGTTTATAGAAATTAGATCTTAAAGATTTCAAAATTGGTTACTTTTGTTTGCAGACAAATTTGCTGCTGCATCCTGTATCAGTGCATTTTTCTCGCAACTTCGCTACGTGCTTAGAAAACAAACGTGCCTTTCATTCGTTTTGCTACGTGAAAACGTAATTCAGTTACAGATCAATGTGAGGCGTTTTGAAGATATTTGAGTGATCTTGCAATTGCATTTAGTCCGTTTTTCTACAGGAACGCTTAATTGTGATTCTGACGGATTGATTGATGGACACGTGCGTCGGAGTTCGATTATCGGATTTGTGGATGCCGATGGAGGGTTTTTTTATGTTCTGCAAGGAAGTATTATCGTTCGCTGAAAGTCTGTCTGCTATCTGGCTTTGCCTGCCAGCCTGTCTGCGTATGTCTCGTCTGTCTGTCCTCCGTCCAAATCTTACGCTTTGTCGAACTGTTCGACTTTAATGGCATGCTGTCTTCCTTAAGAACACACGATCGTTGGCCAAGAAATTTCGTTGTATGGAAACCGAAATTTCGTTACCGTGGTGCATTTTAATATTATTCTGCCATCTATGCCCAGAGATTTCTTGTCTTGCGGTTTTTCGGCCTACATTTTCATTAGGACCAACTTGTAGACCTCACTTTTAGGTAATCTGCTTGACTCTACGCTTGATCTTGTGTCTCCCGAGGAATGAACTCGCGGCCTGCATCTTTCAAAGCGGAAGTTTGAAGTTCGTCTGTCCCCGTCCACACACAGTTTGTCGCGTAGGTACTGCAGCAAATATTTTTTCATTATTTTCCTCAGTCACTCCAGGCCCATGCTAGAATAGTGCCTTCAGATAGACCACGACCAGCTTCTTCCAGCCTGTAGCCTACTTGCCATTAATGAGCACAATCCCGTTTATGACATATGTAGTCTAGTTGAAACAGTGTCGTTAAATGACTAAGTACCAATTAGTGAGCAGCTATGTGACATTAATAATTGATACGGTTTATAAAAGCCAGTCAGTGGGAAATGCTGTGCATTTTTATTTAAGACCATTAATTTTATGTAGGTTTTTTAACGCATTTTACAGTCATCTTGAATGGTTCAGATATTGAAAATGGATCTTTCATCGTAAGAAACGCATATAAAACAATTTTATGGGCCAGTGTATCCAAGGATCCGCAGTTTCTATCTCTAGCGAATTAAATAGAGCTTTGAAATACTAAAATATTGAAAAGGACGTCCTATTTTAAATGATTCAATGGGAAAATAGCTTTGATAGCAGCATGACCGTGTTCGGAGTAAAAAAAAAAATATGACCTCCCATTTATATAATTATTTTGCACTTAGCTCGTGTGATGTAACTTAATTACTTCTATACTTAAGAGTGTCCTTGAATAAACCACGACTTCAAGATCTGAAGCTCTCACCGCGGCGGTGTGTGCAAATATGACCGTCTTCCGGGATATTGGTCTGTTTAGTCTCGCAGAAATTGACCATTGTTTCGGGGGTGCTTATTTCTTCCATTATCAGGGCGAGTCATTTATCTGTCTCTATCAAGCACCGTATAGATTAAATTATAATTCAGTTCCGAGCTGAAGTTTCAGAGGTTTGCGTTTGTGATCGGCTGAGGCAATTTATATTTTGTTTTGCCTGAGGATAATCTCGGCTGTCTGCAGTCTCGCTCGATAGAACCTCGACTTTTGCTTTGCTGAAACGTACACTGGCTTATACTGTTGTCAGAATTCATCTCAGCGTTGGGAAATAACGCCTGTCAACATGGACCATAGAACAACCTACAATGTTGCATAAGGATCTATTTGAATACGTATTTACAAACATAAATATTATTGATACAGCAGTGAACCTCACAGGTTTCGTGACATTGGGTTCAAGGCAAGATGAAAGTTCTTTCATTGTTCTTCCATAAACACAATGTAATACAAATACAATATAGTTGTACGCTGCTGTATCTCATATCTAAATGACATTATGATTCATGGATTCTAGTACGATCCTTTCAAGACCATTTATGTGCCTTGAAAATAATAACATATGTGATGAACTAATGCAATACTATCCTGCATTGTACTATCCTTTAGGCTTACTTTGGCTCTGTCGCGCTAACGTGAGTATATACCCGGTCATGCAGTTTACATGACACACTTAATACATTTCCTTGCCCAAATGTTTTTTTTAAATACACAATACACTTACCATTGCGAGTGAATCGATCCTTGTAAGGCTGATGAAGATGACTGTCTTCTGGGTTGTTGCGTCGTGTAATCTGGTAGAAGTTTACCGACGTTTCAGAGGTCCTTGCTGCCTCTATCAGACTCGCCGCCGTGTAAACCTTAATTCCTACTTGCTGTCTGTGGCCTGCCGTTCGAACAGTCTTTTCCAAATGCTTTATTTCTGTGAAGAACGCACGAAAATCTCGAATTTCGTGTCTTACCACTTGGTTATTCAGTGTAATATGTCGTCTTTTCTTACACTTGTACAATAGATCCATTGAGTTTTTGTTGAAAATGAAAATATAAGGAATGTTTAATGGACAAGAGAACAGAAACATTGAGACGTTTGTATTTACTACCTGGAGTGCTGAGGTTATTGTGCTGAGATGCTAGTTCATTGATGGTTACCTTAGACCTTCCAGCAACAGGGCATGTGCTGGATATATCGTGCTGTAGACCATTACAGTCCCCAGTTTGTTATCAGGGTAAGGGGGAGAGAGGAATCGCGCAATTTGTTGAGTGGATTGTACCGATTTGTTGCCTGAATAAATCATGATGATCGGTACATTGGTTGCTGGCTTACGTCAGGCAAAACACTATCGTTTCTCTGTTCCCCGTATTGCGATGCATGGAATTGTTGTACCTATTTAAATATCATGTAATATTCAAACCTCACATCTGGGATTAGTTCCAGGTAATAAGACGTGGGCTGAAACTGCTTCTTTATACTTGTTAATACTAATTACTCTGAAAACATCGACTTAAAATAAATTCTAACTTTAATTGTCGTCCTCTGTACACAGTTTAATCCTTAGTTTTCATCTTTTTTCAAGCATAAATAAATTAATTTAAAGAAACAATGCCCTTCATTGTTTCCTAAGACAGAATCTGTGGCAGGTTTCGTTGGGAGTGGACGTTTTTGGAATAGATGTTTCGTAAAGGTTTCCTCCCGCAAGGTTGGGTCACGCCAGTTAATGCCAATACTGAATAATCTGGAATGCGTACGCACAGCGAAACGAAAAGGATGACTGACCTATCTCAAGACTACTGACGTATCATTGCAAATTCTGCTTCATACTTCAATATTAACTCTCGCTGTAATTAACGACTGATGTTTTTAAGCAGATCTATAGCTACATTGCGACTGAATCTCCTTCCGTTATCGACGTCAGAGCTCGCTGCTTTCTCCACTGCGTCTCCGCGCCTTTCTTACGCAGGTCAGAAGCCACCACTAAGTAGCAGGACTGTAGCTGTGTTTGTTTAGCAACTTTCTGTTGCTTCTTGATAATTTCTACAAGAGTTCTCGATGGTGACTGCAAAGGACAACTTTGTAATTAAAGGTCTTCAGTTTCTGCCTCATTGAAGCCGTTGTGGTTATTTTGAGCCAATTCGCTTGTACTTCGTTGCATGACTGCCTAGAACTGAAGTAGGCCCTTGTCTTGCGCGGTTTTGCATATTTGACTTTTGACGTAAATACGGCGGTCATTCGGCAAAAAAGTGTAACGAAAAAGTTACAGGAAAATCTGTAAGATCCGATAACAATGGTTACCTAGGGAACGTCGTCTTTAATCGGCATTGTTGTTACCTAGGAAACGTCAAATTCTCCGGAACCGTGATTCCACTGTCACTTTTTTATTTTTGACGTAAATACGTCTATACGGAAGGGTCATTCCGCAAAAAAGTGTAACGAAAAAGTGACAGGAAAATGTGTAAGATCCGATAACAATGGTTACCTAGGGAACGTCGTGTTTACTCGGCATTGTTGTTACCTAGGAAACGTTACATTACATTACATTACTTTACATTACATTCATCTACCACAGACCCATCTTAAGCGAACTAATTCAAGTTAAATAAGCAAAGTCTTAATCAAACTTTACTCACTTGTAAAGCGGGTATAAAGGAAATATTTAGAATAAAGCCAATATATAAACTTCCTTTCCGTATAGACGTATTTACCTAAAATTCTCCGGAACCGTGGTTCCACTGACACTTTTTTACCTGATTTTGAATGTTTAATACTGGAATAGAGAGTTAAATTTTGTGAGAAAGTAAAGTAAAGTAAAGTTTGTCCCACTATACGCCGTGTAGGCGTTTGGGGTGAGTGGAGGTATAGCTCCTCTCTTTCTTGACCCCGGCACTAGTGTGAGAAGCGGCGCCTAAATCCAACTCTATTTTTTTTAAATTCCTGGTCCCCCATGGCGTGTACTGTCCGAAAGGCCCTCATGTATTGAGTCTACTTGTTGTTCAGTGTTATGGAAGGTATGCATATATTGTGCCCACGGATGGAATGCTGTAAGCGAAGTTCAGGTATGTGCCATTTGTTCTCTGTGTATAATTTTAATTAAATTCACACGACTAAAATGTCAGAGTTTCCTATCGTGTGCTGTTAGGCTTGTAGTTTCTCCGATGTCCTTGTTTCCTGCCTTCACTGTCTCAAAATAAACCACGCACCGATGATTTCCTTCAGCGTAAGCCGATCTGACACTTCTCATTCTTTTACTTTTTACTTGGTTATGGTATTTTAAACAACTGTAACATATTATTTTACGTCCTTACTTTATGGAGCCGAGTCCTTCCTGAGAAGCTAACAGTCGCTCAGCCACTAAAGAAATTCCCAACATTTCATGGAACCCCTCGTTACCGTGTTCTCAAAAGCCCGCCACTGGTCCCTGTCCTGAGCCAGATGACTCCAATCCTTACCTCCTCATCCTATTTCCCTAAGACCTATTTTAATATTATCCTCCCACCTTCTTTCTACGTCTTCCTGGTGGTCTCTTTCCTTCTGGTATGCCCACCGTAACCCCTCGCGTTCTTTGACTGCTAAATGTGTTCATTGCGTTTATGTTTTGTTGATTCAGTGTGGATGAGCTCACGTCTTGGAGTATTTTTCTGTTGTGTGTCTTTGTTTTGTCACTCATACCCGCAGCTTTCGGAACCTGACTTAAAACACTCTTGAGTAAAGAGTGCCTCAGATTCTCTTTACAAAGCGTATCCTCCCTTCGCCCTCCCACACACACATGGATCTCAGATCTTCTCACAGTCGGCAGCTGTTCCAAAGCGGACTGAAGACTTCGCCTTCATTTTAATCTTTGATCTTTCTGTTCACTACTAACGCCTTGTATTTCCAAGTCTGCCCTGTCTTATACTGTGACATTCTTGAACGGAGAATGTCACAACACATTGCTGTGTTCGCCAGACCTTTCTCTTTTAACACTGAGTAATCAGAACTGCGTTAATGCGTTGAAATTTTGTAGGCTTTCAGAACTGAGATCTTGGTATAAATAAACTTTGATATATAGGATTTGAGACTTTCGGGGCGAGTACAATCAATAAAATCTTCTCGGGCAATCAGCCGCGTTAGCTTGACTCCGCCCCCTAGCTCCTTGGGCCTGGGTCCGGACATGTGCACTGGTCCCGAGCAGGCAGTTACACAGGCGACTTCCGAGGATCCAGTCACATCAGAACCATGAAGATGGGGACAGTTTGTTCCCGAAACGTCGGTTTACTACGGTAACCGGCTGACTCGGCTGATTGCCCGAGAATATCCTATTGATTAAACTTTAATGTTTTAATACCAGGAAATAATTTACATCAATTTATAACCATCATGCTCATGAGACATGGAACATAGTTTATATTTAGAACCTGATAGTCCCTCAGCTGGTCAAGATATTTCTTGCCTTTAATTATACCAAGAGGTTCATTACCGTGTTAACAACAGCTGCTTTTACGCCGAGACCAGCGAGGTACCGGGTCAAAGATGAAGCCCCTAACTTAGGGTCGAGGGTGTGACACTGCTGCTTGGTCAGGGACATCGCGTACCTCGTGGGGCGGTGACAGATGAGAAAATATTTGCACTGTTATGGTCTCTAGCAGTGGAAAACGAAGAACTGTGAGAAGTTCGTGTTCCAGTGCCATTTTGTCCACTATGAATCTCACTTTAAGTCACTCGGAATTGAACCCGGGATCTCTTGGTCAGAAATCGTCGTCTAGAGACCTGAGTTTTTGTGACGGCATTGGACTTTGTACTAAGCCAGTTAAATCCAATTCAGGGCGCCTGCTGATGCAAATATGAGCTTAAAGAGACTGTGATCCTCATCTTGTAATGGCGAGAGAGTGAGGCAGACTGGGGTGAGGGGTGTGCAGTTAATCACTTCGCTGAATACCGACACGCTCCAGCAGAATCGCGAAACATCTTTGTAATTCTTGGGAAATGAGTTCTGCTTCTCTCTCTCTCTGCACTAATTTCTCGCCGTCTCTGTTTATTCTCTTGCTTTTACTATCTTTTCCTTACGTTTGTCTCATTATATTCTCCCGTCTCTTTTCATAACCGGTCTCTGCTGATTCCACTCCTGCGCTTTGTACTTGTAATAATTTGAGTTTCATTTTCTCCTCTTCTGTCACTTTGTCTCCCCCCCCCCCCCAGCCAACCAGGATTTCATAACATTTTATGACCTCATTCGTTTTCCCAAGCGGAAATACGTTTAATTTCGGTAAATGAATTTTAAAAATTAATATCGCCTAAGTTATTCGTGAATGCATTTTTCTTTCAAGACTCTCTCTGGCGGTTTAGCTGTGTTTCAGACTCGTCTGTCTTCGAAGTCCTTTTGAGCTCGAAAATTAGTGGCGAAACCTTTAAACAAGGAAACAGAATACGTACGAGTAAGCAGGAAATTAAACAGAGCCCCGTGGCTTTAGCAGAGCTCAGGGAAAAAAACAAAAACAATTGTACGTATACCCTACCTGAAATTATTTCGGAGTTTCCCTTTTTTTACATTAGAAGCTTCGGATTCTTTATCTTGATAAATATCTTCAAGAAGACTACTGTCTTCTGGGATTTATCGCTGTATAGTCTGTTAGAATTTGATCGACGTTTCGGAGGTATTTACTGCTACCTTCATCACCTCTGAAACGTCGATTAATTTGTGCCAGATTGCACGGCGCGACATCCCAGTAGACTATAGTATTCATATTCGATACCGTGAGAACCTTAAATGTCACAAAATATTTTGAATGTCTTGTTCTTCATGTGCATGCTACACGCCCCCCGCTCAAATTACGAACATTTTTGTTTTGTTGATTTGTATATTCGACTGTTACTTCTAAAGTCCATCTTTTCTCACTGTTGTTTAATTCCGGCTTTCTGGGATAGGTCGCGTCGAATATTGTAAATTTCTCAGCGTTTCGACAAACACTACAGTTGCCATCTTCAGGATCAATCGGTTATGGTTGGGTATTTTTGTATGCCTTGTATAGGGTAGGCGGTAGGTGGCGGGCCTGATGGTACTGACAGCTGGGGGGTGGGGGAGCGGGCCATTATCCAATTGAAGAACGAAAAGCGTGTGTTGAAGAAAGAAGGTGATGTCTTTGTCGATCGGGGTAGAATTTTGAGCTTCCAGAGGCGACCAGCCATTACATATTCATCTTGAAGATAGCAACTGCAGTGTCTGCCGAAACAACGGATAAAACAACTTTCGACGCTGTACGTCCCCGAAAGCCGAAGTTATATATTGAATTCCAACCACGAAAACCTAAGGACAAGAAGTCTAGCCCACTGTAAGTTCATGTTAAACATGTGGCTGGTTAGAAATTTGGTAGGAATCGATCCGAATGTAGTGTGAGGTACAAGCGATCATCTCTGAAACAGCAGTTAGTAGCTGTCGTCTCTAACGTCAGATATGAAACGGACGCTGTGCGTCGCAGATAAAGGGCAGTCCGTTTGGCTGATACAGCTCGGAAGTCAACCAGGCGCCGAAATACTTCGTGATAGTTTCTGTCGTTAGCTGTCGCCTCTGTTCCAGTCAAAGAGAAGTTTAAAAAGGGGAACTGCTTAGCTAAATTCATAACGTGGGACTTGTGTGGATGTTTTCACATACTCGTTAAATTGGTTAGCTGAATAGCGTCACGTGCTGTTGCGTTCTGTATATGGTGTTTTCCGTCGAACTTTCTCTCAGTGACATGATATAAGCCCACTAAATTTAAGATAGCATAATCGTTAACATTATTGTGCCTCAGAAATATATTGCAAGCATAAATCCTTTCGCACAAAGCCTGAGGCATAGGGAAAATGTTACGGCCTGGAGATGTTACTTGCTAGTAGGCGAAAGGTGATTTATATTCAGAAGTAATCTCACAGCTAACAGCGGAGTTTTGACCTAATTAACTCTTAGAAACTGAAAACAGAGAGAGAAGAGAGAAAGTGGGAGACGCTAAATTTAATGGGGAGAAGGACACAGATAAATGAAGGTTCCCAGGCAGTGCACGCTCGTCCTTAAGAGAAGGTAGACAAGAGAGAGAAGAGAAAGTGGGGGAGTAGCGATAGGCACTACTATTATAAATTGTGGGGGGGGGGTATAAAGTTGGTTTGAGGCTACGGAGGTTCCCAGGCAGTGCCCGTTCGTCCTTCTGGTATGAATAGGTTTAGTAAGGGCAAGGGATTTAGAAGGAGACAGGATGAGTTAGGAAATGGAGTAGGGGGGAGTTGATCAGGGTCTTTGCGTTAATTTTGATTTCAAGATAAGATAGTTGCGTTATTGATTGGATTACTTTCGTAGTATTAGACTACGAGTGATCTTCAAGGTCATTTGCAGGAAGCCGAACGATAATGTCTGTGGGTATTTCTTGTGACACTTTTTCGCGGAATGCATCGTGAAGAAAGTTCGAAGGGTTTCCCCTCCTTCGAGTTAGTTCTTGAGACATGAGACTGGTACACACTATAAACGTAATTTTTATTCCCTCTCCTGGCAGTAGATCTTTTTTAGTGTGAGGGAAAGGGCGATAAACTTAATTTTACCTTTCAATCATTCAGAATGATGCGATGCTTGTGTGTGGAACAAGATTGACATGTCGGCACAGTGGCGTATTTTAAACGTCTTTGGCTCGGTGTTATAGTCGTCTATCTACACTTACCCACCATTCAATGCAGAATATTTTACCTTTCCTCGTGAAAGCTTGAATATTGAAACCCGACCTAAAATGTAACTGTATGTGTTGCTTTATAAGTAAAAATTATAGTATAGCTGTACCACTGTACGCCATATAGGCATTTGGGGGGAGAGGTGAGGGGGGTCACGCCCCGGCCTCGCTTTACCCTCGGTACTCATTGGATAGGAGGCTTGGTGGGACCCAGAACCGGTCTGAACGCAGAGGCTAGAGGAAAATTCCTCTGTGTCTCCCCCCCCCCCCCCCCCCCCACCAGTCGGTGCTCAAACCCTGACCGTCCACAGCAAGTTTCATTCCCTGCTGTGAAATGTAGAGGGCCGCGTACAACAAAGCCCATCTGGAACATGCGAACCACTTCAGTTTAGTGGCATTGTAGACGCTTGTGTAAACGGTATATATCGGTAACCACAGCAACCAGTAGACGTCGTCTTTTTTAGCGGTTGTTTCATCTCTGTTATTGAGTTTTGTCAGCGAAAGATACCCCTTCAGATTTTTTTTATTATATGGCTTGTCGTAATTTGCTGAGTTGAACGGGATGTGTCCTGGAAGTTAAATATTGGAATGAAAGTTATCCACCATATCAGAAATAAACTTTAGTGTTCTTTCTCTGCGTGGTTTTCCAACCATTTGGGTTTGTGTTTTATTAACTGTTGAAGATACTCGTTATCTACCCAGTCTTCTGTAGGTAATGTTGGCCTTGTACTAGTAAGGCAGCGAGTGTATAGATATATAAGTGGATACAGACATTTCCCCGGAATCTGCTACCTCAATCTTAGGGTGGTCCATAATATTTGAATTCCAAATTATACAGTGAATATATTACCCAGCTGAGGGACTTTCCACTTTTCAAAGAGTCTGTTAAGATAGCCGTCTTCTGGGACGCCATAATCACCACCCTGATGGTGGAGGCAGTAAATTCCTCTGAAACATCAGTCATTTTATACCAGACCACGATCCTGCGTCCCAGAAGACAATCTTTTTGCTTCTTGCCGTCAGAACATCAAATCTCACGCAGTATCTGTCATGTAGCATAACGCTTCCCTGTGACAAGCAAAACCCTTTCCCCTCGTGTAGACAAGCTCGTGATACTCTGTTACAATTACGGCATCTTCATTGAATCCACGATTCTCATTACCGCCCCTAAATCCACCACTGTAAAGCTATTCAGTAAAATACTACACTCCCCCCTTGCCCTTATTTCATAGCCCATGGCACTTCCGCAACCCAGCGTACAGCAGTGGCAGTTCGGTTGCCGCAACTGTAGGGCGCGGGATGGTGTATTAGAGTTATGGTGATGTCGGGCTGCTGTCTGAGACGCTGTATAGTAAACATGCATAGAATGGGATTGTCCCCTAATCCTTAGTCCTTATCCCTCATGCCTCGTCCTCAAGGGGATTCTCCCTCACCCCTCACCCAATATATCCACCCGCAGGCAATTGTCATACCGTCCCTCGCTCGTTTGCATTTATCATAAGACTTGCCTTGCAGAAGGAAAGTAGACCGGAGAAAAGAAAGGAGGGAGGATAACAGACAAGAAAAATGAGGAATTGACAGACGAAGACAGCAAAGAGGTTGTGTGGATTGGTAAATTAACATAACGCTTCCAGTGACTACTCACTCTGTTTAGCAAGGCTCACCTGAAAATTGTACAATTGTCCCTGTGCTTAAGCATCGTTTTATGAAGACGTGTGGGGGAGTGGAGGTAAAGCTCTGCGTGTCCTTAATTTCGGCCCTAGATGGAGGTGGGATTTCAGCCTACGTCGTGCCCTCTTTATACTTGAGAAAACAGCCCGTTGTGCCCACTGATGTGAGGTTGGATGACGGATTTGCTACCAGACCGAAATATACGTGCAGTAAATATATTTTGAGTAAGATTGCGCAATATAGTTTTCTTTAAATGTGGCTAATTACTGACAGCTTCTGTGAAATGGACGAAATCGAAAGTAAGATACATTCAAGAGTACTTTACATTTTTCGTGCATATATAAAACATGTAAAACATTTTCAGAAGCCACCTGCTTCAAAAATCAGTAAATCTCCATTTTTGTTTCTCACATTTCTCAGTGTAAACAGTGATTACTTCCCAAAACAGCGTGAACCAGTTGGTTAAATGTTGTGTTTTCTTTGCGGTACGGACTGAATTCTTAAATATTATAAATACGAACTTCGACGTCGTGGGGTTAAAAGTAATTTTTTTTTAAAAAAAAATCCGGCTTCCTGTTACAAATATTGAGTCTTCAACAAGCAGTAGCACGTGCTAACGACGCGCCGAAATTGGACTTTTCGAGATCCCCATCGTAATTATTATATTTTAAATATACGTAAAGGTGTTTGAATTCGGAATATTGCGGCTGACTTACAGGAATCTGCTGAGAGCTACTAGCCTGGCGTATTCAGGAAGACTGAGTTTGGCTTACAGGCTTCGTAGAAGCATATACATGGGTGTCATACGTGTGAATGCAGTCTGTGGTATTCCCATGAAAGGGTCTTTGTGCCTAGAGGGTTCCGTATGCAGTCGCCCTACACAAGTCGAAAATCTGTAATGGAACTTCATGCTGTCTTTTCGTACCTCAGACAGGGGATGGATGTGTGTGTGTGTGTTAGGGGTGAGAATAAAAGAGGGGTGAACTAGGAGGGGATAGGATACAGAGATCCTTTTTCACGTCATTTATTACACTTTAGGGAGAAGAAATTCAGTCAGTCACCGACCTAAACCTACCATGTCCTTGATGTGTTAAAAAAAGTTTTAAGTTGTTATGGGTAAGGAAGGGGGTGCGTTTGCACTGCCCTCTGGGAGGCATTTAAACTGACTGTACTCTTCTGTCTAACACTGCCGTCAACACGTTCTAAATTTGAATTACTGTGAAATGCTTCTAGTAAGCTATTGTTCCCTTGATGACGATCTATGAGTCTGCCCTGACTTGGAATAGTTGCGTTCATTTACGAAATGAGACAATTAGGAAGCGGGTCAATTCGTAGTCGGGGTGAAGTCGTGTCTGAGGATGCGGGCGTCAGTTTCCGTCGCCAGTGTAAATTCTTGACGTAATTGACTCGGCCTCTGTGTTAGGAATCTTTATTTTTTATACGAGGAAGCGAACTCGGGGGAAAATGGCGAATTCCTGCTCGACCGGACCGGTTATAAGAGGTGCGGCGGAAGTGCCGTGTCCATGCACAGTTCCTCTTCTATTGTGACTGTAATTACGAGGTGGCGAGTCGGCAGTTAACCAGTTTCTCACGCTGAAGTTATTGCTCTGTTACAGCAGGCTGTCTCACTTCGCCGTCCACGCCGCTGTGCATTAATCGTAACCAGGCTCCCGTCATAAATTTTCCTGAGCCACGAGTACCCCTAGAACTCTGTATTCGAACTACCTGCGTCCCGTATCTGCCGGAGAAGTTGCCGAACAAGCACGGCGCAAGCAATTTGTTTGTGCACACGCATCTGAAATTAGCAAAAGATGTGCCCCCGTTCGATTCGCCATGCCTGTAAGTCCGTCTGTCCGCACGTTAAAACTCGAGAAGAGTTAAACGGATTTTTACGAAATTTAATATTGGAGACTTTTGGTAAAATTTGTAGACGCGTTCCACGTCGGAGCGCTGTGTACTGGAATATACAGGACGAGTCACACTTAGGTCTTGATTTAAAAAAGAAATAATTGAAGTTAATGACCACTGGTCTGGAATGCTCTGAGGCAAATATCGTATGGTTTTGTACAAGACTGGTCTAAATTCATTCTTTGTCTCTCTGCTGCGTACAAGTGCCCCCTAGTTTATCCTTAAAATTCGCATGTGCACCGACGTAATTGACTTTCCGGTAATTAAAGTATCCAAATGTTATCTATTTAAATATTCACTAAACATGTGTTCTTCCTCCTCCTTTGAAGCTCATTCTCAGGTCTACAAATTATTGGTCTTCCCATCTACTTCTAGATCTTCATAAATTTTGTTTTCCTTCACGATAATGTGTAAGCCAATTCAGGGATCCTGTCGGTTTGCTCTGTGTCTCACAGTTTACACTTTAGATAATAATTTTGTCTCAAAATAAAACTCCTGTCTGGTAGCATACAAATTCTACCAATCTCTGTTGAGAGATGGAAGCATTTATTTTACGAGCTGCCTCGCTGCTTTCTGCAACACTTCTTATAGCTTCCATTTACGCATCAGAGTGAAACGTACAACGCCTTTAGATGCTTCCTGTCGATCGTTACATCCGTCCATTATTTCTGCTAATTTCTGCAGCAGCTCGTACTCTGCCTTTCCTTCCTTTTAGATATTTCTCTCGGTCGGAGACGCTCATTGCTTTCCGACGTAGCCATCCGTCAAGGAAAACCGTTCCATCATTGTTAACAATGTATTAATATCAGTCTGTCTGTCTTGTCTGTCTGTCTGTCGTGCTTGTGATGGAACTGTTGCGTTTCATAACAGCCGGTTCGACTGCGCGCGGGTGACAGGAGGCAGAACTTGCTACTATCATCCGCGATCTTCGCTGGGCATCATTCATCCATAATCTTGTTTTAACGTTGACAGACTACGTTTAACTATGACTGGTCGGTCTGTCGCTTACACTTTATGAAGTTATACTAGAGTTTTATTCAATTTGTAATGGTAATGTTCGGTGATGTGAAAATATAATTTTGCGGGCTGGAAACTGTGCCCAGGGTTTCAACTTGTTAGTGATGAGTGTGAACCATTTCAGAAAAGATAACTTTTGTAAATGTGAAGTGTGGGTAAAGAGCACGAATTGGGTGTGAATGTCTCAGGGGAATGAACGTGTGTCCGTTTTGTACTAATTCTGGAAACGTCGGATCGTGTTCTGACCTCATCCTTGAAGGCAGCTGAGTAAGGCGTCCTTTTGCACGTGACGTGTTGTTAGGAGCCTATAAGGGATTCCTAGGACCCATGGGAATTTGAGTTAGTAACCAACAGTACTTTGAAAATTTAAGGGAAGTCTAATCTCCTAGAGCAGTGGTATTCAACCTTTTTTGTTCGCGTACCCCCAGATGTAATTTCTCTTCAACTTTGTACCCCCAAAGTTGTTAGTGTATAATTCATGTTATGCATAGTATATAATCTACATCTATAATAAATTAAATAAATTACATTACTGATTATTCAGTGTTTATCATGAAATAATTTTTTTTTAATTTCACGTACCCCCTAAGATGTCCTCGCGTACCCCCGGGGGTACGCGTACCCCAGGTTGAATACCACTGTCTTAGAGTAAAGGAATAGCACACGCTGTGCTAAAATTATAATGGAGTCTCTGAATTCTCGAAAAACTGTGCGCAATGTTTGTGTACCAGTCTTGACAAGCAAAGAAACTACACAAAAATTTCAATTCACTTTTATTTTCTAGTAGAAAGTGGCTTTTTTTAAAGGAGAGGATTTATGTTTTCTGTAATGCTCGCTCTGAAGAAATTGCTGAAGTATTTGGTAAATAATTTTACGAAAGGTCAGATTTGTGTTGCTTACTTTGTGATGCCGTTCGGTGTTCACGTGTTAGTACATCTGCTGTTGAAATTTCAGTACGCGTAGTTTTAGACCTATTGGATTTTGTACACACGTGGTTAATATTGTAAGATCTTAGGTTTTCGCGGCGGTGAGGGTGATTGTGAGTTGTGTTCTGGGGTGCTACGCCGTGTAGTCTCGTAGAGATTGACCCAGCATCCCAGAAGACAGTCATTTCAAGTGAGAAGTACTTGCAGATGGGATTTTGTGTTAAAAAGCGCCCATAGTAGGAAGTCATGGTTTTTCGGGGTGTACCAGAAATGAGAGTTGGCTGCTCGGAGTTCAGAGTTAGAGAAACAGTCTTTGACCCAAAGCTCGTCACTGGCTGCCTGTCAGTTGATTGCTGTAATTTTCTGTCCCCGCTCATAGACCGAGTCAATATCGTTTAATGCTTCTGTGTGCACAAGGAATGAAATGGCCGAACTGCGACGCGTTTGTATCTCAGTGAGACCGGATGGTCATCCCGTCAGCTTCGAGAGGTATCGATCCGGGCAAATTGCTTCATAGAAATAGGTTGCGAACTCTTCTGTTGATAGAATTATTGTGTAGAAGAATAAATTCGGGCAAGTGCTTGCTGACTCTTCACTCTGGAAGACGAATTTGCGATGTACAGATGAGCAGAAGTAGGGCGACTTGAGTGGGAGATTTTAACCTCAGACGTTGAAATTAACGTATGAAGCGTAATTCCGAATGATTGATGTCATCATAAAACAAGACAGTTCAAGATTATTTCGTCGCGACTTGACTTATGATAAGGAGTGGCAGAAATGGCGCGTGTCTTAATCAAAACGTGAAGAAATAACTTATTTTATTATATTCGTCTATCTATAGTTGTGATGGAAAACATTTTTATTCGGGGGCCAGATGAGGGTATTTTGAAATGAAATATTTTTGTAACGCCTCGCTTTAGAATTTAATATATTATCGTATCCGGAGTCATAGAGTTTTGCTCGCCTGATAATCTTCATTGCTTTCGTACCTTACGGATAAAGAACAAAGGGAATAAATAGTACGCTCCAGATTTTGGACGTGTCTTTGTGTCAGCCGAATCACTCGCTCTGGATTTGTCGATTCTGACAACACAGAGCAGAGACTGAAGGAGATCTACCAGCCATAAGCTGGAAGCAGTGAAAGAGTTTGATTGAAATACTTCACCCTTCCCCTTATTCATCCATGTTTACTTCTTCCGTTGTCCTTCCCTTCGGCGCATTTCACCGGTCATGACTGAAAAATCGAACTGTACGCGTGAAGACTTCGGTGGATCCTGGACGCTGCCACATTTGTGTTGGAGCTCTTCTTGGCTTTGTTTTACACTAGACATTTGAGCCGTAAATCTGGCCACTTTGTAGCCCCGTTCAGGAAGTAGATAGTCGGGCGTTTGTCGGAACTCCCGCTGTTACACCGCAGGGGTGTCCGACTGTGTTCCGTGCGACTGATAACATTAATTGATATCACTCATCGTATATTAGAGCGAGAGGTGTTTTGCTCATCAGTCGAACGCTCTGCCGTGCTGGCGAATTTTATTTCAGCCCCAGCAGCTGAAAGATAGAATAGACGCGCTGAGCCAATTCGAGTTTTAACCGCGACGCTATTAAGCCGTAAAAGTTACTAAGCTACTACAGTGACTTGCCGTGGGCTGGACGGCCGGGGTTTCGGTTCGCTGTTTAAGTGCCGACGTTTTTGCTTTACGTTGTGGCAAAACTCCTGTTTACGAGCTCCTGATTCATATGACTGGCTATTATCTGATGATGCTTGCGACTTTACCATAAAATAGGCCGCAATCTTTCCATTTTCAGTTTATGATTCACATTCGTACTCCCATTCAGCGCTGCATAACTTGTTCAGTTGAAATAGCGTCGTTAAATAACCAGCAGTCATGACTGCCGGACTCATTCTGGAGCCCAGTCGGTCGGGGTCACCGATGGTACTTTCCTCGAGGGCAAACTCCCCAGAGTCACTAACGCAAAGTAGCCTTCTAGTACTTGGCGTTGTCAGCATAATATTATGTTATTCCATACGAGAAACAGTATAAAGAAATTATAATATCGACTAGATCTCGTCTTTGGTCCCTTCCTCCTACAGATTATGAAGTAAATTCTTTGATATATTTGCAAATGCCGTTGCACTTACAAGCGAGGCCGTAAAAGAAGGGTGTTCTTTTTAAAGGAAGCAGATGTATTATGATATTTTTAAGACCTTATGCAAATTTTAGTACGAGTAGGTAGGCCTGATTCAAGCATTTAAATTTAAGAGGATTTAAATTGTCGTATCTTAAGCATCTTGTTGCACTTTAATGTATTTAGAGGCAGTGATAATGGTATAAATAATGGACTAAAGATGCTAATGCAGATGTAAAGTGTAAGGATTTGGGCTTTGCATCCAATACTGGCCTCGCTACCACATCTGTACGTCAGAGGCAAACAGTCATAACTCCACTGTAGGCCTATGCTATTTTCTGTCAATTTTTAGAACAGATTGATTGAAATGAGTGGTATTATTCTGTGATGTGTGAAATGGGATCCATTCGCTACAGTGGGCCCATTTGTGTTTTCATAAACGCAGTATTTTATAGGTTTCTTTGTCTTCCTGAACGCCCTTCTGGAATAATTCTTTTGTTCGTGAATGATGAATGTTTTTTTGGTGTGTGCTGGACTTTACGCAGTTTTTACCTTTTATGTGGATTTTTTCTCTGAATTATTATTTGTTCTTCTGGTTTAATAATGCCTATATTAGGCTTAGTAAAGACTTTAAATTTCATCGCAAACGTCGTTGGAATATGTTGATAGGAAAGTACACTTGTCTGTTTCAAATTGTTGTCGTTGTGAGTTACTATTATGTCTCCGCGGTGCAAATGTGCATTAGATGCTCTTCTGTGTTAAATGTAACAACATTTCGCGAAAAATAGGATTGTATTTGACAGCTAACCAACCAAAACTAAACACCCCCCTCCCCCAACAAATTTTAGTGTGATGATGTGAGTTATGGCGCCGTGTAGACTCGTAGGTCGTTTCCAACTAGTCTACACGGCACAAAAATTCAGAAGAACTTCATCTTCTCCATCCACACCGATGTGAAAATCTTGAATCTCACAATTTTTAGTACAGATCCAATGTACCCAGTTTGGTCGAAAACAGTTGAGTAGTTTGTGAGGTGTGACATACGGGCGGACAGAGACGACGGCCATTAAATGTCTGTACCTCGTTAGAAGTAGTGTACTTGTAATAAGGAAGTGTTGTGTGGTTGAGAGATGACGTAATGGAAGTGCACGTTCGCAGACATGAGTTTACAGAAGGAAATGCACAAAGCTGTTCATATAGCAGTAACAGCATGCCCGTATCATCTGCTCAAGTTTTCCCCACCCCTTTCCCTCCTGTTTTAGCGTCTCCCCATCCCCCATTCATAAGTTCACTCCTCTCAGCTTATGATACGATGTCACCATTGAAATGTAAAGGCCTCTTCCTGGGCTTTGCGGGGAGGTAGCATGTTACTGCTTCTTACCGCGGCCCTCTAAAACTAGGTCATTTGCAACCTCACGAATGAATGCCTAACTCCCCAACATACGAACTTCGTAACTCACCGGCGGACTCTGTACGTGGTGTGTGTATGTGTGTGTGTGTGGGGGGGGGGGGGTTCGATTTTCAGGACATTTGCTCAGCAAATCAAGAAACTGCTACCTCACGGACCTCAAGGTGATCGCAAGGTCCTGTTAGTCGACCGAAAACATCCTCGCGTCGCATTTCTGTAAGCGGTATTATCGTTATTAGGTTTCCGTCGCTGTCATCTGCAGGTGCCTTTCACCCGCTGACCATTTGGGCCTTCTTCCAGGCCTGAGGATCATTCTCATGTTGTTCGTAGTTCTGTCCGTATGTGTGCTTTGTTGTTTGAATTTTTGTTTCTTGTATCAAATGTTCTTGTTCCATATCTTAGTCTCTGTTTCACCCTCGGCTTTGTTGCTGTTATTTTTTAATAAATGAAAAATTAATATTACCGTCGTAATTTTAGTTGTTTTATATTGTTAGATGAGATTTGAGGTTCTCATGGCCGTGAATTTGAAGATGGTATCTTATGTCATCACCCTAATGATGGTTACAGTAAGCCCCTTTGAAACGTGAGGCCACTATTCAAATATTTTGTTACCGGTTTTCCAGATGTTGGAGCTTGAACACATACTGACTCGCGTTTATGGAACAAGCCATGTAATAACTGCCAAGGACCATCAATCATGTGTATGGGAACTACACACCCCACAACCTCTCGTTCCCTTAACCACCTTGCCTGTGTTTTATACAATTTCTTGCTCAGACTCCCCATTCTGTGATCCCATTTTCATGGCAAGGGACTCATTTTATATGACCTTTCTCCTCTCCCCTCGTATAATCCTTGAAGATGGTTTTGGTTATACCACAAGCATGCCTGCGTTGTTCAAATATTAAATATTAGGGTCTCAACAGTGCCAGATAAGTGTGCCCTACCGATCCGCGATTCACCTCCCCTCCTGTTGAAGTATTGTGCTGTCATCAGGCCCATAAATAATGCATCAGTCCTGTATTGGAATCTTTCAAATATTGATGAAGACGCTGGTCCTGAGAAGCGCACGGTGTCTGTACCGGATACCCGGGCGGGATGACGCCTTCTGTTCGGACTAATGAACTCTGTAGATGGCTGTCTTCTGGGTTGTAGCCCAGTGTATTATGGTAGAAGTTTACCGACGTTTCAGGAGGTCCTTACTGCCTCGATCATCATGCCGATAGGCCCTGAAACGTTGGTAAACTTCTACCAGACTTCACGGCGCTACAACCCAGAAGACGGCCATCTTCGGAACTCGCCGCTTTTTAAATCCTCAGATCCTACTATGAAATCTTTGTCTGCTGTCACCTTGCACTGTGATGTGTAGAGAACTCAGTTCGGTTGGCTCAAAAGACGGTCCAGTGGCGGGCTATTCGTGGAGCACCTGCTACCTCTGTCTTCAGTCCTCACATCACCGCCGTTAAAACGTCAAATCTCATAGTTTTTGGTTTGTATCCTAAGTGATTCTGGTATCATATTTAATGCGTAGTGTAGCCCTTTTACCGTGGTGGACGTATCAAAGATCATGTAGTCGTCCTTACCTGTTTATAGAGCCGATTTCAGACAAGCCCGTGCCTTACAAAGTCGAACTGGCAGTTCAGTTTTCCTCCGGTCGGTTTAGACTTCTCGGCTGGAAATGTAATGTGCTTCTGTTTTCTCCGTGGTGTGCCAGAAACATCTATTGCAAATGTCCGGTGCAAGAAACCGCCTTCACCAAACTGATCAGAGTAGAAAGAGTGGTGTGTGCGTGTGTCTGACAGTTCTGGCTGATTACTTTTAAGCCTTCACCAAATGCCCTTGCGTTTTCAGATAATCTGGTTTTACAAGATGTCCACTTATATTAATCTTGTTTCTATATGTTCGTTGCTCGAGAAACATACCTGTTTTCTTATGTGACTAATCTCGTGAATGTTTGGAGGGGCGCGGTTGAAAAGCGTAATGAATTTACACCTCGGTAGTAGATAGAACAGTGCGTGTATATCATTTTGACGCTCTGCGCTCTTCACCCTGGGGAAAAGTCCCGGTACCAGCTGAATAGGAAGCTGTGTCTTACCCGGAGCCAGGCTGGGCGTGGTAATGATGAGAGGAATTTAATCCAACTCAGGACCAGTCACTGCAATGTGTGAACGCTCAAGTGCATCATATATGAAGCGAAACATTTTTGCCAGGAAGGTGACATAAGGATATTACGGATTTTACGTGAGTCCTTACAGTCATGATGTAGCTTCTGGGTTGTTGCGCCGTGCTGACTGTTGTAAGTTTACCGACGTTTCGGGGGTGCTTGTTGCCTCCATCATCAGGGCGATAAGTACTCGAACTAAGCGTTCATAACTCCTGAGAACACTGAAAACGTTTATTATTTTAGTCTGTTTCCCCTCCCCCTCTAATATAGTGTCCATAAATGACGAGTTACTGAAATAATAAATGTAATAAGCCAGTGTTTGGCTGGTAGCTGGTTGGTCGATTGATTGGGTCGGTCTGTGGGTGTTTTCTTGCTGTTAAGGGATTTTGGGCCTTGCGGGATAATATGATGAGTGTGTGTGTGTGTTTACTGCTTCGGGTTTTAGCGTCATCTTTGACGAACAGTTTACTAATCTGATGATATTCAAGCAATCAATGGGACAGAATTTCAGCGAGTCGACCGCGGGGAGTTTAAATTTTAATATCCGCTACTTACACGCCGCACAGAGGCAACTTTTGGAAATAGAGTGTTGTTTCTTCATTAGTTTTCGTTTTTATGCGTAACTCTCTCGTGACGTAGTTGCTTCCTTCCGGGTCTTCAATTTTCAGTACGTCCTGGATTTCTTCTTCGCTTTTATGTAGAAATTGGCCTTGTAGGGGGAGGGGGGGGGGCAACAAGCGCGTAAGTGCGTGACTGCGCACAGCAATGAAGCATGCAGCAGGTGAAATATTAATTGGAAGAAGCAAGAATTCAGCTGTAAAGGGCCGACTTTATTCAAGACGAAAATGAATTTCCAAGCCTCCTGATTAAGCTTATTAATATTTAGTCATTGCTGCATTTACGTGAAGCGAGAAAGGAAGATTTCGTAAGACACGTACGACGGACATCAAAACACAAGAACGGGGTATGTCAAGACTTGTGCGTGCGTTTTAAAACATTCATTTCTAACGCCTGCAGATTCGTGTAATTTTACTGTCCCCGCTTAAATACCTAAAAAGCGGACTGAAATTTTAACTTTTTAGATGCCCCTCGCATCCCTGCAGAGAGGTACGGAAACCGCTTGGTTCGTCCGTCCGTCCGTCTGGTTCAGCATAGATGCAGGTTTACAGCGTCATTGAAATCTGATAACTTGTAGTGATGTTCTGAACGTGTGAATTCGTGTGATACGTTATTAAACACCCTGTATTACGGTAATCCTGTTACCGAATGTTATTTTGAATTAACCAAGTTGTAGTTTTAGGCTACATTGCTTGTAATCCTATTTCACAAAGTAGCGAACTTATTGCATCGGATGCCTCTTCACACCCAACCATTCATCTTGTTCCCATTTTGGTTCTAAAATTCCTGTAATTTGCAGAAAACTGTGAGACATTTTCAAGTGAAGTTTGTGTTGGATTACTCGAGACGCGAACATATGAAATTGTTCCAGTTTCCTCAGAAGAAGAAATACACGAAATCATTATTTTATAGTTACACTGAAGTGATGGCCATAATTCTGTCTTGCTGCTTAATTCCTTGGATAATATTTTTTGTTGCCGGCAAAGAAAATGCAGTTCATCAGGAACAATATATCCATAATTCATACACTCCAGGAGTGTTACGAGGTCATAAATTGGATAAATATCCAATTATTATCAGCACTGGACGTTAAACGTGATTTGTGATTGACTGCTTCCTCGACGCCTTGTTTTCTGCTTTGTGCGTATTGCTCTGAAAAATGACCAACGAAACATTCTGCCTTTTCCGCCCTTGGGGTTATTTCTCTCTAAAAGGATCCAAGATACAAGTCTTCCATCACAATCAAATTTACGAAGCGATGGCCAAGAAGTTATGAAAGAGAACAGGAAACTCTTTTTATGTCTTAATTCCTCCGAATTGACACCAAAGTTAAGATACATTTTATCGACAAAAGATTCCGTTAAGGCTCTGTGCCGTTTTGATATATTTGTGGAATTACGCGAGGAAAATGTTTTTGGTACGGTTAGTAGCGCTATTTTCTGTTACTCTATCATTTACTGAATTTGCAGTGTTTCTATTCTCGTCATGCGTGCAATTTCTGAGTTCCAGAAATATAAATTGTCTCCTACAAGTGGAAACCACTGCACGTGTTAGCCCAGCACTTGATGTAAAGCGTGGATGACGTCACACACTCTGTGGGGGCCTTCACAGTTTTCATCCGTTGCACTTTTTTATAATACGCGTTTTTTTTCCTACAAAATGTCTCCCACTTAACAGTACTTGACATGTGTAGCCAATGTGTGTTTGACACAGAGCACGCTGGTTTGGAAATGGAAGGAACATCTTTGGCTGAGGCATTTATTAACATACCCAGACACGCCTGGCGTACATTAGGGACTTGACACATGTCGCAATGAGTATCAACACTTCAGAGTATAAAAGATAAAGCGAAAATCAACCCGTCTAACCACAGTTTCATGCAGTTACATTCTGTTCGACGAATGTGCCCTGATCAGAGTGATGGGACGTAATAAATGCGTTCGTTGAGTCAGGACTTCGAAGCCCTCGCAGTGCATTTGCTGCCACCATCTGATTTAGTTATGACATTGTTTCTGCAGTGATTCTTCGGTGAGATGCCCCTGACCGCTTATAATAGGCCAGGTGCTCTGACCCTGAACGCAGAGCTTGAAGAATAATGCGGAAAACATTAAGGAGAGGAAAGAAATAAGAGGTAATGAATGGAAGGAGGACAGTGAAGAAGTGCAAGGAAAAAGTGGATGAAGGAGAATAAGATGACGTAGGAACAATAATAATAAGTATAAGAAGGACAAGGATCAGTTCGTAAGGAAAGAAACGTTTTAAAGATGGCTATCTTCTGAAAGTTGCGCCGTTGAACGATGTTTTAGGGGACCTTACCGCCTCCATTATCAGGGCGATGAGTGTGGGTCATTTTATACCAGATTGCACGGCAGAAGGCAGTCATCTTCAGGTAGCGTTGTCTTTACCCTTACACACAAAACTCAATTAAATTGTGTCTAAAGGTTAAACCTAAGCGCCATCTGTGAAGAGGTGTTAAGTACCAAGTGTAAGAGTTGGACGACGCTGTCACGTGACAAAGTTACGACGCCGTGTTCGCGAGAAGGTACCAGTGTGTTAGTAAATATGTTTTCTCCGCCTCAGTGAGCAATTAAATTAAGCTTTTGGAAACTCTTGAGATATTTGCTGTCATAATTTTGAAAACTTTATTAAATTACAGACATTCTGTTCGGAAGGCAAGATGGTATGATCCAATTTAACGCTCGTTGTGCGAATAGGTTCTTATGAATATTGTTCCACTCTTATCAGAATGGAAGCGGAGAAAGAGAATTTGCTGGAGGACCGAGGAATTGGATTCCAAAGTTATAATCAGTGCCGGAGATTCGAATTTTGTGTCGGCTTCGTCTCTCCCGATGTTCGCTTAGTGCGTTCGTGCTACGACGCAAGTGGGAAGCTTCGAGCTTTGATTTACTAATGACCTGGAGGATAAGGGTGGCGGATGAGTGCTTGTCAAGTAGGGGAGGGAGTTGGTCCGGATTTAATGCATTGACATCCACACAGCAAGGGTCGCTTTTGAGGGTCGAAACTCCTGAGAAAGAACTGAACAGCTAGTGGCTTCGTCCGGTGAATCCCCTTTACAGAATCTTTGTTTCTTGTTGTTCTTGATAAAGTTCATTGTATTGACTGAGAGCCAACATTTAGTGATCATGAGTTTTCGTAGGTATAGAAAGTGTAAAAGAGAGAAAAATAGAAGAAAAAGCATAGGCGATGGAAAAGGAATTGCAGGATAAAAATAAGACATAAAGACAAGCGAAAAATGCAATAACGAGATTGTGAAGGAAGAGAGGAAATAGCTACTTGCTTTCTCCATTATCAGGACGATGGAGGCGGAAGGTGGCTAGGCATTTTGTATGAGGTTGCTAGGTCTGACACAAACCCAGCTGAAGATTTCTGTCTCCTGGGATGTTGCGCTGTGTAGACTGGTCGATGTTAACCAACGTTTCAGAGGTCATACTGCCTCCGTCATCGCCCAGACTACACAGCGCAACAACCCAGAAGGCAGATATATCGCCCTGATGACGGAGGCAGTATGATCTCTGAAACGTTGGTTATCATCGACCAGACTACACAGCGCAACAACCCAGAAGACAGAAATCTTCATACTAATCGCCCTGATGATGGAGGCAGTATGACCTCTGAAACGTTGATTAACATCGACCAGACTACACAGCGCAACAAACCAGAAGACATAAATCTTCATACTCATCGCCCTGATGATGGAGGCAGTATGACCTCTGAAACGTTGATTAACATCGACCAGACTACACAGCGCAACAACCCAGACGACATAAATCTTCATACTCACCGCTGTGAAAACCTCAAATCTTACACAAACCCAGCTCTTTCATAACCACCTACCAATCTCGTAGCGTGGCTAGAGACGAATTCTCCACCCCCTGTGTTTACATCGGGATCGGTCTTGGGCTAGACAAAATGTAGTTCCGCGTCCTTTGCTTGCATAAGGACATTATCAGTGAAAGGTGTTGTAAAGGTTTGGTTGCATGTGTCAGCTGAAGTCTCTGCGTCGGGTGAAATGAAGTGGCTCTTTGAGACGCGATGGTGCGATGTTCCTGTCTGCTTTGTGATTTAGGGAAAGGATGCGGATTTCACAGAATGGTTCGTCTTTTCTGTGAAATGTAACTGCATCAGTGATATCGAGATTCGTGTTAAGATACACAAATGTGTTCGGTGTTTAGTGTTTAAGAGCCCTGAGTGTATATGTTTATTACTACTACTACTACTACTACTATGGCGTAACAGCCCAAAATCGAGCCCTAGCCTCCTCTATCTTCTTCCTCCAATCCTCTCTTTCCAACGCTATCCTTCTCCGAGCTGCTGTTCCAAGGAGATTTCTGGAGTCAGTCGTCACTGCATCCAGCCATCTACCTTTAGGTCTTCCCACTGGTCTTCTCCCATATATTGTTCCTTCCAATATTTTTTTGGGTATCCTATACTCTTCCATCCTGTAGACATATCCAGCCCATTCCAACCTTCTCAGTTTAATGTGAGTTACTATATCATCACTTTTATATAGTCTATATAGCTCATGATTGTAACGTATCCTCCACTTTAAGTTTTCCTGAACTGGTCCAAAGATTCTTCTCAAAATCTTCCTTTCAAGTGCGCCCAGCATCATTTCTGTTTTCTTTGTCAGTGTCCAGAGCTCACTTGCATAGCAGAGGATGCTCCTGATGATGGTCTTATATATCCTTATTTTACTGTTTTTATGTACACAATTAGATTTCATAATCCCTTTTAACGCAAAATATATTTTATTTGCTGCTGTTATTCTACTTTGTACTTTAGTCAACTCATCATTATTACTTGTCAGGATTGTTCCAAGATATTTAAATTCTTGTACTTCTTGGAATATCTCCAATGTCATGTTAGGCTGGATCGTTATTCTTTGTCTATCTCTACTTTGTATCATCCATTTAGTCTTCCTTTCATTAACATGTAGCCCTACTTTAGCAGCTCCTAATTGCAGATCCTTATATATTCCTTCTAATGCTGATAGCGTTCGACCCATTATATCGAGGTCATCGGCATATCCTACTATTTGGGCATTCTTATATAATAATGTGCTATTGAGATCCACCTTGGTTTGTTTAACAACCCAGTGCAGAGCAAGATTAAAGAGCATTGGTGCTAGACCATCCCCTTGTTTAAGTCCCGCTCCAACTTCAAATAGATCAGTCATACCGCCACAGATCTTAACCCGTGCCTTGGAGCCAGACATAGTCATTTTTACCAGTCGTACCATCTTTGGATGTATCCCTTGTTCAGCCATGATTTTATATAGTCCTTCTCTACTTATGCTATCATATGCCGTTCGAAAATCAATAAATAGATGATAGAGATTGAGATCAAATTCCCAAAATTTTTCAGCTATACCTTTCACCGTATAGATTTGATCTATTGTCGACCTTCCAGCGCGGAAGCCTGATTGGTTTATTTTATTTGTAGTGTTCTGTCTGACGACAGGTCCATATATTATGAACAGATTCCTTCCAACCTCTTCAGGTTGTCAGGGACCTGCTCATACATATATACATTCTTGGCAGAGATGATCAGAAGTGGTTTGCCATTGCCTTCTTCTGTGTGTGAGTGGAGTAATTGTTGGGATGCCACGGAGAAACCGGGGAAGCCCCCGGAGGAAAACTCCGTGATGCCTAGACCACGGCCTTGCCCAACACAAGTTATAAATTTGAGCACCACCGGGAATTGAACCCGGGACCCCAGGCTTACAAGGCTAGTGTTCTGACCGCTAGACCACCGTGGAAGGTCCTGATTGGTATTCCCCTATAATTTTATTATAATCTTCCTCCAGTCTTTTCCGCAGTAAATAGGTAAATATTTTATAGACCGTACATAATAGGGTTACACCTCTATAGTTCTGGCAATTCAACCTGTCCCCTTTTTAAATATATTGGACATATCAATCCGATTTTCCATTCTTCGGGTATTTGCTCTCTTTGCCATATCTGCTTCACGAGAGTATATATTATGTTTTCCAATGCTGTTCCACCCGATTTAATTAACTCTGCTGGTATATTATCTATGCCTGGGGCCTTACCTCTTTTTTGGGCTTTTATGGCCAGGGACACATCCAGTCTATCTGGTGGCTCTAGTTCCATTTCCTCTACTTCAATTATGCTCCTTCCAGTTTCTTCCTTACTTGCCTCGGTGTTAAGTAGCTGTTGGAAATGTTCCTTCCATTTATTCAGGTTTCCTTCCGTTGTACCAATAATTTCATCTCGAATTCTAATCAGGTTCGTTTTGGGGGCATAGCCTTTCCTATTATAGTTCACTTCTTTATAAGCTTGTTTAAGGTTGTTCTCTTTGAAGTTCTTTTCCATTTCTTCCAAGCCTTTATTGTATACTGCTCTTTTTTTCCGTCTACATATATGATTCGCTATTCTACGTTTCTCCTGATACTCTTTGTATTTAATTCTTGTTGGGCGCCCCAGATATATTTTACGCGCTACATTTCTTTCCTCGAGATTTGCTGCACATTCATCATCATACCATTCATTCCTTGGCGTCCTTTCCTCATATCCGATATTATCTTCCGTTGCTCTCTTAATCACTGCTTTCAACTCTTCCCAACAAGTCTCGACTCCTTCCTCCATTTTCTCTTTCCGGTCTTCAAATTCTCTTACAATGGATTGTTGGTAGTTAAATTTAATTTCTTGTTCTTCCAGAGCCACCACCTTTATTTTAGGAATTTTAGGATTTTTTTCCAAATTCTGTCTTGGTGTCCTGGTTATCTTACACAGGTATCTTGCTCTAACGAGGTAGTGATCTGTATCTCCGTCAGCCCCTCTAAATGACCTCACATCTTGTATTCCCGAAGCTCTTCTCTTATCTATTAATACATGATCTATTTGATTAAACACTTGGCCATTTGGTGACCTCCATGTTTGCTTATGTATGTTCTTATGTGCGAACTGTGTTGAACTTACTACCATATTCTTACTCTCAGCAAAGTCTATCAGTCTTCTCCCGTTATCATTGGAGATATCATGTAAGCTGTTCCTCCCAATGATGCTTCTAAATTCCTCTTCCTTTCCTATCTTGGCGTTAAAGTCGCCTAAAATTATTTTAACATCATTCGATGGTAAAGCATCTAACACCCTTTCCAGTTTATGGTAGAATTCGTCTTTCTCGTTCGACTCTGTCTCTTCTGTTGGATCATATATGTTAATCATTGCTACATTGTAGAATTTCATCTTAAGTCTCATCACACACATTCTCTCATTGATGGGTTGATAATCTAAAATGTTATTCTTAAATCTTGGTCCTACGATAAATGCTACTCCATATTCATGTCTACCTTCATTCTTCCCACTATATAGCACAGTGTGCTTCTTCACATCACTAATTCCACTCCCATGCCACCTGGTTTCTTGGACAGCTGTTACTGATATATTATATTTTTGTATTTGTGAGATAACTGATAGTAGGGCTCCAGTTTTATAAAGGGTTCTGACGTTCCAAGTGCCAAATTCGAAAGCCATATTCCGTCGCCAAGGTCGTTGCCGTACATTCTTTTTCCCATTCATCCGAGGCTTCAATAGAGGCTTCTCAACATATATAATTTTTTTTACAGATGTAGGGGTGTTGGCCCTACGATCCAACCCCCAACCTGGAGGACCAGGGTATTTCTCTTAGTCTGGTCCCTACCCTTGACCTGTCCGGCTTGGGAGGACCTACCGGTAGCATATGTTTATTAATAGATAACAATTTTAGAAGCGTTAGATCGCTCAGATGAAATCGTTAGTAAAGTGAGTGGCATTGTCAACACACTCCGTTGGAATATCTATAAGGAAACCGAATATGCTGGTTGAACCTTTCTTTATTTTCCTCAGTCCTTCCAGGAAGCTGTCAGTTATATCTCGCAAAGTTAACGACCATCTGTTTGTTTGTCTTTTCATTACAGTACTCGCCCACCGTCGCATCCTTTTAAATATGACGTAATCTTTGTGGTTGATGCACAGAACACTTTAAAGCCCAGTGGTAACTATATGTACCAGCTGTCCTAACAGTCAGTAACTGTGCAGCTTGTTTTAATGTGTTTGTGTGATTCTTACTGTAAAGAGCAATTATTTCCTTAAAGAGCATTGACCAACTGTTTCTTTTGAAGAAGTGTTGATGGACGGGGTACGTAGCATGCATGGGAGGGATGAATAATGCATATAAGTACCAGTCGGGAAAATATTTACGGCAAGAGACCTCTTGGGAGACAAGCACAGATGAGAGGATAATATTAGAACTGATTTGAAAAAAATGTGAAGATGTGGACTGGATTCATGTTACTGTCGATGCATACCAGAGGTGAAGCCTCCTGAAGACAGTAATATTGAACTCTGCTCCATGGGGTTATGGTACGTAATCTGAGTTAAGTAGATATCACGGCCAGTGAGTTATGTGTGGTCGGAAAGAACACGTTTGTACGTAGGTCGTGTCTTATTATTTGAAACGAATGTGCGTCCTAGAGATTGAGACACGTATAAGTTGGAGGGGAGGAGGCGTGTAATGTGGTTCTGTGCTGGATGACTTTATTTCCGACTTGATTTCTTTTCCTTTTGTCAGGGACCTTTAGTATCCACTTGAAATAGACGTATCTCTTTCACACCCGAAGCCCAGAACTTAGGTAACTCGTTCACCGTGTTGTTTTTTGTTTTTAAAGTTGTCGGTAACCCTTTGCCTCGTATGTTTTCATGTAGCTATGGAGACTACCTCTGAGTTTAATCTGTGTCTCGAGTGTATATAGACGTTGTAATTAATTTAACTTGTTGAAGGCGCTGTGGTATTTGTGTGGCCCTCCACAGAATTCCGCACTTGCTGTGACAGCCTTGTTCCATGTAAAAGCAAAAGTTTGCCGCGTTTATAAAGTCTTTCTCGGCTTTATGAAGTTTAATAACAATTCGTAACGGAGATTACATTTCCGAGAATAGAAAAGGGAAAAAGAGATTTAGCGTGCCATTAATGTCTCCTAAAATCTTCTCAGTTCTGATGGCGTTCTCTAAGCGGGGTCTGTGAAATGATCGCATGATTTTAGGTTTTCATGGCGGGTTTTAGCACCGTGTAGACTCTGTTAGTTAGTTAGTTAGTTAGTAAGTCAGTCAGTTAGCTAGTTAGTGACTATGTAACTAAGACCTGTAACGACGCATAACAATTAGAAATATCTCTTGTGCACCAAATGCATGTTTTATCGGCAAGCCGTCACTTACCGACTACTCGTTAGTACATCGTCCAGCGGTTTAGAGCCGTGCTGTACCTCATTTGGAGGGGGACTGTGTGTTAAAACGCCTCTCGATGTTGTCCCGTTGAAAAGGTCACTGGCAAACGAGCAGCGTGATTACAGCATATTTAACTGATTGTATCTCCCCTGGATGGGACTGTAAAACACACATTGTGACGTCATTTACAGAACATCGATTCCTCTTAAACACCATATCAGAACTGTGAAGGTAACTTAGCGGTAACGCCCATGATTTTATGTTCTGGAGGTATTTGGTTTGAATACCGGACGGGGCGCCAGGTATCCTGAACTAGGTCTTTCGTTGTTCTCTTCAGTCGCTCCAGGTGAAGATCAGTGAGTCGACGTATCCTTCCACATCTCTCCTACTCACAGTTCTCATTCGGCGCTAGTTGTACACCGATCTGCGTTAGTATCTTGATAAAACAGTGCCCCGTACCGCTGTGTTCATAAACAGAGTACATAAAGGAGTTGGCAAGTCGTCGTCGTCGTCGTCCGCCACTGGCGTCTCTGATCGTAAACTGGCCAACTAATAAAACAAACGAATTAGATGGCGCGTATTCCAGTCGTAGGCGTTAACCCTGAGAATGGTGTTAAACGCGTTAAATTTAATTCACCACCCACCAGACTCTTACACGACGTGCCTCTGCCCAGAGGTACATAACCACCTAAATAATTTCGGCTCCTTGAACCGAAAGTGACAGAAAACAGCTGCCCACTGCCGAAGAAGAATTTGCGATGGCTTTCAGAAATTAAACTGAGCCTGACTCTTTGCGTACATCTCGTTTGGCCGAACTCTTATTCGTGGTTTGCACCAATGGACTGGGTTATTGACGAATCTCTTAAGCAGAAAGAACCTTCTACTCCAATTTAAAATGTTTTTGAAATGTATAAATGCGCTTTATGAGATCTGAGCATCTCACTTCGGTGAAGAGGTCTGCGGTCTTCAGGGTTGGAACGCCATTTGGGCCTGTAGGTGCATACGAATGTTTTGGAGAAATATAATGTTTCCATCTTCAGGTCTGAAGTTCTGAAATGGTATGGTTTTATATTAGTCGAGATATTAAAAAAATATTTTTAAAGAAAAATTTCAGATAATATCCGAAATTGTTTTAAACGGAATTATTCTACGATAGATGTCAACCTTTAAGAATGCTACCAAACATCGTATAATAATAAAACTTAAATGTGTGGTAAGATAATGGTTTTTAAGTACACATCTCCCGTCATAGAAGTAACTTTAATTTAGAAAATTGAAGTGGGTACACAGATTAGTTTCTTAAAACATTTACGGCGTCACTTGGCGTCTAAATTTGAAAAAAAATTCACGGAGTGACAGGAAGTGTTTCAAAGGTTTCAGGTTCCTGAAATGCGTTTTATCGGAGTTTCTGAACGATTGAAACGTTCAGACAAACAGCAGGAGGGCCAGATGATTAAATACGTGAGATTTCAGGTTCTCATGGCGAAGAGGATAATTATGACTCTCTTTCGGGACGTTGCGCCGTGTAGTTTGGTAGAAGCTTACTGCTTCCATTATGAAGGGTTTATCGCCGTGTAGTAAGCATATCTGAAACGTCGGTAAACGTCTACTAGATTACTCTGCGCAAACCTCCTAGAAGACAGTCATATCAAAGATTAAATACTTTTAGCTCAATAAGGGATTAAATTACAGGGCAGGTAGAAATGTTGGAACAGTTGTCCAATGGGGGAAGTGGTCTAGGGACACCTAACGTTTTGGACAAATGAAACAAAGAAATAAGTAGCTCGAGACGAAAAGGTCACAGACCTAATAAAAAATAATTGGAGAGTCAAAGGTCAAAAGACCTAATCTGAGACGCTAAAAAATAAATGTTATTACGTGTTTAATTTCGTACTCTTTCTGACAAGTGACAGGATATTTCGCGGGTGACGTATGGCAAATCGAATGACTCCGGACTGCGTCACAGATGACCTCTGGCCACAAGCGGGTATGAAGGGGCAATGTAGCCACCTTGGCCCTTCTTCCACGCCAGTCTCTGCTTTTCTTTTCATCGTTACTTTCTACTCCAGCATCAATTTTTTCCCTGCTTTTGCATGTTTTATTTTCACTTTCCTTTCTTTCGCCGTGCCTCTGTGGCTGCGTAGTGAACATTTTAAACCCCGGATCCGACGACCCGTCGTTATGACTACGAGAGCAATTTTAGGATAAAATATTCCTGCAGGAGGTAATGGCTCGGCCGTTATTAGCCGACACTTTTTTTTATTTTTCTGGAAAGATTTTGCTCCCGTGATGTGTCGACGCTACAGCGTATAGAACTAAGATAGTCTACCGACGCCTGGCAGAATTCTTGACGTTTTCGGCGCTACAAACTGTCTCATACATAAACATTATTTGTGTCTCTCTCCTCCGAATACATTTATTTAACATCCTTGACTGTTTAGAAACCGAGAAATGTATTTTTTAGCTTTCTGGCATATGAATTTGTATGTTGTAATTTAATGCATTGATAAAAATGATCTGATGTGTTAGATTTTCGGATTAACCTGAGCATACAGGAACTTCTAGGAGCTGGAATTCTTACCCGTTTGAGCGTGTGTGACTTTGCGAGGTGTTTACCCTGTTTAGGTACATGTATCGGACCTTAATTGTGACATCCTTCACCCCGGATCAACGCAGAAAATTGTTCTGTACATTGTTTTAATCATTTCATACAGGTCCTGTTTTTTCACGCATCTTTTATTTCGTCCTGCTGTTTAACAGCTAATAATGAAGGGATAACAGTAGGTCCTGTGGATTATGTGTCGTACGAAATATCCCAGAGCTTAAGGCATTGCCCATTATTGTTCTATAATGCTTAAGCATTAGCGTGTAATTAGTGGACATGTGATAAGACTGTTTCCAATTGTAATGGCTGATGGTTGCGAGGTGAAAATTGTCAGTAAAACAGTAGACACGATCCGTAGCAGCGTCACTTTACATTTATTGGTACAAACAAGTTGAATCGATCCCAGCGCAGTCTGGATAATGTAATGCGATACTTTTATGCCTTGGTGAGGTTTCACGTTCTCATGACGACGAGTATGAAGTTGGCTGTCGTCTGGGACGCTGTGACGTGTAGTCTGGCCAAAATTTAACTATGTCTTATCATCAGAATCACTTACCACCCTGATGATGGAAGCACTAAGAACCTGTGAAACGTCGGTCAGTTCTTAGCTTATTACACGGCGGAACATCCCAGAAGACAGCAATCTTCATCTGTCTCTTGTGAGTTGGAAGTCTGAAACCAAGCAGTGTATATAAAGAATTATTCTCGGGCTACCAGCCATGTCAGGTTGTTCAATGGAGAAAAGGCCTGTCCAATTTGTCCTTCGGAGACAATCCATTTTTTTCTAAAATTTATTCCAAGTTAAAATTTGAATAGTTTTTAAAATCTGGAGCTTATTATTATTATTATTATTATCTTTTTTTAAAAAAAAGAAAACTAGAGAATGTAGACCCTGCACTGTCTTGAAACTAGCACGGCAACTATTTGAAAGAGAACAAACAGGCGTAGGTTATATTATGCCAGTAACTTGTTCATCTTGCTAGCATTCCGTAAAGTTGCGCGGGTATCGCTGTGTTTGCGAGCAGCAGGTTGCCAACCGCGCTGTAAATTGATGGCCTATTGCATTCATGGTTAATTACTTGTTATTTGCGGTGGACTGCTTTCTGTAGTAACTTGCTGTGTGTGTGTGTGTGTTTGATGAGTGATATTGATCACAGTGATTCTGGCGCTGAATCCCCCCCCCTCCCACGCACCAAACCATCCCAAAATTATGCGGCTTCAGGCCAAGTGTTGCGTCCTTTCTGAGCGAGTCCTAGTAGGTAAAATTATTCTTACGGATAACATTAAGTAGGAGCAGGATTTTTCATTGCAAATTTGGACAGTGAAGTGATTTAACCCTTTAATGAATCGGTAGGAGCAAGTGTGGCGTATGTGAATTAATTTGATTCCATCTTATTTGCTTTGTGGGGCGTATGTAGTATGCAGTATGTAGTTTGGTTAACGTTTGCCGACGTTTCAGGGGTGCTTCCTGCTTCCATCATCAGACCGATGAGGCATTATCGTCCTGATGATGGAGGCGACAACCACAAGACAGCGGACACCTTATTTCGCCCTTCTGCGACGTGACGTGGTCCCTCTTACGCGCAGACCAAACGTACTCGCCGTGGCTTGCTTGTTCCACCTCGTCTTTAATCGACGTGGCTCGTGAGGCCTGAGGGTAATAACCATCTTCAGTAATCAAAAGATACTCCTGAGCTCAGACGTGTTCGATCTTCCTGGAATAGAGCTAGTAATAAGTTATGCATGAGAATTTATGCAAAATTGTTCTTGGGCTAAGTCTTCCAAGGCATCGACGTACCTCCTTTTCGTAATGGGGTAATAACAGCCCCAATTCCTGAGATTATGTTAAAGAAAATTGAACGAAAGGTAATTGAATACATTCTAAACGTCTTCATAAAATAAAATTCTTGTGAAAATTATAAAGTTGTTATAAGACCTGGCGTTACTATTTGCTTATTATGCTAGATATGTCGGAATTGTGGCTTAATAGCTTTTACTTCCCACGTTGATCACTATTCTGAAGACTGGTTTTGAATAATGAAATAGTTCATACACAGCTATGATGGGTAAGCGGCTTCAAAATGTACTTTTCATGTTTAATCATCTGTGTAGTTGACAGGTCTCGTTCAAATTTTTAATCGAGGTAAGGATTCTCCTTGAGCACGTGTTCCTTCCTTATTCTTTGGATAGGGTGGACCTCTGACGGGCGCATTGTCAACCCTACACGTCATGAACGTGGAGCAGCGGTTTAATTATACTGAAACCCGAAGGTCTGTCTCATTGCTACTTTATCCACCACAAATCCGACGGGGCAGTTTTTGCCCTGGGAGTGAACCTGGCCCTCCGTGATGAGAAGTCGGCGTTGAATACGTTCTAGTAGTAGAAATGACTTTCACGTTAAACTGAAGCAGATCAGGATTAAAGGGTGACAAGTGGGGCTATGGCCTCACGACCCCAAAATCAGGAGGGACCATCTCACTTGAATCGGAAATTGAAAAGGCGCATGCACGTGTACTTAGAACATTTGTTGCATTGTACTCTTTTAATGTTGAATGATGTCAATACACAAAGGTCTGCGTTCTTGTACCTGAAATGCGGAATTCTTGTAAATAATTATGGAAAGGTTTTCGGCCTCCAGTTTCACTCCGGGCCCGAATAGGCCGAATGCCTGCTACGGTTCAGTTCATGACCTTTGAACGTCTTGTCTCTTACCTAAAAAAATATGAGGTTTGAAATTTTACACATCTGTAATTTGACTTTCATTTTTTCTTGTGAAAACTTGGCCTCTCGTCCTGTGGGAAGAACGTGATGTGGGATGTATTGAGACCAACGTGCTGATGAGAGTTCATAACTCGTACTTGAGGGATAGGCAGTAGGGCAGAGAGGAGGATACAGGAAATTGCGTAATGAATTTATTTATAATTTATAGATACTTTACACAACACGCTGATGAATTCAGTAATGTTCTCGAGTCGTGAATGTAGCGTCGGAGAGATTAAAAATGAATACAGAAGTTTACTCGGTAAAGGTGAAAGGAAAATTACGCTTGAGAAACGTAAGTGGAGAAGGGAGGATAATATTAAAATTGATTTTACATGCGTTTTGATGATACGGACTGGATTCAAGTTATTAGGATTTGAGGTTCTTGGGGCGGTGGTTACGAAAGTGACTATCTTCTGGGTTGCAGCGCCGTGTATTTGCTGCATCCGTCATCGGGGCCAGACTACCCAGAAGACAGCCATCTTCTGCATTCATCTCGCTCAGACTACGTCGTCCGTGCGATGGATTCTTGTGAAGACTAATAAAAATTTACGTTAATTTTTTTTTTTAAATATTTTAAGACGGTCTCTACTCTAGAGAGCTGGTTAATTGTAATGCAGATGATACACGTGTGAGGTGTCGCTTGATGGGAATATTGAAACTGTTTTGCTGTCGATTTTGAGCAATTTTGTTTCCATTTAGAACAAGTGGTCTGTTTTCTCTGGCTTACAACTCTGTTCTGTTAATCCGCTACGCACACAATTTGTGACCACTAATTCTGTGAGTACATACGGGCCTCTCCGTATTTAGACGGGACAGTAAATAAAAAGAGCAGACCTTCAGCCCACAGCATCTCATTTGGCGATCAGAGGGAGGGAGTCGGGAAGAGACGACTGGAACCTGAACTCGGCGAACAGGCGACTTTTAAACTGTTTTTTTAGTTACACCGGGTGGGAATTTCTCTTTGCAGTACACCATAGCCTGTTCCCGAACAACGATTTACGTTGTGACAGCCCACTCTGAGTTCGATTCTCGAGCAGGCAGACCGGAGATGGACTTAGACTGAACTTTTGGCGATTACTCCAGTTTATATGCAAGGAAAGGGGCCTAAGTTAGTTTTGTTTCGGTAGCGCCTTCCTTAATCGGAATTTATAATCAAATTGTATTGAATTTTCCCGAGTTGACGGTTAGTATCGCTAGTTCGGGCCACATCTTGGGAGACTTGTTTGTTCCACTGGGCGACTGCCTGGCGCCAGCTACGTGACTGTATGAATGGGTGATTTTATGATCGGTAGTTCGACTTGGTGGGATGAGTAAGCTCTTCCAGATGTGTTTTAGCCGTTAGAAGACTTAGGGAAATTCACGTCACTATCCACCAATAGGTTTAAAATAAGCTATCGGCGGCAAATTTGTAAGATTAGGGTGATGAACCACTCAGCCAATGAAAACATTCTTCAGATTAAAAAGTCTTGGGGGAGTCTTGCTGAACGCGGTGTGCGTCCAGCAAGGAGATTCCAAAAGATCACTGACGCTTTAGTCTCGGCGGCGAGTAGTCCTGCACTCGGCGAGGGAAAGTACGAAATTAATAAACGTGCCTGATGAAAGTGAACGAATACACAATTTATAACTGAACGACATCCCCTCTTATTCCACTGCCTCGCAAGTTGATCCCGAAACCCCTCTTCACCAACCCGTATATTCCTTGAAGGCAAGAGCTACCAAAACGAAACCCAACACAAAACCCCTTGTAACCAGCCGGGCGTCCTGATGTACAGAAACAAATAGAAAGGACGGTTACAACGTCTTGTACCCTGACCTGAAGATGTCTACGAGTCCACACGGCTTCACACCCCAGAAAAACAGCATCGACATTTGTTTATGCGTTTATAACTTAATCAATTTAGAGATTAGATTGATGTCAAAAACCAGATTTAAAATCTTCTGAAAACGCTCTGTGTATCGAATACGTAATTTAATTGAAATTCTTAAGTATTTTCGAAGACAAAAAATGTGTTGTGTTAGTGAGATTCAGCTTATCACGGTGGATAATACGAAGATGACTATCTTCTGGGATGTTGCGCCGTGTATTTACTCATCGCTCTGATGATGGAGGCAGTAAACACCTCCGAAACATCGGTGGGTAACTTCTATGAGACTAAATGACACATTATTCCCAGATGAGTCATCTTGACGAAATGTGTCTTTGGGGAGACGAACGGACACTGAACGTGTAAGGAACAAGTGTTATTCATGCGAAGAATGCGTCGTGACGTGGTTTTTCGATTCAGGAGCGTGTTTCAACCCGTTTTTCCTTCGCAGTCGTCTTTCTCCGTGTTTCTCTTCCCGCACTTCGTCGATGCTGGAGTTGCTGTGTCACGTGGATCGGGGTCTGAATACAGATGCCGGCTTCTGGACCGATCTTACGAGCAGGCTGGAGAAGATGCAGGCTGCTGAATCGATATCAGGGGTCAAGAACCGCATCGAATCAACGGTGCAGTAGGAACATTTCTTTTCCCGGTCCACGGACAAAATCTTTATATCCCCGTGTCTTCTCGGCAATTCTCTCTCGGTATAGTGGAATTTAAAATCTTCTCTTCCTCGTCTTGCGAAGTTCAGAATAATCGTTTTATACCTCGCCTCTCTGAGTTTTGTTTTACGTCTTGTTCCTCGACGTGGGGTTATATCAGACACGTCTTATTATTATCTGTTGTAGTGTAGTTACGTCGATTCCTTGAAAAATATTTAATATCTTGATTTCACTGCATGAAGTGAAGACGTACGAGGGACGTGGTGTCTTTGCGTCTGTCCGCGTATATCATCTGCCGAGACTTCACCAAATGATTAGGATGATTAAATAAAGGAGAATGAGACACGAGGCATAGGGGGAGATGAAACATCCATATAAATCTTTGGTTTGAAAGGAAAGGAACAACTCGGAAGACCTGGGAATAGATGGAACGATTATATTAAAATAGATATTATAGAACAGGGTGTGGATTTGCTTGACTCGGAATAGAGGCAGATGGCGGGGTGTTGTGAACACGGTAATAAACCTTTGCGTTCTGTAGAATTTCTTGCCTATCTGAACGTAATGTCAGATTCTCTGAAAGGACTCTGCTTCATGGAGATATTTAACGACTGAATGGATTTCGATTAAATTTTGATTTTCGTTTCTGGCCTTAAAGCAAAAGCCTCTGGCTAATTAAATTTGGTTTGTGTCATTAAAACCTCTATCTTATACGAAATTTAAATCTGACTTCTTTTTTAAAAAATTTGTCTATATTACAGAAAATCGATTAATCAAATACATTATAAGCATAATTAGAATCCAAATAATTTATTCCACATCGCTTTTCGATACAAACAGCATTTTTAACGTTGTGTACTGTGGTACAGGCATGTGGTTAACAGTGCAGTAGTTAATTTGCCTGCGATAAATTTTCGTCAAGGTCTCTGGGGTATGCGGAAAACACGCTGAGAAAACACGTGTAGCTATTCCTCTTTCTTACCCGTTTAACGTCTTCATTTGCGTCTCTGTTTTACCAGTTGAAGCCGAAGCCTGTCTAAATATTTAAGAATTCAGTCCGTACCGCGAAGAGAAAACAACCCTTCACCATTACAAAGATCAACTGGTTCATGCTGTTTGAGGAAATAATATTTTTTAGAGTGAAGATCACACAAATCCGTAGATTTAAAACGCATAATTACTGTTGTTGAACCAGGTGGGATATATAATTACCACTGGGTTTTAAGGGGTTACCTCGAAAAGTAGTGCGGTGTGTGCATTTTTCAGGTCAGACGTATATACTCCGGTGTGTCAGTCGTTTTCTAAAATACAGACCTAAATGACGTTCTAAAAGTTGCATCTCCGCTTTGGTCGTTTTGTCGACTTTGTTCTGTCGGGAATATTTATTTTGGTATTCCTGGTAACAGTCGCTCTGTTGATGCAGAATGCTCTTAATGCTAATTTTGTATGCTAAGCATAAGCTACTTTTCCTCCTGCGTTTCGAGAGATTAATTCTGAATTGTTCTGGCAGTAAACTGAATATTTTAAAAATATAAGATAGCATTTATATTGACACTTATTCATGATTTCTAGAATTTTTTTAGTCCTGACAGCCGAAGTTTTGATTTACTGTTCGAACTTCTTGCTCAAATTTGTAATCATATAAATATAAAGCAATTATTAAATGGTGGTAAAGTAAAGCTGTCCCGCTGTACGCCATGGTGGCACTTGCGGAGGGAGAGGTTGTGTAGCTCCTATTCGTTCTTGGCCTCGGCACTAGATGGGGGGTGAGTAGTGACACTGTGGCCGCGCTTTGCCCCAGGGGAAAGGACCCCCGGTACCCATTGGACAGGAGGCTGGTAAAATTTGTAAACGTCTACCAGACTAGACGGCGCTACAACCCAGAAGACCGCCATCTTCGGACTCACCGCGATGAAAACGTCAAATCCTATCTGAAATATGTTGAGTACGATTGGACACGCTGTAGGTCTCTTTCATGTCTCTGAAGTGACTCTTTACACCTGACGTACGTATACGTCGTGCCCCTCTCTTCATTTGTGTCAGTGGAGAACAGTTAGTGAATTCGACGGATTATTTGGCTGTCACTCGATGTTCGTCGTTGTTTTTCCACTTGTCTGCATCTAAAATGCGCATAATTAAACAAACGAAAGTGAAGAGCATATCTCTCGCCATTGATGAATTCAGAGAGCACGCACATTTTGTAGCTTTGAATTTTCATTGCCCCTTGAGCTCTTAATGAGTGCCGGATTGTTGGAAGTGCGGCTTGTGCCAAGATGACGTCATCGCTAATTAATTACTGTGCGTCCACTGTTTTATTAAGTATCCTCACTGATTTGTTGTTAAAAGCGTGTATCAGCTGGAGATAATAGATTCGCAGTGACATTTGTCTTTCTGCCTACTAATGTAATTCTATGCAATTATATTCACGATTCATGGTATGGTATGTACATTTAGAGACACAGTACGTGTTTATCTGTGATAAGTGTTCATAAAGCGAGAAAACAGCTGATATATGGCCGTACCGATTTCAAGCATCAGTGCATCAGCTGCAGCGATGCTATATGGCAGCAAGAATAGTTTGCGTTTTAAATGGAACACCCTGTGTATTTAAAGTTTTTATATAATGCTGCGACCTCTCGAAATCTAAGTTTGCTAGCCTCTGATGGCTCTTACATGGCAGTCATCTTACAGACCCTCGAAGGCCCGTTTCGTGGGCGTAATAAGGATGTACCAGATGGATGCTGCAGTCAGAAAGGGAGATAGAAGTGGATAGTACTTGATTAACGTTCCATATTAAACTTTCTCGGAGTATCTTAAGTGTAACGGGGGTATAAATGGGACTTTGTCTGAACTTTGTCTGCAGAAAATGATGAACATGTGTTTTTGTCAGATTTTTTATGTGTGTGTGTCGACCTCAGCCACTGGAGAGACGATGAATATCGTGGAGCAGTTTCCTTTCTGACATGATCGCATCATTCTGTTGTATTTTGGTCTATATTTCACTTCTAACGAGTGTTTGTACCATTTGTTCGTAGCGTTGTACGAGTGGGCTTTAGGTAAAAGGCTGCAACGAGTGTAAGAAAAGGTACAAGCGTCCGTGGTTCTTAATTTGAGCCCCACGCCGTATTGACGTATGGGGTATGGAGGAGTGCGTGTATAGCTCCATGAATTCTTAAACTCTAGTTTAACGCCACAAGCTGTTTTATGCCACAGTAAAGAACACGATACCCATTGGACAGAATGCCGCTTGGGACCCAGAGCTGGTCTGGATGTTGTGGCGAAGGGAAAAATTCTGCCTGCCGGGGAATCGAACCCCAGTTATCCAGGCCGTAGTCTACTCGCTATAATGACTGAAGGATCTCGACTCGCAGTCCCATAACATCGAATTCCGTCAAATCTCCTGAGCGCAGTGCTACCTGCCTTAACAGCCAGTAACTCAGAATTTTGTTCTGTTGGGTTTCGTATGATTCTCACTTTAAATAGCGATTATTTCCCTGTATATCATTGTTCAGTTGTGCGGTGTAATGGTGAAGGCTTGTGTTTTCTTTGCGGTACGGACTAGATATATAATAAGCGTTGGCTTCAAGCAGAAGCGGTAAAATAAGTAGTCGCGCACGTGGAATGGACTCGGCCAAATCTGTTGCGCGGCCTTGTTTGCCACCGGCCATGTCTGAAAAATCGGGTTGTACGTAGTGCATGAGATGCAGGCTTTCTGTTGCCCACTGCAGATATTATTCTCTTTGGAAGGCATGGACACTTTTTGCCCTGCTGGTGCTCGAGATGCTAAGATGGAGACGGTCTCCAGAGGGCGTCAACAAGAACTTTTTAGTTATGACCCTGGAAAAACTAATCGAGAGACGAATCTCATTTAATCGCAAGTTTTATCTCTTCACTTCTGTCTCCGGGTGTTCTAATCATTCTGTTGTGATGCTGTGTCGCGGACTTGCTCTGTCTGGGATTCTATTCACACAGCTTCAACGTACAGAGAGAGAGAGAGAGAGAGAGACGTTTAGGGACGAAATAAAAGCTTGTGAGTTTTCTGCAGAGATATTACCGAGACTGAGGAATAAAAACACTGGGATGACATCTATATAATAGGCATTGTTGGTTGGTTTATCTTCATCTGTTGTTGAGGATTTTGGGGCTTTATATGGTAACATTTTCGACGGCATTTCCCCAGTGATAGTAGAGGATGATGAGTCACACAGTTATGGTCTTTTACCACTCTCTCTCTCTTCCCGCCTAGCAAGGATAAAAGTGGGACATTTGTTATGTATTTCTGACGAGGAAAGCGACAGGGCGAAATTTTCATTTTTTTCCTCTCATATTCCGATGAAGGTCGTGACCGACAGATATGACTTTCAGACATGTTTGCTTATCTCTTCCTGTCTCGCTAGGATGACGATGAGAATTCGTGTTTCCGATTCGAGGTTCCACAAAGCAGGATTTCCACTCTGCCACTGATAGCAAAAATGGCGACGCACGGAAGAGAGGATGTACAGCTTAACTTGGGAATCGAATAACTGTGTGAACCCGACAGTAATGGAGACATTAGCTTTCCAGCACAGCCCCCCTCTCCTTCGAGACCTGTAAATGATGGCTGGGGCAAGAAGTGTTGCCGTTGGGTTGAAATCTGTTCCTGCCGCAGACAGGATAGTTCGCGTAAAACGAAAGGTCAGAAGGAGGAATACGTCGGTGTGTCGATGCGGAAGGAGAGAAGGAAAGATGGAGGCGTTTTCGTGGTCGTTGACAGGAAGCGACGAAGGGAGCGCATGGCCGAAGAAGACAGGAGTTGGACGTATAATTCTAGTCCCAGCCGTTGTTTATGGAGCGTGCTAACACGGAGAAACTGATGGCCTGTTCACGGCTGTAGTACTGCGTGGCTGTCTTTTGCCAGTTCGACGAAGATAGCTCTTTTCCTCCGCTCACTGCCACCCCAGAGTGGCAAATCAGACACTTCTCTCTCTCTCTCTCTCTCTCTCTCTCTTGACAAAATGAAATAAATGAATGTGGAACGCGGCGTTTATCGCCAGTTTCCGTCTCTGTCTGTTTTTAAAACACAAAATACGAATTTGTGCTGCATTTAACGTCGTTAGATATCGATATTTTTTTCAGGAACGATTACCAAACAAGTGTATAAACCCAGGGAAACGTTGATAGACCCAGAATGAGATGGAAGCATCAGAATCTTGACGTTGAATGGAACGGGCCCGAATTTTCAAGAGATTTGTTTACTCATGAAGTTGGTTGTATTCTGGGTTGTAGCGTCGTGAAGACTGGTAGATGAGTAATCCTGATATGGAGGAAGCAACTACGCCCGAAACGTCGATAATCGTCTACCAGACTACACGACGCAACAACCCAGAAGACAACCATCTTTATATTTAATGTTAAAGCAGGTGGGGGTACCGCGGTTATTTCCTGAGAGGTAAATCGTACGGAGCGTGAAGCCATCCACTTACCTCCGGCTGATGCAGAGATTATAAATGGCTGGAGCTACACCTCCAGCCCCCCATACACCATGTAGTGGTGCGTAATTGGCACCAGGGGATCTTCTGAGTCTGCATCCTCTGGTGTCGGTGTGACGTCACAAGTTCTGCCGGCAGAAGATTGACGTAGTTTTTGAATGTCCTCACTTTCCGTAGTGTCGATGAGTGTGTGACGTTTTGGTTTGTAAATTTGTTGTTTAGATGTATAATTAATAAGGAGAATTTTGTGGAAGAGGGTGGAATAATCTTTTACCTTTCATTTTAATACGAGAGTATGTTTTCTCTTGTATTCATAATGGAAGATAAGTTTGCTAGAAGAAGTTTTAATAGTAAGGGGGGGGGGAACTGCTTTGTGGGGAAACCCCCCCCCCCATCTTCTCTCCGCCCTTTCGCTACAAAAGGAAGTTTTCATAAAAGGAAAACGAAAATTCGTCTCTTGTACATAACTTCATATTCTACAAGGAAAAGTGGCGAGCAAGTCTTATTTGAATCTATACTTAGTAACGAGGTGTTGCCTTAAGTCGTATTATAATAATTTTCCGCAGTCATTTGAAATAATCTTTACTTTAAATTTTAATTAAACTTTTGTGTTTATATTGATTTGTCAATTTTATTATAGACGACCTCCCTTTCTGTGACATACGAGGCTTTCACGACGGGGAGGAGAATGATGTTCTTCTGATTTTTGGCGGCATTTAGACTCTTCGGTAAATGCCAAAGTTTCGGAGAAAGATAATGTCCCCATCTTCAGGGCTGAATACTTCTTCACTGAAGAAGGCGACAGTATGACAACATTCCTCTCTGATGAATTAATCCTGTCCGAAATATCTTATGAAAAAGTGCGCTGAAGACAGATACTGGTATCTTCATGTTTTGTTGCGTAGAAAAATTTGGACCGTCTCCCTGTTTCTTTAAGTCTGGTTGTTTTCGAGTGATGATGCATGGTTTAATGTATAAACCAGCCCAGATGATGGAGGCGGTGTATTCCTATTCGGTGCGTACCTTCATATGAACACGGTGTCACAACACATACCGCCATCGCGGACGTGTTGTTTGAAGATTCATATGATTTTAATTACAGTGCGTTAATTTGCAGACTTTTGACATAGGCTCATGTTGTAAGCAGTGTAACTATCGTGCATTACTTCTGTTGTCCTTTGTATGCGGATACAAGCTTTTGTTGTTGTTGTTGTTGTTGTTCTGTTCATGCAGTGTATTCCTTTCCTAAGCAGCCGCAATCTTTTTTTCTTCTGTAGCTGAAGCGAAGTATGAAAGAAGCAGACATTTACACACTGGACGCTTTGTACAGGGCATTGTGACTTTTCATAAAGGGATGAAAGAAAATGTACACAACGAAATAAATTAAATGAAGCATCGGACCAACAGCTGTGACTCTTGGCTCATCTCTTCACATTAATCTTGACCACCCAACCTGAGAAATATGTGACCTACAAAACAATATTCCTGTTTTTCTTTTCGCGTGCCTGAAAAGAGTCTTGAAATCGTGTACAGTCGCGCCTAATATGTGGTTCATAGTCTGGTTAATATGTAGACTATTGTATGTTATAGTTTCAATTCCCGTAACATTTTCTTATTTATCATACGAAGCCTGTGTAAACTTCCCAGGAACTATTACTGCTGTATCGTGAAGCAGATATCGCTTTCGTTCTGAAGTGTTTTATTATGTAATGTTTGCCTGTACTACTAAATCCTTGCCTCGTCTCTTTTTTATGAACTGTAGAGTATCTTTGTTTTTTAGAGCAGCAAAATTTTTCATAAGGATGTTCACGTTTCTTTATACAGAGTTTGAATCATTTTTAGGCATCGAAAAATCTCGTGCGTGTAGTGTCTTTATATTACATGTGAATGTAGGAAAATGAGATAATAAACTTATCATCTACCCTCCTTCTAAAAAGTATAAAATATGACAGAATTATCCGTTTGCAACATCTTAGCTGATTACCTTAATGTAGGCCTTCTATAAAAATATGTTTTCTATTTTTGTTGTTTTTCTGCCCTTTCTTTTTCTCTCTGTTTCATCCGCCCTTCTATCCTTCTCTTCTCTGTTTCTCTATTTCTTTACCACATTCTCCTTCATTTATTTCTTCCATTTTCCATTTTCCTTTCAAGCAGAATGTTCCGAGAACAATATTTAAGAATTCAGTCCGTACCGCAAAGAAAACACAACTTATCACCGTTACAGATATCAGCTGGTCAACGCTGTTTAAGAAACAAATCCCTTTTTACACTGGGATTCGTACAGGACACACAGATACAAAAATACAGCTTTATCGAGTGTTATAATTTCCACCGGTTTTTTCAAAGGATTAATAGTTAATTTATTAACCTGGACGCTTTCTACTTGTTGCAGCTATTTCCAAGGAAGAAGTGGAAGATTCTTCCACGCGAGCCTCTAAGTTACCGTACAACGGCTACTCTGACGAGTTCCTGGACAGACTGGAGCCCAATGGAAACATCCCCACTGACAAGGAAATGCGATACGGTAAGAACGTCTTCTGTTAGTTGCTAATCCAGTAACAATATTATAGGTCGGTGAACCAACTAGGTTTAAATTGGCACAGCTAGGAATGGTTGAATAGCGTTATAGCCCTTTTCTCCCTCCGCAGGACGGAACAAACCTCAGTTTTGGAGAGAGAAATCTTTGCTCGTGAGTTTTAGTGTGAAATGCAATGTCAGATGTTCAGTGATTTGCTAAAATTCAATTCCCGTTATTTCCATCCTGAAGAAGGAAGTGATCTGTCCTCCAACACGTTAGCGACTTTTTTTTGTTCCCGCATTTGCGCCAGTGGCTTGAGTAGCGGCCTAGCAAAATTGTGACGTGGGAGTCAGGTACATTTGTAGCTTCCGAAGAAGGATTCTGCTCCGTGGGGTTGGAAGAGACAAACCTAACTTGAAGTCGTCGTTTTCCTTGGGTGCCCACTTAATGGCAGTGTGTGTCGTGGGCGAGACGCCAGGATCAATACGTAGCAAAATGTGGCCACGCTAAACCTCTTCTGTCCGACTAATGTTTTGTATCGGCCGAAGGGTCAACGCGACGTGACGGTCATTTGCAGCGCCTCTTAGCAGAATTTCGTTGCAGCAAAATATTTATGAATCGAATGTTGAAACATAAAAATGGGTTCTGGTTGAGTCATACGGCCACTCGGTTGGATAAGTTCTCTCGTAAAAGGAGGCTTTTACTGTAGGCTAAGTGTACGTGTTAGGAAATGTTTCATTTTCGACATTTTTAATATTAATAGATCATGCTTTTAGGTTTCGTTTCGAAACTAATGCAACGATGTGTAGCTGCTATTCATATGTTTATAAGCATAGAGATTTATTTACATGCCAGATGCAGCCAGCCTGACGTTGTTAGCCAGTTAGTTGAGGCTTACGTTCGCCGCGATCTCCTCCCTGGCTGCTGCTGTCTAACGACGCATTTTATCTGATCGGTTCTGCTGTGTTCCAGTCTGTGTAGTAACACTGAACCACATAAGTAAAACAAAAAAGACTTTATTTTTGTTTTCGTTTTTCGAATTATAAGTCTGGTTCACGTGATCGCTCTGCCCTTGGTATGTATGGGTGTAACAGAGGACAAATATTGCGTTAGGCATTTGAGGATATTGAATAGATTCTCAATTGTAATGTTTATTTTAGTACTCGTTTATTATTTTATTTCTCAAAATGCTAGCGAAATTTCGGAGACATGGGTGCACGTTGCACTCTAATATTTAACTGTGTTTTAAAGGAATATAGTGTTTGTGATTTACGACATGGACCTTTGTCAGGTCTCTTGTGAACACGATAGTGAAACGTGAGATTCCATAAAGACCTCAACTTTCTTGATTAGCTGAATAACTGTTAGCTTCTTAAAAAGGGCTTCTAGTCTTGTTTTCTTTAATTAAAGTGAAAGGGTCTTTAATTATCCTCCTTTGATTGCGCTCTAAGACGTTGCATTAATTGAGTTATGTTTTGTCTACTTGCTGGTAATTTGGACTTTTTGTTTGGCGTCGTTGGTGCAGTAGTACTTTATTCAGATGTGATTCTTGCAGCTGGCGAATAGTCGTAATTAAGAACGGGCTGAGCAACTATAAGTCAGGCTTTGTAACATGCAGTCTACCAAGATGCCCACTCTGGTAGATTAGTTTGTGGCCCCTAGATTACACCGCAGTCACACGCCATCATGCAAAGAGCTCGCAGCCAGAGCCGATTCCGATCAAATGGAGGCTTTCGGGTGTTACGGAGCTTAGAGCTAGTTCGGTGGGACAGCGCGTAAGGAACCAACGGTCTTGAACTCTACTGCTGGTAGATGCGACTTAAAATGTTTGTAATTTTAACTGCTCCTGGGAACACACTGCCAAGTGGTCATAAAACCAGCTACGGTGTAAGGAATGCGAGGGATCGCACATGTCATGGGTGGAATCGTAAAAGCCATGGCGACGACAGACAAGCGGAGATCCAGACGAAACAACTGCCAACAGCGACAAGGGTAGGATGAGTTGTGAACGTCATAGAGTTCTTCCAGATCGTGATGGAGCGGTGCCTAACAGGTCTTGGCTGTAACCACTTGTTATTCGTGGGTTGTTCAAGGACGCTGTTTCAACTGTGTACGTTACACTGTCGAATGGGAAGGGATGGTGGTCGTGAATATTGAATATCTCTGGTTAGCTAACTCCGTCCTTGTGAACTTCATAGTTGCTCAGCTAGTGAAGAAATTCATTGTCTTATATAGACCGTGAAGGTTTGTTACCATGTTCCCAGTAGCCCGTAACTGGTCTCTGTCGTGACACACATCAATGCTGTCCATGCCCCCCTGAAGCTGTGTTTCTCAAGCAGTCGTTTTAATATTTTCCTTTTCGATAGTTCTTCCAAGTTGTTTCTTTATTTCCGTTTTCCGATCGGGATTTATGGTGTAAATAATGGTGCCATTTTTTAAGAAAATGAATTATTACCTCTTCATTAGGTAGGATATTTTCGTTGTTTTGGAAAATGCCCTGATGTGAGAACACAAGGTACAAGTTTTTCGTAATGTAGTTATTTCAATTCGTTTATTTTAAGTTAATACTGTGCTCGCTCGTGAAGAAAGGTTAGCGACGCCTACTTTAAAACTGAAATAAACTAAGCTGTAGTCCAAAATATGGGCAGATGAAGAAGTTACGTAAGTATTTCTTAAATTAATGAAACGGTATTGTTTTCAAGTTAAGTTTTAATAACTTGCATACGTTTTGGAAAACGGCCACTAATCATTTTGGGGAAATCAGCATTATAATTATCATGAAGCTTATTTATAAATATTGTTTTATTGTTTGCAACTGAGGCTAGACATCCTTGTAAATCATAAGAGGAGGATTGTCGTTATACATTGAAATTGTTTTTGATGTAAAACGTGTTAGTAGGATGTGATCAACTTAAAACATTCGTGAATGTACCTTGAGACATCTTGTGGTTATGCCAGTAAAATTGAGGTTGGAATTATATTGCGTCGAAAGATAACAGGTAAACCACTATCATCGTTCCGATAGTAATATAAAATGCACCCCCCAATAATAATAGAGATGTTAGTTATTGTTTGGGAAGCTGTAGTGTGTGGCATTCATTGTATGAAACTTCGTAAGGGTCATTAATTCTGACACGCAACCCAAATTGCAGGAATTCACGCCCCTAACCCTTCGTCCACCCCCTCGGAACCGCAGTGGCACAAAATGTAGAACACCTTGTCGTTACAACACTCCGGCTAAGTTTTATAGCCACAATTCATTAACCCGTTACTTCGCCATTCAATTACGTAAGCATTTCCCTGCACCTGGGAAATATCGTCTACCCCGAGCATTGAGGGGGAACCGGACAGTCGTAAATACATATTTGCAGTCACGGAATTTGTTGTCGGTGTGTATGATCCTCTGTGTTCCGGCTAAAATAAGGCACGGATTACTTAGTCCGAAGATGGCCGTCTTCTGGTTTGTTGCTCCGTGTAGTCTGGTAGAAGCTTACCACCGTTTCCGAGGGCCTTGCTGCTTCCATCATCAGGGTGATTCGCAAGAAGCTCGGAAACGTCGGTAAACTTCCAGCAGACTGCACGGCGCAACAACCCAGAAGGCGGCCATCTTCAGACTCACCGCCGTGAAAACCTCCGACCCTACTTACCTAGTCCCACACATCTTCAGTGTAGCAGTACTTAAACGTGTGTTTAAAGTTGCGGAATTGGACTGGATAGGAAGGACAATTAAAACCAAAGATGCAAGCGAAACAAGGGGAGAGGGCAGAGAATGGGAACAAAATACAAAGACTATAAATAAATCTAGAGGAACTTACACATGTTACTGATATAAGTATTCAGTGTCACGGGCAGATTTTACCTTCGATAAATTCTTCAGGGAAATAAACTTCAGCCTTGAAGAAGGAGGCAATATTTGTCTCCGAAACGTTGTTGTAGCGCGAGAAGACTACACGGGGCCAAAATCCAGAAGGAACGAACGCCTCAAATCTTAAGTTTAGGGGAAATTTACAACGCAATTTAAAAACGGTACATTTGTGCTGATGACGTCGGTAACTCGCGGCTTTGAAATGGCTTGTTCATTCGTTTCTCCTCTCTGTTCATAAATCTAAAAGCCTTTCAGAATGTAAAACCTGCTCTATTCTCCCCAGAACATGAAGTAATACGCACTTCTCCGCCGAATTAATTGCGACGTTCTGCAAATGACAACCGGATCCATTCGCACGAGCCCGGTCGGCAAAGCAGTCTTCCTCCTCCCTCCGTCTCTGCCACGCACAGCTTCAAAATTTCTTCTGTTTTCATTTTCTCTTTGAACTGGCTGTCAGCATTCTCTTCGCATAATGTCAGTCACATTTTATGTCACGCAAGTGCAGAATTTATTCTGATATTTTTAGTATCAGAGAATAACCCTTTGAAAGCCTTTGGTAACTACGTTTACCACACTCTTTAACAGTCAGTAACACTGAGGTTGTTACTGCCTCCGTCATCAGGGAGATAATGGATGCTGTTAGCGCCTCTGAAACGTCGATCAATTTCTACGAAAGTGCACTGCACATCATCGCATAGATCAGTCGTCCCGAAGAAACAGTAATTTTTTTTGAAGACCTTATTATCGGGTCTGAAAGAAAACTCTCTTCAGCCTGTAGGAATTTCGTGTGTCCGGCTTCCTAGATCTTGAAGCAAGATCTTCCATCCTGTGCGTAATTTCTCAGCCCTCCTCCTCCCCCGAGATTGCATTGCCCTGTTAGTCTTCAACCCCTTTGCTTTTTATGTTTCGCAGCTATCATTGATTTTGAAGGGTTGGGGGTTCATTTAAATTCCCTTCACAGTGGGCGCTTAACTTGATTAACTGTGTTGTGGAGCCGGGCTTATTCCTGTAATTTAGAACATTTTGTATGTTTTCCTTTCATGATTGTTTGAAATGCTGTCACGTACTCTCGTTTTTAATTCACTCAGGTTTATATTCATCATGAAATAAACAGAACTTTAGTGTTACGGTTTCAGGGACGTCTGGTTTTGTTAACATTATTTATTTTACCTTGTTGTCGGTAACTGAGTGTGTATAACGCCGATTGACTGATTTATTGATTTATTAATTAATTGGAAATGGTATCGAAGAAAGCGGTCGTGGCCTGATATAAAGTAATATCCCAGAATTTCTTTGAAGTAATGAGGAAAATCATAAAGAAAAACCTCGGTCATTATAGTCGGTATGCGGGCAGAGATTTAAATCAAATACATCGAAATACGAAGAGGGAATGCGTATAGTTTTGTATTAACTCGTGATGTCGAAACGGTTCGAAAACGTGTTCGGAAAAAGTTAATAAAATTAATGTATTGATACGGGGATCGGATTTGTCAGTCTGGTCGTCCGTGTTTCATCTTTGAAAGTACTCGTTGGATTTCCGTGAGAATTTGTATTTGGGGGGGGGGGGGGGACTTGTACATCTACATTCTAGCGAATTTTGGTCATTATCTGTCAAATTACATGCCCTACTGTGGGCGTGTAAGGAATAAAGTAGAACTGCTTGCAAAATTTCAAAATCTGATCAGCAAAGAAATGCTACTTGTCGTGAAATGTGTATCTCGTTGGATTTAGGTACGTATCTCGTTCATGAGATTTGATGTACTCACGGCGATGAAGATGGCAGTGTTTATCTTCTTGGTATATAGCAAACTTTCGGAGAAACATACTGCTTCCATCTTCAGGGATGAATATTGGAACAGTATGTTCCTCCGAAACGTTGGTGAGATCAACGTCGACATCTTGAATGCCATTTTCAATTTAAAATTAAAATCTGTCGGTAACAAGCACGGGAAGAAGGCACCTAGGCTCTCAGATGCATTTTTAATCTTTGTACTTTAATCGTTTATCTGGCAATTACGAAATATTTCATTGTTCTTCAACTCCGTTCCTTGTCCCCTTCTTGCGACAACACACAGGTCTCTTCTCTCAGCGGCTGCTGAACCCTAATGTAATTGTCTTCCTTCTGCTGCCTCTGTGTCTTCGAATTGCCTTCTGTTGAGTTCGCTTTTACCTACTTACTCTACCTGAGTGTGTTCTACGTTGATCTTTGCCGTGTGTAATCGAGTTATACGTAGGCTGTTACGTACTGTGATATGTGTCTTGTGATATAATTGCCAATGTCCGCCACGCTTGGCTGAACGAGTGGTCAGGCCGTGTGTTGCGGCAGAAACTGAAATTCAGTTCTGACGGTGGCGACTTTGGTAGCAAGAACTGCAGATGGGGTTACGGTGGGGCCTGCCTTTGCGGTGGGTTATTTTGTTGGTTGCTTCAGTCGCCGTGAAATTTTCATTATAACGATTTGTTTATAAATATTGTGCTTTTATTCCAATTTGAAAGTTAATTTTGCAGTAAACTTTATCACTGTTTAACACAGTGGTATTCAACCTTTTTTGTTCGCGTACCCCCAGATATAATTTATCTTCAACTTTGTACCCCCAAAGTTGGCGTATAATTCAAGTTATACATAGTATATAATATACATTTAAAATAAATTAAATAAATTACATTACTGATTATTCAGTGTTTTTCATAAAATAATATATATTTTTTTAAATTTCACTTACCCCCTAAGATGTCTTCGCGTACCCCCGGGGGTACGCGTACCGCAGGTTGAATATCACTGGTTCAACACACAAAAAGGTTTGTTACCATTAAGTCTTACTGCAAGTTAGGTATCGTTGATATAGATTCTAATTTGAATGACTGACACGTGACACAAGTAAATAAAGTTTCATATTGTCCACTCAGTTTACAGAGGACACTCCATGAGAGAAAGAAAATTAAAAACTTTGCACTAAAAGTAATCGGAAACTAACTACATTGCTGTTAATGTCAATTAAAGCCACATTGCGCTACAATTTGGTTGGATATCCTTAACCCCAAAATTAAGAAATAAACTCTAAAAGAGTTCAGATTGTGAATATTTATGGGGCGGGGGTAAATGTCATTTATGTGAAAGGACTTGCTTTCAACACACCTTCGAATGGAGAGAGAGTTAGTAGATGATGCACCATGAAAAAGTTGAGGAAGTTGGCGTAAAATCTGAAAGCGAATCAGTTCAACTTCAGAGTCCTCAGAATTGTGACAGTGTTTGATAATGGGCACGAAATATTTCAGAAATTGTTAACGTGTACTCTGGCGCTACTAACAATTTCCTGAGTCTGACTTCGTTGCCTGCCGATGGAAGTGATCTGCGTGACGTCATTTACTGACATAGGAGACGAGTTCAAATGTCGAGTGTCTGAAGAAATGTGTTTCCCTCTTTCCAGAAGAGACAGCTCATTTCCCTCATAGTTTAGCTCTGTCATGGAACTGTCTCGTTCTCTCTTCCTGCAGGCTGTTCACTTTATTTTACGTTCAGAACATCTATGTTCGATTCTCTGTCTTCTTGCCACTACAGTCGATGTATTGCAGACATGGCGATTGATGATTTATTCATCCCGATGTGCAAGTGAATGAACTAAAGCAGAAAAGAAAATAGGAAATGTGTACTCTTTGGAGTACTTGTACTGAAATTCAGTAGGCGTTGTTGGCGCCTAGCGACTTTTCGGATGTGCTTGGTGCCTCCATCATCAGGGCGATCAGTACTCATCTTCAATTAGAATAGGGAATTTTCTCGTCACTACAGCGTGAAGACGCGCGTCCTTTGGATCACTCATGCCCTCAAGTGTCTGGTCAGTTCCTCGATGTTTGCTGCTGTCGGCCCTGTGTTACAACGTTCGGTGTGTACGTACGAACGTGCGGACGCGGTAGACGGCCAAGTAATAATTTAACATAAATTGTATCAGGTAAGAGGTTGTGGTTTGTAGCGGGTGGTGGCTAAATCCCAAGGAGCTGGGGGGTTCCCAACTTCAAGTCAACATCCTTCTGCTTGCTACTACAACAGAGGTGGGAAATTACCCTCCGGGTCTCACGGTCTCTCCCCACAACACTGGTCACGGAACTGGGCAACTCGCAAAGCAACAAATTCACTTGACTTCTACCAAATTACCCCCACGTCCCCGTGAAATTTTATTTGTGCACATGGCAGACTGATTTTACGACCTCCGCTTTAGCGCAAGAGAAGAACATCTTATGGGTCCGTCCATGCCTGTCTCTCGCGTCTCTCATAATACTGTTATAGCACAAAGGCCTTCTGTGTCGCTGTTGCATTTGTTGATCGCCCTGGTGATGGAGGCAGCAAGGATATCTGAAACGTCGGTAGATTTCTACCAGACTACTCGGCGCAACAATCCAGAAGACAGCCATCTTCAATTTATTAGTTGTTGTTTTTGAAAAAAAAGCTAGCTAGCTGTTCTTCGCTCGTGAAGGAATTATACAGGCTTTATATAGTTTGATGTCCTGTGTCATGAAGAGAGGGCAGAGGGAGACGAATGCTTGTGAGCCCGTGTTACCACGGTGGCTACTTCGATGTCGGGTCAGTTCCCAGGTTTCTCGTCTGACGAACTCTTCGTAAGTCTCCTTTTCTGCAAACTTACAATTTGAGCTTGAAGTACAACACTTCTCTCCTTCGTTCGATTGTGAGAACACGAAGAAATACAGTCCACTCATGAAACATGATCTGAGGTCATCTTGTACAGAAGAGAAATTGGGTTCCGGGCGCTACTTGCCAGAGACGTTTTCTGCCAGGAATTTCACTCATTCGAGTGACCCAGATTATTTTCATGTCGAAGAAACTTGAGGAAATCGGATTTTGTTTCTTTCACAAAGAGGATTTAAAAGTTTTTTTTCAGAATCCTTTTTTTATCTCCCGTGTGAATAAAAACTCTGATCTGCTACGTTGTTACTGATTCGCGTTTCCTATTTCAAGTGCGTGAAATGAATACACAGTCAAAGTCGATTGTGTTCCTGTTTTAAGGCTCCGAAATTTCCTGACAGATTTCGATTAAATTTGTTATTTCATTATGAGTAAACATACTATTGGGCCCGCACAGTCTCCTGTCCTCGAGGGTAAAAAATATTTGTATTTCCTCAAGTAGTGCTTAATTAAGTAGAGACCGCAAGCCTGCTTTTACCGGACTTAACTTTTAGTACGTGTAATGATGACTATTCTGAGGGGTCTTGGGGTACAACCAATGAAAGCGATAGGTCTTCAGGATGATCCAAGAGAGCTGTGACAAACCTCGGGGTACTTTAAGTGTGTAAAGTGATTTTGAGTAAGACATTTCAAAGTAGGATAGAAACGGAGTTTAGTGAAAACATGTTACAGCAATAAATGTAATTTAAAATGGCACGTGTTACGAAAACTGTGTATAATATTTACCTGCGACTTTGATGCGTGTTTGAGCGTTGCGTGTTACTGTAGAGTACACTGCATTATTATGTTCGAGTGGATGGCAACACTGCGTAGCGACGGCACGCACTCTGCAATTTTGAACGATTTTGTAACGTCTTTCTTTGTTAAATAATATTTTATTTTCGTTTCACTTGGAAATTACTGTGATTTTTCTTCTTCTAGAAGTGGAGTTATTTCTGTCGCGTCGTTGTCTTATTTTAAAACTATCATGTCTCCTCGAGATCTCCTAATTTTATCCATGCTAGTGGGAGTAAAATCATCTGGTTAACGTGCACACACAAAGTTTAGCAGATCCTACTGAACCAACCTGTATAGTGCACGATGGCAGGGCGATAAAGTGTTCCGACCAGACATGTCTGGTCGATAGCCCTCGGCCATCTCCTGCCTGCTTTATACAACTCTTTATTATCTACTCAGCTTATCTGGAGCTTCTGTAAATAAAATTCCTCTCTACCAGAGGCAGAGTTTCTGCTGAAATTAACAAAAGCTGAGGTTTTCTAGCTCCTGCGTTGAATAAAGGTTCCAACTTCTCTTTTGAGTGTCAGTTTGCAGTTATTTGTAGGGACTCCCCAGACTCCAACCACGTGGCCTTGAGAATCAGAAAGCGAAGCTGTAGCACCTCATCCCAGAGCAGACGGCCCAAACTTTGGAGGCGTACTCATGGCGACTGTCCATACTTCGTATTCATGAATAGAGATGCGTGTTGCTGTAGGTCTGCTGTGAACCCATTCAAACTGAAGATATGCTGCACATAGTCAGAAATGTTTTTTCGATAATTTTTCACCATATTGAAGAATGTTAAAGTAGATGACGTACGTCTTAATAAGATCAGCATTTCGCGTTGTTTACGAATTTTTCATTGGCCATTTTCGAGAAAATTTGTAATGTAAGATTTCAGCTCTGTAAATTAGGGGTGATTTTGTATGGATAAAAATCACAATTTCCCTCTGTTTAAAATGCCAGATTTAATCGAAATTAGTCTAGCATCGGAATTGAAACGTGCGGACGGACATGAGCTCTCCACTTGTGCTTTCTCTTTGTGCAAATAACAAAATATAAAAAAATAAATTAAAGCGGACATTTTAACCGACCGGGTTAGCAGGGCAGTATTGAGCCTTGACTCACATTTAAAAACTACTTGTTTCGACTACCGGCAGGGTACAGGGTTTCTCACTGATGATTAGTTCCTTTAGGCTAATTTCGGGGTGGTATAATGACTGGCATAATTTTCATCGACAGCCTTTATAAAATATTTGCAATTGATGCAACATCATCGAAAAATGGATATGAATAATTTGACCAGCTCATAATATGTATGATAAAGTGTAGTAACTTGCGTTCAAATACTTTTATTGTAGATGTATTTCTACTGAGTTTACAGTCTAATTAAATTCAGTGTCATGGGATTAGACCTCAGCGTGCAAAGCTGCTGCAGTCTGTGTGCGCATTGCCTACTTTAAGGGATGAAGCCTTTCATGAGCTTTATTCAGCAAAATGGGGGGGGGGGAGTGAGCGGGGAGGGGGAGCTGTCATATCGAGTGTTGATAGCATGCACGACTGCATATGTGTTGCAAAATAGCGTCACTAAACCAACGTGGCAGCAAAATATTGCGAACGGACTCAAATGTTGATGTTGTGTTAAAATTGTAAATAAAATTGTATGAAAATTCATCCGTCATTGTGACGTGTGGATTATGGATATGCGCTGGAAGGTACTTTGGTGTTACATATTTGTATGTTTGCTGATATAAGAGCGGCAGAAATGGAATTCACATCTTCCAGAGCTTTTCTTGTTTGTGATGTTTTGTCTTTAGTTCCGTGATTCTTAACTCTACTTTAATTTGACTTTTACCGCCCTTTTGTCGCCTGTTTAAACCTTCACTCCGCGACTCACGCGTCCAAACTATTTTTCCTTGCTACTGTACGCCTAAAAGTGAATCACACATCCTTTTTTATAACGAGACGCGTAGCCTCTTTAAAATGTTTACATTATAAATTAATATTACAGTGACGTTGTTAATATCTGTATCTTTCTGCATGAGATGCACGGGATAAATAGTTCTTATGGCAACGTTCAGGTCTGACGGTGTGTCGGCTCAAGTAGAAATCAGCAGGGCTGAAGATGGAGACGGCGTGTTCCTCCGAAACGCTGGTATCTACCTTACAAGCCCACACGGCGTCACAGCACAGAACAAAAACATCGACATCTTTACCACCGTCAGATCATACACCATTCTGTCTGCAGTTTAGCATTATACAAGAAACAAGAGAATGGTGAAACGTAGTCAGACCAAGATATGTGTGAAGCTCATATTTCTTAATTAAACGATACAAATAAAATATGTTGGTTAAGAATCAGTGTTGCTGTATGATGCTTCGGGTCAGGGAAACACATTAAGAGAAGCTGCAAGCATAGAGGACGTCACACGCTCATGAAGCTTTATTTTTATTCGCAGCGCCTGAAACCGCCACTGGACCCCAGGCTTCGTCTGATTACGTGCGTGGTAGCTCTCAGTCTCCACATAATGGCCATTAGTGTTTCCCCTACTGCATCTCGTATCCGTAATTCGAAATACTGACGTACAGAATGCTAGAATGTTCGGTGTTATTACACGGGGGATGATGGCGGTTGCTGCATGTTTTATGGGGGTGCAACAGCAGTAACGGTTAGGGCTAGTGCGAAGGGGTTCCATATCACCCTCAACCCAACTTTACAAGGCACCAGAAAACTATAATAAATGCCACGTATTGCTCCTTCGTCATTTTGCAAACTTTGTCCCCCCCTTCCCCCTCAAACGGCTCCTTTAGCGGTGTGTTATTTGGAAAATCCACGGAATGCATGTTAACATGCTATATTACCGCCCCCCCCCCCGGTTCATTTCCTCTTTTCTATTCTCTGACCTCTTTCCACACAGATAATTTATAATAAGGATATTTCCCAACGCAAGTGGCATTTCTAGTTTGCAAAGGAAATTACGTCGTTTTCCTACAGAATACGCTTATAATAAAATTAACTAGGAATCAGACACCCGCGACATTTGAATACAGGGTGTTCAGTTTATCTGCGGTCTTAGCACCGCGGTGCCTACGTATTGCCGCACAACGGTGGAGATACATTTGAGAGCCGGTTGCGCTATAAACTGTCCGCCGTTCGTCTGATTGTTGCGGGTTGTCATACAAAGTTGCAGGACGAATTTAATGTCGGTCAGTGCCAGTGGAATATAATCCCACCTTCAGTGAACCTCAGATCGAACTTGTTAAAAAGTTGAGTCCTCGCCTCATCGCAAGGGCGTCAGAATCTCCTTCTCTAATTATTTCTCTGGTGTTTGTCATGGGAAATACGCGTTGACCGTTTCTGTTCCAATCTGTAGTCAGTTTCACCGTAACCGGGGGGGGGGGGGGGGGGGGGGGGCAACATCGCCACACACGCAGACCAGCGCCGCGAGTGATCGCTATGTCTGTCGTCCACAGAGAACCGACGTGGCTATACATTTTTAAGTCAGACTGTACAAGTTCCAAGGGGCAGCGTTCTCCCTCAGTGCAAATGACTGCACTGCAGAAGTGCACAAATACCCCTTTGTTTGTCTCAAGTGCTTAACGAAACCTTATTTTGCTGTGCCCTAAGCCACGCTCACAAGATCCGCCTTCTATTTCACTAAAACCCTTCGTTGCTGAGACCAAGTTGGCGCTTCAAGTCCGATGGAATGGTACCATCTCGTGAATCGTGAGATTTCTTCTCAGATGGGCTGTCTTCTGGGTTTTAGCGCCTTGAAGTCTGGTAGAAGTTTACCGGCGTTTCAGAGGCCATTGCTGCTATCATCTTCAGTGTTTTTATTTTAGAGAATTGCCTGTTTGAATCTCGCCAAGCGAATGTCCATATAGTACCAGGCTTCGACTGCCTCCTTCCAAATCCCTGCCTACTTATCAATCCAGGAACGAGAGATGCGATGAAACAGTTATAGTATGAATTCATGACGGGGAACCAGACGTGTGGCGCGAAGTTGGGTATCGGACAACTCCTCTGCCCTGTCTGCGTATCTTAGTCCTGACATTCCCATTATGACATTCCGCCCTGTATTTGTTGCCGTGCACCTTGAACCATGTGGTTGTAACGTTCGTTTGAAATCATTTGGTGCTTAAGGAAGAAATGTCGTTGTCATCTGTAGTTAGGAATGGCCGTATTGGCTATTGGCCAAGGAAGTGATTGCCAATAACTTATCGTAGAGGTATGGGGTGGGGGGTGGAAGAAGGGTGGTGATGTAGGACGAGAATTAAAGGAAGAACGGAAAATTGGGGTGACAGAAGGAGGGTAGACAAGAAGCATGTAAGTCTTAAGTGAAAATGGAGGAGCATCACCTAGGGGAGGAAACATTTATCCACCTGGTGTGCTTTGGCGTCGTCTCAGCAGCATGGCCGAAACTTTACGTCAGTTTAATTTAACCCTGATTTAAAAATCACTGACTGCGTTTTGTATTTATGGCTTTCATATTATTCTCAGTGTAAATATTGAGTATTTCCTTAAACAGCTTTAACCTGTCGGTCTTTTAATGGTAAAGTGTAGTGTTTTCTTTTCGGTACGGACTGAATCCTTAAATAATATTTAGATGATCCTTGGACTTCTAATGGTTAAACGTGTTTCAGAGAAATGACAACATTCAGATATTTGTTTTTAGGGCATCTAATGGTTGCTGGCTCTGATTTTAAATCCTTCTGAGACCTCAGAATCCCAATATGAAAATGATTTTCTTTCTGTCGCTCATATTAATCTTCATTACCATTGAATTATCGGAAATAAAATTAATATTTATCTCTTGCATTCTTCAATAAACATTAAGAGGCCAGGATACCCAAAGATCTTACCTTGAGCTAATACACGAAGTGCTTACATAAGCCCTGTGTTTTGAAATAAAAAATGGTTGTGGAGACGCATCTCCAGGCATTAATTTCGGCATCGGATGGAAGCGAATGGTCAGCATCATGCTACAGCCGCTTTCAGTAACTTCTTATAACCTGTGTAGTTGATAAGCCTGCGTTTAACGTGGACCATCGCCCTGATATTGGAGGCAGTAAACTCTTCTGAAACGTCGGCCAGTTTCTACCAGACTACATGACGCAGCGTCGCAGAAGACAGCCATCTTCATTCTCACCGCCCGGAGAATCTAAAATCCTACCGACGTTTAACCTAGCAAAAACATCTACGCGTTAAGAATCTCGTAATAAGACGTTAGCCCTTTCCTTGATGTGGGTGAGTCTGTTGTCCCCACCCTCTGCTGCATCGTCTGCGTTGATACGACAAACCAATTAGATCTTCGTTGCAGAACTTCGAGATAACAGAAGAAGTAACGCGGAATTGGTTGCTTGTTTCCTGTTCTCGACGGGGCAGAGTCTGTTTCTCGGATTCGTAGTGTGTTTACTGTCTTCCTGTTCGTAATTTGATTGGTTGTCTGGCAAATGATGTAACTCTGTGTTAAGCCACGTCTAAAATTGTCACAACTCGCAATTTGTGGTAGCTCGTGCCGGATTCTGTCGTTGTTATGACTTCTTTGCACGTAGTTCATAAAAAAAGATGCGTAATGATGGAAGTCTCATCTCAAAATATGTGTACTGTACTCCAGTCGGGGTACACTATTTTAATTTTTAAGCATAAACTTTTATTTTAATAAATAAACCAGTTTATTGTGTCTTAATAAATAAAATGTCCAGTCCAAATTGATATTCGGACGCACAGAGATCGTCAGTGCAGTGAGGTTGTGTGTGAATGTGCGTATTTTTTATGCTTTCGCTCCTAAAAGTTTGCGAACAGCCCTCATGAGTGGGGAATCCCAATGCTACATTCATGTTTACGTGGGGAATCCTTGGCCACTCGGACAACTGGTGGATCATATTCTGGTGAATCGTGTGTGAACCTGGTGGTATGGGAGCTCCATGCAAAATTTTGCTGGTTGTTTCCTGTGGGCGATTTATACTTCCGCCTTTTTTCTGGCAGAATCGAAAACTTCGGAAGTAAGATAATGGGGTCCACTAGACCCTTACTGTGGTAATTTGAGTCACGCTGAGCTAGACATTCCTGTTGTCTTGTAGGATAGTTCTGTCGGAAAGTTTATGCAACTGTTGCAACCAATTGTCCCCAGTTGGTCAGTATTTTCGGGTCCCGAAATGGAAACCGGATACTGCATGCATCCATTGGGACTGGAGTCTTGTAGTGTCGGCTCCTCGTATGTGCTTTGGGACCGGCGGTTCAGGGGGAGGGGGGGGGCTGTAGGACGTTGTAGCCCTACGTACGGCGCTGCGCGGGCGGTCCCTTGGGGCGTAGGGACGCGACGCCAGGCGTCCCAGCGCTCACGACCCACCGCTGTCGGACTGACTGCCGCAAAGTGTCGTGTGTAGAGGAGGGGAAGGGAGAATGCGATAACAGGACGGGACACAGTGCTGGATTGGTACCAATGGGAAAATAATTAGAAGTCGGTTTTAACATATTGTTTTGCTGGCGGGCTGTGATTGATAACTACGGAATTAGTGGCTTTTCAGCCTTTATTTGTGAACGTTGTGTTCTGTCGGATTTGTCGCCCATTGGGCGTTGTCGGAAATTTTTAAGTGCATTTTGAACAATAACTTTTATGAAAGAAGCAGTAAAGATGAAAAAAAAATACAATAGTATCCGTTTTGGGGTTTCTGACGGCGGTAAAGATGTGAATGTTGGTCTTCTGGTTACAATGCCGTGTGGACTTTTGGGTACACGCCAGCGTTTCCGAGGAGCATACTGCCTCCATCTCCAGGGTCCAAGTGTTCAGAATATAAATAGTATTTTATGATTAAGTGATGATGTTTTCCAGTTATTTACGCTGATTGTGTGCCTGTTTTTTTAATTTCTACCCGTTATCACAACATGGAGGGTCACGAAAATGTTGAAGTGAAGAGTGCCTCGTACGTCTTCCTTTCAATTCTGACAGTATTGTCCTTCTGAAGCCGAATTTGACAGAACATAAAGTGAGAAAAGAGTAGTGAGAGACAGTACATTTAGCTGGGGAAACAAATTTTTGACTGGCGGTTCCAAGGCAAGGTATTTGTAAGTGGAGAAGTTCTGAACTCGAAGCTCGTGTAAATACTACTTAAAAAATTCAGTCCGTACCGCAAAGAAAACACAGCACCACCATTATAAAGGCCAACTGGTTAATGCGGGTTGAGGAAATAATCGCTGTTTACATTGAGGAACGCTTGAAACGTATAAATACATTATGTAAGCAACAGGTTTACTGATTTTTGATCAAGTATTAAAGACTTAATAGTGAAAATTTCGTATCGACAACTAGGCGACACACAAGCCTGTGTTTTGAGGCTGAGATATAAGTTCTGTGTGCGTGCCTGCCGCCCTGTTGCATTGCATTTCCTGGAGAATTCGCTTCAGGTTTCTCTGCTCAACCCTTTGGCTTCATCTAAAACCAGACTAGAATTTTAAATTCGACCATCAGCTATGCTTTTCACGTGCTTTCTGTAATTGGTCGAATGTGGCGAGGTTCCTTTTCGTAGTGAGTTATGGCTTTAGCTGCCTGTTACTTGTGTTTAATTGGACATTTTCCTTACATGATCTCTGGTTTTCCGTATTTGGCTCATTTCATTAGACTCATATATCTAACCGCCAGTTTAATGTGATAACTCGTGTTATTCTCATTTACGGAAACGGCCTAATCTTTAAACTGAACGCATTCCTCATCTAGTGCCGACGTTCAAATTATCTGGAGCTATAGTTCCATTGACCTGTACACCTTCGTGGTCTGGTGATTTAGTATAGGAACAGATTCAGTATTGTATACGCGCAGGTTTCACTTGCGACACGCTATATTATTTATTAGGTATTTAATGACGCTGCCTGAATTGCACGAATGATCTGACGTTAAATAGAAGGGTATCATACATATTAGCGCTTGAGACTTACAAGTTGACGCTCCTCTAAATCCACATTCATGATTGACTGAAGTGTCCTAAGTGTGGCTTCTGTTATGTAGTATCTTGCAAAAATTTCTTACTGAAATATCGCCATGCTGTGTGTACTCTAATACCCCCACGTGGGGAACCATTTAGTTGTTTGTGTCACCTGAAGACGGCAGAATATCCATCCTTCGAAACGTGGTGACTTTTTGAGACTTTCAAAAACGGGCGGTGGTTGACATCCAAACCAAAGAAACTACTAAAGTACTATCTTACCATGGAAAAGCACGAAAATTGTGGATACCCTGTCGTTGAGTTGAGAGTCAAATCGCAGACATCCCGGGTGAATTAATTGTGACCGTTTGTGTAAATGACAGAACAAAGCACGTCTAGCCCATCACGTGGACAGCTTAGCTGATTAGTATGAACACGTACACTGGAGCTCCATTGAGCATCGTACATGAGAGCATGCATGTCCGACTTGAGTACTTCACACAACAGCTTTGTACTGCCAGGCCCCGTGGTACTGACCCCTCGAAATTGTTAACATGTCTGGCATTGCTGTTGAGATTGCAGCAGCATCACAATGGATCTGAGAAGAGCCCCCTAATGAGTGTTCTTGTCTTTATGATTGCATTTCGGAGACTTGGCTTCTGTTGCGGTTCATGCTATTACACTCTGGCCTGTCTCCGTCTCGGCTCATTTCACTTACTCTTATAATGGCTTCGGTTTTATGAGTTCTACTAGCGTAGTATGAACCGTCAAAGTTGACGGGAATTAACCTTTTGTGTTGAACGGCAATAAAATTTATGGCAGCGTTATCTTTGGAAATCACATTGAAAGTATTCAATTTATAAAAATTTATTCGTGAATTAAACTGAATGCGAAAAACATCTGCACGACGACAGAAGCCAGCTTTCTGCCAAATGCACCAACACAGAACCTACCGCCTATCTCCATATTTTCGTAAAATGCAGACTACGCCACACCTCACCGTAGGCGCCACCATAGTCTCCAGGGCCGCCACCGTCAGAACCTAATTTCAGTTTTTGTTTCGTCTAGCACGATCAGTGCACTCGTCCAGTCAGGCGTGACGGACATTGTCTATTATATTAGGAGTAGATTAATAAGTGAATAGAGCCACCGCCCTCATGTTCGCATCTCAAGAATTATTAATTTAATCACGAAACCTGTATTTTAATGTTGAAACAAGATGTGTTTGTCCGTGTGACGTCAATTCGAGTTTTCTTCTTTCAGGTAAGTCGACTTCCTCATCAATAATTTTGTACGTGTAGCTGATCCCCACCCATGGCTTATTGGCAGGTAAGGAAATGCTTTGTTTCCAGTAACAAAGTGTAGGATGCTAACGTGTTGCATAAAACATTCATGCTGGGGGAATTTAGGTTGATGATACACTCCTTTTCTCGTAAGCTGGGCAAACCTGTAGTAACAGTACAGTACGTACTGTATTTCTGTATCTTATTATATGCAGTTCGTGAGGAGATGATTTAAGTTTGTGGGTTTATCCTTTTAGAGCCACCACTCATACTTTTTTTACGTCTGGGAGTGGGGCGCCTTGCTGTAAAACTGGCTACAGGTCGGATTTAACAAACTTCCCCCACATCTTGTGCCACATGTGGGAGATAGCAGTTGATCCCGAAATATTTCGTCTTCTAGATAGAAATATTCGTTAACGTACAACAATAACTTCCTCGCAGCAACGTTGACATGATGATGTAATTGTTACATTTTATATAGGCGTATGTTTACTTCTGAATATATTCATTGCCATCTGTTCTCAGTTAATACCTTGATGAAGTTTGTTTTCCTCTAGCAGTTTTGGTTTGTCTGCTTCGTCCTCAGACGTAAACATTATTTCCCAGAGGTTGTTCTGTGTAGTTCGCTGAGTTACCATGTCGATAATGTTTTTAGCTTGTATAGTAAATGCTGCCAATATTCTAGTGACGTAGGCGAAACGCACAGTTTTGTCCCGGTAATGTAGCTGTTCGGTGAATGATGCGTAGCGAACAGAGGGCTCTAATAACACATTCAGGTTTTTTTAAAGGAAAATCCGACTCAGCTGAATGCTTTTAAACGGGGAATCGAAGGAAATGGCAAAGATAATTTTCATTTATCTCTGTGACTTGTACTTGGACCTGGTGATTATACATGAACCAGTGGAATTGTTTGTACGTCGTTTGGTCAGCCAATCATCTGCCGAGTATGTGAGAACTATCATCGGAACTTGACATAGCTTCATAGTTCAACCTTCGGCCAGTTGGTCACTGGCTGGGAAGAATGAAGTTGAAGTGGAGAGAAAGAGGAAAACGCGAGTGATGGGGAGAGAAAGGGGGCAGAAGAAGAAGAAGATGAATAAATGTAAGTAAAATTAATGGGCGAAGTGACCGGAACTGTCCGAGCGGTAGAGAAATCCACAGTTCATGCTTAAGTTACGTTGTGGGATTTGTAATGATGTTTACGGCAAACCCTTGCATCGTGTAAACTTACTTTTGGACTTTCTGGAAAACTAATTGTTGCTAAAGTTTCTTTTTTCTCTACCAGAAATTTTAATTTCAGGCTACTACCTTTCAGTCTGAATCAGACCGAAATATTGTGAAACGTGCTACTATTGTGCCAGTGTTTTGTTTGCTGTACCATAATCTGCAAGATTCGGATCTTTCATCCTGTGTCGGAAGGCATGAGAAGAAATTGCTGGCGTCACGACGCTCGGCCTCCCCGCGCTAATCACCCAACACAACATTTCGTAAGCTAGACGAACCTAACCAAAACTTTCCTAACCTAACGCAAGATAAACTATCTAGACAGTACCCGGCCCAAGCGGTTAACCTAGGTTAGGGTATGATAGGTAATTAGGAGGCAAGAGAAGAGGGGTCAAGACTGTTGGGCGGAGGAGAGAAGGGAAGTGTATAAATTGGAAAAAAAGAGCTCGGAAGCACTGAAGCCTGAAGGCGAGGTTGAAGAAAACAGAAGTAAAGCGAAGTTAACAGCAGAGAAGAGATGAGATGAGAGGATGGAGTAACGAGAAGAGAATAGGGAGGATAGAATATAAGAAAGTAGATAAAGAGGTGGAAAGAGAGTAGTGAGGATAAGAGAAAAGACGATAGTGCAGGTTAGACTACGTAGGTTATGTTAGGTTAGTGTATGGTGCGTTAGGATGTAGGTTGGGTTAGGTTAGGTTACGTTGGTTTAGGTTAGGTTAGTGTGTTGGGTTATGTTAGGTTGTGCTAGGTTAGGTACGTTGGGTTAGGTTAGTGTATGCAGTAAAATATTGTCCTTCGAAAGCGTCGCTACGCTCGGCGTCAATTTTCTAACAACGTGCCCAGCTCTGTACCGCGTGTTTAAGCCCTTTTATGGCGTCGCGACGGTCGGCGTCGGTTTTTAGTAGAGTCTTCAATGTCTTCTGGAGACTTAGCTGCTGTAAATTTTGTGATATTTAAAGGCGTCGCGACGCGGGCGTCGGTTTTCTGAAGTCGTTCCCAATGTTATCCTGAGTGTTTCAGGCGCATTTCTGGGGTGTTGTGGTGGCGTCGTCGCGATTGCCTTCGCGACGCTCGGCGTCGGTATTTCAGTCGAGTTTTCTGTGGTATCTGGATGCCTGATGCTGTAAATTTGGTGTTATTTGAAGACGTCGCGGTGATAGGCGTCGCGACGCCGAGCGTCGATTTTCTAAAATTACCTTCAATATAATCCCGATGGTTTTAGTCGCATTTCGGGGTCTTGTGGTGTCGCGGTGATTGGCGTCGGTTTTTTGGTTTCCACTTCAGTGTCATCTGGAGACGTACCTGCGTGAAATTGACATCATTAGAGTGCGTCGATTCCTTAACATCGTTCTCAGTGATTAATATTCTGGCGTCTTGAGGTGGCGCAGTGAAGCTGCCATAACATAAGATGCGATGCTATAAATGGACGCCAAGTGTCGCTTACCTGACTGCTTCGCAAAACATTGCGATGACTTCAGGAGCCGCCATATTTACCGCAAATAAATCTCCGGATGGCATTCGAAATGAAAGAATAAAACCGACGCCATGACATCAGTTGAAACGTGATTAAAGTAGGAGGAATATAATTTGGGTCGATTTCAAAATGTCCCCTCCAAGCCAACCCCAACATCTACCAACCGTATATAACCTAACCTATTCCTACCATAGGTAACGCATTTAACCTAACCAAACCCAATCTAAACTAAGGTGACGCAACTCAACCTGACTTAACCTAGGCTTTCATAACCCAGTTTTAATAGTGTGTGTCAAGTGTGATTCACGTGTAATTTTATAATTCTTCTCTGTCCCCACTGCATGTGTTCTTGAGTCGGATGTAAATAAACATGGTCGCGGTGACACGGCGGGCAGCTGCCAGCACATCAAGATGCAGAGCCTCTTGCGTTTGAATGTTCGGGTTCCACAAACCGCTGGGGCGAATTGTCTCGTAAAAGTTCACGCAGATATATCCTGTGCCGCTATTGGTATCAGCCTTAGAGCAGTAAATTCTCCCACTGCCTCGCAGAAACTGCACCTGATCAGTTTTTATTTGAATAACGCTGCTACAGGGTGTTTCTATTACACAACATTTCCTTTGGTGACACCAACGTTTTACATCCAGTATTATAGAATTGTTATAAATCCGTGCTACCAACCTAGCCAAAAATAATAACTTTGCCAACTTGTGTTTGTTGACTTTCATCTGTTGAACTACGTGTATGCTCAAGCATTTGCATTCCTTAGGGGAGTACGTATTTTTATTTCGGTTGGGTCTGTACTGCCTTTGTCCTAGTATGTGTTCTTATTCTTTTGCCACTATGTGTGTCCTCAACACCCGCTGCCACTGGCAGTGACAAAAATCTTTCATATTAGGAGATTATACATGTCTACACACCGCCGTGTATGGTAGGCAACCCATCGAGCATTGCGGTATTGGGGTTTACCTATGGCTTTCGTTCCAGGTGTATCTTGTGCGTCCTTGCACTCTGTGACTAACTTAACATCAATGAAGGCGATAGTAATCGTGTACTAATGTTACCTTTTCATCCGCACGCCTACATCGGGATATACCAGTCCACAACCCCTGTAACTGTTTGACTTGAAATTTGAACTGGCCAGAAGATCATGGGTGAAGGGCTCCCTCGCCAGCAAGGGATCTGGTATGCAGGTCAAAACACATGGCATTACTCGAGTGGACATAACCCAAAATATGACGGTTTGAGCTAAATAATAGTTCATGCATTTCTTTAAAAAGCTCTATAATGGAAAGCTATGGTAAGAACGCAAGGAATGTTTGAAACAAAATGCAGATTAGAGAAAGCAATTAGGGGTATATAAAGCAGTCAGACTATAAAAAGTGTATCCAGTTGGCATATGTTTGCCTTGTATTTGATTTGTATTTGATATGTTTCTATGTTATACGATGTCACATTTGAGTATATGTACCAATTGTTCTAGGGAATAATTATCACTACATATAATCTTGAGCGGGATAGAGGTACTTGGTTTATAGTGTAAGTTTAGTCAGATATATATATATATATAAAGTAGTGAGGTAGGAGACAAATTGAGAGGATCTGTGAGTTATAATCTGTTAGAAATACAGGAACAACGCATGTGGAGATAAGGACTCACATAGGAGTGGAGTAAATTGCATGCGAATGATAAATGTAGTATCTACTTATAAGGTAACATAATGACCTTGCTTCACGTTGGGATGTTTAGAGCTTAGATAAGAAGTTCAGATGAATTTGAAATCAAAATTGTCCTCACTTCATTATCGGGGAGTTTATACCAGTCCAGAACCCCTGTAACTGTTTGACTTGAAATTTGAACTGGCCAGAAGATCATGGGTGAAGGGCCCCCCAGCTAGCAAGCCATATGTGGAGGTTCCCTCGCCAGCAAGGGATCTGGTATGCAGGTCAAAACACATGGAATTGCTCGAGTGGACATAGTCGACAGCGGGCTTTCAGCCAGTAAACCAAACTTTTGTACCAGTTAGGGAAATAGTGTATAAGATTTTCTGTAATTTAAAAAGTAAAATTATTCGGTTTCTTAAATTTGTTGTTTCTGTATTTATTGATATACATAAAAATTACCACGTCAACCCTGAGGTGATCCTTGTTCCCCACTGACTCTAGTTCGGGATATAACTATCTCTTTCTGCAAGAACAGAGAAGGTAAAAGTAGTGAGGAAGGATAGTTATAGGAGGATTAGAGTTCAGTTCTTGACTCGGGAGTCCGACTGTCGTGAAAGTTTCCTCTATTTTTCTTCCCTTCCAAGCAAATACTGTGATCGTACCGTGAAATAAGCTTTGACATCTACCGTCCTCATAGTTTTTAATGCATCGTTCACAGCTATCCTATACGTCGACAGATTGGCAGGGTCTTCGCCGGATATCTGAGCACAAACAGGTGTATAAAGTGCAAACGTGTCTTAAAAACTGGACAGTGGTTGTCAAGGCGTGTACTAGATTCAGCTTGTTCATAATTTATTCCAGTCGACTGTGTGTCTGCTCGAAAAATGCTATTAATTTCATGACCAGCTGATCAACTCTCAGCTTCTCAAGGAAGATCTTGTACTGTTAGGATGTAATAGATATGCAGTCGTACCTGGTCGCTTTAAACTGCTAGTTGGTCCCTTCTCCGCACCAATTTTAATACTTATACCGCTGTGACCCTTCTTCGTTTCCCTGGATACTATGAAAATATGGCCGGAGTAAAGTCACCAAAATGTTATCGCCGCTGCAGGCTGAACGGCTTGGTCATTACCAGTGGATAAGACAGACTTGGACGCTTGGAAACGAGTCTCTGATAGGATCGGCGCGCCAGTGCGGATTTTACAGGACACTCGGGGATTTGGTCGTGTTCTGGTGAGAGCCAGTCGGCCGACGGAGCTGGAGACGGTCAAAGCGGGATGGAGGATTGTAGACGGAGGGGCCTTGAGGGTGTGGCAGGGAGGATGGGGACGATGCTACTAGAGAAAGGGGTGGGCCTAAGGTTTAATTAATTCCTTTGCCAGCTCAAGTGTTTCCAAGCGGACCTAATTAGTGCGTCGGCTTGATTAGTGGCTTACCGCGAAGTCGGGATATCATATAGCTGGGTATATTCCGATTATTAACGGACTCGGGGCCCGCGTTGTGACATGACTTTACGTAAAATTGTTTCATTTTAAGTGTGTTTAAGCTCGCTTCTTTAAAATAAGTTGTTTCTTTAATTTTGTTTATGTGGAGACTAATTTCTTGCTTTCTTGAGATGTCTTTGTAAATAAAATGCAGTGTCACATTAATTAAAGAAATTTAACCTGCTAATTTAAAATGAAGGGGGTCTTATCGTATTGATGTTTGGTCCCTAAAATGGCGTGTTCTAGTGAAGTTTTTATTAAAATTAAATATAAATAGTAGGATTTGAGGTTTTGACGGCGGTGAGTCTGAAGATGTTGAGAAACTTTGACCAGTAAAAGGGAGCCGAATAGTTGGCGAAATGGTCCACAGGTGTCGTTTGAACGTAGAAGTTTATTTGAGAAGATGAAACTTTTTTTAAGGAGACTACTTTCATCCACCTCCTTCCCTCTTCGCAGCGTTTATCATCCTGGTACCTTTTCATGGATCAATAACCCTTCTGGCCAGCGTATTATAAGGATCCGAAATCCCTCCTTATGAGCTGCCATTTTTAAAGGATAAACTTTCATGATTGTTGCGTATGGGGCAACGGCTGTGGAGGTTTTGCGTTACTAAGAAGGCTCTCCTCTGTGATGTAGCGCCGTGTAGTCTGGTAGAAGGCAGAAGTTTGCCTTCTACCAGACTACAGGGTGCTACAACCCAGAAGACGGCCATCTTCAAATTTTAAAGGTGAAGTCTTTGGAGTGCACTGACATTCCAGAACTATTCTTCACGCATATCTTTGGCCTTTGTTCTGCTAATGTGATCCTTAGGACATTCTTGCACTGATGTGACCCGAGGTCATTGTAACGCTAAAATTTTTTGTTTAAAAAAAATTATTTTCTTACCAGCTGAGTGACTGTTAGCTTGTCAAAAAATTGTCTTTTTTACGCCGTATTATCTGATCTGCTGACTGCGTCGTTAAATAAACTGAAAATAAGTAATGTACACACACTGGTTGCTAAGATACACGCACGAACTGACCAAACGCGTACCTACAAATAGTGGCATAAACCTATTTTTGTTATAAAATGGTGAAAATTTTATGATATTCAACAGGAACACCCAGTAACTTTTTCTGTACGCAGTAGCGGTATCCATTTAAAGCACAGTGGCTACTTATGTTATATTTTGCCCACAGAGTGTATTTATGGGTCCCGTGTAGGCTTCCGGTATCCTGCGATTAGTCTCGTAAAGAGCATCAGCCGACTGATACGTATTTGTAATGGTGAAGCGCTGTGTTTTCTTTGCGGTAAGGACCGAATTTTTAAATATTATTTACACGAGCTTCGTGCTTCAAATGTGCCATTCTGCAGCCTTGGGATACTAAAGGTGTCACGTGTGTGATATCTGACGCGCTGCGTGGTGGTAGGGGTCTTACGTAACATGGGCTAATTGACTGTGATATTGAACTCAATTGACTGTTGAAGAGCCGGATGTGTTTTGGTACTTGTTGCTTCTCATCATTGTTAACTGAGTATAACAGGAGGTCACGCCGTTTGTCTGTTGCTATGGAGATGGCGCGCGATGCCCGGAAGTGGCGGAGAAAACCTTGTAGGAACAAGTATTGGACATGGCAAGGTAACGTCTCCGAATTTCGACGAAGAATCGCGTCTCTTCTCTGGGATGTACACACCAGGAACTGTCATCCATAAATTAGACGCATAATATGGTTCATATAATTTCCGTACTTTAGAACTATATGGAATTTAAAGTACCGTTATCAACTTCTCAGAACAGTAACAGTAATAGCACAGGTCTCAAATAGTACCAGGAAAATACCAAACTTTGTACAATATTCTAAGATGTATGTCAAATTATTTCACACGTGGATTCATTTGTCTCCTTTTACTGTTCGTTTATTCTACACTGAACTTGAAATTCGTTTAGACGTTTGTGCTGGAACGTGGTTGGATTCCATTCCAAAAGGCTTGCGTCGTAGGATATTGAAATGAGCGTGCTTATGTGGCGCCTGCGCAGTGCGTACTGCGTACTTGTGCCACACTTCCCCAACAAGGAGAAGAAACATGGAGACTTAAAGCTGTTCTTAATTACTGCAGATAATGATGTTCTTCACGAAAGATGTGTTCATCGTAGTGGAAAATTTTTACTCCCCATGTGCGTGTCTCGAGTAGGATCATGTGTGGGTGCGTGCGTGTATACAGTTATTCATGCGGCGAGGCTCTGTCACGTTACCTGCTTGGTTATGGAAGTATTCTGCCATTCCCCTACAGATGGTCTTTGGATCGCCTCTATAGTCAGGTGATTCGTGTTTTGTTTAACTACTTATCTTCCTCGGCTGTGCTGTTGTTAACACGGTGATGAACATTCGTGTTCTATGAACTGCTGGGGACTTTCTGGCTAGCTGAGCGTACTGTTAAGGGATTCAAGGACTCTGCTGTTTTGGAGTGTGTGGTATGTTTAACGACGCTGTCAGTAGTTCAGACTGTAGATTCGAGTGATAATATGGTTAATGGATAATGAATTGGGAAGGATATGGAAGGAACTGGTCGTGACATAATGAAAGTTACTGTCCTGGAATTTAGTTGGAGGGACTGAGGAAAGGCTCGTAAACCCTCAGTCAGGATAACCCGCCTGCGGACCAAGATATTTAAACCCAGGTCCTACCGAGTAGAAAGCAGGAGTTCTAACCACTCGGCAGTGATGTTCGATGCAAGCAGCAAGGTAGACTATAAACAGCTGAGTTGTAATGTATAGCGTATTTTAGTGTGGTAAGCAGTGGTAGAGAGATCAGCCTGTATACAGCGGGTATGAAAATGACTGTCCTCTACGTTGTTCCGCTGTGTATTACGATAGACGTTTCGGAGGTATCGTATGTATGTATGTGTGCGTTTGATGGGGCAGAAAACACCTCTGAAACGTCGGTAAACTTCCAGACAGAACGGCGCAACAACCCAGAAGACAGCCATTTTCAACTATAATTTATATTTTGGGTTGGTTTCGTCAGTCACTCTTGTCAGATGACGGCTCAGCGCCTCAGAATCCACTGGTAACTGTACACACCACGTGGTTTAATAGTCTGTTACTCTGCGTTCTTTGCAGTTTTGTCGCTGAGAGATGACCTTTGAACGGCCCTGGTAAGGAATTTTGTCAATCTCGTTCGTGGCGGGCAAACTTAACGATTTCTGGCACTACCTAGTGTCAGCGGTGACCTGGCTCGTAGATATATGCTAATTGGACCCCCAGAGATTTTCCCTACGCTCACATACCGCGGTCTATCACGTGACGTGATAAATTGATACAGTCTGCGACAGGAGAAATATGCTTTGGCCCTGGATTTACCTGTCCGCTCCTCTGGTATGTTCCTGCTAGGTGTCATTTAAATCCGATAAATTTTAACCCATGAACCTCGTCTCAAGATAATTCCTTTTTTTTAACTGTCTGCAAGAAACGTATAGAATAAACGTTTTACCCTTCAAAGCCCAGTAGTAACTATGTATCATATTCTCTTTTAATTTTTTTCCCGTGTTTTCCGTTCATTTCTCGCGTTCCACATTCCTCCTTTCCTTGATTTTCGTTACTTTCTCAAGTGCGAAAGTGATTCGTTGCGTACTACCGCAGAAAGTGCAAGTTTTTTGTAACAGGAGCAAATTGCACTGCGCGCGGTCTGGGGAACCCTCTCCACGATAAACAATAACGTTTATTTAGAAGGGCTGTTGTTGACGGAATCCCCCTTCCTTGACTGATAGGCCACTGGCATGGCATCAGGATGGTGGCTGTCGTGTCACGTCTGTCAGCAGGGACCGGGCAGGAAGCTGACTGATGAGTGAGTGTGTGTGTGTGTCGCCGTGTTCGCTGCTACTTGATGAAGTAGAAGGGTCCTTTCCTTTGCCTCAAGTCGGTGACGGAGTCAGGCTCCGAAATGTCGAGAATATTATGTATTTTTGCAGGATGGTCATTGTCACAAACGTTATGAGCTTCGGTGTGTCAGTCTAACAGACCTTGACTTGTTTTAAAATGCCTTTCAACCCTGATGCCGGAGGCAGCAGGGACTTCTGAAACGTTGGTGAGCTTCTACCAGTTCACACGAGGCAACAACCCAGAAAACGGCCATCTTTGAAGTGTAGGCCAACATGGTTCTATCAGAAGGATATTACAAAAGCTGTTTGAATAAGCTGCTGATTTGATCAGTAGATACAGAGCTGATCTCTAACAGATCGTAAGTTAAGTCTGTCGGCATGCTGTTTTGATCTGCAGCGGTGTTTACATTGACATAGGCCTTACTGTATGTAGTGTATCTGTTGTGTCACTAAAACGGGTTTAACTATACTTGCTTTGGCTTAACTCTTGGCCCCAATGTTACGCTCACACACGTGAGATATGCGTCGTTAAGGTGTAATTCTACGACTCGGTCCGTATTTGTGTTGCTGCTACATTAATGGCTTCTGAAGTTCTTTGTGTGAATTGTTGAAATTATCATGATCTTGCTACAGGAGACATGGCATTCATGTATTACCGAGCGGATTGGTTCACCGACTTGTATTTTGGAGGTGTCAGTTCGAATCTCGTCTTGTTCCTAGCTGTCCTGAGCGTTGTTGTGGTCTTGGTTATTAGTTAAAGCTTGGTTATTAATTTTCGGAAGTGATTTCCGGAATTGAGCATCCTCGGGATGTCTGTCTGAAGATGAAGGCATTATGTCCCTCCGAATTGTTGGTATGTAGCTTTCAGTTTCACACGGCGTTACAGGCCGGAAGACGGCCCTCGACATTAGTCCTTCCGGTGGTCTGAAAGGCTGCCGAAGCTCGTCTGAATCATATTTAAGAAATCAGTCCGTATCGCAAAGAAAACACATCACCTCTCCATTACAAAGATCAGCGAGTTAATGCTGTTTAAGGGAATAATCGCTGTTTGCACTGAGAGTTACACCACTCTCTTAAATACAAAATGCATAGTAACTGATTGTTAAAGCAGACGGTACGTATAGTTACCACTGGGTTTTTAGAAGATTAAAGTTAGGAGTGTGCAAAGTAAGGTAGACAGTCATAATTTTGATGGAATGGTTACAGGCTGTGCCGTAAGCTCGCAAGTGTGGACAGTTGATTGGACCATTCAGACTGATGAACGCAGTAACTTCTGTGCCTGATTCTCCACTGACAAATGATTTCGTCACGTCGTGGTCTGTGGGGGAACAAAGCCCGCAATGTTCGTTAGAACAACCCATAGCATTTGCCTCATCCACGTGTCAGTTCTATATAGTTCCTGACACGTTTCCCCCCATCCCGTACCCCTCAAAAAAAACCCGATGTTTTAATATGGAACGTTTGTCTTCAAAGCGGATCTTAATTTCTGACGTGTTGTTTTTAATAAAGCGGATTTTAATTTCTGGCTTGTTTGTCCCTCAGGAGCACAGGGTGTTTGTAAAATCTGTATTTTAATTAAATAGTCGTCGGAAAATAAATCTGGGATATGAGTTTTCCACGATGGAAAATCTTCGCTGTGCCACACGTACACTGACTGTGGCCAGTGGACTACAACGCTTATGTGGTGTTAATTAGACATGCCTCGTGTTTATACAGGTGCATTATTTACCCGAAATTGTTTTTATTTCAACACAATTGATAGGAACTTATGGACTCCCTTGAATTCTGGTGTATTTTTACCCACCCTTTTTTTCCGAAATGAAGAGCTGCTCTGTTCCATGTGGCTCAACCATTGAACTTAATGGTCCATCAGACCGTGGGCGGTAAACAGGGAAGCACGTGGGCTGAGTTGTGGATGCGTGGCATTCACCTAGACAACCATTTCTCCCTGCAAACCCTCAGGACATTAAGTAAATCTGAGTGAGGTCTCAGGTTCTCATGACGGCAATTATGAATATTACTGCCCTCTGGGATGTCTCATATGAATTTACCGACGTTTCGGAGGTGCTTGCTGCCTCCATCATCAGAGGAGCAAATGTTTCCTACTACTCATCTAGAAAACTTCTTCCATTCCGACTCTCCTCTCCGCTTGTGCCTCGTTTGCCTTCAAAGCCTACGAAGTTACATCACTATTTTTACAAGAAATCACTGAGCGTCGCAACCGATTGGTTAGCAATCCAGCTTCGTATTCGGGAGGTCTCGGGTTGAAATCTCTGCCCGATGGAAGGCTGTCCTGCCCGACGTTGTTTGTAGTTTTCCTCAGTCCCTCCAGACCGCTTCCTTCCATATTCTTTCCAACTTTTTGTTCGTGCTGTCGTTTGACGCGATGTAGCCCGAATTATCGGCAGCATCGTTAAACAAACCTGAAATTAAATAAATATAAAAGACTTTTGTTGCTTGGTGTCTATAAATGACATGGCTGTTGAATCAGGGATGTTAAAACCCCTTTCTACCCCATGAGTAGTATTGGGGCCTTAGATAGAATGTTGATAAGGAGCGTTTTTACCGGGAAGGGGGTGGCATTTCTGCGCCTTGGGTAGCGTTCATTTTGTAATTGCTCCTTCATAAACTGTTCATAGCGTGTCATCGGTTGTTTACTTGATGAGGGGTCTGCCTGTGTCTCGTTAGTTGTACTAAGTATAATTCCATTCGCTTATCAGATGTTTCCGTCAGTATTTATGGAGGAAGATAAGGCACTAATTGGGCAAATGATTCTCAGATATGATCTCATAAAATAATTACGTATGTGCTTCGTGGCAGGAGAATTTTCATTTTCTCCATGGTACCTTTCTGGGTTGTGATACCTTTCGAACGTGTAGAAGGATACCAACGTTTGTATTTCTTTCCATCTCTAGGGCTGCGTTGGTACCAATCTACAGTGGTAACTTGTGAAAGTCATCAAAATTGATTCTTTTGTTCATTTTATGTCATGTCTCATTTTAATGTTGAAAGATATTCTTTTCGTAAATTCTGTATTTATCTCGTTCTTCCACCAACGGACGTGTCTTCTCGTCCTCTGACAGCTTTGTTGAGTTCTCTCCCCGAAAACTACTTGATGAGATGTGAGGTGTAAGTTATGAAGTTCTCCGTTATGTAATGTACACCATAGCCTCTCTTTAGCACATTCAAAAGGCCACGAACGCCGTGTCATACGTCAGTGCAATTAACGCGTGCTCCATTGAAGTGTGACGTAATGGAACCGTGTCCTTACGTAGTTTATAAGTCTATTAAAGTGTTAGTAAATTTATATCTTTATAACTAAATTAGAATTTACCCATCTGGAAAAAGGGTAAGTGATCATGTTTCATACAGCGACGTTTCTTCGACTTTGAAACAGGGTAAAAACAGAAAGAATGCGTAGCTAAGAAAGTTGGTAGTCGGTGCATGTGAAACAATTCGTAAATTTTCTTCAGACGAGCGTCGGCTTCAGAGGCCGAATGTGACGTGGGCGTCTGAAGTGACTTCATGCACGTCTAACCTTCAGAACGCGTGTCTTGGAGCATGAGCTCGTATTGTGTTATCTTCAGTGGAGTCAGGCGGGCGTCTCAAGGCGGAACAGACGCTTCAGTGTGTGACGTTCTTCGTGTTGAGGTCGTCGTCTTTGCGGTGTTCCAAGCAGATTCTCTCTCAACACGACACGTATCATTTTCGTCCGTGAATTTTTTACGACTGTAATGTTGGTCTGGTAAAGCATGACTGAACGTCCGAGGATTCAGTTTGCATCATTTCCATAGAAAATTAACTTAGTGGATAATACAATATGTTTGACGACGTTTTAAAAAAGGTTCAAGGCAATCTGTGAATGCGCATTTCCGCTCTCAAGTGTTTTATACGTGATGAAGTGAAAGGTTTAGTTAGTTAGTTAGTAAGCTGGACGTACGTCTGCGTGTCGATTGAATTTTAGTTGAGTCATCGTAATGACTGGGATCTAATTCACGGGAAAGACGAAAAACTTAAAGAGTCTTTCTGGATAATGTAGCTGTAATTTCATAAACTTCAGTAAAGTTAGAGAAAATATATTTAACTTACCAGAATTTAGTCACCATTTATGTGTGTCGATGTAGTTAACTCTGCTGTGAAGTATCTGAAAGCGAGTCTTGGTACAACGCCGGTAGAATTTATTTGATCTGGTCGTTTCATGTTCTTGTGCGTGCAGATTTTAGCAAACATAAAATCATCGGTTATCAAAACATGTGCCTTCTGTTCTAAGCAAACTAAAAGACAATATTTTGCATAATCAAACAAAAGAAACAGGGCTCGTGACAATGCGCCGTTGAATTTCGTGGCAGTTAACGGTTGTTAATGTTTGCCAACTATGTACAGTTATTCCATATCCATCTGCTACCTACATGTCGCTTCCCCTCCCCTCCCCACTTCACTTATCACGCTCCATTCTCGCGCATATCAAAGGTCACAATAAATTAGCGGGGCAGTAGCACCCAAACTCAAATGAGTGCCTAACACGACAATATATTTTAGAATTATGACAAGACTGACAACAAATTATCGATGTGAAGAAATTAGCTGAAGAAGCGAGTTGTTGTGTTCAGTGACGTGTTGATCGTCAGACGATGCAGTTCGAATTGAGCCGTTTGCATCACCGTAGAGCCACTGTAGACGGTGGTGAAGAATGTGACGCTTATTTCTGCGCGTCGCCTCGTCCCAGCGTCCTTCTGATGAGGGTCATGAAACGAAGGTCAAGTCTCGGGCTTTCGCCAGATTTGGAGAAAGGTAGCTGCTTCACAAAGTTCTAATCTTAAAGTTATTTCACATAAAAAATAACTTTTTTTTAACGGGTTGTTTCGCTGAAGTCGTTAAAACAGACTCGAAACAACGTGTTTATTGTAATACTGCATCCACTGAGCTGCAGTATGACTTAACATTTTATAGACTATGAAAAATGTATTACAATGTCACCCTGGGATGTCTGCTAAAATATACGTGACTACGCTGTAACAGATGTTCTTGCTTTCTGCTGCCTTGCAGTGGTTTAAAAATTAGTTTACTAAGGACCGCGGAGGTTTCGGGCGCCAGAAGGGAAGAAGTTTAACTTTTATTAACCTTTTGCTTTAACGAGAAAGGTGAAGTGAGGTTGAGTGGGGTTGCAGAAGAGGGATGAGGCATATGTTTTAATATGAGGGTGACTAACTGTCTTTGGGGTGTTGCGCCATGTAGTCTGGTACAAGTTCACCGACGTTTCAACGGTTCTTGCTTGCCTCCGACATCAGGGCGATAACAAGTCATCTAATATACTCGCCGCTGTGAGGACCTGAGATCTCACTTATTTTGATGTGGTTTTTCTCTGCTTAGTTTTATTAAATTTTTATTCTCGTTTCTACACAAATCTGAACTTCAGTTTCGGGCTGCCAGGTGTGTTTTATTGTGCAGCTGTTGGGAAAGGACCGTTTCAGTTCAACGGGCAAAAATTTATATAATATTCTCATCCCTTACCGCTTTCTTATTTCCTTTATCTTTCTCTTTTTCTCATTTCTCCCCATTCCTTTGCCATTCATTTCCCAGCCTACAAATTACAGTAATTCGGATTTCTGAATTCGCCTGAGTGATAACTTTCTGTGTTTCCTCAAGATGGGTCACCTTCATTCGGAATCTGCCCGTGTTTCTGTGTTACTGTGCACGTGTCACTTTCTTTGGGACTGCCACTGGTCTGTCTTCACATCGAGCACAGCTCTGAGCATAAAATTTGCCACAGAAACTTTCCTGGTGAGTGTTCCTGTACCTCGTGTGTTTGTTGCAGATTGGGACGGTCTGGGCGAACACGATCGGGTACATCGGCAACTGTCAGTCTCCAGCGACTCCAAACTACTGGACGAAGACATCCGGGAGGAGGCGAGGGTTATCCTTAGGCCTAAGAAACCTCCGCGCCCCAAGTCAGAGGTTTTCCTCAATAAGGAACAGCAAAGGCGGACCAAGAGGTACTCCGCGTTTGGGGTAAGTTGTCCTACCCGGCCACGCGGTTGACATTTCAGGTTCTCATCTCACGACGGCGAGTGTGAAGATCGGTGTCTTCTGGCATTTTATTCCGTGCAGTTCTTTTGAAGTTTGACGACGTTTTTGGGGTGTTTGTTACGTCAGTCATCAGTTGCTTTGATCATCTCAGATTTGCCACGGTAGCCGAGTTGTTAACGCCAGAAGTTCCGTTCCTGTAATTATTTGAAGCGTCTAAATAATAGTTTAACGTTCAGTCCGTACCTCAAAGAAAACATATCACCATTTCAAAGATCATTTGGTTAATGATGTATAAGGAAATCATCGCTGTTTACAGTGAGAATTACGCGGAAGCCCTAAATACAGTGTACAGGTAGAATTGTTGAGTGTTAAAACAAGTGGTGCATATAGTTACCACTGTGCTGTAAAGAGTTTATCGCGGGATGTTTACGTTCGCCACCACGTCCGTCGGTTCTGAGATCCGCCCATTTAGTGCAGCATAGTAATGAAGCGTTTCTGAAACAATTCCAGGGCGAAGCGTATCGTGTCGTAATGGAAGGAGTTTGTCGTCGTGGGTCGAGCGATGTGACTTGCAGTGTCCCTGCGTCAGATTCACTGATTCTCGTAATCCTCGACGCTTCGTCGTCAGATATTTCGCATTCAATCGGACTGCATGTGCGTCGAGACGCGCCCTAGTTCTCGGATGCCTCGTGTCACCCCGCAGACCGGCGCCTTTGGAGTGGAATTGGGTGACTGCGTGGTCGTGTTCTGCCAGATATTAAATGATGAGACGAGAGAAAGTCGTGGGGATGCTGACAAAGTTGAGAGGAAACGGTGGTTGTGGAATCGCGCTGAGGGTTTTCAATGAGGCGGACGCTTCGCGTGCACATTTCAGCGAAACAAATTTTAATAGGATGTGTCTGGTTGGTAGTGCACCAAGCCTTTTTCACTCCCTTATATCTGACTATGAACATAGGCCTGCATATATTCTGAGTATAGCTGTTTTCTAGGATGTTGCGCCGTATACTCTGGTGGAAACAACCGACGTTTCGGAGATACATACTGCCTTCATCATTAGAGATGAATCTTTCGTGTGTTTCTCTCTTTCTGAACCATAATTCTTGTTGTCAAAACTGGAATTTTGTCCATCGTCTTTGCGTATTGTAAATCACGCTTCGAAACTTGGTTCTGCTTCCGTCTTCAGGTGTCAGGAGCTCAAAGGCGAAATGTTTTGAGTCGCCTGGTCGAGCTGATTTCAAACCTGTCTAGGTCGCAGCTCCTCGTATCATCTGAAGAGATTATTCTTACAGGCTGGTCATCAAGTTCTTAGGGTTATATTTCGAAGCGTTGTCTCCATGTCATCGTCATTAACTTGAAAGTGTGACGCTATTCGTCTTGTGTTAATAATTTGAATCTTGACGCTGAAGAGAGAGAGAGACATTATTGTTATTATTATTATTATATTAAAAATTGTCGAGATAGGACCATATTCAATTGCAAACGTACTGTTTAAGAAAATTATGTCTTTAAAGATTGTTATTAATTATATTTTGAAACAGTTAAGTAACATTTTAGTCATTTTATTGATGGGGTGAGAATGGGGGGGGGGGTGCCTTGAACTCTTCTGTTTACATTAAGGGGGTCTGAGACTAAAAGAATGATCCGAAATGCCCTAGCGGCGTCTTTGCTGGAGATTTTAAGAAGATTCTGGTAACCAGCGCCTTTGTTACAAACGTAATCTCCAAGGTATCTCGTAAGTTGTAATGATGATTGCGCGTAGTGGGCCCCAAGGGTGGGATAAGTATCAGGGGGTGGATAACCTTCGGTTCTTCCCTCATCTGATGTCTCCTTTGGGAGATCGATGGAGGAAATAATCGTTGCTTAATTATCCGTCCAACTCAAAGTGGTCTCGACTCTCCTTTCAAGAGCTTACGCAAGAATAATTCTATTAGTACATAAGAATTTATAGTAGGGGGGGAGGCGGCCAGGGTTGCCAACTTGCAACCGAGGGAAATCACAGGAATAATTCTATTAGCGAATGAGAGTTTCGGGTGACTGGGAGGGGGTATCCAAGGTTGCTAGCTTGTAAGCTATGTAAATCACAAGAATAATTATATTAGCACATGATAATTTAGGATAGGCCGTGCAGTGTATGTTGTCTTATTTATTACAGTTTAAGAGAACGGTGTGCAGACAAGGTTGCCAACTTGCAGGCAAGTGAAATCTGAATTATTTCATCTGTTATTTCAAGCGAAGAAATTTACGAATAGTAAGTTAGACCTTTTTAGCTTATAAGATTCAGCGGAACCAAATTTCTAACAAGACAGATTGCTGCAGAATCAAAAATCATGCATCTTAGCGTCGAGGTATTTGATTGAGCCTCCCAAGTTTTCACTGCGGTGAGTATGATGATGATGATGATGATGAATTGGGTTTCGACGCCGTATGGACTTGACGCTAGATGCGAGCGTTTCGGAGAAATAGAATCCCATCGTTAAATCAAACAGTTGTGTTGTTATAATGCGTTGATGAAATATGTTTATTTCACTAATTAAAACAAAATAAGACTCTGCCTTTATTAAATTATAATATAACTGAAACACACCAGTTTAACCCTTTCAGGCACAGTTGTACCTATATGTACCAAATGCTTTGGCGTTCACTATGTTGCCCAGACTGTGTTTATGGGTGTAGCATTATTCTGGCAGTAAACACTGATTATTTTCTTAAAGGGCATGAATTAATTGATCTTCGTGATGGTGAAGTGTTGTTTTCTTTGAGGTAAGATATGAACTTTTAAGTATTATTAACATGAATCCACAGATCCATAAATACACTCCGTAGGATAAATACAGAGATTCTGAATGTTAAAGCAGGTGGTGCATATAGTTACCATTGTGATTCAAATGTTTAAGCCCTTTGGTCTGTTCCGATTCGTAATTGGGTATGAAAGTACGAATGTTTCAGATATTAGATGGGATTTCTCTGATGGGAGATCGTCTCATCGTAAATTCAACGTAGAACAGGAAGACGTTGACGTAATCCATGGCTCGAACGGAATTCGAATCCTCTGTCTCAGTGTCTGAGGGTCCAAGACTGTGCGGGCCTTAGACCATTCCATCTTGGTCTGTGGTCAATACCAGAACCTTTGTGGATCACGTCGCGTTTTTATGTATTGGCGCGTTGCGTCCGTCACTTGACATCCGAGCGGATCTTTCGTGTTCGTCAGTGTTCTGATGCCTCTCTTTGCTTTTCATTCTTTTACACGCTTTCCGGAGGACTTGCATGTATCCCGTTCGGCGGTCTGTGAACGGCGATAGCTTTCAAGTTCAGTCAGCTGCAGCGCAAACATTCGCTAGACTCGTCTGGTCTTTTGCTACCGTAAAATTCCCCGTTGAAATTCAACGGGAATTATTTCTTTTGTATCTCAATCCCTTACCCCCTCCCCCTTTTGTCCTTCCTTTCTTCCCGTTCGTTCTCTTATCTTATTCCGTCCTTTCGCCCTATTTATTTCCCATCTCTTCCCACACTCCATTCTCCTCAACTTTTTTCTTCCCCTGGGCCAATAAATTTTGGGGAGTGGGGAGATTTATGTAGGGTCAGAGGAAGGACACTTTTCAGCTCTTCAAATTTCAACCCTGAAGATGGAAACAGTATGTTTCTCCGAAACACTGGTGTCTACACGGCGTCACAACCCATAAGAACATTGTCAACTTCAGAGTTACACACACACACACACACACACACACATTTCACTGTTTCATGGTCTGATACGTAAGCCTTGTTTTGTGATGTAATTTGGTTTCAAAAACGACCAGGCTACACTGTGCTGCCTCCGTGAGTTCCGATAAGTTGCCCGTTTAGTGGTGAATTGTGATTAATTATTTCGAAACTTTTGTTATGTATTGCTGTAATTCTGATCGCATATGATTGCAATAGCTGTGGGGGGGGGGGGGGGGTTTCCCCAACCTGAAAGGTAATGATTGATGCGACGTCGCGGAACCTGTCGATCGCCTGTAGGCCGGGCATACACAGAAAAAGGTCTCTGAAGTAATTAATATGCTGACAGCTTAGTGAAGTCTCCAGTTGCCTGTAATGGAGTGTCGCGTGTTCAGAATTCCCCCTCGGTGGACATTATTTTCTACGAAGTTTAGTTGACACTGATATTTAATCTATTTACAACACTCATACGATTTACAAATGTCTGGAACTGAAGTGTTCAAGAAATATTTGTACCTGACGACGTATTTGAGATAAACCGATTGGAATTTCGGCCGGTTTACCTGCTGCCCTATCCTAAAGCGTTTTGTGATTTTATTCGGTTTCCAGGTGTGTGTTACAACACGTTTCGGGACTTGTCTCTATTCCCGAAACGTTTTGTGTGTCGAATATACATCAGACAACGGTAAATGCCGAAAATAATATTCGTAAAAATGATTTAAAGGCATTACGAAATGCTTTGAAATATGAAGTCCTTTACAGTGAAAAAGAAACCCGCTATTGGATACACCAACCTTGTTATCACAAAAATCTGTTCTACTTTGTAGCCTTGAATTAAGATTTTTGGTTAGTTAGCGTTTGCTACAGGTGTTTCAGAACCTTGAAGCATGCCAGTGATATATCTATCCCCTTTAATATGCCCACTGGTTAATTAAAGTTGGCGATCCTATCTGTGGTACTGAACACGCAGTTGCATTATGCGACAGCCTCGCTCCCTAATAACTTCTAATATAGGTCACTTCACTTTCGAGTGACCGCAGGGCTACGTGCTCCGGATGACGTCACAACTGGAAAAGGGGGGAGTGAGATCGATTATGGTTTTCTACGTGCACTATAACCTTGCGTGAGAGCAGAGACAACAACATGGCATAATTTGAATGTTTATCTTGTTTGCCATAATATTTGCTCATTTTAGCCAACGCCAGTGGCAAAATGTTTGAATCAAAATTCCTCTCCTCTCAAAACACTTTAAACGTGTCACTAATTCGGCCTAAAAACTGAATTAATGATCATCTGTCGTTAACGTACTACAGTCTTCGTGTTTAGACGTGGTCCGTCTTACCAGAATGCGCAGGGCATTTCACCTTGTTCACTAATGGAGCTGAAATATATTGGTGTGGGTTTTTGGAGAAAGAGCTGTTAGCGACTTAAGTTCTTCACTTACAATGCGTCATTCCTCGTCCTCATTACTTTCCTCCGATATCTGATACTATTCACCCCCACCCCACTATGCTGTCATACTTCTCCTCACCGTAAATCAGCGGTCACAACAAAAAAATCGCACGTTATACAGCACTTTGGCTCATACTGTATAATAATTCCGTTCTAGTGCTTTACGATAATTAGCTGTTTCGGGTTCGAATCTTAACGTGGGTATAGACAATCATGGCGTCTTGATTCCCTGGAAGCAAATACATGGTTGCCATTTTGAAAGAAAGTTAAAGGATTTTTTTTATCCCAGACACAATCCCACCCATTTGAATTTTCTCATAATCACTGCGTCAGTAGATCGTAAGGTTCAGTACGGACCCTGAGTCCCTTCCATCCACTTCCGTTCCTCAGCTCTCCCCCTGCGATCCATCTTATGTTGTGCTCCTCCCGATATCTTCTCGAGGACCCCCCTCCCTGTATACAGCCGTATCTGTTTATCAGTTCCGGAGCTTTGCTTCGTGGGTCGGCGGTTGTCGATATTGAATCTTTGAGAGGGTTGGGGGGGGGGGGGGTTTTAGTTATAAAAGAAAGGCTACGAAACTACAGAACTTGCTGAGAAAGCTGTTTTCACTGGAGGTAGTTGAAAGGGATGCCATGTAAGAGAAACGCCGATACCATATACTTGAAACAGATGTCAAGAGGTGTGAAAAATCTTCCTTAAGGAAGACTATTTAAAAATAAATAAATTTTATGATTAAACGTCAAAGAGGGAGGCCTTTAGAATGATCTGTGGTCTTACTTGTAGGGCTTCTGACTTATGAGCAGCTTGATGGTCTCATAGGGGCCGTTATGTGTGGTCGTGGTAGATACCAGCGTTTTGGGAGGAACGTACTCTCTCCATCTTCAGGAGTTTGTAGATGGTAAGACTGCACGGCACAACAACTGTCCTCGAATCTTCGTTTAAGAAGCATAAAATTACTCTGTCAGGCAATAATTTTCCCACCTCTTATGGAAGACGAAGGTTCATTGCCGTGTATACAAAATCCCGCCACCGGCGCCTATCCTGAATAATTTTTACCACCCTCCAACCCCATTTCCGTAAGGACCGTTCTAATATTGTATTTCCATCTTTTTCTAGGTCTTGTAAGTGGGATTTTTCAAATTGGTGATGGAAATTCTTGTTGTCAATTTGATGTGTTAAAACCGCGCAAAAGTTTCGTTTCGTCTTGTTTTATTTATATTGCGACATGAAATCAGACCAGGCGTCACCTTAAATAAGTACCGCTGTACTTGCCATGTGTAGGTTGGGCCTACTGCGTCTTATTTCACTGTTGCTGTGAAAAATCGGCCGAACTGAATGCGAGCAATGCATTAGAATAGCAGGACACTGCATGTGTCCATCCAGCGATTCATTCATGAGCTGTCTGTTGTCCTCTTGATCGCGTTACGTGTGATTACGTATTACTGAACATTCCACTTTGCGGAAAACCGTAAAGGCTCGGGGGGGCTCTGCAGACTTCAAACGCCGCGGCGGCTTCGCTTAGACTTGATTAGCAATACACTGGAAAGTTTAAAAAAAAAATTGCTTTCCATGAAGCTTTAGAAGAGCATTATTAGTTATTTTTTAGTTCCCATTAAGCTTGTTTTTCTTTTGTTTTTGGAAACGGACCTGTTTCTGACAGAACCAACACCATTTGCGATGGTGCTCGGCGTAGAAACGAAAATTGCTGTCTGTTCACTTCGTACGATATGTTTCGTGGCCGTGATGCAAACAAAACTTGTAAATTTTAATGAGGTCTGTGTTTTATGCCATACAGCCTATTGTTTTTTTTTTTTTTTTTTTTTTTTTTTTTTTTTTTTTTTTTTGTAAGGTGGACCGTTTTAGGCTTCGCCCGTCGTTCGTCTGATGTTTCAATTTTTATTTAGGCCGGGATGTTATTAACGACCACTTACATAACGCCATATTTTACTTACTCTTCATTGGACTGACAGGTTTCCATTTTTAATCGCGATGCATTGTGGTCTTTTTTACGGACTGTAGGGTGTCCTCAGAGATCTTCATTTGTTGATAACGGAGAGTTTTGAATGTTATTCTTGGGTGGGGCATTTGATGCCTCTGGCTTTTATTCAGGTCTGCCTTTCTCTGTGAATTCCGTGATCAGTTTTGTCTTTAATGTTATAAATTTATTCTCCTCTCTGAACTGTTCTTGTAATTAATTTTTTCGTGTATGAATAAAAATGTTGTCTCGCAGTTCGTTTACCTATATTTTCATATTTTTTTTCTGTTAGAATCTTAATTTTAAAGTTATTTTAAGATCTACATAATGACCTTACGATGACTTTTGCATTTACTATAAGCTGAACGAGAGATATTCTTTTATGGATAGTAGCCAATATTTTTTAATTTTCTTACCTTTCCCTTGTATGTTCTTTTTTTAATTCTAAGATTATGTAGCTTTAAACTTAATGCTTTTCTTTGTATACTTCAAAACGTTTGGCTGTTTTTCGTGTATGTGACGAGTGAAGTCTTAAAACTATAAACGCAAAGAACTAGTGTTGAGGCAAGTTTTTTTCTTTTCTTTTTGGAGTAATTATTTACGTCTCCCATGTTCCATCTAGGTGTTCTCCTTGTCTATTGAGTCAGCCGGAGCTTTTCATAAACAAACGAACCCAGTGTTTCACTTAGAGAAAATTCCTCTTAGAATTTCAACACAAGAACAAATGATTACTGGTATAAAGGGAATATCTTGCTGTGCCATAATGTTGTAAAACGTGTGGACGAAGCCTAAATCGGAAATTAAATTTTAAAGAGGTTTTTTTTTTCATTCGGAACTATTTTCTGTTCCAGCTTAATGCGTACTAATCTGGTGTAGTTCAGTGCACTGTCCATTCATCTTGTCCCATTTCACACTTGGGGTGAAGTGTAAATTTAACTTTTGTCCCCCAAATAGGTCATTAGATTACCCTCGTCCCTGTGGTAAGCTGTCTTGTTGTAGTCATTTCGAATTAACAGCATCGAAGAATATTTGGACCCAAGAAAATTGTTGTAGTAATAATGTTGTTGCTATGGTGATTAAATTAAGGATAAGCAGATGGTTGAGGCATGTATACCTTCACCCCCAAGCCAATTTACTCACGATATATACATTGGTTACGAGGCCGGTTGGGTCCCAGAACCGGTCTGGACGCTGTGATAAGGAGTAACAAATTTTTGTTCATGACGATAATCGAACCCCGATCGTCTGTGTAAAATAACAATGGGCTATAAACAACTTTCGAAGCCGGGTCTTCGCGCACCAGATACTCTGAAGTATCGTTGTAGTTCTATGCTAGTCGGTAGTACAGTCGACTGTTTTTGTGAAGTGTGATTGGCCTTGTCTGTTTTCGGTGTCTCGGGAAATTGCCTCGTGGGGTTAATTATTGTCATGACGTAATTAATATCCGTCAGCGATAAAACATTGATCGGGTGTCACCGTTGAAGCAACATTTTAGGCTCTCGTCAAAGTTGACGCCATGTTGTACTGCATACTTCGAAGAGCTAATCTCTCATTTGATTCTAGTAACTGTGTATTATCGCTATAAATTAACCAAAAAAAATATATTTCCGGTAACGGATTGCACATAGAAATTATTATAAAACGGCATTTTAATTTTAAATTATGTACAGTTCGCTACTAAGTTTGCGACGAAGTTCACAGATTGTAAGTCGAAAGTCGAGACCTACAACGATTTGGCATTTGAGGTTACGATTCGATATAATAAAACTTGGTTGCTTCTGGTAATTTTTGCTCCTTATGTTTCCTATACTGTCTCAGCGAAGATGCTTCCTGTCACGTGACAAGTGTAAGCTTACGTGTTTATTACAGTGCAATCTACATACGTTTTTCTTTTCACATTGTTGGAAGGTTCTTCCAGTAGATGTCTCTGTTGCTAACTGAAGTTGCTGAAAAATTAGGATCATGCTAGGTAGATTTAAAACTGAAACACGGATTTATTATGAAATTTCTTAACTTGTATTTAATTGTGTTTGTGGGGCCTGAAATCTTGGTTTAGCTGGTGTGATTGTTATGATTGAACTGGGCAAAGGGAAGGATGGCTCTGCGCGTGTTTCAGAGATTAAATGCAATGACATGGAACGTGGGATCTATATTTAAAAGGTTCCTTACTAACTTGTGACTCGCTCGCTGTGTCCAGATGTCACGCACATAAAACAGGTGTTTGTGAACGCCTGTGGAAACTTGCTCCGCTTAGCCTGTATAATCGGAATGCTTTATTTTTGTATTTAACTATTACTGTGGAAAATACAAAAAAAAACTTTAAAACTTGTAGAGTAATTTTTAAAGTATAGCATGCATAAGAAGTGTAAAAAAATCGGCTTTAAAATGTAGGATTTATGAGAATAATCGGAGATTTTTTAATTGCTAATGTAATTTAAATATCGTAGAATTTCTAAGAAAACATTAACATTGTGGAATATTTCGCAACTTTGTATTTATGTGTTCGTATGATTCTCAGAATAAACAGTGGTCACTCTGCAGTTATTCTTCATAATTCCTTTTCTCTCCCAGGAAGCATGAAACTGTGTACGTTATAATACAAGTTAATGCTTTGGGAATTACGTGTTTGTTCCACGTGGTCCTACTGAAGTTGCTGTGTGATTAGGCAGCATGGTGGTCGAGTGGAACCAGTGCGGTGGCCGGCCAGCCGGCCAAGCAATCCTGTAGAAGGTACCGGAATAACTTGTTGGTGGCGGCAGCACCTGCTGAGGACAGACCGTCTTTGCGTGTTTGAGAAACCATGAGCTATGGACCTCTGAAACGTTGGTAAACCTGTACCAGACAACACAGTGCTTCAGCCATGTTTGATGAAAATGTTTTCTCCAGTGTAATAAACATAATTTTGCAATTATTTTCTTTGCTAATTTGCATTCCAAGTTACCCTTGTTGATTATTTAAATCGATTTTGCAAATGTCACACTGTGTATGAAAATTTTGAAGTTCTCACTGCGTTGAAGATGGCGATGTTGTACTGTGTTGTGACGCCGTGTAGACTGTTCGTTCCTGAATATGGAGACAGTATGTTCTCCGAAACGTTCGTAACTATCTACAAGACTACATGGCGTTGCAACCCAAAATAACAATGTCGTCATCATACTGTAGGGTCTTGAATTATTTTTGTTTGTATTATGTAATGTAAGGAAACTTTTAAAATAAACGTTCTAGCTCTTGATGATTATTACAGACCTGTTTTATGTTGCTTGCTATTAGTTTTGGACAAAGAGTCTTTCTTTTTTGTAAATGATATTAGTTGAATTTGGACTTTGTGTAAAAGAAGAGTTAATTTTGTAAATTTCTTAAAAACGTGTTAGAGTTGTCATATGATGATGAGTTTATTTCGGATTTGGTATTGCAGACACATATATGATTTCTGTTTGGGCTTTAGTATTAGGCACTGTAATGAACCTTCAGTTTCCATGATAAGCATGTAGTCAGTCGTACATGATCACGTAAACAAGACTTGAATGAATTTCTGTATGAAATAGCAGTTATTGAAGTAATGATGGTTAATGTAGGACAAAGATTAAACATTTGATGTTTATCTTGTTTGTTTGAAACTTGGCCTAATACGCAACCAGCCTATCGTGAAAGCTACACTGCAATAATGTTATTAGTTCAGTACATGTAATCCAGACATCTAGAACTATTCCCAATTCAGCCCCACCCATGAGGGATCCCATTGTTCTTTCAGCACTTAACCATCTTCACGGTTAATGAACGTGCGTTTGCCTTCAGGTGTGGTCTGTGCCCATCCTAGATAATCCACATTGAGTATAGGGTACCCGCTATACATGCCGACCGTGTGGGTGGCCTGTGCCCTCGCTTGGTCACCCACTGAATTTCAGTTTACCTTCGAACGATTTCCCCTGTAACATGCAAAAGGTTTTGGTTGAATATTGTTAGTTTTCCATAATGGTTTCCGCTTCCTAATTTGTTATAAGTGGTAGAGCTGGTCGAGTTATATGTCGTCACATCTGTTTTTACTAAGGAGATTCTTGGAATTCGAGAGTTGCAGAGGCAAGTTTCATTTTGAATCCTTTGAGACTGCCTGGTGGGAGAATTTTTAATGCAAAACTGTGCACCCCCTGAAATTTTTGCAAAATTGGCACCCTTGGTAGCCACTGATAGGATGATGTTGAAAATGGTCGTGACACCTGAACCATGGCGGGCGTCTTCAGAAATATTGAATGTTAAAACAGGTGGTACGTGTAGTGAAAGGTTGGACAGCTGTAAGAATAAAATGTCATGAATATTCTGGACGCGCTGGTATTAAATCTTACATTATTCCAAGGCTTTTGAATCAATAATCTCTCTCTTTTATTGATTCATAACCGAAAATTAATTATTCGTGTTATTTGTTGCAGGGTGACTCGCCATTTGGCAAGTCTGAAGCTTATATCAAATTAGAGCAACTGGGAGAGGGATCTTACGCAACTGTTTTCAAAGGTTATAGCAAGTAAGTAAAGGTTGTGTTGCTCGTACGTGCAGTTTTATGGGTTTTATTTACACTACTGAATTTGTTTTATGTCATTACCATCATCCAGCATGAACCAAGTATAATTTTAATCTGACTTCACTGTGGGACTTAACCCTTTCTATGCTGTGAACGTGTTATGTATATTACGCGTATATAACTTTGTGAAATTTATCTTTCCCCTATAACTTATTTTTTTTAGCGTCGTCAGTGAATATTATCCCTTATTTCCGTCTCATGATAATTCAAATTAACTCTTTGTGGGATTCCACAAACTGAATTTTAAGTTAACGTAAAAGCGTAAACCCGAAATACGACAGCTTAATTTTAGTTGTGCCGGAGTAAAATGATATCGTTCACAAGAAGTCAATGCTTTCTGTTAAAGATAGAATAATAAAACGCAAGATGGAACCAAATGGCACGTACCAAAAGAATGAACTCCGCCACTGTTGTTCAGTTTACGACACCGAAAGAAAGACAAATTGAGCAGAATATAGACAGATGTGTTGCGGGGAAGAGTTTATGGGGTGAAAGCAAACCACACATCAAAGAACATAAAATTTCTTCTCAGTTCTGAAAGAAATGGAGCTGGGTGGAAGAAGTGTGGATCAGGAAGAATGGAATTTGTTTATGCTTACAAATCTGCTTTTCTTTTTCTCGTAAAACACGTGAAGTTGGCTTCATGGAAGTGTTCATTATATCTTCATTATCATTTATTAATTTATTCATTAGTTTAAGCTTGAATTATCGGTGACCCAATTCATCGGTTTTTTATGTTTGTGACATAAAGTACATGTTTATTTTATTATTTATTAATTTACGGCATATTTAGTTATTTGTTGATAATTTACTTAATTCATGTTTTGGACTGACTTCCTTTGCATTAAATCGAAAAGTAAAACTCGAAATGCATGTGACTTAATAAATGCCACTCTCAGTCTTAAAAAAAAGTTACGTTAATAATTATCATAAAGTATAATCCTAGACTGAGACTTTCGACCCATTTTAAATGAACTTAAATTTAAGTTGTATTAATCTGGTAATAAATACTACAGATTACAGGAAAAATTGTAATAACTGTATTTATTTAAGTAAGAATATCTTGTTTATCTGAAACATGAATCTATTATCTGTTATCTGATTTTAGAGTTTAGACATTATATTGAAGTTCTCGTAATCTTATAGTTGATAAATGCGTATAGTTTAGTGAAGTAACATTTAAACTCAACTATGAACAAAATACTGGGTGTTCACTGATAAAGCTGAACACGGCCGTCACTTTCCAGCTCCCAGAATGAACAGCTGTAATATAGGTAATTTTATTTTATTCCTTTGACTTGTATCATGAAAATATTGTAATTCTTTCTGGTGAGTCATGCAGTTCCAGCCGGCAGCCAGAAAGTGACAGTTGTATTTAACTTTATCATTAAACTCGACGTATTTTTCGTTTGGCCCGACATTGTGAGGTTATGTTTGAAACTGTTTGGAAGTTAATGCGTGTCCTTAAGGGTTGAAATGTTTATTCTGTGATGTAATTTTATAGCCTAACTAACCAAGTGGTGGCCTTAAAGGAGATAAGACTTCAGGAGGAGGAAGGCGCCCCTTTCACTGCCATTCGTGAAGCGTCACTGCTCAAGGAACTGAAACATGCCAACATCGTCACTCTGCATGACATTGTGCACACGCGAGAAACGCTCACCTTTGTCTTTGAATATGTAGTAAGTTTGATCAATATTTTCTAGCTTAGGCATTTTTCACATCTGTGTTTTGTTACAGAATAAGCTAGAACTTGATTCTCGTGTATATTAAGCTGAATAAAGGGTCAGGTTCAAAGGTGGGTTTAGCAGTATGACTTCTGAGTCCTGTTAAGTTAAGTTCCCATTTGTTATATTATGATAAGAGGATAATATTAAAGTGGGTTTTAAGAATATAGAGTGGAATGAAAATATTATCATAAAAAATGAATAAGTTAGGACTTGGAAGTAGGTGATCCTACACTATTTGAAAATGCTGTCTTAGCAGTTGCTTCGGTATACTGAGGAAAATTGTAATACGCTCCTTGTAATTCAGCCACACCTGAGTCTACTGCGACTGAGCATGTCTTTTTGTGTTCCAGCACACTGATCTATCACAGTACATGGAGAAGCACAGTGGGGGTCTGGAGCATCGTAACGTGAGGCTGTTTCTGTTCCAACTCCTCCGAGGCCTGGCGTATTGTCACCGGCGGAGAGTTCTGCACAGGGACGTAAAGCCACAGAACCTGCTCATCAGTGAGATGGGGGAACTCAAACTCGCTGACTTTGGTACGCTCAAGTCTTCTGGCTAACCTATGTCGTGTGACTGTCCCGCGCCGGTTCGAGTCTCGGGGGAGAAGAAATTTTCTCATGAGCTTTCGACCATGTTTGGGACCGGTGCCAACCCAGCATCGTGAGGAAATTGGGGAGCTACAATGAGTAGCATAATCCGGTCATGAAAACTAGCAATGGCTGGGGGTTTGTCGTGCTGACCACACGTCATCATAAATCTGGTTGGATGATCGTTCACCTCTGCTTAGGCATGTGAATGTGAGGCCGGCAGTCACGCTAGTAGGTTTTGGCTCTCTGAGGGCTGTTACACCACAGACAGATTAAATGTTGTGTTCTCTCTGATTTTTTTGATAATGGATGAGATGGATTTTAGAAAGAATCCATGCACCTCTTGCTGGGAAAGGTTTTGAAAGGTAGTGGGAATAAATGGCAGTGGTAAATTTAAAACCGAGTAACAAGCATAGAGTCATCCGTTTCATTTAAAAGTGTTACCTGATTGTAAAGTGAAGCTGTCCTGCTACGTGTGCCGCAGAGGCTTTTTCTGCTTGGTGCGTCTGATCTCGCTAACAACGACCTTAAAGAATCAGACAAAAAAATATATTACTCTCTTGTCCTAACTTATGTATCAACATACAAAATGTGTATTTTTGGATTGATTTTAACGCGCTTATTTTTCCAGGCCTAGCAAGAGCAAAGTCTGTACCCTCACACACCTACTCGCATGAGGTAGTGACGCTGTGGTATCGTCCTCCGGACGTTCTGCTGGGGAGCACTGAATACTCGACGTCTCTAGACATGTGGGGCGTAGGATGCATTTTTGTTGAAATGATCACCGGCGTCCCAACATTTCCAGGTGTGCGCGATACGTACGATCAACTCGACAAAATATTTAAGGTAAATGTTATCCTAGAAACTAGGGTTTGCGAAAGCAGGTATTGATTAACGGTGGTTCATCGTTCAGAATCACTTGCCCCAGTAATAGCAAACCTTTGTCATCCATTCCTTAGTCATACATGAAACTGACGGAGCTAAAAAATGTGATTTGTGTAGTAGTTCCTGTGCTTAGTTACGCACATTCTCATGCGTACTGGTTTAGAATCTCTGTACGCTGGCTTTCACAAAAAGTGGCGTAGAAGAGCAGTTGGGATCAGCAGGTAGGAAGCTTGTCCTCATTACGTTAACGCAGATGCAATTTTGCTACTGTCATTACTGACGTGGTGGGACATACTCAGATTCTAGGTACTCCGACAGAAGAGACTTGGTCCGGGGTGACGCATCTGCCCGGCTACAAACCGCACAAACTTGGTTTCTACCGAGCGCAGAAACTAGGCTTGGCATTCCCTCGCCTTTATGACGTCGTGGAAGGAGAAAATATGGCGTCAGCATTACTTCAAGTAAGTAAGGTTAGGTTTCTAGACGGCCGTCTCCTGGGTCCTTGCGACGTGTAGTCTGGTAGAAGTTTCAGAGGTCCTTGTTGCCTCCATCATCAGTCTTATTGCCCTGATGATGTAGTCAGCAAGGACCTCTGAAACATCACTACACTTTGCAGTATCCAAAGAGACAGAGGAGCTACAATGAGTAGCGTAATCCGGTCATGAAAACTAGCAATGGCTGGGGGTTCGTTGTGCTGACCACACGTCACCCTATATCTGGTTGGATGATCATTCACCTCAGCTTAGGCATGTGAACGTGAGGCCAGCAGTCAGGCTAGTCGGCTTTGGCTCTCAGAGGGCTCTTATGCCACGGATTATTAAGTGTGTAGAGAATGTGTAATGGTAGCTTTGTGAAGTGTAAAGCGGCCCATCCACATACGAGTCTGACTTGCGAGTCTGGCTTGGCGAGCTTGACTCGTGAGCCGGGCTTGGATATATTTCACCACACACGCATAGCAGACTCGGCTCGTGGCACCCCACCCACAAACGAGTCTGGCTCAGTGGAACCCGAGCCGAGCCGGACTCGTACGTGGATGGGCCGCTTAATGGTGGACAAGTGCGTGGAAGCAAAGAATGACAGGTTGTTTTTGAATGTGTGTCGAAGTATATTAAAAGCAGAAATCGTAAGAATATAAGTTTCATTGCAAATTAAATTTCTGAATGATCCATACAATTTATGTGTCTCATCATCCGATGTTGTGGCAGATATTTTACACTAAATTCTCTCTCTAAATTCTGGGTGTGTCTCATGCTCTACTTCATCTTACAGTCGCATATATGACACTTTTTTTTAAATTTGCCGTAATTTGATTGGTTTTCTTGTGTTTATACTTTTATGACTTGCCTCAGAGTTTCCGAATCTCTGACTGTGTGTTGCTGATATTACACATTTGCTCGTAGCTCAAGGCAGATGACAGGATAATGGCAGAGGAGGCGCTTACGCATCGCTACTTTTCTTCTCTACCGCACAAACTCTACGAATTACCAGATGGTAAGTCATTTATTACGTTATTCACAGAAAACAGCAATACGAGAATAAACTGTGATGATAAAGTGATGATAGATCATTGTACAGATTTTCTGTGAGGTCATCACTTGCATCACTAAAATTTTCACTTCCTATCTCCAATAGCATTGTCATTTGACATGATTACTTTCTCACAGGATGTTCTATATTCTTCTTTCTTTTCTTTTTAACAGAGACATCAATCTTCAGTGTTGAAGGAGTGTTTTTGTACCCGGAGGGTCGGCCATGCGCTGTCAAGACTTGAAAAATCACAATAAGTACAGTATATTTGCTACAACTCTGCAGGGACGAAGTCCCGCGGCCGTCGGACGATCGGCATCGAGCACCGTGTTTGACTGGCAACGTTCAGCATAAAGAGTGTCCACTCATGTTGTTGGAAAATAGCAGCTCAGGGACGATTATTACAATTTTACCACCAGGGGGAGCTTTGTGTTTATTTTGATCGACGCTTTCCACCGCCACTCGTGAAACTTGCTTCTGCTCACGCTGAAACTTATCGTGACATGACTCTGATGTTCTTGTTGAATCATGTATTTATTTTAGAAAGGGGAGAGTGGTAGAGTGGGGCATAGGAAAGCCAAAGTAAAAAATGTATTTTGGAATTTTTTATGCAAGGTCCAAAGTTGAACTAATGAATCCACGATTCTGAGTTTCTGATTCAGAAACTGTTGCACTTTATCTGGATTTTCTTTCAGGTAATGATTTTTTTTTCTTTTGTGTACTGTGGACTACAGAAGTGAGGTTATGAAACTGTGCGCGAGACTTAGAATCGCAGGAGGAACAGAAAACACGGATTAGTTTAAAGTAATAATATTTTTAACCAAAAAAAAAAGTAATATCTAGTGGTGCATTAGGAAATCAAATTTAAATCATGGCTTTCATCAGGAGGAAAAGAAAAATTCCTTTTGCCATCTTTGCACTACTCCGCATATTAATTCCTTCCAGAGTGCTCAATTAATTAGTCACAGTTAAAGCCGCATTAGTGAGCTGACTGATTTATTTCATAATGTTACGCTAAGATTCCCTCTTTAGCTCTCTGTAAACATTGATTATTATTTTTTGTCGTACCTTCCAGTTTTTTAAAGGGCGGTATATTAGTTAATTATTTGATGTTACTTGTTTTGCCATAGATAACTCTTGAACCATTTAGGTAAATCTTTATTTGGAGAGATCCGACCTCTCGCCCGACCTGACACGACTTCCGTTCCCTTGTGACGACGAGTTACGAGGTCTGTAACCATTCTTCGTAACCCAGGGACTATAGAGGAAAGGGGCCAATAGCAGGATTGTTTATACAACACTGTCTAGTGAAAATGAACGTATTCACTTAATAATTACTCGTCTTTTTTATGTTTTTTTCTTTTCTATTTACTTGATGCTACATCTTCATTTGTCTTGATGACGCACATAAATGTTGCATTTTGTTAGCGGTAGATTGACCACACATATTTTTGTATACCAAAACAGAGATGATGTTTATTGCTGACTCCGTGCGGAAGTTACGCACAGAAATTTAACCATGAACACTTGTTTCTATATGTAGTTTAATTTTGAAAATTCTAATCGGTGGTTCCCAGTTATTAGTTAAAAATCAATTACATGTCAAAACAGCGATTACAATTTAGTTGAACCAAAGTAAATTTAATTGTCGTTATGTTTACTTGCATTTTCTGTGAGATGTTAGGAAGTCGTCCGTAACGTAGCGGCGCATAGATGCCCCAGAAATGTTGAATCATAGGAAATTGGTAGCAGTTTTGTCTCCTTGTAACCTTCGTGCAAGTTACGAAACTTTTTGTATATGTACAGTTTTGTCCCTGAAATTCACTTTTCAGAGTACATAATAAGGGGAAATTACCTTACAGCATCTTTTTCAAATGTTTGGCCACACGTTTAATTTCTTCAGTGACGTATCTCGGATAAAATGCTTGCATCGACCTGTGTATTTTTTTATATGAGATTATCAGTCAACGTGTATCTGCATGTTGGCGATTCTGATAATAACGTGAACCGTATCGTGGCCACGTACGTCCACTTTCTGAAATTTTCACCTGGCAACAAATCAAAATCTGTGAATTATGTACGGGGCCTGACTGTACCCCACACAACTAAATAAGCGTCGAGTCTTACCATGACAGATCGGCGGATGGATGTTGAGGGTGAGATCCAGAACACAGACTAGGGGTTGTATATATGCGTATGCAAATATAATAATATTTTTCATCCGTGTGAAATTGCATATCTTACGCTGCTGATTATTTAATAATTTAATTTCCTGCGATACTAAATTTTTGGGGCACTTTAATTGTAAGAGGTTCTTTATCATGCTTTATCGTATAATGTCTAGATCAGTGGTCCGCAACGTTTTTGTGCCTACGGGCACATTTGAGAGTTTATGAGATCGTGGCGGGCACCGACCAATTAACAAAGCCAAATTTTCTTTTCTCTCGACAAATAAGATATGGACACCAAATAATATGCAAAACAACACAATGTTTAATGATACAAGAAACCATGCAATCAAAAATACGTAGTTTTATAAGTACAATTATTATTACTCAAGTGGGAAGTTAGTACGATGTTTGGCGCTGCATTTCATCGGCCAGTTTTTCAAATTTGGGAGTGTAGGATGATGCTGCTGCTCGCAAACAATCGTCAAGATGGGCGTCAGTAAGTCGAGAACTGCCCTTTGATTTTATAATGTTCGTGGTTGAACGGCCTTCATTATTCAGTATGACCTCTTTCCGCATCAACGCGGGCACCCAAAAAAAGCCTTGGCGTTGGGGACCACTGTGCTAGATGTTTAAGGTGTCTTGTGTTGGGAACCACTTTCCTTGAAACAGAATCAGCCGTCATTTGAATGTGAATAAGCAGTCACGCTGAGAGTGTAGAGCTTTAGTGCAATTAATGCGACCAATCAGATCATCTGATCTCTTCCTTATTTAGCGTTAGGAATTTTAAGATTAGGCGTCGGTAGGCACTTGGACTCGCTTCAGACAATTACGTTATTTCGGATAGCACATTCCAGTTAATTCCTTCGTAATCATTCAGTGTTGGTCGCTCGCTTCTGCAAAGAGCGAGAACAGCTTTTATGAACGGGTTTGTTAGAAGCGTCTGAAATCGGTGTCCGAGTCTTTGCGTTCCTAATCAAGGATGTAGCCGTTTCGTGGTAACACGAAGTAGGATTCAGGACTGTAATTTGTAATCTAATAGTGATTTATTCTAAATTCTAGGTACTAGAAGTGACTTGCGTCTCGGTGCTGATGGAACCAGCACGTAGGGTCATCCCGTAACGTAGCGTTCAGATTGCATTTCTCGTGATGTAGCTTTAAAAGTGTGTGAAGGATAGTTTAATTATTTCTGTATCTGTATTTTACATTTCATTTCTTGTCCAATTGTGCCAAAAATTCTTTATTTATTTATTCCTTTCTTCCTTTATTTTGCATTTAAACTGTGATTTCAAGAGCGACCGCACGTCGGTCTGTGACAATCTGCTTTTCCGTTACCACAGTCAAGGATTTATCATGTGAATATGGAAGGCATTTCAGATGCGCCGTGTGATCGGTGTTTGTTTTTTGTCTGTTCCAAATTATGCAACTGAATGAGATTTGAGGTTCTCGCAGCTTTGATGTTGATGTTGGTCCACGAAAAAAATACTTACTTCCAATCCTGAAGATGCTGACGGTAAGTTCCTCAGAAATATTGGTATCTGCCTAGACTTTCGCATTGTGTAACAGCCCAGAAGGCCAACTTCAATGTGTCACCGAATTCCTAAGTGGAAACTAAGAAATGTTTCTTTTTTTTCCCTTAAGCCCCAAAATTATGTTAGAGAAAATTGTATATAATACATATCTGTGACAATGCAAAAATATTTGTTTTTGATATGGAACTCATTCCAATTTTAAAAGAGCTTGTGATCAAAATATTTCTCTTTCAGGATAATGTGATGCTACCTGAAATTTACGGGTGGTTTTCGTAATCGTATTGATTTACTGCGTTTCTGAATTTTATTCATCATCGGCTCTACGGCGCCGTGTGGGCCATGGCCTACTTTAAAAGCTTCTTCCATTCTTCCTCGCGCAATCTGTTTGCCAGTCCGTCGTTAATGAGTCCTTCCAACTCTTCCGTATATAAAGTATACTTTAATCCTGAAAAGAAAACTTTTTTTTACATCCAAAATGTATTTAGTAATTTCTAAATTACTGTAAACAACTACAGATCTATTAAACATTTCTGGAATTGTCTCGTTCAAATCTTTGCGTGTCTAGAACGGGGGGGGGGGGTTGACAGAGGAGAGGGTTCGTTGTGTTTAACATCCTTAAGGAATTCATAAATTAATGTCCCACTTTTGCAAGTGTTCTCATCGTACAGTTAGCCTAATATTCCTACGCGCTGCTCAGTATTATCGTTCTGTACGATCGTGTTTTGTTAACACGACACTTGGCCTATCGCTGACACGTGGAAAACGTCATAATTATTTCGTTGTTTATCGTCATTATTCGTATTCAGTTGCATATTTGGAAATGACTGCGTTATAAATGCCTATTATTTGTTTACAATAATCGTAAGTTGCCTAAGACTAAGCTGAGCACTTGTCCCCCGCTGCACCGACCCCATCCTAAAAGTTGCGTCCAGAAGTTCGTCGTTGTAACGACGAATTATTAAAAAAAAGCAACACGTGTAAAGAAACTTCAACAAAGAACCGAGAAATATCTAGCACAATCATTCATCTTCTTGCTTATACTAAACAGAGCTCCTGTTGTTTGTACGAATTTTCTGCACTTTAGATTTGGGACATTATCATCAATAATTTGTGAGGATTATTAATTATAATGTGTTTATAAAAATATTAAAAATGTACATAGTCAATGGTTGTTTATATTGCTAAAAATAAGATTGAATAATTAATAAATGTCTCTTTGTAATACCAAAATACCTAATCCAAGAACCCTCGGAAATAAAGTTCCAAAACCTCTCCCGTATCGTAGTTCACACGTGCTCGCGTAGGGCCAGCGAAACCTATGAAAGGGCTTTCCTATAGCGTGACAGTAACAGCCCAAGTGGTCAGCACCACTGAAACAAAAATCTATTCCTGATTGATTTTCAGTTGTTTTGCCATCTGAGCTACGTGCTTAATCCCATCTTGCTCTCCCAATGTAAAGTAAAGCCGTCTCGCTACACGCCATGTAGGCGCTTGGGGGGGAGAGCGTATAGCTCCTACTCATTCTCGACCTCGGCACTAGATGGGGTGAGCGGTCACCGTCGGCCGCGCTTTACCCCTGGGGAAAGTACCGCCAGTACCCTTTGGACAGAAGGCTGGGTGAGCCCCAGAGGCTAGAGGAAAAATCCTTTGCCCCCGTCGGGGATCGAACCTCTGTCGTCCAGTCCGTAGCCAGTCTTACATAACCTTTTTATTCCTCTTTTTATAGTTTCAAAATTATTAAATTACAGTGTAACTTTGGGCTTATTTGATAAAGAAAGAAATATGAGGTTTATTTTACTTTGTGTGTATATCAGTCACCCTGATGATTGAGGCAGAAGTCCCTCTGAAGTGGTGGTCAATTTTTAACAGAATACGTGGTGAAATATTGCACAAGGCAGTCATTTTCTTGGGTAATATAAGTTTATAATCTAGCAGTGAAATGCAGCGTAGCTCATGAGTTAGTGGTCGGAGCGTCGCGATTTGGCGTCAGGTACATGACCATGACAGAAAAGTTAGACTGTTACGCGTTTAAACATTCTGAAAGTCGAAATATGTATTTGTCACTGCACTTACGTTAATCGGGGTATAATAAAATGTGACGTAATACAGGTTGTCCGAAAAATATGTATGCACACGTTCAATGAATAACATAAATACGTTTTAATTAATTAAACAATTCCTTCAACATTGACATCAGTGAATTAGTGAATCTGGTGCTGGTGTTAAGAACGAACATCTTTAACTTGGTAGGATTTGAGGTTCTGACGGCGGTAAGTCCGAAGATGGCTGTCTTCTGGGTTGTTGAAGTTCACCGACGTTTCAGAGGTCCTTGTTCCATCATCAGGGTAGTAAGGATCCCTGAAACTTCGGTAAACGTCTACTACCAGGCCACGCGGCTCAACAACCCAGAAGACACCCATCACCGTTAACTTCGTGGCTGATTCGCGGCGGTGGGAATCTGACAAGGTTAATATTCCGTATTATCTTTTTGGGGGTTGAACTCTATTAGCCTTGAGTTCACCCATGAGCTTATGAAATTCAGTAGACATGCATTTATCGTGGTATCTTCAGCTTAAGGTTTCAGGCAAGCACAAATTACTCCACTGAGGTCGTAAGCAGTTCGTTACCGCTTAGATAGGTTGCTGCTGGCTTCACCTTCTAGAAAAAGGTGGGGTAGCTTTGGAGGGGACAGGTTTTTATTTCTGACAACATGATTATAAATATGTTTGTTGATGGAAAGGCCAAAATTTGTGTCAAGAAGTTATTAGGTTTGTAAATCTTCGTAACAGAATATAATGTTTGTTTATTAGTTGCACTGCACCCCAAAAGGGGAAACTTCAGCAATAACCCATAATTCACCTTGAAAACCAATAAATCACAGAACCACCAATCAGAGCAAATTTGAAATCGATAACACGAATTTTACAAATACCTGTCAGAAGTTTCTACTGTGGAACAGTGTCCTAAGTCCCGGGGAATTAGCCCTCACGTTACACATGTGCTTGCTGTCTCCATCATCAGGGTGATGAATTATCTTATGTTTTATGCAGGACACAGGAAGATAAAGTGAATTAAGTGGTAGCAAGCATATTTTTAACCCTTAATAATATTATGAATGAATTCTTCAACAGTTCAAAGAGATTAATCATGTATGAAGTTGATAATGATCAACGTAATGAGGTCTGACCGGCTTTTGAAATCACGCCACTGTAATCTCGATAGATCCATCGTCACTCGGCTGCTACAGTGATTGTACAACAGGATTTTAAAACCAATTAGTCCATAAGCTGCTGTGTTACAAGGCGTTAATAAATTCATGTCACTTTTCTCCGCGTACCTAATTACTTTTCAAAAGATTACACACCGGAGCTGACTCTCAGAAGGTTAGCTTTGTTTTACTTCTTTTAAAGTCATTAAACACGACCTTCCAGAGATCCGCCTACCGAAATGTTATATAAATCAATTGTAAATAAAGAACAGGAGTTTGCTCCTTGAGGCTGATGACAAGCAGCAGAAAGTAGTTCCTTCATTTCTCTTCAATGCTGTTATTACCAGCGCTGTAGTGAGGCCGAGGCAGTCGTGGTGGTGCTTGAGGACAGAATCGGTGTACAAAGACACACACACACACTCGGCCCAGGCTCAAGTTCGTAGATGTAACGGGATTCCCTTCAAGGACAGATGGGTAGCTGGATGTGTGATGCAAGAGAAATTCAGAACGCCGCTCTGGGGTCCAAAGGAGAGACCAAGGAGGGGGAAAGAAGGGTTTATGAAAGAATCGAAGGAATATTAAGAGAGAGAGAGATAACGGGACCTCAGGAGTGAAAGCTGAATACCGTAAGCTTCTGTTAAGCTGAAAAATCCGTTCCACCAGAGCACCTTCGCCGCTGTCTTGCTCAGGACAACAAAGCGTGAAGTTTCCACCTCGTCAGCAGATCGTCTGTTTTGAAACACGGGGAATTCTTCATCTCAATTGAGACACTAATAACCAATCCACAACAGACCCCACTGATCGGCGTACGTTTCAGAACCTGGTAGTAACTCAGCTAGTCAGGAAATTGCCCGAGTTACATGTATCCAGTTCACACCCTCCTACCCTTCCTCTTGAAGATAGATTTTAATATTATCCTCCATTCTGGCAAGATCTTAGTAGTTTTCTGTTCTATTTAGGCTTTCCAACCGAAATTCTGTAAGCATTTCTTATTTTCCCCATTTCTCATATTACCTTCCTCGATTTGATCATCATAATATTATTTGGCGGCTACGAGCTCCAGACCTGAACACGCCTATTTGATGACAATCAGAAACTTTCTTTGTTGTCAGTCCGCGAAGGAATTCGATGTTTTAACGAGTGACAGCGAGCCACATGAGGTCCGCGAGTTCGTATTAACAGACTCCAGTTAACCTTTCCGATTTATTTCAGATCGAAACACCCCCATCGGCCACCTCTGACCGCCCCCGAGGCGCTCTCTAGCTCTGAAATCCACGACGATCTCAATTTTTTACGCCACAAGTGACAGGGGAAAAAGTATTACGCATTTGCCTTCGTAAACTATTACTGTTACTTGGGACCTTGAACTGCAGGATTAAACCAGTTATTTTCACAAGGGTTGGGGCGAAGGGGGAGAGGACAATTTTCAGTTTGGAGTTTGAAAGTTAACATTTACAGTAAGCTGATCATTTAGCCGTTATTGCATGGGTTTAACTGAGTGTTTATTTAGAGATTGATAGTCGCTCTGCTGGTCAATAAATTCCCTAATCTGATGATGGAAGTAGTAGGTACCTCGAAACATTAGTTTTGACTAGGGGGACTGAGAATCATTTTTGATAATGGCTTCACGGTGATATACAAATTCCCAGTCGTTTACGGAACCCGAAGTTCGCGTCAACTACCCAGGCCATGTGTAACCCCCTCAATCGGGTACTACCCATTGTCGGCTCTCCACTGCTGTGTATTTAACATACTGGCGTCTACCCTCCATACGTGTGAGCCATCTCTACCAGCCTCGGCGTCAGGATTCGTGTTGCCGCGGAGACACGAGACACATTTGACACGAACATTAAATATTAACAGATTCGAGCATGCTTGTAATACGTAAATACTTTTTATGTTCTAATTTGTTTAACATTAAGCAGTATTGACGAAATTAACGCTCTGCCAGCGAAAATCTTCCGCCGCCCCTCCACACATTTGCATACAAATCTGTGGCCAAGATCGTTCACATATTTTTCTTATCTTTGGTCCCGTTTGCCTCGAAAAATCGTGACCGTGCTCTGTGTTGCGTAACCAATAGTAGGCAACCTGTGTCCCGCTGAACCTCCCAGTACGGCTCGCAGGATAATTAAAATTCTACGCATAGCGACTCACGTATTGAGAACTTGTGAAATGTCGTGCAAAGCTCGCGTATGAACTTAATAGAATCTTCTCGGGCGATCAGATTTTCTGATAATGTGACCAGAAAATACCTCGGAACCCTGGATTTGTGAGCTTCTGATCGCCCAAGAAGATGTCGTCACTTTAAGTAGCCGTGTAATTTATGGTCGAAGTCTTATAACTGGAGTTCTAGTGTCCGTTATGCAGGGCGGATATTGTAGCTACAGGGTGATTCAATCGCTACTTCGTACACACACGCGCGCGCGCGCTCCCTCGGCAAACACGTGACTCGTTCGTGTCACAAAATCTTGTTTTTGTATTTAAACCAAGTTTTACAGTCAACAATTAACAGTTGTGTGTTTTATATATAAGGTATGTCCAGTCATTGCGAGTAATCGATTCTGTAACTATTAAATTATTTTGGACTGTGGAATGTATTCTCCGTTGGACTGCAGTCCACGATCGTTTCCAAATATATCCATTCGGCCTGCGAGTGAATCTAATTGTCTACCATTGTCTGAGTGTTATTTGCAAGCTGAAACATAGTTCTGGAAATTGTAACTGTAAATTCATTGTGTGTACACAGATTCTATTATCAGCCAGCCAGTGTCAACAGGACTAACAGCTGAGAAATACGAAGTCCATATTTACAGAAAGCGTCGACATATAATACTATAATGTTTGTGTACACACGCATATAAAAGTGTGCTAGACTAGGTCACACGAACTAGGAAGAACGGTATTGCTTTTTCTCGTCGTGTTCCCAGACTGTACCACTTGCGCGACAATCCGAGTGTCTGGCTTTTCAGAAATACGAGTGAGTACAATTATTTCAGAGCGAAGAACATTTACGATTTGAGGTTCTCGCGGTGTCGAGAATGTAGGTATACATAGACGTTTCGGAGTAACATACAGACTCCGTCTTCACACCCAAAGATGGAGATAGTACGTTCTTCCGAAACGTCGGTATCCATCGACAAGTTCGCGTGGCGTTACGACCGAGAAGGAACTCGCCATAAATTACACGTGTCTGGAAAGAAAATTCTTTGGTAAATAAGCATTACGAGTTAAGAAGGACAAACAAAGTGGTCCGTTTTACGATATTCTCTCTCTCTTTGTCATCAGTCTTCCGACTGGTTTGATGTGGTCTTCTATTTTCGTCTATCTTGCGCCAGTCTCTTCGTTTCCACATATTTTTTACAGCTCACATTCTCAAAAATCTTCGTCACATATTCCAATCTTTGTCTCCCCTACAATTCTTCCCTTCAACTGTTTCTTCCAAATTAACCAATCCTGGGTGCCTCAGAATGTGTCCCACCATCGTAAGATTTTTCCATAGACTTCTTCCTTCGCCTGTCCTGTCTAAGACCAGCGCATTTCGTACTTTATCAGTCCACTTAATTTTCAACATTTCAAATGCTTCTACCCTCCTTCTTTCTGGCTTTCCCACTGACCGTTTCGCTTCCGTGCTCCAAACATATAACTTCAGAATAATCTTTCTTAATTCCAGGTCAATGTTTGACTTCTCTTTTCGCTTATGCTAATCTGCTTTTAAAGTCTTCCTTGCTTCGTCCATCTTTAGTGATTTTGCTTCCTAAATAACAGAATTTCTTCACTTCTTCTACTGTGTCTTTCCCAATTTTGTTACTTAATTCTCATTTCTGCTGCTCCTGATAACTTTTGTCTTGCTTTTGTTTATCCTTAAGCCGAATTGCTCACTGAGTACCATACCATCCAATAATATCTCTGCATCTTCCTTCCTATCAGCCAAAAGGGCAATATCATCGGCGAACCTTAACATTGCTATCCTTTCTCCTTGAAGCTTTATTCCTATCTTGAATTTTCTTTCACGTCCTTCATTGCTTCCTCAACATACAAATTAAACAGCAAAGGCGATAGTCTGCATCCCTGTCTTACTCCCTTTTCAATATTAATTTATTAAGATATTACACAGCGATAATTACCTTGTTTGTTCAGATACCTACCGTTTGTTAGAACAGTGAAGTCAGAGGATTTTCAATCTGCATGGCGCGATCCCCGGAGGGGGCAGAGGATTTTTCCTCTCGCCTCTACGTCCAGACCGGCTCTGGGGCCCACCCAGCCTTCTCTACAATGGGTACCGGGGTCCTTTCCCGGGGGTAAAGCCGGCCGGGGCGTGACGCTAACCACTCACCCCCATCTAGTGCCGAGGTCAAAAATGAGTAGGAGCTATACCATCTCCTCCCCCAAGCGCCTAAATGGCGTATAGAGAGGGGAACAGAATTTTGATCAGGAAGCCTGTTGGAAAATGACTACTCGGAAGACCTAGAAGGAAAAGGAAGGATAAAAGTGGATGGAACTGGCTCAGGTCCGCGTCCAATGACCGGCATTGGTATTAGCTGAATCTTTGGATCTGCCACCAGAAGTTCAGTTCAGTCTACTCCATGAGTCTGTGAGCTGTGGTCTGCGGGTTCAGAACCCGCGCCATCGCTACCTTCGTGCTTATTGTGGTCTTCTTATTTCCGCCGAAGCGGGCGGTCTTTGTGACCGTAGCCAACACCGGGCTCCATCGTAGGCGTGAGTGTAACCGCTGCTGACCTTGGCAATGTCAGCTCTGAGCGTAGCAAAAGATTTAATTGCGAGCCTGTAATCTCAAGACCAGCATGTCATGTGAATGAGGTGTCTGCATCCGCTTTGTTCTACTGCATCACGTCGAACACGCCTGCCTGGTGATGTACACTCCTTGATTTCGTTGTTTTTCCCAGTTCCTAGAAGCAAATGCTCCGATATTAACCTATATTCGGTTGTGATCGATTCCTTCCACATCATTCCCCATTCACTCATCAACTAATCATCTTACGTCATGTAGTCTTAAATGCTGATAGCGTCGTTATATAAAGCGAAATGAAGAAATCTGCTTTATAGGTTCTCAGCCTGTTTGAGATTAATGTATGATGGATAACTGGTATGAAAATAAAACCCAACAGGCCGAGGAATATGAAGAATAAAATGGAGAAGAGAAGGAAGATGTTACAAAGACGCACACACAGAAAATGTCTATGAGTCGTTATGAATCTTGATGACAATTTTGCTGTGAATGTGTATATGGGGCGTAGATATAAGGCTCCACGCCTGTGGCTCAATTTATGCCGGACAGCAAGTTCTAGTTAGCGTTTATGGTCTCCGTGGTACTAAATTTATTCTCGTGTTTCCAGTGCGTCAATTAATTACGGTCAGTTTCCATTACACACTGGCAGGGAATTTCTTGTTCCCCGTATTTCTTAACCTTTTATTGTAAAAGTTTAGGGTGAGTGTTGTGTGCATTGTACAATGAGGCAGACAGGGAGGGGACATTCTTCCACAGAAAGCATGTCGTGGTGCTACCCTTCCGTGGGTTAGAAAATGTTGCGAACCAGGGGTGTAGTGTAGGGACCTCCAAGGGCCTCGTGCGAGCACCCTGTTATCGGGAAAGTAAATACTAAAATAAACATCCGATTATTAGAATATCGATACACGTACAATGATAAAATGATGCTTGTCCCTACTTCAAAATGGAAAACTAAAATACAGTTTCCTGGTACGAGCCCCTTTTTAGTAAGTGGAATTTTTATGTTCTCACGACTGAGAATATGAGAGGCTGGAACGAACCTCCGAAACGTCGGTAAAATTCCGCGAGACTACACGGCGCAACATCCCAGAAGGCTGGCATCTTCATTCTTGTCAAAACATTTGGTGCCACACCCCTGTTGAGAGCGCCTGGTGTTGGGTGCTGTTGTTGAAGATATTTTACTGCAATGGAAGCTTCGTTGTGTGGACTCTTTTGGGCCGGGTACGTGTACCAGATTTTACCAGCTGCAGTCTCCTCTCATTCAATGTGGGGGGCAGCCCCCTGTCAAACCCATCAATCAACCTTATATTCAGAAGAGTGTAGTGAAATGGAGACAAAATCTTTTGGACTTTATCGAATAATAGAAAATAAAAGAAAAATACAATGGCTGACGGTTGCCGCATTTCCTGGGACTGGACAGTTGCATGTGAGGTTGATGTTTTCTTGTTTTCTGCCGTGGTACAGTGGAGGTAAGGAATGTTAGGAACGACATGTTGACGACGGAAAACATGAGCCCTTCTATCACGGTCTTCTGGGTCGTGATGCCGCTCTGTTTTACAGGTTCTTGCGACACACAAACGTCATACATCACAGAACATTTGTATTCATTTACTGTAGTCGATAATGCCATTAACACATAGGCCTGAGAACAAAATCTATATTCTGTATATCCATCACATTATGTGTATAGACAATAGAAATACCATTACCGAAGTAATAAACCTAGAAGTTTTATCTCCAGTAATGCAAAAGCCCGTTATTGAACACAATCGTGAAAGACTTCCATCTATCTGACACGCTCATAACTTATTCCCAACCTTTCATTCTCTGTAGTTGTCGAAATTATCGTTGTTCAGAAGTTACCGCTGCCAGATTCTGTATGAATTTCACGTTTTCCTGATGTTAAATCCACTCCTGTATTTCATAACTCATAAATATATTAACTTGCCTGTTAAAATCATCAGAATCGTTAAATTTAACAAATGCTTGTTTCCAAGTGTAAAACGTCATTAATCTTTGATATCTATTTACTTAAAATAAGAATTTATTGTTGCAAAATTGGTCTAGACCAGCGATTTGCTGCAAAGGGCTCGCAGGAACTTCTTAACAAATTAGCAACACAGCCCAAAAACACGCTAATTTTAACGTATTGTAGACGGTGAGATGTTTAATACTATTTATAGTGAGTATTAATATGCGTGTTATCAGGCTTATTTAAGTTGGGTAACTGGTACGTTTGTTTGACGTCCCAACTCCCAAGGTTAAGGCGATAATTTGTGAACACGATTGTAAATAAAATCAACAAACTTATATAGTTCCTAGAGGATTTTCTGGTGTTCAAATTGTGGATTTAAAAAAAACACATTGGAGATACATTTAACCTTTTAATATTTCAAGTAGTTGCATTATACATTTTAACTTGCGTGGTACCAACATATAGAAATTCCATATGGCGATAACTATAATTTTATATGCGTTACTGTTTGAGCTTCTTATTTATGTATTTACGTGGAGGGGACCTTTAATTTTAATCTTTTGGGATATAGGTATTAGCTTCAGTAGAACCTGTAAATTTTCATATTTAAATTTTTCCTTGGATATCAACAAGAATATAAATAGTCATGCGGATGCTCAAGGGAACGTGCGTAGTGGCATTATCATCATCCCACCTCGCGATGTCAGCAGAATGCAAGAAATTAAAAATTATGGGCATCGAACAGTGACCTATACATAACAACCATCAAATGGCATTAATTTTCGTCCAGTAATTCTCGAATTATCAATTCAGTGCATGCGAGAATATTGTGATACTTTCACCATTTTTATCACCACCAGAGTCATCAACAATACACCAGTTTTTGGTTTCATAACTTTTATCTATGAAGTGACAATATATCCTTTACAGTGTAGAATGTCCCAGACATTTCACTGAGATATTCTGCCATAGGCGTTGTAAAGACTTAAATGTTGTTGTAGCTGGGGCGCGGTTATTTTAGTGACAAAGGATTGTGTTCTTCATTTGGATCTTGGGTAATAAACAAAATTCGTACCATTCTGTTTACACACAAGGCAAAGAGTTGGATTATGATATGTCGAGGCATTTCTATCTTTCGGGACACTGTTTAAACTATCGAATCTCTTCTTAATCATTCTCACTGAAATATTTTTAAAGCTGAAGGCAGCAGTTTTGTAGTTAGAGGTTCTGTGACTTTCCCTTTGTTAAAAATATTTTCCGCCTTGCAACATTCACAGAACATATAGAAGAGTTATTCAGTAATGAAAGGTGGTAGCCATGAGGAATGTATCTGCAAATTGTATTCTAATTTGGTGAGTCTACTTTTTTCCGAGCGCTCGCATTCACGCAGTGTTTTGTTTTATTAAATGGAGTAACCGAGGCGTGCGTAATATCGTGGCACATTCGCTGGACAATCTGGGTAAATAACATCACACTGGAGGTAGTTTTTAATCTGAACTGGAATAGTTACATTATTTACACGAATACCTGCACGGTAGCAATATTTGTCAGCAGTGGACTTTCACCTTCCTTTGATAAACTGTAATGTAAAGTAGATAAGATTCTCTTAAGCTCCAAAGCATGCTTGCCATAATGTTCGATTAATGTCTGTTAGAATAGCGTGTTCTATGATACGACAAGCTCAAGAACCGGTTTTTGTTGGACACCGACTGTTCCGTTACCGTTATTCTCTCTTCCAGCAAGAAAATAGGTTTAGACCTACTGATATACTTGTCAGTGGTGTTTCAACACTTCTGCTGCGAGGAAGTGGGTATAGTGACCGACGTTCAACTTCTTGTGGTAAAGGACGTACGAAATACGGAATCAGTGCTGCACATTCACAGTTCTTGCCTGAATCAGAGTTTCTGCAACACAGGGCAAAGTTTTGTATACATTCGTTAACCATGCCTGTGTCAAAGCCGTTTGAAAGGCTACCCAAATCAGTGATTCCGAAACATTATAACCTGAAACTAAAGCCTGACTTGAAGACGTTTGTATTTGAAGGCCAAGAGACAGTAAAGGTTGAGGTAAGTTACTGTAAGAGGTCATGTGTGTTTGAGTGTGTGTTTAAAACATTGTTTTATTGCCTAGTCATTTGAAAATGCCACGTGTTATTATTTTTTGTACTTCATTCTCATTAGTACAGCCATGTTATTGTAATAGTGGCAGAATGTTTAAAATTTCTGTTACTATCCATAGGTGAACCAAGCTACAGACAAGATTATACTCAACTCTTTGGATTTGAACATCAGAAGTGTGAAGTATACTTCATTACATGGAGACATTATCAAACCCCTTGATATCAACATATCTGTTGAAGATGAAAGACTTATATTATCATTTGGTGAACCCATCCCAGTTGGTGAAGGATCTCTTGAACTTCATTTCACTGGTGAACTTAATGATAAGATGAAAGGATTTTACAGAAGTCAGTATGTGAGGTGAGAAATTTTGAGTGTAATGCCTGAAGTTTTTATTTTATCTGTGTTACTAAATAGTAAGGGTGTTGTCAGTGTTGGATGTTATGGAATTGTGCACGTTGTTGATTTGCAACAGTTCTTATATGTGGGGTTATAATTTAGTGTTCACACAATGAAAATAATGAAGTGCATCGCTTGAATCATATCTATCTTTATATGTACATATGCACATGCTTTATTGTACCATTATTTTGTCTTTATTATGTGATGAAGAAATAGGAAGAAACTGGGATGTTGCACCATGTAATCTCGTAGAAATTGACATACATTTTAGATGTGTTTACTGCCTGTCTACATCATCATGTTCAGTGACTCATACTTGCTGCCATGAGAACCTGAATTATTAGTAGGAACAAATTCCTGTATGCTTGTTGCTGAATTAGGATTGAATTTTCAGGTGCTGTGTCCTAAATAAACCACCAGGTGTCCTAATCTGTTACTGAACTTGGTTTGTTGTAACTAACTTAACACAACTCTTCACTGTTTTGTAAATATATATTGAGATTTACTTCTTTTGTTATTGCAACATCCACATTTTATATGGGGTTTAAAGATGCAGTACTGGGATCAGAATGTAAGTTACAAAATTCTTTGTTTAGGCTCAATTTTTAATATGTTATAGGATTCCACTTTTAATGATAATTTGAATTCCTTGCGTTTCCGTAATTGTTTGCCTAAGATTGCAAGATGCTTACTAGTTATTGACTTGATGTTCTTCGTTAAGCTGTATGACTACTTGTAGGGATTCGCGCTGCCAAACATTGATGGCAGTAACAAATCTTATTTTTTATATTACATAACTATTGTTCATATTTTTCATCATCCGGAATGGCACAGTATTTCAAGAAATGTATGCATGCCTCATAAAACACACCTCTGGACTGCTGATTGAGAATTAACACTATTATATGTTATTAATTATGCAGTTTTTGTTAGACATTGATTTGAGCATGACGAACACTGTGTGCGCATGTTTCCACACTTTTATTTCTGTTCTTGAGGACAATGTGCACATTCAGACTATATGTTGAAGTAAATAATGAAGTTTATCAGTATTTCGTAATGTGTTGTTGGTGGTTGGAACGCAGAATACCTGGCGAAGGACGTGACCCTGTGACGTCGTATTCCGCAGTGACACAGCTGTGTAGTACGCACGCACGTCGCATGTTTCCGTGCTGGGACGAGCCATCTGTAAAGACCACATTTGATATCACCGTTATACTGGACTCAAGTGCATTGGTGGCGCTTTCAAACATGGTAAGCTGAGTGTTCATCATCATTTCCCCTTGTCTGCTTGCAGTCCAGATGGAGAGAAACGGTTTGCTGGCGTCACCCAGTTTGAAGCTACGGATGCTAGACGTTGTTTTCCCTGCTGGGATGAACCAGCCATCAAAGCAAGTTTTGATATAACTCTGGTTGTTCCTAAGAGCAAGGTTGCGTTGTCTAATATGGTGAGTAGAGTATGCATTTTTAATCTTATCATGTATAAACATATGAGATTTTTGTCTTTGTTTTGAGCATTTCATTCTTACGGATGTCTTTTGTTTATACGCTGTCCTCACGTGTACATTGTTTGTTCCTCAACATAGAACCAGAAAATTAAAAAAGGAAATTGCTGATTTTCAATTTCAGAAATGCTAGTTGTCAAGATTTATGTCACAACGAGTCTTTGTATCAATTTTTATCTAACAGTATCTGGAACTATATTTTTTTTAACAAAATCAAATGAACATGGACAAACTTGAATTTAAAGTGCATATTCAGTATGATGTTTGAACACTGCTCTTTTTAAGCTTTGGTGATTTATATCGTGTGTTATATGACTCTGCGTCAAGGATGCGGAGGAAGTAATTTTGATGTATCCATTGGCTTAACGTAAGTGATGAAGACCTAGCCTGTAAGAAAGTAATATGTTGTGTACTGGATGCAAAATACGTGCAAGCCTGAGTTGTGTCACAGTAAAAGGGGAAGGGCAAGGCGGGAGCAAGATGCTGTGTGCTATAATGTGATGGTGTTTCCCTCCCTCCCCTGTATCTCAGCTGGCTGGCCTCTGGTATGCGCGTTTGTAACATCCGGCAAAGCTCGGATGGAGGCGTCTTGCAACAAGTATGTCAATGTAGTTTATTTAAAAAGTATTAGAAAATACGTGTATGGAAATAGATGTAGATGGAGGAAAATGTTTGTAAGTTTAGGGTATGAGGGAGCAGAAATATGAATGTGGAAATGTGTGTTGTATAGTAAGAAAGCAGTGCTAAAAGAACTATAGCCCCGTTGTACATGCGTGTTCCTGTGACGTGACAAGGTATTGCTACTGTTATTCCAGCCAGTGGTGTCTGAGCAGATAGAAGAAGACGGTGGACTGCGCGTGGTGAAGTTCGATACCACACCCATCATGTCGACCTACCTGGTCGCAGTGGTTGTTGGAGAATATGACTATGTGGAGGACAAGTCGCATGATGGCGTCCTGGTTCGTGTGTACACACCTGTTGGAAAGCGTGAGCAAGGTCGCTTTGCTCTTTATGTTGCCACAAAAGTGCTCCCATATTATAAGGATTACTTTCAGATTGCATATCCGTTGCCAAAGATCGATCTCATCGCTATAGCGGATTTCTCAGCAGGTATTTAATTTTATTAGATAAATTAGTATAGAAGTCTGTGAATGTCTTATTATATAAATACGGCCAACTCGCAGTTGTTTTCACTGATGTGGGGTAAAGTGGAAAACAAGAATGTACAATACTTAATCTTAAACAAGATGAGGGGATTATTTTGAATAATGAAAATAGAGCTGTCATGCTACACGCTTGGCACTTGAGAGAAGACTAGGTATAGGTCCTTCTTGTTCTTGACGTAGGTGCTAGATGCGGATGAGTGATCAGCATCACACCCTGGCTGCTCTTCACTCCAGGGACCCTATTATTTATTGCACAGGAGGTTGGGTGGGCCCCACAGCCGGTCTGGATGCAGAGACTATAAGAAATATCGGTACTTGTGGGTTATTGGGGGACATCGCTTTAAAAATATGTTAGATTAGGTTAGGGTTGTTGTTATCTGTTAGTTCGTTCAGTTACTTATTGTTGTCCACACACATTAACCTAACCTAACCTATTTTTAAAGAGATGTGTTCCGATAACCCACAAGTACCGAAATATCTTTCTCCCATGCCAGGGATTGATCCCCAGTCATTTAGTCCATAGTCAAACATTGTAATGACTCGGCTATCCTAGCTTCTTGTTCCTTCTGAGTAAGAGTAAACTGCGTTATCGCTCTAGGTGACTTGCTTGAACACGGATCTAGACTTCCATTAATTGTAAAAGACAGTGGCGTCCGTGTTGAAATTTTGAACATGTTATTTTGCTGATTTCATTCAGATTATTGTCTTTCCACTATAATTTTAGGCACAATTTATTTTACTGTGTATTTTGTTAATGGTAGGTGTAATCGGTGAATTAAATTCTCTTTTTCACTTTGTAGGTGCTATGGAAAACTGGGGTCTGGTTACTTACAGAGAGACATGTCTACTGGTGGATCCCGAGAACACGTCCGCCGTGCGGAAACAATGGATTGCTCTCGTAGTGGGGCACGAACTAGCCCATCAGTGGTTTGGGAATCTAGTCACAATGGTAGGTTTAGACGACTGTCCTGTGGGATGTTGCCCCATGTATTCTGGTAGGTGTGTTGATGTGGGAGGCAGTATGCGTCTCTGAAATATCAAGTTAAAATGTACCAGTCTATCTGACCAAGCATCTCCCGTCTTCATATCCGTCATTGCGATGACCTGAAATATCACGTTTTACGTTTAGTTTTCTGAGCACATTACTTTCTGTGACATTGTTTACTGTTTTTCTCTGATTCTGTAAGGAATGGTGGACACACTTATGGCTGAATGAAGGGTACGCATCCTTCGTTGAGTTTCTGTGTGTTGCTCATCTCTTTCCTGAGTATGACATCTGGACACAGTTTGTTACTGACACCTATATTCCAGCACTGGAACTAGACTGTTTAAAAAACAGCCATCCAATTGAGGTAATGTATCGACTGTTTTAAGACATTTCTTCAAGATTAAAATTAGAAACATTTAGTTTATTGCCAACAAATATATGCGGGGGCTATATTACTAAGGCACTTTTCATTTCTGCATGGTGCTTATTTGATGCTCAGGGATTTGCAGTTCTCCTACAGCGAGACCAATTTCATATTCTGTGTCGAGGAATACAAAGTAAAAGGTTGGGCAGAATGCTGTACATGAAGCCATCATCCACTTACAATATATCTGAATTCTTGTATAGATGCGAACTCCGTATTTTGTAGAGTTGAATAGCTAGCCCATACTGGCGGGTACTGAAGGGTAGTAATTTACCTTACAAAGCATTTGGTGAAAGAAATGACGATCTGAATACGTGATCGGTATCCTGTACTTTTCTCTGATATTTTTGTGGCTCTTTATATTGGCTCAGATAAAAAATGAACTACTCCAATACTTCTTAGAAATGCTCGGAGATGGCGTGTGATCTTTGTTACAGGTTCCTGTTGGACATCCTTCAGAAATTGATGAAATCTTTGACGACATCTCGTACAACAAGGGAGCTTCGGTTATCCGAATGCTTCACAAGTATATTGGTGACGAGGTGACTCCTTATTTTAATTACTGATATTATAAGATAACTATTTCATAAAACAATCATTTTTACCAAAATGTGACGTCTTTAGTTTGAGAAGACAGCCGTGAATCACTTTTTTCTTGCCCCAGGGTATAATATGATGTGATGTCAGTAGCCTTTGAACTTGAATAATTCAGGTTCAGCTTCAGAATTTTATAGTCCCAAGTCAGATGGTGCTTTGGGGCACAGAATGAAAATGGGTTTTCAGATTGCAGTTGTAATTTTGTAAAGAATTAAGAGTGGCAGGCATGAGAGAGGTGAAAATTACCTGTAAAGTTTTGGTTGCAAACACTCCACCTGACTGTCTGCCCCTGTGTCCAGGACTTTCGGAAGGGAATGAATCTGTACCTTACACGCCATCAGTACAAGAATACTTTCACAGAAGATCTGTGGTCCGCCCTGGAAGAGGCTAGTAACAAACCAGTGGGTGCTGTGATGTCAACGTGGACCAAACAGATGGGTTTTCCAGTAGTAAAAGTGACTAACAAGCAGATAGGAAGTGATCGTAAACTGGTCATAACCCAGGAGAAGTTCTGTGCAGATGGAAGTTCTAGCAGTAAGTACCAGATATGAATTGTCAGATGAAGTTAAGATGCTGATACATTAACATCTTCCTTCTTCCCTCTCTTCATCCCATCCTTTTTTCTTTCCCGTCTCTTCCGTTTCCAAGCTATCTAATACATATTTCTGTTTCATTCAGATTTTTTACTTGCTGCTATGTAATTAAGACTTTGGTGATTTCATTTTTCATCGATGGTTTATGACTAAAACATGAGGGCACATGAATTACGTGATGAAGAGCAGTAAAATATTTTTGTATGGAAGTATGATATATAATATTGATACACAAATTTTGACAGTCGGGCGACTTATCGACAAACAGCGGCTTGTCATATCTTTCTTCAGTAACAGATGTGTTTTGAACACCCCAATAATAGAAGTGCAGAATATGTGCGTTTATTATTGAATGTTTTTTAATTTTGTTATTTAATTAATTTTATTCATTTATTTTATTTTAAGGTAGTGAATGTCAGTGGTTGATCCCAGTCATGTTCAGTACTTCCCAGAAACCAAATGAAGTTGTTCATTATACGGTTCTTCAGACACATTCCTCGGAAGTATTGCTGAAGAATGTGGCAGCACACGAGTGGGTTAAGGTGAACCCAGGCACGGTGGGTTTTTACCGTACTCAGTATCCTCCAGATATGCTGGCACAGTTTGTGGCAGCGATTCATGAAAAGTCCCTTCCACCACTTGACAGACTTGGACTTCTCGATGATCTCTTTGCGATGGTAAGTGGCTGGTTTATAAGATTGATGGATGAATGGTTTGAGTTCCTCAAATCATAACCTTTGGGGTTCCATAGAAGATAGGGAGTTTCTTGTCTGTTCGAGCTACTGTCAGCTTTTTGAAGGCACTCTTCCACGGAGTTTGTTAATTACTTGGTGTGATTGTACAGAGGAATTAATTGTCAGAGTTCATTATTTTACTGAGCAGTTTGGTGTAGCAGAAATGCTGACCTGATTAAGGTTTCTTGACAGTTTTTTTTTTAAGTATCTTCAGGTGAGTGTTGGGACAGCACCACAACTTCCCGTCTCTTTCCATGTTATATAACCAACCTGGTGCTGTTAAAACAGTGTCATTAAATTGTCTAATAAATCGTTTTATCGATTGTATGCTATTGAGTATAGAGGCAAGATTTTTGGATTGTTACTTGGCTGTATGAGATTATAGGTTTTCATTGCGATGAAGGATCTTTCAGGTTATAATACTGTGTAATTTCCTGTGTTTATGAAAATGGAGGCAGTGTTCCTCGGAAACACTTGTATGCACCAACAAGTTCACACAGCGTTTTTACCGAAAAGTCCAACATCCAGCATCTTCACTGCTGTGAGAACCTCAAACCTCATTTAACTAGCAAATTATCCGTCACAAATGACGAGAAAATCTAAAGTAGTACTTAAGAAGAAGAAAAACATTTTTGTTGAAAAGTGTAACAAATCTGCATATGAAAATTAAAATCATTACTTATCTTTGGTTAATGAAAGGTCATAATATTATTTAATGTAATGAAACATCTGTTTTGCTGCACTGTTTTCACAGAGCGGCATAGACAAATTAAATCAACATATCTTTATAATTTAATGTAGTGCATATAGCGATGTTGCCGTAGTAATGTCAGAAGACACCTAATAATTAATTATTGCATTTCCATGTATACATCTGTATATATTAGCACTGTAAAATTATCACCAACCAATATTGCTTATTATAGCGGTAGATGATGTGTGTTTGGTGTAGGTTCAGGCGGGCCATACACCTACTGTTGAAGTTCTGAAGCTCATGGAAGCTTTCAGTGATGAAGACAATTTCACAGTTTGGTGTAGTATTAACAACTGCCTTAGCAAGCTGTCTATTCTCCTTTCTCACACTGAATACGAAGATCTCTTCAAGGCATATGGGCGTCGGCTCATGCAGGGAGTTGCGGCTCGTTTGGGCTGGGATCCGCGGCCCGACGAAAGTGAGTACGGTGGCGAGTTATGATTTAAGGAACTCTTTTAGATCACTAATCTGTGTGGTTGCGTCTGCTTTGAAAGAAGCTGCTAAAACTGTAGTAAGTATGTAATCTTCCAGGTCACTTGGATACGTTGCTGAGGTCTCTTGTCATTGGCCGACTGGGATGGTTTGGAGACAAGGCTGTAGTTGCAGAAGCCAAGAAAAGATTTCAAGGTCATGTTTCTGGAGAGGCTTTACTACCAGCCGACCTGCGTAGCCCTGTCTACAAAGCCGTGCTCTCTGTTGGAGATGAATCCACGTACAATACCATGCTTACGGTAAGTTGCCAGAAATTAGTGATCAACTTTTGTGCTTATTTGGAGATTTTGTGACGTAAGGTTCTGAAAGGAGGGTGAGTCTTACGAGACAGCAGATGTTGTTTTCATTCTTTCCATACTTACTTTTGAACAAAGTCTTTAAAACAATGTGAAGATAGTGCATTTGGAGGACATGGGAAAGCCATGTACTTGGAACGCGTTGGCTGTCACGAGAATCACCAGTAGATGATTTGAGTTTTATGTGAGCCACTGAGAGCCCCCAAGAGCTGCAGCCTTTAAGAGAAGTTTTGGGATTTCTCTGTTATAGAGAAAAATTATCATATTTTATAATTTTACTACAAAGATTTATCTAATAACAAAATTTTAAATATGTTTTATGATTTACCGCATAGTAATAATTCAAGGAGTTTAATAAGATTAAATATCTGCCTGCTTTAGTCCGGTGTAAAATAAGGATGTTTTAAGACCTGTCCTACTCTTCCTATAGAGAAGGAATGTCAATTGAAGTTACCTTTGTTACTTAGCCAAAGCATGAAAGGGATACATAAGGAAATCAACGTTATTTTACAGTTATATCGAGAAGCTGATCTTCATGAAGAAAAGGATCGTATCTCTCGAGCACTTGGGGCCATTGGTGACGAGGCTATTCTAAAGAAAGTTTTGGAGTTTGCCATGTCTGTGAGTTGTCCTTATCTTTATTGACTTCATGATTAGCAAGGAAGAATTAAATATAATTTTTTATGTAAAGTGAGTTATTTGTAATGCTGCAGTTCATCTGCCTTAACAAACTAAACCCCAGAAGCATAATTTTCCTTTTTTTTAAGTCTGGATATGTATCTATGAATTGGGCAGACAAATAATATGCCCAGACTGGGAAAACCTCCATTTGGAAGACTGAGAAGGAGATGGTGGAGGGGTAAAACATCAGTATGGCTCATAGGGAAATAAAATGTGAAAATGTGATACGCAGTTGAAAAACACAGTGTTTAAAAAGTCAAGAATAAGTTGACTGCTTGCACTTACTATACGTACTGTAATTTTTAAATCTGATTGATATTGAACCTGGCAAAGCGTTCATTTTCAACTACGCAAGAAAAACAGAAAGAATTTTTTAATGTATTTTACACATTGTTTCTCAGTGATGTATGCACGATACTTTTTACTTTCTGTTTATTTTGATTACGGTTTTATGCCGAAAATGTTTACATCCTGTGCACATGTTACTCCCATTATTATTCACTGTGCAAAAATTTTTTGAACAAAAATCTGTTATTACAATTAATTATTTTCCCCAAACTAACCAGCGCACTCACTCCATGGTCTGCTTTAGCAGTTTTTACTCTTGTCTAAAACTTTCTTAAGTTTGAAATGAGATTTTAATGGATAAGTAGTTACAAGAAAAGAGTGATTGCTTCAAAGTTCTTTGGAACAAACTGTACACTGAGAAGTAATTATGTTTCAACCTTGGACATACTTAGAATTCAATGTCATGGGAAGATAATAAAAACATGGCCAGTCATAAAACTGGTTTTTGTTCATGCAGGCATTCCACCCACTTGCTGTATGTTTTGTCGCTTGCTAATATGATTCCACCTTCCCCTTCCTTCCCCTAGCTGCCCACTTTGTATTTTTGTAAAAAAAATTCATAGTAAGAGATGGGCCTTGGGTGTTAACAAAGGGTGTGACTAAAATTACTGTTCTGGGATGATCAAAATATTACTGCTGCTCCTTCCGCCCACAGTCTAGAGCAGCGTTTATCAACATATGGTACGTGTACCACTGGTGGTACGCGAGCCAGTGTCGAGTGGTACGCAAACTAGTTACGAAAATCAAAAGATAATATTTTCATAAATAAGTTTTCCCTGAACACATTTGGTTAGTGGTACATTTAATATGTTAAATTAGAATTAGTAGTACGCCTGCTAAAAAGGCTGAGAACCCCTGATCTAGAGGACTGCAATTCATAGGCCAGATGTCATTTTAAAATTTGGCTATTTGTATATAAGCAGGAAATTTTATGAACCTGTTAACGGGTATAATTTGCGATCAAATAATTTTAAAAACCGTCGAGTTATGTTTTCTAAAAGTACTAACGCGCATTTTGACATATGAAGCCGAAACTTCCACACGGACATCGAGAGATGTGAGCAGATTACCAAAAGACAAAGAGAGAAGAATAGGGAGGGTGATGTTAGAGTAGCTCGTGTGGTCAGGTACAGATGATTGCAGATGGCTCTGTTAAAATGTAATGCAATCAGCTATGGTGGAAATGTAAGTGCATGATTATTATTATTCTTCTTCTATGGCCCTCCGGTCCGTATTCGGTCCATGGCCTCCTCAATTCTCCTCTTCCATTCGATCCTCTGTTAGGTCCGTCTGTCCGAGGCTTTGATCGAGGTTTCGAAACATCTTCCTTTTTACGGTGCAAGGTTGTTAGCCTTGCGACCAACCCCCAACCTGGAGGACCAGGGTACCTGTCTTAGTCTGACCTCTCCCCCTAGGGAGGCCCTACCAGTAGCTATGCTACCACCAGCATAGCTCTTGGGGTCACTGAGGTACTCAAGCCCCACCACCAATGACAAGGTGCAGGTACCATTAAGTGGGGAAGTGCATGATTATAGTTTGATTAATATTGGTTGGTTCAGTATTGTCTGGGTTTTGTCGCAGGATTACAACCTTAAGCCTTATGAATTATGTTTGAAATTAGACGTCATTGAATTGCAGGATGAGGTGCGGTCGCAAGACACAGTATTTGTTATCATCTCGGTAGCCATGACCAAACGAGGCAGGGATCTTGCCTGGCGTTTCTTCAGGGAGAACTGGCAAGAGCTCATGAATAGGTATAAGGTAAGTAACATGTTTACGTTCACTGAGTTTTCCAGATTTAACTTGTCTGCCTAGTTCTACAGAACTGACGTGCTGTTTCAGTAACAGGACAAATCATTTTCCTACAGAATTGTTATGAGTCTGAATTTCATGTTTCTCTTTCAATGTACGTTTCAGATGTTTTCTCCTGCGTGAGTGCAGTGCATTTTTCATTAAATTGTATAGGTCGGCCATCTTCATACTTGCTGCTGTCGTAGGAACCTGAAATCTTTACATTTTTTTTTAATCAGTTCATGTAGCAAAATGCCATTAAATAAATCAAGATGTATATTTTCCCCCCAAAGTTTATATTTATTTTGCAGAGTGGCTTTCTTTTGGCACGTCTTGTGAAATATACAACAGAAAATTTTGCGAGTGAAGAGGTCGCTGCCGAGATAGAAGCCTTCTTCAGAGATCATCACTCTCCAGGTACAGAGCGCACAGTGCAGCAGAGTTGTGAAACAATTCACCTGAATGCCGCTTGGTTGCAGCGTGATCGTGAAGCCATTCGCGAGTACCTCAGTCGTGGCAAGTAACGTGGAGACCGTGCCACAGATGTTGGGTAATTTGTATCCAAAGAGTGTGGAATTATTTGTAAGTGTGTGGTTGTCCCACTGATCTGATGTCTTTGGGACAAATTAAAGTTAACTTCATGAGCTCTGTACAGGTAGAAACCTAATAGATGTATCGGAACGTATGCGAAGTTTACGGAAGCTCATTATTTTCGGTATTTTAATGTGGTTTAGAAATTGAACTTGAAAGAATGGTAAGTAAATTAAAATTGATGTTTTGTGGAATATTTGACTTTAAAACTGTTCTTAGAATGTTATTAGATTTTCTGTACGCTTCTTTCATAAAATTTGTATAATAATATTACGATTATTTGTAAATTACAGAATTTATTTTTTATCGATTTTAGGAAATTTCTTTTGTGAGCTGGCTCTTGATTGAACGTTGAATGCCGCATAAAGTGATGGTTTAATTATCGGGAACGTCATCGGATTTGTAATTAAAGTGGCAGGTTTAATATTTGTGCAAGAGGGGAGAAATGTTTTCCCCCAGTTCTGATGAGGTGTTCCTGTTTTCTTGATGAGATGCTATGCTGTTATGTACAGCGTGATATAGCATTCTGTGTGTGTTGCTCAGTTGGGTAACTTATTTCATGATGCCTTTATTCAGCGATGGGAGAAATCTGTTAGACTCCTGTGTTTTATTAATCTCTTTGTGTAAGTTTGCAACTTCTGATATTTTTTTCTGGAAAGAAGTACTGTTTTTCAGACATTGTGTGAATTATTTTAATTATTGTTCTAGACTTGAATAACGAGCATAAAATTACTGATCTCACAGAATTTTAAAATATTAAAGGGAAACTTTGTTTCAGCTTTGCTCATTGTCTGAAAGTCACATTGCTTATGGATGAGATAATGCTCATAGGTTTTATGCGGCCTCTGTTTTTCAGTATGACTGATACAAATGATGGTTAAAGAAACTGCATCGCTAAGCTTTGCATTTAACAGACCTCGTAATTAAAACATTTTTCATATGAAATGTTTAAGTGTGTTTAAAATCTTTCTTCTGTGTCAAAACAATTTTTAACTTTTGTATTAGTTTGCAAAAAAAAGTTCGAAACTTGTTCCCATTGAAATTATTAAGGGTTTAACCAAAGGAAAAACTGATATTTAGTTAATTTAATAGATGGTCAACTTATTAGTTCATGTGGATATGGTAACAATGCAGTGAAATTTGGTTTTGTTAAAATTACATATATTGTGTAATTTATTCTCGTTACAGAATAGTTTTGCATTCACATTTCGAATGTTTAAACTATTTATGAACGCTAGTGGAAAAGGCCCGTTGAAATTCAGCGGTTCTTACATAACTTCATCCTTACCCCTTTTATGTATTGATTTTGTATGTTTATTTCCTTTAGAAGTAGTTTAAATGTTGCCTGATGGTAGCAGCACTCATAAAATAGAACATTCTGCCATATAACATAACTTGGTCAGTCATAAACTGTATTTTACTTTAATATATCTAGATTATTTGCCTGCATTTTGTTTTGAGTTTGAAGTTTAAAGAGGAAATATTAATGTCAATACTAGTTTGTACATTCAAAAGAAGTGCTGCATCAACATTTCTTTTTTTAAATTTAATGTTGGGGACTAATTTAATTTTATGAAATCAGGGGTCGTCACTGTTTCGAAAATACCGATGTTCAGCTTCTGGTGTGTAATGCCAAGTCATCTTGTGTTTAATTCATATTAGGCAATTTGGATTAGATTTCTTCAGACCTTAACATTACATGCAAATGGAGCCTCGGTATTTCTGTAGATGAAATGTAAATTATGGTTCACGGAAATCGATCCAGACATGAACTATATTCGCTATTATACTTGACAGAATTTTGTGTCATGTAGTGAAATGTACTAATTACATAATCTGAAGGCGCTCCAGCAATTTTATCTTTCAGGTGATTTTCTGTTCAATCCAGGTATTATTTCTATGCAAGATAATCTACAGTATGTACTTCAAATCTCAAGTCACAAAAATTGATGCTGATACGTACAGTACGCTTTTTCTGAGCAGTGCACATTTGGAGTTTCCTTTCTGTTGTCTGTCTTTTAAACAATTTTCCAAGTAACCGCTTAAGGCATTACGAATGTACTGTATTATATTGGCAATTGAGCTTAGTTCATTCCTGTTGGTGATGGAATTAAAATTAAAAAATTAAATCCGTGGCGTAGCAGCTCCAGAGAGCCAAAGCCGACTAGCTTTACTGCTGGCCTCATATTCACATGCCTAAGCAGAGGTGAACGATCATCCAACCAGATATAGGGTGACGTGTGGTCAGCACGACGAACCCCCAGCCATTGCTAATTTTCATGACTGGATTACGCTACTTATTGTAGCTCCCAAATTTCCTCACGATGCTGGGTTGGCACCGGTCCCATACACCGGTCGAAAATCTCACGAGAAATTTCTTCTCCCCTGAGACTCGAACCAGCGCGCATTCTGCATCGCCGGTCCGAAGCATGATGCCTCAGACCGCGCGGCTACGGTGCAGGACTGGCGACAGAATTATTTCTTCTTAAATACATTTCAAGCAAAGTTTGGAACAAAATTATGTGCACAAAAACAAAATTGTCGATTGTTTCTGCCAGTTGTTATTTTTCCTATAATTTCTGTGGTTTAACAGTTTCTGTTCATTAGAAGTAATTTTGTATTAGTTTTATATTTCTTATTTCTAGGGCCAGAGAGTTTTCCTGTTAATGTTAAGTTTTACTGGATTTTTATAATTTGAATACATTTTAATGGGACTTCGTAACAAGATTGATCCGCGTAGGCCAGTCAGAACTGCCATTTCATTTCAGAGTTTGAAGGAACCAGTCCTAAGAGAAAGTACTATCAGTTTTCCAGGTTTGACTGCATTTTATTATCATCTTGTTCATAAATCATGCCTTGCACAAGGAAACTTGTGCTCGTCATGAAATTCATTGACTTATTGCAGTATAATTAAGGAAAGGAAACTTGCCCAGCAAGAAAGTACAGTATTTATTCTGTTATAATAATGGAATGTGTATTAATTGTTTTCCTAGAAATCTTTATGCCAAATGGGCGTCTTTCCTAGGATAAAATTATTTTCTCTCTCTCATACACCCCCACACTCACATAATGAATAGCTTTAACGTAAGGCTTCAACCTTTTTGTTTATAAGAAATCTGCTTTAGTCTGCAGAGTTATTTTTACATTGGGAAATATACTGTATTTACTTGCCTCAAAAGTCGCACCGCATAGACAGTGAAACTTCTACAACTTATTATTCAAGGAAGCAGAAGAATATTTCTGTTTGCCTTTGAAGTATTATTGGTTGTATCCTTGGATGTAAAATGTTGTAACGCTGTTTATCTCATTGTGTAATTGACCCTTTACTGCGCGTTTGAAATCGCTTTATCCTAACATGATGAGACCAGTTAATAATTTAAATGTTCTGTAAACACCATATTTTGGTGTTTTAGTTTTAAAGGTTTGGGTTGGATGAATGAAGAGGTATTTGCATGGATTGCAGTTTTGGAGAGTTTGTTTGTTTAGAAGCACACAATTTTTGTTTTGACCATCGCGTACTTTAACATGGTAGGAAAGCGATTAAATATTCTTTGGCGATCAGCCTCATCAGTTCAGGACAGAAGTATGTTATTTTGGAGACAGTTTTGAGGTCTTCAAAACACTGGACTTGAGGTCTGAACTGATACATCTGATCATCCAAGAATATTTTTATCACTTTCAGTTGTCCTGAAATTGTGTATGAAAGTAAAGACTAATTGTGTTATATTATACACTTTGATCTGCAGGTATGTCGTGTTAAAATGCTACAGAAACGTGTATTTTAATCAATCCCTCAACTTAAAAACAGTCTTAAAATTATCGTTAATATTTCTTTAACATTATTCAAGATTATATAAATGGTGTAAAGAGCAATAATTTTCCATGTTTCTTGTAAATATGTATATTTTGTGAAAAAGAAGGCTAGATAATATATATACATTACAAAGACATTAAAATTTCTTCAGCTCTGGGTGAGGGGGCAGAAGTTACTGAATCGTAGCTTGAGTCGTTGGATTATATCCTCCCATCTTCCTAACGTCAGTATGATTGTTTGTTGACTTGGAGTGTGGAAAATGGAATGTTCCCCATGTGATCACTAGATGGCAAGTACGTTTCTAAACCCTGTAATGCGTTTGTTTCATCAGGGTGTTCATATGGGTTCGTATAAACTACATCTTGTGTAGTACGTTACCAAATTAAGGGCATTTAATGAGTGTAAAGGAGTTCGCGTGTTTTCTAAACATGTTTTTTGTGATTGTGTGCATCTCATTGGTCCTTTATTATACATTCAGATCTCTCGTTGGTAAAACATTTTATACTACAGAGTTAAAAATTGTGTTTCTTTGTATTTCATTAGCCCGTTAAAGCCCAGTGGGAACTATGTACCACCTGTAAGTAAAGTTTGTCCCGCTACGTGCCATGCGGGCGCTTGGGGTGAGTGGAGGTATAGCTCCTCTCTATCTTGACCTCAGCACTAGATGGGGGTTAGTGGTCAGCATTACGCCCCGGCCGTGCTTTACCCCGGGAAAGGATCCCAGTACCCATTGGACAGGAGGCTGGGTGGGCCCCAGAGCCGGTCTGGAAGCAGAGGCTAGAGGAAAAATCCTCTGCCCCTATTGGGGATCGAACCCTGGTCGTCCAGCCCGTAGCTAGTCACTATACTGACTGAGCTATCCCGGCTCATATATGTACCACCTATTTCAAGAATAAATAGCCGTGCTCTTTGTATTTATGGGTAATTTAATTTACCGTCATTTTACACAAGCTTTTTTAATAAGAAATTTTGTGTAAGTGCCTACATTTAGTGAACAAATGTATTGTATATAACGATTTATTTAATAGTTATGATACACTGCATATAACTAGATTTTAAAATTTAGTTTTTTTTCATCTGTTTTATTATTAACTATTATACAACATATTTACTATATTATTTAAACTTGTGCTATAAATTCACATAGAAACATCCTTTATCTCCGGGGCTTGAAAAATGATGTTTGCTAACCAAGATTAAAATTCACTAGCCATATCAGAGGCTTTGAACAAAAAATTACCATATTTATGACTGTTTATAAAGGTTCAACACTTCAGTTCTGAAATTATTTTAAACTATTTATACTAACTTCACAGGGTATGTCTTGATTAACTGATCATAGTTTTAGCTTTTCAAGGACTGTGCTCCGTGGAATTAGTTATTATGAGTTTTGCTTGCAAAATCAACGTACTTCAGCTGACGTAGCAGCCACAAGTTTCAAACCCTGTAATTACGGAGTGCAAGTATTTGTTTAGAGGTAAATTAAATAAATAAATGAACCAGTATCTCATGATTATATTCCAGAAACTGTGACAATTTTAGTATTATTTTAGCACTTGTACGAATGAACATTAACCATAGTTTTGCGGATTGGTCATTGGGTGAGGAGATGTGAATTTTTTCTGCGTCCAGCATCTATTATTATGTCACTTCTTCTTCAGCCTGATTAATTTCCTGGTAAGTTTCTTAAGGTGGAGTGCATTTGTTTCTTTCTTTGAGATTCAGTTGTTACAGTAGGTTGCGAGAACATTTTGCAGTTTGGCCGATGACTTCTGGTGTGATAGTAAAATTTAGTAAAATATGAAATTTGCAAAGAATAATTGTTGCTGTATGGGATTTTTTTTTTTATTTTTAGAAATTGAAGTTATAGAAGTTTCACTGTGATTACATATTATTATGTACCTGAATATAAACTACATGTCTTATTTATAAACCCACAGGCCATGAATGTCAGCAGCTACAAGCTATGCTATTGGTTAATTTGTTTAATTTTTGCTGTTGTTCAGTGATATTGTGAAGATGTATGTTTTGTATTGCCGAGATCCAGTCTTGGCTAACGTGGAGTGACTATTGTAAACCATTAAGATACGTAAAGAAATGAGTCTGTGGATTCAATCTTCAGACATTACTTTTTTGGTTGCATCCACATTTCTTCTTTTTGACGCCTCTACTGCAACCTGGCACGGATCAGTGAATCCACCTCTGAGGTAGCAGTGTCCATTGGGCAGGATTTTGAATATTAAAGTTCTAGTGGTGATGGCTGGTAGAGGAAATTTTTCAGATTTTTGTGGGCTCTGAACCATAGTGAGGGCTTGATATTTCTTACATTTGCAAAAGTTTTTGATGGGCAAAGCATGCAGAAAGATCAGCACTTGAACTTGAGGTCTTTGGAATGTATAGTTTGTAAAAAACAGCCTCCGGTGATTGCGAGTCAAGATTCTGACAGAAACGGGCCAGTATGGCAGCGACTTTCTGCTTTTCAGGTGTTAATTATGCGATCATTTCTTTTTTTCTTTTTAAAGTTGTCAGCATGTTTCAAATATATTATAAGAGATACTGTAGGTAAATGTGGCAGATATTGTCATGAAATTATCCAACTGTGTGAATCAGTCATCTTTAATTTTGATACAGTGTGATTTATTTTGTGTTTCTTGACATTATTTTGTTTTTGTTAAGAACGGAGGTCTGTGTGCTGCTGTTTTATGTGTGGTAAAGCATATTTAACTTTGATTTGGAATGTGTTAAACACTTAAAATCTGTGTAACTATTATGTGTTGCTCTTGTACGCAATTATACCAGTGTCTCTGATTCATATACTTTTTCACTGGAAATTTCTAAGTTGTCAAATGTATACAATTGCTTAAGTATGAACTTATTTTTCTGATGATTGTAAAACATTAAAAATAAAAGAAACACAATGATAGTTTAGACAAGGATAAAGTTTTTATTGTAATGTAAGTTTATTGATTTGTTTGTTTGTAAAATGCTTAAAAACTAGTGCCTGCCACGTCTGAATATTATATTGTTTCTTTATAAAAGAAAATAATTGCATTTTATGTAGTTTACCCTTTTCCATAGCCTTATAATAACGGAGCTCGAAAGCTTGTTAGTTTGCATGATAACTACATGAGATTTCAGGTTCTCCCAGTGGCAGGCAAGAAGATGGCCATCTTCTGGGATCATGCACGAGTAGTCTGGTATAAATTGACCGAAGTGTCATAGGTGCTTACTGCTGCCGTCATTGCCAGTAAGCACATCTGAAACTTTGGTAAACTTCTCCCAGACTACATGACACAACATCCCAGAAGACAGTCGTCTTAATCAATTAATTATTTCTTAATTATTGTCTTGGAGAGTACCACTTTAAATAGTGATTTTAACAAACTATATGCACAGGGTCATTATTTAAAAGTCAATATTTTGAACAACTATCAGCTTCTAAAGAATGACTCTAGTTTAGGTTCCATGCTTTTATGGAACTTAAAGATTTGTTAATGTATTTACAGAAGCCCACATTTGTACCCCGTCATGAGCTAGTTCAATCCACACCAATTCTGTGAGGTTTGTTGACTAAAATGTTTTGTACTTTTCTCATTTCCTCTGTTCATTCACCATGCCCCATTCGTCTCATTGTCCTTGATTTAATCATCTTAATAATGTTAAGTAGAGTAAGTAAATATTATTAACAACCTTGCACCGTAAAAAGGAAGATGTTTCAAAGCCTCAGACAGACCTAACAGAGCAGCGGAGGATAGGACAGAATGGAAGAGGAGAATTGAGGAGGCCATGGACCGAATACGGACTGGAGAGCCATAGAAGAAGAAGAAGAGAGTAAGTAAATTTATCCATCTGCCTATTGCTTCCTCTTTCTTAGGCTTTCATATTCCCAAAACTTTAATGACATTTTGTAACATACTGCTTTTTATTTTGAAGGGGTTTAAACTCTGCAACCAGCTCCGAGGCTGGAGGACTAACCGTTGTCCGACGTCCACTACTGTTTATTGAACATATTTGTACCTACTGCCCAAATCTGGAGACTCTCTTCAGTCTGCATCTTTAGTATATACCATGTCGTCATTTGTAGTTTTGCAGGTGTTATCAGCATTTCAGACGAACCTGTTTCCTCCATCTTCAGGTAAGCGAGTCAATCCGGGTTGTGGACCAGTTATATAGTCCTGGTAGATCAGTCAGTAGGAAATGTTGAGGGGAGTTGGCAGACATTAATGGCCCTGAAAGTGTCACTTCTATTCATCAGCATTGTGAATAAATTAGATAATGTGTTTAAGATATTTCTAAATGCTCTATATAATTGATAAAGGATTAATGTAATTATGTTTGTGGTTAGGTCTATTTTTTCTTATTTGGGATGTCTTTTTGATATATTTCAGATGCTGTTTGTATGTTATATTTTAGTCTGTCATTGCCCCACATACTGCTTACTAGGATCCGTGGGATGCATCCACATCTGTCCATCATCCAGGTGGAGTGCACAGCTACAAACTATCAGCTTTAGTATTTCACTGTGGCAGCTGCGAGTTTTAAAACCATTCATTCAGCAGGAAGCAGTCAAGGAAATTTTACGACAGAAGTAAGTGAACAGAGGTCTATTTATTTCCTCATACTTTCAAGTTTTCTGGTGATTTTTTTTTAAATGTTACTTCTTGCCGACAAATTCCCCGACACGAGTCCTGTGTGTATACTTGGGCCAACTTCCTCACTCTGCGGTGTCTGCAGTGAAAATAAAATATCTTCATTTGATGAAAGACTCTCGGGTTACAAGCCACGTCTGGTGGCTGAATGGTGAATGAACCATATCTTCTGACAACAGTTTGAGAGCAATCTCTGCTCTCATCCTCAGGGCTGCTGGGTAACGAATCCAATTCTTTGTTGCGTGCTCCCATCGGCGAACACGCAACAAAGAATCAGATTACAAATTTCATAAGATAAAAGTTTGTCCCACTATACGCCATGTAGGCGTTTGGGGTGAGAGGAGGTATAGCTCCTCTCTTCCTTGACCTCGGCACTAGATGGGGGTGAGTGGTCAGCATCACGCCCCGGCCGGCTTTACCCCCGGGAAAGGACCCCGGTACCCATTGTAGAGGAGGCTGGGTGGGCCCCAGAGCCGGTCTGGACGCAGAGGCTAGAGGAAAAATCCTCTGCCCCCGTCGGGGATCGTACCCCGGTCGTCCAGCCCGTAGCTAGTCACTATACTGACTGAGCTATCCCGGCTCACAAATTTCATAAACATGTTTAAATATGTCTGCAGGCACCCTGATTCTTATGATTCAGTGGATTAGATTTTTGGTACTTGTGGGTTATCGGGACACATCACTTTAAAAATAGGTTAGGTTAGGTTAATGTGTGTGGACAACAATAAATAAGTGAACGAACTAACAGATAACAACAACCCTAACCTAACCTATTTTTAAAGCAATATGTCCCGATAACCCACAAGTACCGATTTTTTTAATTGTTCACATATTGAAATTACTGGAACTGGTAAATCATGTCCATAAAATATATATATATTCCTTGTGGAGGAAAACTAATGTAAAAAAGAACGTCTTTGTCATATATCGAGTAAATATTCCCTTGTTTATTATACGTTTCTGGCAGTTTACATAAACGAGAATATCAATCGTCCATTAAACACACTGATTTAAAATAAAAAATTAGGTACTTACACAAAATAATGCTAACAGGTTTAATTCTTTTTAAAAACATTTTATGCTTCAAGTGCAGACAAAATATATAATAAAGGTACATACAAGCATTTGGTAAACTAAATCAACGGACCACAGAAACTATGGCATTTGTTTTACTTTTTCAAATTATAGATATGGCAACTTAATTTGCTTTCTTGCCATCTTTTCAAAAACATTTCAAATACTATTATTTATACCATAAATAAACACAATAAATAATATCAAATTTCTTTTAGAAGTGACGTTAGGAAATCATTTGACTATTTCATTGTCAAAACCTGATTCATCAGGTTCTCCTTTTGACTAGAGTGCAGTTTCGGATGATACGAACAATACAAATATAACTTTCAAACACGACAAGCGAGCAACGTGCAGTGATATTAAATACTGACAACGTAAATATGATACTAGTAAGTTTTTATAGAAATATAAATTGGAATGCCATCTCAGTGATGATACAGTGCAGACGTAAAAAGTAAACACGAATAAATAATTTTCACACTAAAATAGTTTATGCAGTATTCCAGTTATGGAAAATACGCATTTCCCCGTATAATGTGTCGTACAATAAACGGATCTCTCCTCAATCGAATATATACAAGTGTAAAAAACAAATTCTGGAATATTCCTATGTGACTTCGGCTTGGCACGGATTGGTTCTCAGCAGTTTCTGTCTTCTGCGCCTGGCACGGTGCGACCAACAGCATCTGGGTCGGCAAGAGGATCTAGATCTGCGAAGAGGTCAAACCAGGCAGCACGCTTGTCCTGAAAAAGTAAGAAACTATTACACCAACTGGGTGTTTGCAGTTCTGATATCAAAACAAGAACGGCAAATGAATACCAAGTGATGGCACTGAAAGATGCGTATCTTTATGCACGACACCTGTCCGTTGTTTAGGTATACGGAATAAATTATGGTACTCGCAGTCTGACGACAAAATCAACAGGTGGTTTCCAAAATTTTTCTTTTGAAATGCACATGAAAAGTTGCAGGCATCACTGTGCCAGGCCGATGTATTGGAACCTGTGCAGCTGAAGTGTACCTTATTGTTATTCATGCGTGCCGGAGTATTTCCTGCATTCTTTGATGCAGGAGGCATCTGCGGCTGACGCTGGGTGACTCCTGTCGGTCCAGTAGTGACGGGACACTCTGCCCCATCTCCCGATGTATCTGCGGACAATTTACCTTATTGAACAAGAAGAAGAATGTAGTCAACATCTGAATTCAGCCCTTATATGCCACACTAAATAAATGTTACTGCATAATTTTATGCACTTTTATAATATTTTGAGATATATTTCAAGAATAAAGCTCGAGCTTGGAAGCTTTGCGAAGTTTCTACGAAAGCTCATCTCAGACACCATCAAAATTTACAAAGTATTTTTCATTCTCTGTCTGGTTTTGACTTCAAACAAAATTCAATTTGATGACGGTCACAGGACATGTATAAATTTGAATTTCCTTGGCACAGGTTTAATGAATTTAATCATATTTTTCAGCATGCTGAGTAAAACACTTCTAAAAATAAGAACATACTTGTTGCGTGCAGTGCTGTGAATTGATCCAAAAGCTGCGAAGGAAGGAACGATGAAGTTGAATCTTGAGCAACTGTCTCCTGGTCACCAATGCAGTTATCATTTCCTCCGCCAAACACTGCTTCCCACTGAGGAACAGAGTTTATAACCTGTCCAGTTTCGCCACTTTGCGTACCAAACACTGCTTCCCAATGAGGGCTAAACACTGCATCTGCACTGCTCAGGATTTCATTCAACAACGTAAAGTCATCTTCGCTGCTTGTTAGTAGGTCCAGGCCTGTAGTAGCTGGTTAAAATTAGAATAGGTTACAGGTTACTTAATAATCCATTTCATATTAATGGTGTTCAAATTTTGTTTCATCAGTCCAATCAATTTTGTTTGGTTGTTAGATTCGCAACTATGAGAACTTCTGATCATATACTAAAACTATAATGATAATTTCATAATTCAAAACACTATTTTATCTAGATTTCTTCTTCGATCCAAAAGGTGGCAGACAGTGAAAAGGGAATTTATCATATATCAGAAGTTAATTGTCGCCATACCTCTAGCTATCATCTCAATACACCACTGATAATGGCAGAGGCTTAATGTGGTTCCCAAAACAGTTAACGCACTACTCTCTAAATCAGAATGTGGTCTTCGGTCATTTAATTGCAATAATTTCAACTCCACAGGTTATACATTATTGACAACTGTGAACGATGAATTGTTAAGGATGTGGAAGGAAGCAGTTGTGGCTGATTTTAAGATACAATCCCAATAATTGCCTGGAAAAGGGACTCAGCTGTGATCATTGGTGAATCCCTACAACTCTTTGACAAAACAGAATATGAACAACAGGTTTTATACAGAGGCTTTGTATTTTACGAAATGTGAGTATAAATTCTCTGGTAAATACGGAGGTTCGACGCGACTAATATCACACCCTGCCATTAGCCATTATCCTGAGCCAGTTTCATCCCTCTCATCCTCAACTTATTTTTACCAATATCAATCTTGACATTCTATCTTTGTGGTTGTACCGCCTACCTGCTTTCCAGCTTTCAAAACTGTAATTCTCCATTTCTTGTTTTCCCGATCTGGGCTACTGATACAGTTCATCACAACCTCGTTTTATTACTTAATTACCTCATTTTAATACTAGTGACCCATACAGCCCCAGTATAATTTTACGTATGTCAGATTTTACTACACGAATCTGCATTTGTCATATTTTAATAGTAGAGTCAGTAAAAATAATGTAACATCAGCACGTATCTTATATACCCTAATTTACAGTGGTATTTTTTTAAAAAAATAACTGATGAATACAGTAAATAATTTTATTTTTTAAAAAAATAGTGGATCAAATCCTTACAATAAGATCCACGCAACACACCGATAACTGTGCGAGGATGGCAGCCATGTAAGTAGTTTGCTTACCTGCAAACGTAAATTTTTGCAATTTGAAATTTACACATTTTCGGGGGGGTTTTACATACCCAGGTGGGGTATGTGTAGAATACACTTGGGGCTAATACAGGTTAAATAGCCTAACATGTGTGAAAATGATGAGTATTCTTGACATACATTTTTCACCAGTTGGTGCTGCTGTTGCAGATTGCATTAGAGTAGCGTCTGTTCTTAAATCCAGCAAATGGTCTGATTTCTGCAGTTCTTGAAGCTGAGGTTGCTGTTCAGGCGCTGACAGAAGATTTTTGAGACTCGGTTTATCTTCCGACTTTGTGGCTTCAGTATTCGCCGTCTCTGTTTCTGTGTCACGATACTCCGGATCGAAAAAGATAAGTCTGTAAAGCAAAAGATGGTATGGACTGTAAATGGGAAGGACGTGTCTGATATGAGACGACTGTTTATACATTAGTAGGTGCTTTGTGAGGAGGAGAGCGAACTATGGCTGGTGAAAACAAAGTACAGATATCCTCAATTAAGTCTTGTACAAGAGTACACAAAACGCAGATTACAATTCAACAAATTCAATGCTCTGTTTACTTGTCTTTATCAATCTGAGATGGAATTTCCTCCTCTTGTTGCTGCTCTGCAAGTTTTGTTGCTGGTTCTGCTAATTCCTTCACGACACAAAAGTCATACTGCTGATAGCCTGAAAACAAAAAATACGAGGGGTTTTTGTAGACTATGCAGATATCTCAATAAAGAGCGGAACTGAGAGAAGATCAACAGCTGCACGCGTTCATGCGTAAAAGATTTTACTGATCGCAACTTTCTGCATATTTAACATTTATTTAAAAAAATTAATTTATTAAGAGGTGATTAATGATTTGACTCCATGATAATGGGACCTGAGTATCTGATAGTGATTCAGCTGGTCAAGAGATTTCCCTTAAATTTTAAGGAACTCTGAAGATTTGTGTTCACAAAATCCCAGTTTTAGATCCTGTCTTGAAACAACCAACTTTTTAATATTTTCATTTTTACAGTCATTGCTGGAGAAAAGGCAAAGTCTGGACATGGCCTCGCCTCCTTCTACTGCTCGGAGCTTTACCACCGCTCCCCCATACATTTCCGTGGTATATACGTTTATGAATAATCGATCTCTTGAAAATACTTTGTTTTTGTATTCATACCTTTGAAGCTGTTAGCTATGGTAGTAAAAGTGTTTGCAGTCTTTTCTGCGAACTGAAGAAGTGAATTCTGGTACAGAATGAGAGCATGAGAGAACATGTTACATCGTGCTGCAGCCAGAAGGTCCACCTTTTGAAGGCAGTCCAACTTTAATTGGTCAAAGCAAGCTTTACTTCGGCGTACCTGACCTTGAACCTGAAACAAGTATTGGACCTGCCACATTCTAAAGAAATAAAAATGTACAAAAACTAAAAATCATAATTTTATGGAACTCTAAGGTTCAATACACCATAATTATATAGGGTATATTGAACACTGTTTGAATTATATTTAATATACATTGTGTTTGGAATAACGTCAAGAATATTTGAAGAACTGTCGACGTAAACCGTACAAGAAAAACGACAAGACGGAGAGAAATATTATTATTGAATTACCTTCCTAAATCGTTCCAGTTGCTTATAAGTATCGGGGTCTAGTTCCTGTGAAACATTTTTCATCCAACTTAATGAGGCACGGTATTCAGTGCGAACTTTCTCCATGTTATTGACGTTCTGCAATGTATCTTCAATAGCACGAAGTCGGAATGTATCCACTTCCTGCAGTGAACATGTAACATCAATTGTTGCATCGTAAAACATAGCGCATTACAGTATATCTTTAAAAAAAAAAGAGGTGGCTTGTTACTGTAACTTGCTTGAAGTTTTAACATAATAATACTATTTTCCAATGGCTATCTTCATGTTTTTATATCTGGAGGTATTTTGTTATATTTCTTGACTAAAACCAGTTTTGACAAAAGCTTTGGTTTGTTTTAATGTATTTTAAATATGTTTGCTTTGGAACTAGCAACCTTAAACAGAACAAGGATTCGGCAAATATTATGGTACAAGACGTAGTAAATACAAATGTTCCATCATTATTGAACATGAATCACAAACTGTGTGTTTTTTGTTATCTGTTATGTTCATAAATTCTTGGCTTCCTCAGAGCATGAAGATATATTAAATTTATTCCTGATCTATTTATGTACAGATAACAAGACTTATATTTGTTGCAGATAATCATGTTTCACGCCTTTTGTCAACTCCACGTCATGTCACAGATCTGTACCTGATAGAGTCGGAGCAGAGGAACTCTTAGAGTCAGTCGCTGCTGTCCAGAATAAGACAGCGACTTTCCCACTACTGTCATCATCTTTCCCGCACGTGTTTTGTCACTCTTGCCTGATTCCTTAAGAAACCTGCCCATAGCATTTTCTTCTTGTGCTAAATCTGTACACCCATAAACAAACTTACGTAAGACTACATGTGATTACAATAACCTTTATAATTTATCTGTAAGTTTGCAAAATATTTAATGATACTAGATCAGCTGTAGGTTATGGGTGCCACAGACAGTGAAAAAAAAATCAATTGTGGGGTGTTTAAATATTACCTCAGTTCTTCTGGACTGTGACACCCTGTGGTCTTTTAGGTTGTCATCAGTGTCTTGGAGGAATGTACCTTGAAGATGGATGTGACATACGTATTCTTGTGCATAACAACCCAGAAGACCAAAAACACTAATCCCCTCAATGTCAGATTTATGCACTAATTCTGGGGTACATCAAAAGTAAATAAACACAATGCAAAATTGAATTGGTAACATGGTCATGCCTGTCCTATATTGGCACCACAGATAAAATGTGATATGGGTAGACCTGAAATCATACAGAGGAAGTGTCAAGTCTGCCAAAACTTTCTGATCCAACCAAATTATCATTGTGTGTGAAATTTTTGGGCTGTAGTATGGGAAAATGTTTTGAGAATTCTTACTGCATAGTCGCTCCTGATATTTGTCAATGATGCGCTGCAAATCCAGGCAGCTGTCTTGAATAGAATGGAAGAGCTCCAATTTTGCATCCAATTCAGCATCAGATGCTACAATACAGTCATCATCCTTCTTTCCCAGTTTCCGAAATACAGTTTGTTTCGTTACCCAGTAATGGTGTTGCATTTTTGTAATAGTGGATTTGTTGGCATTCACATTACCACGCTCTTCCACCCAACGATCATAAGCTGTACCACTGTACCCATCATTTGCACGATTGCTGCAATACATGATATTATAGAACAAATTAAAATAATCGAATTAGCACCGCAACATATCGTACCACGTAATCAAACTAAAGAATACTTACTACCCATTCATGTTTTATTCCTTTCAGAACAGTTATCAATACTGCTAAACCTGGCACTGCTGAAATTAAGGCAACACATAAACGACCATGTAATTTGTCACTACGTTGATAAGTTATTCAATTTCAAAGAATCGATTTTAATAAATTTATCCCTTTAATCTCTTCACATAACATTCTACTAACTCCATATTGATAGCCCCTCCCCCATTTCCATCAGTTTCTATTCTGTGATCATGGCCAACTTCGTGAACAACGTTTTATGGCCAACTTTAATCATACACAGATTTGTTAGCTATGTTGTTTAAATTGGAATATCGCTTTCTTAAGGTTATAATATTTAAAAATATTTGTTAATAAATAACCAGTTATTAGTTATTTTTGATTGCAATAGAGTACTGAAAAATAGTTTTATTCCTGTTCGTAAATGGTTGGCAGGAAAGCGTAAAGGCACGTAAGTTACCTGCACTGACTGGCAGGAAGTGGGGAAGTGTAGTTATCAAATATGATGTGGTATGTTGCTTTCGGGAAAGTAACTTGTATGTACGTGAGAAAGTGACATAGATGTGGAAATGAGGAGCAGAAGAAATAACTGTTGAAAGTCAACAGGGACCTTAAGACAAGTAAGTATGAGAGATTATTTATGCCACAATTGACAAACATGTGTCTGATCGTATTCGAATTTTCTACGGCATTGAATCCATGGAACAGTATATTGATTCGAAAAATATGAACGTATAAAATCATGGAGACCGAAAATATTGTAACTGAAATCTGCTTTGTCCAGTAGCCTTGTAATTGTATCTTATATGAGCATCTGAACTCTTATTGAGAGTTACCAGTAGAATGTATTATCTGACAGTTCATTGTCATAATTCTTTACTTGCTCTGTGTTAAGAAAGCTAATTACAGTTTTATGTCTAATGACAAAAATTGCATTTTTAAACCCAGAAGGATATAGGTTGACACACGACAATATAACAAAAACAACCGAGTTTATGAATCACGTTTTCTGTGATCTTAAGCTAACTGACTTTAAAATAACCACAGAGATGTATGATATAATTTTGAAGTCATTTCAATACTTACTGCATATTGGTTACACCATTTACTTAAGCACTCTTTTCATTGGTGATACCTTGTCATATTTATACCAAAATATGTCAATAAGTACTGTTTAAAATGACTTCTGTTCTGCTTCTAAGGCACTGCAGTGTACTTGGAGTCACCATAGTTTGTATATTTTGTTTATTCCTATAGTAGTAAGTTATTTTACTTTGGTGTTACAGAATGGTGTTTTAATCAGTATGAATTTGTAAATGAAACTGTGTTGGTGTAGGTTTAAGGATTTTTAACTGGTGCAAAATTAATTAAACATTTTGAATGTTTGGCATGTTGTGTATTAGTTGTCAGTAAAAACAGGATTTTTGTCACCATCATGTTGTATTACTCAGGTATCTTGTTGTAATGTATGATTGTTCATATTTAGTTAATACACAAAGAGCACAAAAACAATTAATTAATTAAGTCTTAGGATTTATAAGAGTTTAAATTGGAGTTCATGATTATTTATATCATAATGTTTACGGTATGAGGCCAGAGACATCTTTTGCAGAAGCGTTAGTAATATGGAATAAACATGAATTCTGTAAATAATTTTCAGAGCTGTGCACACAAACTGTGAAGTGTGTCCATGATTGATGTTTGTGTCATTATAAACATTGTGAATTTTGTAGAGTTGTTATATAGAGTGATCAAAAAGTCATGCAATCCATTCGTGACACATAATGTGTTTGTTAAAAATTAATTGCATTCAAATCACAAAAAAAAAAGTGGCCGGAAATGGTTCACCAGACAAGATATTGTCGATTTGTTTAGGATAGGAGAATCGAGAAATGTACTCCGAAACTTATTCTGGCAAGTTAAGTAAGAACAAGATGTCAAGTAGTGTTTGGCAATAAACTCTCGTTGCACTCGAGAAAAAGACATCCCTGCACTTCGATTTTTGAAAGACAACTGGCACAGGTAGGTTACAACATGACATAACCTGCGTAGACTCTTGTATAGTCACAGCTACATCGTGTGTTTATTAATCCAGTCAAATTTTACTGAATTGTAACCACCAATGAATATTTTAAAATGGGTTTCATGACCTTTTGACCATTCTATATATTTAAGGTTGTCTTGTATGTTATTTTGTAATATTTGAAGCAGAATTTAATATCACAGTTATTTTAAGTATGGAATCAGAGAAAATATAATTTTTTATGGTAGAAAGTGCACACGTCCTTGAACTTTAATAACTGAGAAGAAGAAGGCATATGATCTTGAAATTCTGATCAAGAAATAATACAGCATAGCTTAATTAAATAGATTAAGTAAAAAAAATGACCAGAACATATTCATTTTAATTGCATTAAAAGTATTATATTTATATCTGGTTGTCCCATTGCTATCAGTGTACGAGAGCTGTGTTTCTTCAAGATATTAGAAATTTGCAAATGCACCTCATTTTAAATTCTACCCTAGAATGGAAATTTTTGTTAAAGCTGCAGATCCATAAACTAACACTGTCACCAAAAGATCCCCTTCTCACCAAAATTCAACATTAGGATTGCAGAAAGTAGGAATTTTAAATGCTTCTTGATTTCAACTGCTTTTGAATCTGACGTAAATACGTCTCTCTAATGAAATGTAATGTAATAATTCTTATGTAAGATAAGTACTTGTGATATTCTAACACGTTTTTACCAGAACAATATTATCTACTCTATGACGCACTTCTTCTACAAGCGAATCACAGCTCAGCTCTTTCCGCAATAACGAAAGCGGATTGTTGACGGCAATAATGTGACACAACAATGCCGAGTAAACAGATGACGTTTCTTAGGTAACATAACAATGCACGCAAGCTGATCATTGTTGTCGGTCCATATTTACACATTGTTGATATAGATCTTACACGTTTTCGTTTCACTTTTTTGCCGAATGACCCTTCCGTATAGACGTATTTACGTCGAAAAAGCGTTTCAGTTCAAGATTAACACAGTTTGATAATATTTAAGATCCAGCGAATGATTCATTGATATTTACATTTATTTGACACTAGTAAAATGTGTTTTGGTAGACTTTAGAGATAAAATGAGTTAGAATTTCTTTAGCCGTTATTCCGGTCCTGTAGTTACGATAAGAAATTAGCTCGGAACTGTGCACTGGCCATCGTCTCTCTCCTCTGCACTAATTAGTTCAGACTTAATTGTTTTTCTGCCACGAGTACCATCGCCCATCTAAGAGTGATGTAATGCTGTATTGTATCATTTGTCAGATTGTGTTTTGGAAAGCTTCGTTATGTTAATTAATGTTATAAAATAAAATAAAAATTAGTGACGTATTAGACAGACCTGAAGGATTTTGATTCAGTGAGATCTATGAAAATCTATACTCAGGGAGACATCGATATATTAAATGTCGCTTTACTTTCTGTAATGTTTCAGATCACGTGGTTAATATTGTATTTGTGCCAGGTTGTGGGAGGACCCGCTGGCTCAAGGACGTTGTATATAAGAATTAGGCCCATTACCAAGTTGCACATTAGGAATCTGTTAATTACTTATGTATGAGATTAATCATTTTAGCTTTAATTCTTACAGATGCTTATGTAAAGGACTGAGATTTCAATCTGCTCTTATACTTTCATAATTAATTTTGAATTTAAATTTAACAGTGGTGTTTATTTCTGTCAGTTTGATTATGTTTGGCTCTTTACACGCTGTGCATGAGTAAAAATATTGGGTCCTTTGGTCTGGACTGTCGTGCCGTCTATCAGTACAGGTAGCCCTCGATTTACGCCGGCATAAACGGAATCGGCGTAAATTGAAACTCTTTTATAATGTAAATCAATGGGAAGTCAATGACATGCGTTCCCAGCACCCAAACATTGACGAGTAATATAATGGCATTACATTTAAAGCTCTGAAATAACGTAAATAAAATAAAGGGAATTTAAAAAATATATTTTATACACTTCGGCAATTCGTTGGTCCCGCGATTGACTGAGATTCTTTCATGTGATTGATGTGTACAGTCATCTCTGCTGTTATGCCGTAGTTGCATTCATGTAAGACGCCGACTTATAGAAAATCGCGTAGTAAAAATAACCCCGGTACCTCCGCAGAGATTAAATTAATCCTTTGAAAGTTTAAAGTGCCAGGAATGATATTGCATAAGAGCAAACTCGCATATGCAAAATTTTGCGTTTTACAAACAGCTTTTACCGATTCATCGATCTCATTGGAGCAAATTCGCGTTAACGAAACATACGTAACTGCAGAGATGACTGTATTTATAATGTTTATTGAAAATCAGCGATGTAAGAATTACGATTTAGTATAAGATACATTGTAAAACGTTATAAATTATAGTAAAATATATTTTTTCACTTTTTGACTTGCTGGTTTCAAAATCGGCGTTATTCTGAATCGGCGCAAATTGAACCGGCGCAAATCGAGGGCTACCTGTACATAATCCACTTCTAGCTAAAAGGTTATTTTTTTTTTAAAATGTCATTCTTGGCTTAGCGTATCGAAGAATTCATGTCTTATTCGTCTTTCCAGGTGATATTTGAGAGTTAAAATAGGCCTCTTTATAGTAGTCCATAAGTTTTAATTGTCATGACACGAAGTAATGTAAAATAAGTAGATTTTTATGAAATGATCGAGTGAAATCTGACTGTTTGTCAAAGTAGCGCAACTGAAGTGATGTTAAAGGTGTTTGTGGCTTTTCAAGAACGTGATACATTACTGTGAAAATATGCTAACAGAAGAAGGTTTCTTTAAAAATCTAAGCATGGGGAGGGCTACATTTCAGTTTCTTGCTTTCGTCTTTTCATCTGTAGGAAGTCATGAAGCAGGGTTCTTTTAGATAGGCAGAGAGATTGCCAGGATCTTTGTAGCGCAAGAAAGTTGTCAAGTGTTGTAAAACTTGCATGCTGTTCATTGTTTCTTGTTGTCGGTTTACGAGATTTTATTCCGTGTTCGATGTTATACGGAGTAAACACAGCACGAAAGCCTTCAGCCACAGGAGGTTTCGAGAGTAGTGTTAAGTCGTGTGGTTCTAATTAAGCATGTACTGAGCTTCAAAGCAAAATTTCTTTCTTTCATTAAAAATACATCGCTTAAAATTGGAGAAGATACTGCTTTTATGAGTTGCCTTTTAAATCTCGTAACAATGTCAGTTTGGAAGTCAAAGCCTGAGTCTAATTAATGCATGACTGACACAAGATCTTCCTTGAAAAGCTGATGGTTACTCAGGTAGTCAAGAATGCCCCCCCCCCCACTTTTATGGAACCCAAAGGTTTATCACTTCATTAACAAAATCGAATCATATATTGAGAATACTAAATCTAGTCGAGATCTTCACGCCTTACTGCCGTAAGATGCGCTTTAATATTATCGTCTCTTCTTCATCTTAGTTTCACAAGTGTTCTTTTTTCCCTTCAGGTTATATAAAATAAATTGAATACATATTTCTGATCGCTCCGTTGCTTGCTACATGCTTAGCCTATTAAATTTTCCTTGTTTTTGATCGCTTTAGTAATATTTGGTGAGGAGTACGATTTATGAAGCTCCGTGTATTTTTACGACCTTATGTTGATTTCTCTGTCTTATATTCAAATATCCTCCCAAATCCCTCAATCTGTCATTGTCTTCAAATAAAGAAATAATTATTGTTCACCCGTTTCGTTCTTAATTTCGTAGTCATACCGAAAGCTGCTACAAATAGTAAGATTGTAAACGTAATTCTTTTATCCCCACTTTGCTCACGCGTTGGGTTGACAATTGTCGTCTCTCTGAAATGTTTCAGTAAGATAATGAGTCTTTCTGAGGCCGGCGACGCGAACCGCGCAACACGATCATTTACGTCGAGGCCCCTCGGAGGTTTGCTGCTAACTCAGACTGAGCAGTACGTGTGGCTGTTGTTACCAGGGGAAAATTACATTTCAAGTAAAAATACTTGTGCGGTGGCTGTGGCTGTCGGTGGCATGTTTGCGGTGGAAATATGTCTTTATGTCGATGTTGTGTTTTTGTTTTTGCAAGCTGTGGAGAGAGATGGATGGAAAGGCTGTGGACAGCGGTACGTCGAATGGTTGGTGTTGATTGGTGGGAATGAGACAGGGTAATCAGTCTCGGTGTATAATTGCACGGGGGAAATAATGGACACAGGTAAACGAATATGATTACTACACCCTTATACTCTTGGAGTGACCACAGCTCTGTGTGTGTTTGTTTCTGTCTGTGCTTTAGCACCATCTTCTTCTCACTGTCTTCACTTCTTGCTTCACTGTTTTTGTCTCTCGTACTAACAATGGACGGCGAACACCAGTACAAATTTATTTCCCCTTCAGATTTTTAGCTTGTGTGTTGAATATCTGCTTTTTAATTGTTGTGCATGCCACTGTCATCTACCCTGTGTGCATTTTGCATCCGAAAACCTCGAATCATGAATGTCGTTAAGATTTAAATTTGTAAATAAGACCTCGAAGCCCGTCCTATAATTAAGATTTTCCTTACAGCGTTCTGAAAATGTATTTTATTCCGCTACAGAAAATCTAATACGTATACTTTGTTCTGTGTCGTTTTTGTTGCGTACTTAGAGGTAAATAATACTTCAGTTTTCCAGTAGTGCTGTTGAACTGCATGCTCTGTGGTAGGTAAAATATAGAAATCCATCCTATGTGTCTCAAATCACAGCAGCAGTGCGGATAGTTAATTTGAAGGCAGGCGTTTGCACTGTTTGTTGTACAGCCACTGTTCTATACTTGCTGTTTTTTTGGAACGATTACGTAATCGAAGGTGTTTTGATTCTGACTTGCCTTAAAATGTGCGATTCTGTTCCAAACCTGAATTTTCAACTGGTTTTATTCTATTTGCAATAAAATTTCCTGCATAAAGAACAGACTGACACAAATGTACCTTAAGGGATCTGACGTGTTCTTAGATTGTGTCCCGACTGCTGGGTTGTGACTCCTGTGAACTAGCAGGTAGATACAAGTGCTTCGGAGGAATGCGCTGCTTCCATCTTCAGGACCGATATTTTTTATCCTGTTGAATGTGAATAGTTTTGTGACTTCATTCTTCGCAATTGTGAGGCTATTTTATTTAATTCTTAATATTATAATTTTGATGTAAAGCGGGAATACAGTAGACCATGTAAGCGTCTCTAAACCCACCAGTGCTGGTCCTGAATTCGTGTAGGTGACCCAGAGATGAAGGAGCACGCTTTCTTAGACTCGGAACTTGACGAAACGTCGGCAAATTTCTACCGGACTACACGGCGTAGCATCCCAGAAGGCAGCAATCTTCTGTGTGTTGCCTTCAGTGGTGAATATTTCGCTCTTTTTTGTGTAAAAGCCGGGTGAACGGCGGAGTGAGGACGCTTTGCTGCAAATGTGCTAACATTTGAAAACTGACTTACATTGTTATTCGTAAGATATACCCGCCCACAACCCATGCACTGTGTGATTATTTGTAAAACGAACGTATTCCTCATTGTTGTACGTAAGATTTTGAAAATGCGAAATCCATTTTGTAAATGTCTGTTTATTTTAGCAGGAATGTTTCACTGTAAGTGTAATACAGAAGTTGAAGGTTTGTATTATTGAGGATGTCATTGTTGCGGAAAAAAGGCAGTGCGATCTGAAAACCTGATACGATGTGACCATCGATCTCTTTTGTATTTATTACTGTGTGCATACGTGTTGATAACAGTTTTTATCGTAGTTTTATGACCTTCGTATCTTATGTATTGTCTATTTAACCATGATATCCATAACTAATATAATATAGCATCCAGCGAAAAGGTGATTGATGAATAATGAATCGGAAAATATGCGGAAGGAAGCGATCTCGCCAAAATTCATTGTTGTAACCTGGATTTGATTTTTTTTTTTTTTTTGGGAGGGGGGTTGAGGAAAAATATGAACAACCCGGATAATCGATGTCCTGGCCGAGATTTGAGTCCGAGACTTTTCGAATAGAAGCAGAAATTCTAATCGCTCGATCCGGACGTTCGGAGACTAGTAGTATGTTTTGAGCTGTGCGTGTCTCAGTACAACATGATCAGCTATGTCGCCCATCCACAGTGTAATTATGTGTTCATTCGTAGTGCAGTCAGCGCTTTTGGAGGAACGTACTGCCTCCATCGTCTGTCCTTAAGATTCTGTACATTCTGAAATCTACCCATGGCGTTACAAGCCAAAGACCAACACCGACATTTGCACCGCCACGAGAACCTCCAATTTCAGACCCTGTCCACACCAGCAGAGTCCTCGTTAAGAAGCTGCTAGTGCCCTCAGGGCGTCAGAAAATCTCCCCCCCCCCCTATGGAAATCGAAGGTTCATTACCGCGTTTACAAGAGCCCGCCACCGGTCCCTGTCATAAATCATGTGAACCCGATCCACACTCCCAAACTCAGTTTACATACGATCCATTTTAATAATATCCTCCCATGTATATCTAGTGATCGCTTCCTATCAGGTTTTCCGACCAAAATTTTGTACCCAATTCTTATCTCTCCCATACATTCGTTGATTTGATGACCCTAAAAATATTTGGTGAAGTTTACGAAGTATGGAGCTCTTCATTACGTGATTTTCTCCAGCCTCCTGTCACTTCAACCCTCTTTAGTCCAAATATTACACACGTTCGTTATCAATAATTAAACTGCAAATAACCTTTTAGATAACCTTTAAGTCACTTTACCATGTTTTTATTAGTGCTTGTTTATTTATTTTTCTATTATCTGTTCTATTTCTGTTATCATTGTGGTTCAGACTAAGAATAAATGTTGACAAAAGCTGGATGAAGTCAGAGGGCATCCACGCGAGGCTCGCCGATCATGCGTGGACCATCCCTAAGTTGAAGTACGTACGCCCCTGATGTCGAAACGAACGAAAGCTTACACAGTTCGGGTCAAACCATACTCTGACACAGAGCCCAGAGTCTTAAGACGCGTTTGAACACGAAAGCAGTCGCTGGCCAGTCACTCAGCGTCCATCACATTGACTTTTGCCCCGTGGCGTGACCTGTAACAACTAACCCTGATTTTGCCATCAACCAATAATAATGCTTCACTAATAATGAGCGTAAGTATCGGGAAGTTTCCTCTTGGAATCGAGCGAAACTAGTGTGTCTTTGAGGAGTCTGGAATAAGGCGTCTCCAGTCTGAATTTAAGTGTCTTGTGTATCGTGGACGTTTTCATGTGTGCATATAAGGCTGTCGCTTTGTGGAGTGTGTTACTGTCAATAGGCTCTAGACAGTGGACGTAACGTTTCTGAACAGAGGTCTTCGTCTGCAGATGTTTAGCCACCTCCTGCGGTATGCTCTAACCTTCGACTCCTATCATTTATTTGTGGTAACACCCTCGTTTTGTATTTTGAAGTTCAGATATCGACCTGGAGACCGATGTAATGACAAGTTCCGGGAAAATTACAGGGTAGTCCTGCTACGACCGCTTGCTTTCCAGTTCATTATTCGTTAATCATTCTGTCGTTCGAATTTATGTAGTCTAAGCTACTGGCATCGTCGTTAAATAAACCACCTAACCTAACCCAAACAAAGGGAATAATGTTGTTGTTGTTGTCACTTTTAATCGTTCCATGTTTTATCGTACGATGTCTTTGCTTTGCATTTTTGATCATCTGATTTTCGTATGGATCCATGGAATGTAATAAAGATGTATGTATGTCAGTAGTAATTATAATTTTTATTATTTATTATTAACTGCAAATGGGTTTTTACCCGGTGGCAGTGGTCCTACAATAAGACACAACAAAGGTGATACTGGAACCACGGTTCCGGAGAATTTGACGTAAATACGTCTATACGGAAAGGAAGTTTATATATTGGCTTTATTCTAAATATTTACTTTATACATGCTTTACAATTGAGTAAATTTTGATTAAGACACTGCTTATTTAACCTGAATTAGTTACGCTTAAGATGGGTCTGTGGTAGCTGAAATATGTTATAAAAATTTGTGCACTTTAGAGTATCAACATTTCGTGCAAACACCATATCTATACAAGATCTTGATCTAGTAGTACTACATTCAGGATTTGACATCAACATTAAGCCAAACGTTTCTTCCATAAATGTGACAAAGCTTTGATTTTCCTCCTTCTTTAAATCAATGTTAAAATCTCCTGTCAATATTATCGGCATTGTATTAGGATCTTCTGTGGCCATAACTGAAAACATCTTTGTATAATTTCTCAAATGACTCAAAATAAATCTCTTACAATCATCAATAGGTTTGTGGTTACAACTTTAGGTTCATTATTTAATACTTCTATTTTTTTACGTTTTCTGTACTGTCTCATATGGAGTCTTTTAGCTTCAATGTCATCCATCTTGTACATAGTATGACTCAACAAACTAACGCAACAACAGATTACTTAATAATTCTTATATAAGATAAGTACTTGTGATATTCTAAAACGTTTTTACCAGCACAAAATTATCTACTCCACGACGCACTTCTTCTACAAGCGATTCACAGCTCAGCTCTTTCCGCAATAACGAAAGCGGATTGTTGACGGAAGTAATGTAACACAACAATGCCGAGTAAACAGATGGCGTTTCCTAGGTAACATAACAATGCAGTTGCACTTTTTCGTTTCCCTTTTTCGTAACACTTTTTTGCGGAATGACCCTTCCTTATAGACGTATTTACGTCAAAACAATAAGACACAACAAAACACATAAGACACAACAAAACAATGAGACAGAACAAAACAATAAGACACAAAAACATAAGACACAACAAAACATGTGTTTGTGGTAGCTGTGTTTATTAAATCCCAACTACAAAACCGCTTTAAACTGGCGTAATTAACTGTGGCTCAGTTTAAAACGCGAGGAAGTCAAAATTGTGTCGCTCCCTACCCCAGATACCAAAGGACAATGTAAGTAGGCTGCACTTGTTCCTGCATAACTTCCTGCAAGAGTTTTGCGTCTGTGCGTATGACGTCAGAGTATGAGACATGTTGTATGTGTTAAGTAAGCAGATACAGCACAGCACGCAGTGTTTGAAACAGAAAGGTAAATACTGGTTGTGTGACGTTACCATTGTTTCAGGGGACACCGGTCATTCTGCATGGTTCCAGTCACGCGTGCAGGTCCTAGTGCGTTCTTTACGTTCGCATCAGGGTGGATTCTCATCGCCGCAGTTGGGCGATCGTCTTGAAGAGGTGGGCGAGCCTTCAGTTTCTTCGCCTTCGAGAAGGTCCTTGCATCTGGGGCGGTCGTTGGCCAGTCGCTGGCAGGAGTACTCTCCAGGACCTCTCAGACGTCTGAAGAAGTTGTTCAGCGCCCCTTCAGAACGAGACCATAGCGACGACTGGGATTCTGAGGGCGATGACGTGAAGAAAGAACGCCCTGGGAGTGCCGATGTCGGGAGGGATTGCCTGGAAAGTTTCCCGCTGCTTCCTGGTGGATCGCCTTCAGCCACTGTTTCGCAAGATGTAACTGGTTCTGAAGCACTCAGAGAACCTCAGGAAGATATCAACAGAAGCCTCGAGGAAGTACACCAAAAGTCATTTCGTGAAGATCTATTTATCAGTGATCATCCTGTGATATGTTCTCAAAACCTTAAAAACGAATCCGGTATTCATTCTCCAGACATTGTTTCCCACACCCTCCGAGACCCATGCTACAATAAAGCAGATGATATTCATTCCAAAACCTCAGTTCCTGTCACAGAAGATTTGCACATTCCACAAAATTATGGTTCTAACCATCCTGCGTCCTTTGTTCCTGGTAATTCCGACGCAGGAGGAGAGACGTCCGACGTTGAATGCGGTAGATGTATTTTGCAGCAGCCGCACGAGTTCAATAAACGTTTCTACGTTCTAACTGCATCTTCAGAAGACGGAGACTATGAAGACAGGGATTGGTGGCAGAAAGACGCGATGACGCAATGGAGACACGCCGACAGTGACGCCTGCACTGGTAAAGGGCGAGCCACGGTTATTCAGGAGGACTCGGGTGGGTCTGCTGTAGCAGCGAAAGAATTTGCGGTGTGTCAGGGTCCGCCTGGGGCCGTTGACATTTGCCTTTCTGCGGAAGAAGGCACGATGGCGACATTCGACGAAGAAGTCGAGGTGTTGCTGAAGACAAGTTCGGAAGCGCAGAAAATGGATGCTGTTCCTGAAGCATCTTCTTGTGATGTGAGTTGTGATATGGCTCTGAATGTGGAGGAAGAAGACATTCCGTGTGACAGGATTGCGGAGGCCATCGCGAGGAGGGTGGCAGTGGAAGAAGAATCTTCAGTGGATGTTTCGAAACCCGGCATCGACACCCATATCATAGTGTGTGATGTGGATGAATCAGATCGGCCTCCACTGCCCTTCCCGAATATCATCCTGGACGTATCTGATCCACCGACTTCGTCCGAAGCAGCGTCATCTCATTCCCAGGAGCTTCACCGAACCCAGAAACTTCAGCTCCAGATAGCAACTACTAGTTCTCAGTCAGCTGCCCGCAAGTCGCCGGTAACTGTTCAGGAATGGGTTGACTCTCTACCGTTACCGAACAGGTAAGCATCACAGCCTTCTGATTTATTGCTTTAAACGTCTATTTTTAATAGTGAGATTTTTTCCCCCCAGGGCGACGTGTGTGAATATGCATGTCTTCTGTGATGTTGCACAGTGTTCTCCGGTAGAAATTGTCCGACGTTTCAGATGTGCCTGCGTCATCAGGGCTATCGCCACTTGAAACGTCGGTTAGTTTTTATCATTACTTATCTTTCAGGACACCCGGTCAACAGGCCGAGATCCGAACACAGGACTACCAACGCACCCCAAAATTTCGTCATTTTATGCTCTGTAAAACAAAACTGTCCATTCTTGTTTGAACTCTCTTGGAGTAATATTAACAAACAGAATGTTTATAGTGCCATTTCATGCCCCCCCTAATTGAATTATCGTCTTTATCACATGAAACGCAACCAGGAAATATATTCTTTGTTGCCGTAGATGATTTGCACTTATTAGCAGGCTGAACCGCGCATGGAAATTCTTATTTGATGAAGATACAGGGTGTTTCACGTGACTTGGAACCTGCATGCGATGGCTGTGTTGTGCGTCGTGACTCACTCTTTTCCCGACACTTCGGTCGCTGCTGGTTCCTCGTTAACCGGGACACAATGTATTTTCTTATAACGTAGTTCATATTTTTTCCCCCTTTCTGCGTCTGGTATTATGTGCAGAGTTTGGTGGTTGATCTCCAATAATCCATCGACTTCATCGAGCGTTATTCAGGATGCTAGTACTCGGATGAACGGAATTTGCCGAGAGATGTGGCTTGGGTCACGGGTTCAAAGGTCCTCCGCCCTGAAGAACCTAACATCTGCACAGATCTATTCTTTCTGTTCTCTTCAGCAGATGTTATTAAGATGACGAAATCAAGGAATATGGGATCGGCAGGGCACGTAGCGTGCATGGGAGAGATGAGAAATGCGCACAGAATTTGAGTTGGAAGCCTGAAGGGAAGACACCACTCGGAAGGCCGAGTCGTAGATGCGATAATAATATTAAAATGGTTCTTACTTAAGTAGGTTTGAAGGTGTGGATTGGTTTTATTTGACTTTTGGTACTTAACGGTAGTGGGCTCTTGTGAACATGGTAATGAACCTCTGGGTTCCATAAATGGCGTGGAATGTATTGACTAACTGAGCGACTGTTAGATTCTCAGGAAGACCCTGCCCTGCCCCTTTTGGGTTGTAGCTCCAATTCTCCTAGTGATGGAGGCAGCAAGCACCTCTGAAACGTCGGTAAACTTATACCAGACTGTTCGCCGTTAGAACCACGCGAACCTCAAATTCTGTTCAACATTTTGTTCGGAAAACCTTGAGTGAAGAGACATTTTGCTAACATTTAACTTAAAAATTTAGCAGAGTGTGATCCGGATTCTACTAGCCCTTGACAGAACCCAGTGTTGAGATTTTCTCGTACTCTATTTTTTAAAGGAATTATCTAGCTTAATGCAGTCGCAAACTGTTAATCATTATTATCGCACTACACATTAATGCGGGAACGTTATCTTCAAGGTGTATGGCTGTCCTCTCGTTTCAAGTTGTGGTCTCTAAGTGGTCTTAAAAACACAGAACATTGCGTCAGATATAATTTTGTTAATTTCTATTTCTGTTTAATTTTTAAAATTACTTGCGTTAGCAATGAAGTTGCAAAAAGTGTACATAGTGAATTTTTCGTGTTTGTCCTCGTGAAAACAACTCGAAATCCGCCGAATGAATTTTCAAGAATTGTGGTACTGGGGACTTTACTGACGTTTGTCAACGCATTGAAGTTTTGGTTAAAATTGGGAAACAGTTAAGGGCCCTTTATGTGAAATACATGCTTTTCTGCCCGCACATAGAGCGTAACGTCACTAAATATTTATCGAATCCAAAAACGTTTCGGACAAAATTGTAAGAAAAAAAATTAAACTGATTTTGGTTAAATTTTATTATATCGGAGGCCCACGTTCTTCCGCTCCAACTGTTTGCCCTATTCGGAAGACAGCACGAATTGTATTAAAACGACAATAAATGAATTATTACATCTTGTGAACTAAAAAAAACCTTTCGTAATTTGATACGAGGTGCGATCGGAAATTTTCCAGACTGCGCCTATAAAAACCCGTACACTTATCTCAGGTATTAAATTCATCCATCACCCTCGAAGTAGTTCCCCTGGGAGTGAACACAAAGATCCCAGCGCCGCTGCCAAGCCTGGAAGCATCCCTGGAACTCTTTCTTTGTCAGCCTGTCAAGCACCATCTGCGATTCTGCCTGAATCTCTTCTATCGTCTCAAATCTCCTTCCCTTTAGCTGAATTTTCATCTTTGGGAAGAGGAAGAAGTCACACGGAGCTTAGAAAGGAAGTTGGGGTCGGTTCTTGCAAGATCTTTGAGCTCCTGACAAACGAGAAGTCGATTCTGCTTCTGGTCCTCAGACAGGATGCGTCGCATGTGGAGTTCTTCCTTTAGAATCAGCTGACAGGACCCATAGCCTATCCCAACAATGTCGCACAAGTCGTTGATGGTACGACGTCGATCTTCGTGAATGGCCTGCCGAATCTTCGTAACATTTTCGGGCGTTGTGCTCGAAGATGGTCGTCCAGAACGCTCGTCATCATCGACAGAGGTTCGGCAATTTTTAAAACGTGAATGCCACACAAAAGTTTGTGCACGACCCATTGCGGACTCCCCAAATGCTTGCTATAGCATTTCATAGGTTTCCGTAGCCGTTTTGGCGAGTCTTTGGCAAAATTTGATGCACACGCCATTCCGAAATCGCAGGAGGGTCGGTGTAATGCACTACCAAAACGCCCGTAACTAAGAAACAAATGCTAATTCGATGATGCCGGCTGGCACACTGATTCACTATGAATGTAGGCCGCACCCCGTAAAGGCAGAAGCTCGTACTACATCCGGTTCGCCCGCTATTGACACAGTCTTGAAACTTTCCGATCGTACCTCGTAGACCTGCAGACGATTTTTAATCGTGAACTTAGCGCTTATTTGAAAGACTTATAAATTTGGCGAGTAGGATTTGGAAACATTTTTCAAACGCTGTGAACAAGTGTGATAACCACACGCCTCACCGATGTGGCGCCATTTTGTTCACAAAATGGCGCCACATCAACACGTGACATGGACGAAGTTCATGACGTTCGGGTCGCAAAGAAATAAAACATACGTGACGAGATAAATTGCCATTCTGATTTTTAGTGATTTTGTTTGCAGTGGGTTATAATTGCAGTTAACATATACAGGGTGTTCCACTTGAAAAATAAACTCTTATAAGAGGACTATTTGCATGACATGCCGTGTTACGGAACGTTAAAGCAGAACGTATACGTAATTACCACTGTCCTGTGAAGGATCAATGCAGACATGTGTTTAAGATACTCTGCTTGTTTCGACCTTAATTAGGCCATCTTGAGGTGGCTTCTCTTCAAGTGCTCGAAACAGATATGGCTGCTAACTTGTATACAAATTTTCTGTTGTTGACTTCACCACGTTATGGGCTGTGTCTTAAGCAGCTTACGTATTCAAGTAGAACCACCTGAAGATGGCCGAATCAAGGTCGAAACATGTAGTATATATATTAAACACGAAGAGTGTAATAAAGACGTGTTGTGTTGACGGACTGTCGACGTAACGATTACTCTCGAAACTCGTTAAAACAGTAATTGTTGACGAGGGAGTGTTTTGAGGCAGATTCCTGTTCGTGTGTGGATTGGCTAAGGAACTCGACGATAAGGTATCTGCAGTTCGTTCGTGGCCGAGCGATTGCATGCGGATGAAATGAGCGATAAGTCCACGTGTCTGAACCATGCTGTGGAAGTGACACGTCACGTGTGATGCTAAATGTTGCTTATAAATGTCGCTTAAGTACTGTTGTACGTCCTGGTTCCAGTCAAGTTAATTCAAGTCCTTGAGAAGTCGGTAGTCGCCCATGTAATCAAAAGATTCCCGGCTTATATTGAAACAAAAGGTTCATTACCGTGTTCCCCACGAGCTTCTTGTTTCCCGAATTCGTCCTGAATGCCCAGGTTGGTCCGATATTTATTTATTTCAACCGCCTTCACTATATTATGACGTCATTTTTCTTGTTACTTTTTATTTTCAAGGTTCGTTTCGACAGTTCACTTCGTACTCCATATGAGTACACCGTGTGCCTTAAGTAACATCTCATCTCTTCATATTGTATACTATTGGACAGCTTCTTCTCTGCATTATCATTACGGACTGTACAAGATTTTACTTTATAATAAATAACCTGTTTATGAAGACCACTGTAATTGATCTGTCTTTTCGTTGCTGTGGTGATGATCGTCTCGTGCCTGCTTTCGTATGCGCATGCATTTTAAGCCATTTCTTTAGTAGTCTTCAGTTTAACTTGAAAAATTTCAGACATTTCTTTCCTACTAATGTCTGGACTTTGTCTGTGACCTTCCGTAATACCGACTGAATATTGAAACCTTATGTGTTTTGCTGTTTCCAGCCTGTATTTTAAATACCCAGGCTCCGATACCTTACAATTGACAAGTCATTTTTAACTAGACTACGTGTTCTTATTTGGTTTCGTGAAAGGTAAAGAGGAGTATATTTGTAGAAGTAACAAATGAGTGGAAGATTTTTTATGTCGGAAATATATTTTATAACAGCGTGAAGGTGTTATGCAAATCGTGAAGATAAACTCTTTTTTCTTTCATTGCTTGATGATATGCATAATTGTGGAATCTCCGGTCGTATAAAGATGCAGTTTCTCTCTGACCGTTTCTTGTGTTCATCCTTTCTGTGCCTTGTACTGTCGTCATATTGAAGACTGCCAGAGGCCTTATTAAAAAAATAAGTGTGTGCTCAAAGGTTCTTTGCCATTTTCCTAGAGGGCTTTTGTTTTTATTACAAATGTGTTTTGCGGTGTGCCATTACCACTTTTTCTGGCTTCTCGGAACCGCAATGCGGACAGGTCCAAGTAGAAGGCAAAACTCACTCAGTGTCCACTACAGTTTGAGCTCTGTAAGATACATAATGATATGGGCAGGTGTAATTTATTCGAGTCTGTTAATTTTATATTTTGAAACTTGAATTGGAAACGATTGATTTCTAATTATATGTATGACCTTGAAGTGTTTCTGGATGCAGGCGTGTTGTAATCGCTCGGTGATGACGTTTCTTAGAAGACACTTTTATGTGTGATTGGCCAAGGCAAGTTTGTGAGAATAATATGTGTTTGATTTCAAGGAAAAGTGTGGATATTGTTACTTCTTTCTTTAAGGTATTACGTAAGGTGCATAAAAATGCGGAGGGAATGTGTTGAACCTTGTGATCTATTGTTTAGAACTGACCATTCGTCGATTAAACCCGTAATTACGTGAAAGGTACAGAACAGACAGAAAATTTAACCATTTGTAGTGACATAAAATTGACAGTTTTACTGCTTTGAGATTTTTTGGTCTACTATTTACGTCGTTCGAAAAAATGAAAAGCATTTATATGTCTGAAATACACTAAATAACTTTTGTACCTCTGAAATGGCTTAAACTCTTTAATGATATCTCTGCAGTCTTGAAAGGTTTTCAAAATTGTTCGTGTGATTTGAATTTATAAAGACGTGAGTGCAGCGTCGAAAGTTTATAACGACATGTCTATTTTTCCGTGTTTAAAACGCCACTATAATTGCTTCGAAATATTTAAAAGTGCATCTGAACTGATTTGAGTTACGTAAGAATACACCACAGCCGCGGTATGAAGTTCTAACCATGATTGTAATTACTTTAAGTCGTTTAAAACAGCTTGAACTATTGCGAGACTAAACTACTTCGAGTGCTTCTGAACCTAAAGCTGCAGCTAAACTACTTCGAGTGCACCTGAACTTAAAAGTGCAGCCAAAGAACTGAAAGTGCACCTGAACTTGAGAGTGCAGCTACTCTACTTCGAGTGCACCTGAACCTAAAGGTGCATCTAAACTACTTCGAGTGCACCTGAACTTAAAAGTGCAGCTAAAGTACTGAAAGTGCACCTCTACTTGAAAGTGCAGCTAAACTACTTCGAGTGCACCTGAACTTAAAAGTGCAGCTAAAGTACTGAAAGTTCACCTCTACTTGAAAGTGCTGCTAAACTACTTCGAGTGCTGCTGAACCTAAAGTTGCAGCTAAACTACTTCGAGTGCACCTGAACTTAAAAGTGCAGCCAAAGAACTGAAAGTGCACCTGAACTTGAGAGTGCAGCTAAACTACTTCGAGTGCACCTGAACCTAAAGGTGCATCTAAACTACTTCGAGTGCACCTGAACTTAAAAGTGCAGCGAAAGAACTGAAAGTGCACCTCTACTTGAAAATGCAGCTAAACTACTTCGAGTGCACCTGAATCAGAAAGTTCAACGAAACTACTGAAAGTGTGACCTGTACTACGCCGAGATGTTGAAGATTATGTGTGACAATTTTTGAGAGGTTTAAACTGCACCTGAATTTGTGTGATGGTTTACAGCGGCTTCTGCGCCGTTTTGAAAAGCGTAAATCGACACGTGTAGTGTGGTTGATAGATAGAAACTGTTCCATGTAAGAATTTCTTACTGCTTGAACATTAAATTGAAGGATACGTCGCTTCATTTCCTAAACCCTTTTGAAGATTTCGGCGCACGTCGTAGGAAGCTGTGGAACTGGTCCTGTCCTACATGAAGAGATACTTCAGTGTACAGTACTTCTTATGTCTCGAAGTGTGGACGTGTCCGTTATTTTATCTGTGAGGTACGTTCCTTATATAACGTTTAATAAAGAGAATTTGCCTGTTGGAAGTCGAGGAATTGTTATATTGAAGGGGGACTTTTACCTGAGGTAAATAAGAAAGATTGCTGTTAGACTTGCAACATGCAATGTTACTTTATTTGATGGCATTGTTTTAACTGTTAGAAGACACGACACTTAACCATAATAACTATCAACTTGTTGATGCTGTTTTAAGAAATAATCGGTGTTTATTTTGAGAATCATAACAAACTCATATATACAAAATGTAGATCCACTGACTTAAAGCTAAAAGTGCGCTTTTGAAGGAACTAACAGTTAGAACAATAGAAATCGTGATGATGAATATTTGTGGATTTTAGCAATAGAAATGGTGATGATGAATATTTGTGGATTTTTGACAGTATAAATCGTGATGAATATTTATGGATTTTAACAATAGAAATCGTGATGAATATTTGTGGATTTTAACAATATAAATCGTGATGAATATTTGTGGATTTTAACAATATAAATTGTGATAAATATTTGTGGATTTTAACAATAGAAATCGTGATGAATATTTGTGGATTTTAACAATAGAAATTGTGATGAATATTTGTGGATTTAACAGTAGAAATCGTGATGATGAATATTTGCGGATTTTAACAATAGAAATCGTGATGATGAATATTTGTGGATTTTAGACAATAGAAGTCGTGAGTTTCATAGGAAGCACAGGAACAAAATTAGTTTATTTCTTTATTACAAGTCCCGGAGTAGAAGGAATGGCTATTGTCAAAGCAACATTAAATCCATGGAGCAGAGTACTTTAAAACGCGCATTGCCCAAAAGTTCGCCCGCCTTCACGAAATTCCAACCTTGTTTTAACCTGTTCAGTGGATCCCGGTACTGTACCTTATCCTGAGTCACATGATTCCAGTCCACAACCTCATTCCGTTTTAATATTATCTACCCACCTACTTCTTGCTGTGCCAAATGATCTGTACAAGTACAGTTCTCATGCATGCTACATGCCCTTCCTATGTCGTTATCCTTTAACGAAACCACGATATATGGTAATGTAAACAATCCGCGCCATGTTTATAACACCGACCCGGTTACCTTGGCATGTCGCAACTGATAATTAGGCACTTGCCTTAAGCACGCTCTGTGGCCTGTAGATTCTGTTGGTTGTCTGTTGGAGTTGAATAATCACCAAGGCGTGCAGTAAATATTCGAGCGTACGTGTCCGAAGCTACAGCGTATTTGCAGTATCAAGATTTTGAACCAAGTTAGGAAATGTACGCACAGTGTAACAATTCTGGCTCATTCGCAAGAATTTAACATTTGCGAACGTCAGCGTCGTCTGGAGTTCGCTGGGGTGGGTAATTACTTCATGAATGAGGGAGGATTCCCCCCGCGTGATGGCGCGGTAGACTGGGGACTCCTTACGAGGGATTCTCCGGTCGGGGTTTCCCCATGCGCGTAGAAACTCGTGAAGTGTTCATCATTGTTGTCCGATTTTAACCAAAATTGGGATGTGTCGACAAATTTTAGTTAAACTGCCCGGTATCACGTGTGATGAAAATTAGTTCACTTGTTTCATGAGGACAGACGGACATGGGTGAAGCTAATAGGAGAATTTTTTCACCTTTTAGGTATGACCGCGCCAGAAAACGAAAAAAACACATGAACAGACATTTGTCGTGACATCTCTTCTGCTTTCTGAGCCCTAGAATTTAGGATTAATGCCTTCAGATACGCCATTACCACTATTTTTCTTACTTATTCCAAATTTACCGAACAACTTGCACGCTTTACTTGTATTAGGGAGGTCCTGGGTTCGATTCTCTCTATCCTGGCAGAATATTATCGTATCCCCCCCACAGTACCTGTAAACAAATTGTGTAGGCCACGAACGCTTCCTTTCCTGCCCCTTCCCATTCATCTTATCATTCATGTCATCTAATCTTTACTGTTGAAATGCGCTGATAAACGACGTGGAATCGATCATTTTTTCACAACTCGCCATTCGTAATAAACTTTATATCTTTAATCCAATATTATGTGGCAATTTCTTACGATGCAGCGTCTTTAAATAACCACTTCCGTGTGTGCATTAGTTGGTCAGAAGCAATCGAAATATTTGCTGTAAAGTTAACTGTTACTTGACATGCGTTGCTCGCCCCCGCATCAATAAAATTATCTGCACTTCCACCTTGATTGTTTCCTACCAGTTTATTATTCGCATATCATCTACCAATCGATACTGTTTTAGACGTCCATTAACATATTCTGTGGGAAAATGTGGAATTATTGAATGTTGTTAAAGTGTTACGTACAGTTGGCACTTGGCTTTAAAGGCTTAACCTCAGCAGTTAAAGACGCGAATAAATAAATAAATAAATAAATAAATAATGACGTTATTAAATAGCTTACAAATCATAATGTTTGATGAACTTGTAGTAATTGGCTGTCCACTTCTGAATTTGAATCTTTTGTGTGTTTAATAAACCAATTCTGAAGGTCATTTACCCGGTTTCCTGCGCCATCTTGAATTTCGTCTTAAAATGGAGGCCGCGTATTCAGATCTGGTTTTTTCATGCTATTGTCACTGTCGATTTATTTTCTGCTGGTTTTTACTGACATTTTTATTGCTGTGCATTGTAGAGTAAATTAAACATTAACGCGCTAGTCGAAAACAAGGAATGTTATATAGTAAATCGTGTAATGATTTTTCAACAATGAAAACCCTTCGTTTCGTCGTCTACTTTACAAAACACCTGAGATTCAGAAAGTTATTCGCTCCAAAGTTGTTTACGGTTGTGTGACTAATATATTATCACGAAGAAACAGCTTGAGTAATTTAGAACAAAGTGCGAACTAAATCTTTAATTGTTGGCGCAGTAAAACGGAGAACGCTGTTGATGAGCTGAAGACAAAAACACTGGGCGAAATAGGTCAGCGCTTTTGTAATTAGTGCAGAACTGTCAGTCCAAAAGGCTGTGGACCGAGATGACGAATGGCGCTACACATTCTCCTAGGTAGTTACCAGCATTTCGGAGAAAAATATGGCGTCTATCTTCAGGCCTGAAGATTTATCATCATTACTTTTATAATCATCGTCATAATTGATGTGTGTTAGCGCGTGTTAGTACATTTATTTATAACCCTGTTAATCGTGATATGAAAATGTGATTATAATAAATGACGCTCAATTTGAACCCTGAAACTCAGGAACCAAAGACAGTGGGCGAATACTTATTTGAACGACCCTGGTAGCCTAGGTCGACTTTAATTGTGTTACGAAGGACGGACAAATGGGAAGAAGTATAAGTTTCAAGTCCTCATATCGGATACGGGAGACTGAATAGTGTAATTCAGTCTGATGGGGCGACTTACTTTCATGGGCGCCATCTCGGGAGGGAGTGTTGTGTAACGTGTTTACGTGTATGTGGGTCAAGGTTGACGTGTTCCCATCCGTTTTGCAGTTTGTAGTTACTGAAACAATTGTTGAAGAATTGTGTTCTCGTTACGAGAGTTGTGTTAATGCTGTATTGTTAGGAATTGCATTTTGCCTTCCACAACAATTACTGACTCTTGGCACATGAATATCGCTTCGTGACTTCTCTACGTGGCGACAAGTTGACTCTGCAGTAAAAATTTACTTACAACGAATGGAACAGAACATTGTTTTCTTGACGTAAATACGTCTATACGGAAGAGTCATTCGACAAAAAAGTGGAACGAAAATGTATAAGATCCGTATCAACAAATCGACAACAATGGTTACCTAGGGAACGTAATGTTTACTCGGCATTGTTGTTACCTAACATTTTAATTGGCTTATTTTCTATACGTCGTCTCTCATAAGCCTCAGTCTGCTGGGAAGACGATGAAGGTGGTAAGAGTGGACTTGGACATTTTCGCAGCTCAGTTAAAACGCGTTGCTAAAGAATGTTCTAGGAAGATGCAAGCTGTTACGTCACTCAGGGCTTGTCAAGTGGCACATTCCTGCCTTGAGAGGCCCCTGTTTTTGCCGTTAATAGCCAGTTGTTCGAACAGAAGAGATATCGATTTGCAGCTGGTTGTACTGAATTACTGGACTTTGCATTAATGCGGTTTAAAGTAAAACTGTATTCCTGCAATGTCGTGCAGTGGAAATTCACGGTGGAAAATTCCAGGCACGAATTTAAGGAAGTCAGTTCCTTGTATTTTGTCGCACGGTTTATTAAATAATTTATTTGTGAATGTATTTCAAAGTATCTTTATTTAATACAAGTATTACAGAATTGTTTGTTATTTTTTTTATTAACCTTGCGGTTTAGAATATGGCATCTTACCAGATTTTTAAACGTTTTGTATCATGGGACAGGATAGAAATTTGATATTCTTGTCTCGTGACATTTTCTCTATGAATACAGGGTGTTCCAAAAATGTGCACACACATTAAATAATATAAATTGACATTTTAATAAGCTGAACCATTACATACGTCAGCATTGGCAATGAATTAGCGAATCTAGTGCAGGTGTTTAAAATTACCACCGCTGGCTTCATGGCACAGTTGACATCGGTGTGAAGTCGACTGAAAAGGTTAATATTATTGAATATTTCCGTCTTCTGGGTTGTTGCGCTGTGTAGTCTGGTCGATGTTAACCAACGTTTCAGAGGTCATACTGCCTCCGTCATCAGGGCGATGAATATTATTGCCTATGAGGTAGAATTCACTCACGTGGAATGTTTTGAGAGTTGTGAAAATTTTGTCTCAGAGTTTACATTTATGTTCTTTACACTTCTCTGATCCGACCTTCGTGACAAACACATTTCAGGCTCTTTTTACTAAAAGTTTTTGAAATCGCGGCTCCTTTTATCGGCTATCCTGAATTTTTCGTAGTTTTCCTCCGTCCCTCCAGGCAAATGCCGGGATACCTTAAATATGCCACGACCACTTCCTTCCACATCCTTTCTAATTCATTATTTACTCTCGTCCACTCATTCGATGCTGCATAGTCTGACGTACTGAAAACGCATCCTAAAATAAACTATAAATAAATAAATAAATTGGTTTGAAAATTAAGATATTCTTACAGGCCAATGCGCGAGTCGTAATGGTTGACAGCATTTACAACTCTCCGTTATCTGGCTTGTGGGTCGTGATGCTCATTAAAATTACGTAACGTAGTTACCGCTCTGGGGTTACCGCTTTGTTGATTTTAACACGTGTCTCTTGCCGAGTGGTTTGAAGCGCGTACTAGTCGAGATTTTATTGGTAGGATTTGGGAAGCCGTGTTTCTGGTGATCACCTTTGTATCCCGGCGAAGTTTCACGAGAGTCTGTCAGGATCAAAAAGAAAATTGCGTTTCTCATACTTCTACATAGACAAGACGCCTTAGACCTCATACAGGACTACCCATCCACCCACCAGTAGAAATCTTCATTTTTCCCGCACATTTATGGATTTCGTATGATTCTCAAAATAAACACAAATTATTTCCTTGAACAGTTTTAACCAACTGATGTTTTTGATGGTGATTCCCACCACGATACGGACTGAATTTTTAAATGTTTTATGTTAGCTTCGGCTTCGAAGGATTAGTGAAATGCATCAAGCACAAAGCTGCTGACCATACTTGTTCTTTTGAGCAGTCAAGGACAGTTTCAGCTTCCTGTGAAGGACGGATTTGGTTGTCAGAATTTTTGTCCGTCACAGGTATCAGATTTAGACTGCATCCTTATATGCGTCTCTATTGTTATATTACGCTTGCCAGACCGTTACACGTTTCTGTACATTGTACAAGTCACAGAATATACTCTAGAATTGTCAGCTCTTGATAAAACGCCGCAAATATTAATTTGAGATGGGATAGAGTGTTGTTTGAAATTCAAACAACACGACATTGTATTAATTTGGTGTGATCTGGTTCAGAAAGCCTGCGTTATGAAGTAGGGAAGTTTATTTCTGTGTTGTTGGCCAATCTTTGCTCCGAGCTGTTTCTAAATCTTATCACGAAAAACCATTACGACTTGCGTATTGTCTGAAAGCACACGGAACTAATTATTTGAATAGAACTTGTTTTGGAGTATGACAGTGATTTATGAAGGTTCTGATTTTAATTTTTTCATGTGTGTGTTCCTGTGAATGGGAGCGTTTTGTGCTAATGTAGCAGGTGAAAATTGAACGTCCATATATTTGAGTCACTTTTCAAAAATGTTTTGTCTTAGGCTCGTCCATGTTGAATGTAAACCTTGAAACAACAAGTAATTTCTTGTCTCATTTCGCATTTAAAACAATAGATTTAATACGACTGTCTAGTGTATTTGTAAGTAGAGACATTTACCAAAACAAATTTGGAAATGTGACTGATCTACCATGCAGGGTGCCATATTACGTAGCGTGTGGGTAAGCAGTTGTTTTTATGCGTTTGTGGGGATATTTGAAGTGACCCCAGACCATCTTAATGACTAAATTTGACAGTATATAGTCTGAGGTATTCACAGCGTCATTAAATAAACTACAAATAAATTAATTAATTAGGTAAAGACTGCACAGATTCTTAGACCACAGTCCACATTGTCCATTGCCTGTTTTAATGACTGCGTGTTGACCAAAGTCATATCTTTACACATTACAACAGTTTGAGACCTTGACCTTTAGTTATATTTTGCTTCTTAACTCCCTTTGGTTCTCATCTCATTGACCTTCCTGACCTCTGCCTGCCTGAGGAATTGAAATAAGGCATTTCTGAGGTACAAGCACTTGGAGCAATTTCTCCATGTCCCATAGACACCTTCATAGTGATTGTTTCTTCACTTTTTTTGCTTCTCTGTGTGACGTATTGCAAAATGGTGGTAGTTATGTCATATTTTAATTTTCTATCCCAGCATTCGCCTGGAGAGAAACATGAAAAACTTTCGGCAGGGTAGCCAACTATACCAAGATTATGGGCCACGTTCTGATTTCATGATATGTGAAAGTCTGTAATTTCTGTAGGTTTTACTATAGAGATTATTGCTCGTTGCAGGAGTGAGGAAGGAGGAGGAGAGTTTCAGCCAACGGAGGAGACATATGATCATCTTGGCCTTGGACTTGGTGCAGAAGGTATGTGACTGACGGATATACAATTCACCATTCTGTGAGTTGCACGTTGCAGCCTGTCACGTATATGATATATGTAGTTGTTTTGTCCTCACTAGACAGAGCCACACATGTTCTATTTCTATCACTGTTCATAAAGGTGAGTTAAAGCCAGTCCTCCTATTTAGAAGTTCATCCCAAAATAATAATAATAATATATATATATAAAGCATCACTCAGTGGACATTTCACTGTGTGTATACACGAATGATGAATGTAATTTATTTATAACAGGATTTTATTAAGTTGAAAGCAGTGAAGCACCAGCAGTTGAAAGTTTGGTACTTGTGGATTATCGGGACACAAAACGGGGGAGTCAAATATCTTGAGTTGGATTGGCACGAAAATCTGCGCATGCGTGCGTATCAGTATACCCGTATTGTTGTTATCTCTTAGTTCGTTCAGGTAGTAACAACAATAACCTAACCTAACCTAAACCTAACCTAACCTAACCTTAACCTAACTAAACTAACCTAACATAACCTATTTTTAAAGCGATGTGTCCCGATAACCCACAAGTACCGAAAGTTTTTATCTGCTAGGATTTTGTAAAGCTCCAGTTTTTGGGATGAGCTGTGTCAGATGTTGAAGATTGTCCAGTGTTTTGGCAAACATCGTAGTTGCCATATTCCCCAGAAGCCAAAGATTTACATTGAACTTCAGTTATAAAACATATGGAAACGTACTAGGGTTTTATCCAAAAAAATTTGTTGAATATTTTAATATTTTATAAATTGTTTAAGGTAATTATTGGCAGTCTTATTTTTTTTATAACATACGAGACCAAATGCTACCAACCTTGAGCCAGCACCATGAGCTACGGTAAATGGTCAGAGACTGTAAAAAAAACTTTTTTTAACCTGCAACTACCTTGGGAGATTGCATTAAAGATTATGTTTGAGGAACAAAGCCGTGAATCATCGACGTACAGATGGTCTTATTTTGTGGCCTGAATTTGCTTAACATTCTAAATGTGCAACACAAACATTAATATTTGTAATGACACTATCAGACTCGTCATTTGCATTGCTTGCTTAGGGTCAGAATGTTAGGCCTGTGTGTCTGTCGTACGTAAATAAAAACACATTTGTCCTTTCAATTTTCAGTCGTTGTATAGATAAACCTTGGAACAGAAATAGACTGAAGGTAACTTACGGAATCTGATTGCAGTAAATTATATATTTCTTGATTTAAGCGTGGTAGTCGGTATTTTTTTTTTTTTGTAACGAAGTAATTCCTTGGCATTTGTTCAGATGATAAAATGCTTTCTTATGTTGCCATGTCCACCAAAGCCTACCATTGGAACCAGCCCAAGTAACTTTAATGTAGTTAACACTCTTACATTCTGTTTTTCGAAGGTTAATTTTAATATTCTCTCGTTTACATCTATGAGCCGGCTTAGCTCAGTCAGTATAGTGACATTTGTGATATCAATCAAGACTTCCTGTATATAAATAAGCAATTTATGGGTGACAGTAATTTGTTTTTCTTTTTGGTACTTGTGGGTTATCGGAACACACCACTTTAAAAATAGGTTAGGTTAATAATAACTTTCAAGTATATGTCATTTACCCACACACATTAACGTAACCTAACCTATTTTTAAAGCGATGTGTCCCGATAAACCACAAGTACCTTCTATTTTGTTTAATTTCAGCTAGACTTCTGTACGGTGTTTTGCCAGCGGTCACTGTCGTAAGTCCGGCAGAGTCACATCCAGCAAGTGTCTCAGTCGGTAAAGTTACTTCGGCTGCTCACCTGGCTCGCGAGCCATCAGTTCAGTCGGACGTGACGTCACACACAGGCAGCCATTGTTCCAGTGTAGAGTCTTACTTGGAGTCGAGACGTCCTGATCCTGAGGAAATACTTTTGGGTCTCGGGTTTGGAAGGTCGGCCGGAGGATCCGGTGGCGTTGACACTGAATTCTCTCGTATACCTCGCCGTTTCCTGCAGCCATCCAAGGTCAGGTGATACGCGGTCTTATTTCCAGGATGTATGATTGTGAGAAAGGATACGTGTTGTGGTAGACCTGTACAGAATTAGAATAAAATGTTTTCCGAGAGAGATTTTTGAATTGAGCTGAAACATGATGTAATATAAACCCGATTGTTTCATAATTTTAATCAAGTTTATATTTCCACTCTCTCTCTCCCAAATATTCATTTTAGTGTTGTTTTTTCATTGTTTCAGCTTTCGAAATGGCCTCTTTCTTCAGGAGGTCTTCTCACAAAAAATAATTATGCATTTCTTTTCCTTTCCATTGTAATTTTCTCGGTTGCAGGTGAGAGGTGTTGCTATAGACGACTTCCTGCGCTACCAGCAGGACCTCATCGAGACCTTTGAGTCTGGTTTCTGTGGTTATCGGGGACTCACAGGTGAGTAATATTGCTTAGTTTCTGTGGCGCTTTGAACGCCACTGTAGAGGTTTAATCCCAAGGTCGGATATTCTAAGAACATTTACCTTAAATTAAGTTTGTTCGGAGCTGCATAATTTAGAGATCCATTTTACAAACAAAGATGTCCGTATTCTGGGTTGTAGCGCTGTTTAGTCTGGTAGAAGTTTATAAAGATTTCAGAGGTCCTTGCTGCCTCCACCATCACAGCAAGGACCTCTGAAACGTCGATTAACTTCTACAAGACTAAACAGCTCCACATCCGAGAAGACGGCCATCTTCATACTCACCGCCACGAGAACCTCAAATTGTACTCGGTTTATAAATGTGTAAGTTTCCCCTTTTATATCATTTTTTATAATGCAGATGGGCTGTGAAATAGAAATACTTAATTGTTATATTTTATTTTTAATAATTAATTGTTGCTCTGTACAAATGATTTAACTGTTTTGATGTAGTAATGCAGATTTTAAATTATAATAATCCGTGGCGTAACAGACCTCTGAGAGCCAAAGCCGACTAGCCTGACTGCTGGCCTCACGTTCACATGCCTAAGCTGAGGTGAATGATCATCCAACCAGATATAGGGTGACGTGTGGTCAGCACAACGAACCCCCAGCCATTGCTAGTTTCTGTGACCGGATTACGCTACTCATTGTAGCTCCCCAATTTCCTCACGGTGCTGGGTTGGCACCGGTCCCATACACTGGTCGAAAGCTCATGAGAAAATTTCTTCTCCCCCGAGACTCGAACCAGCGCGCATTTTGTATCGCTGGTCCGAAGCATGATGCCTCAGACCGTGGCTACGGCGTGGGACCGATTTTAAATTAAGAATGTACAAAATGAGAATGCATGCGAAAAATTTGAAAACTGCAGCGTTAAGTGACTGATCTTCATTACTACATCACTTCTGCGTTTCATGCTCATTGCAGTGAAATTATTCTTTTATTTCTTGTGTTATTATTTATTTGTGTATTTCTGGTCTTGTAGCAGAGATGAGGGTGTGTAGCCATTGTAATTGCTACAGATGCTGTTTTACAAGTTATAATGTTTTAAAGTGGGTTTGAATTATTGTAAAGAGTATGTTGTGTATTTATGTATTCCTTATTTCCAGTTAGTCATCTTTAATTAAGCTATAATTAAGTGTCTATTAAAATACGAGAGGTTGTGTTTAAGAAGAAAACAATTTCCATAAAAGTATTTTGAATATGAATTTATTATTTTCAGAATTACGTGAAATAGAAATATTTTTATAATCGTTAACGGAATGTAACAGCATTCCAGTTTGTTTAATTGATATTCTTCGCTAACGGTTAATGTCTGGGCTTACTTGGTGGTGGTATTATTATTTTTCAGGAAACTCTATGGATGTACTAAAATTTGATCAACAGTTCACTTCTGGTGCCCATATTATGTCATCGTTGTCATCGCCTGTTCGTACTTTTGCCCCACTCACCCCAATTTTGAGTAACAGTTTGGCTAATATTCCATCCCGTTTCTTACCCCAACCCCCTCCTCGTCAACTGCTTGCAGTTCCAGGCAAGAACAATCCTTTTTACTTCGCAGGCGTGTCACGGTCTCACAGTACAAGGCGGCATCTGAGCGTGAAAGTGCGTCAGACTCGCAGGGCTAGTGAGCCTGCGGATTGTGAGGTCTAATTGAACGTACGCTCTCAAGAAAGTCAAATTCAGTGAATGATCATGCGTTTATGACTGTGATACGGTACTGATCCTGTAGGTAGAAGTAACGGCAAGTTCATAATTTGCAGCGACGTGAGGAGACTTGCCACCCATCTGCTTCTAATTTAGTTTAGAAATGAAATTCTCTTCTACAGTGCAATTATATCAGACGTTGTCCGTCGTCTAAGGCAGTGGTATTCAAACTTTTTTGTTTGCGTACCCCCAGATATAATTTCTCTTCAGCTTTGTACCCCCAAAGTTGTTGGTGTATAATTCAAGTTATACATAGTATGTAATATACATCTAAAATAAATTAAATAAATTACATTACTGATTATTCAGTGTTTGTCATAAATTAATTTTTTTTTTAAATTTCACGTACGGGGTACGCGTACCCCAGGTTGAATACCACTGTTCTAAGGTACCGTATATTTAATGCATAGTGAATTTCTGTTTAACTTGTGCATCTTATGTGTTGTCTTTAGTTTTGATAAGAATTTACCAGAAGGTGCTTAAAGTAATTGTAGGCAATATGACATAGTTCAGCGTAATGTAGGTTTGTTACCTTAAATTCTTTTAAAAGGTTCATCATATTCATTCCATTGAAGGATAAACACTTTTATGATACTCACAGATTTATTTATTGCTTCGAGGTTATGATGATAATCTTGTACGTTACATAGGAGGACCAAATCTAAGCAGTCGTATCACAGATGTTTATCTTTTCAGTATTCTTTCATGTACTAGAATGCCTTCATTTTTAACTCGGCCGCAAAGAGAAGCCATTCAAAATTCCACTGGGCGATCGGGGTTTGATCCCCGACGGGGGCAGAGGATTTTTCCTCTAGCCTCTGTGTCCAGACTGGCTCTGGGGCCCACCCAGCCTCCTATCCGATGGGTACCGGGGTCCTTTCCCAGGGGTAAAGCACAGCTGGGGCGTGATGCTGACCACTCACCCCCATCTAGTGCCGAGGTCAAGAATGAGTAGGAGCTATACCTCCTCTCCCCCAAGCGCCTACATGGCGTATAGTGGGACAGCTTTACTTTTTTTTTTTACTGTCAGTTGTCGAGACTGTAAAGCATAAAATAATACAATGTATAATGAATTGGAGAGGATGTGGAAGGAAGCTGTCGTGGCCTAATTTAAGTACTGTCCTTGCATAGGCCTGGAGTAACTGAGGAAAACTATTAAAACCTCAGATAATAACCATTCTCCAGATTGAGATCTGAACCTGGGACGTGAATATGAAGCAGGGTTGCTAACCACTGAGGTGCTTAAATTGCAAGTAATCCTCGGTGGCCCCGAGTAGCGTTCTGACTAAATAACTTCCTACTCGTTCACTGTGAACATGGAAAATTGGCTTCTCAGAATCAATCCAGTACATTTGCTCAAAGACCGCCACGTACACGTGTAACGTAAAACACTACATGCTAATCTAATGTCCGCTTATCAGCAACATTTTGGTTTATGGCCTATAAAATCATTTGAATTTTGTTTGTTCTAACTGCGATTCTCCTCTCACTCCCGCATAATTTTTATCGCTTTCAGTGATTAATCCTGAATGTGGAAGTACCAGGTATCTCAGAAACAGGACTACTTTTTTGGTGGTATTTTGAACCGGCTGCTTTTTTCATGACATACAAAAATTGAAAATTAAAATCTGTTATTGAAAAATGTGTATATTTAAATAATGATAAAATTTGTATTTAATTAGGGTTTATTGGTTTACTTCTTTGTCAAGAAACTTAACTTCCTCCAACCTGTTCTATCGTGTCTGAGTACCGGTACCGTTCTTTTGTCGACAAAGACTGTTTAGTGGAAGCACTGGAAAGGTTTTTCCATTGACACAATGTCATGGCCTGTGGAGGCAATTGGTGCATTTGTAAGTACAGTAAGGTTCCGATTATTCAACTTTAACAGTACTAGAGGACAGTCGGATAATCGAAAACGTTTGATAACGCGGAAGACTGATGAAAAAGACGAGGGTAAACATCGATTTAATTTACAAATCAGTTTGGGATGTTATGAAGAAAATATAATATGGCATTAAATGAAAAAATCTCCCAAACAAAAGTAATATTTAACGTAATGTAATTTGTAAATTAAAAATTTTTACTTTAATAAATTAGTTATGGGAATTTGCTTCTGAGCCTCCTTACTTTTCTTTGTAGCGAGATGGCTCCGTCGCCTGAACAGTGGGATGTCTGTAGCGACTGATTACGTAGAATATATAAGTTGCTTGGTGGGGGAGTGTCATTTTGATACTTGATGAATTGACTGTCGATAAAATAGTGTTGTGGGTTGGATAATTGTGATTCTACTGCAAATATGACCCTCTGCCCATCTGAATTAAAACATTCCATTATAATAAGGTTAAAAAAATTCTGTTGTCATGTACGAAACAAAATTTTACTCTGTTTGACAATTTTTAGATGATTTTTGTGATACCAGTGTTTTTCTAGTACTAGGTCGTTACTGTTTTATAGCTCTTAAGATTATGTTTATAAATATGATATTGTGAATGACCGAGAGTCGTTCTGTAAAGTTATTGGTATAATAAGTTGTATTTAAACTTATATAAAATGTTGAAACAAGGAAATATATATATACATATTTATTGGCAGTGATTTGGGTATCCAGTGGATCTCGTGTTCCCGAAATAAGATCTTGTTAATTTTAATTAATTTCATTCACAACCAAATGGAAACTTTCCTTTTTCTGTAGAGTGGAAGATGTATTGGTACAAATGTTTCCTTGTGAAACTTTATATAGCCGTCGTCATGCGCTGTTTGTTTGCACAGAGTCTGTGAAATTAATGTGTAATGGAGAGGTCGCCTCTGTATGTTTGCATATTATATCTGTAAAATTACTGAGTGCATGTCATTTAAATTAATTAAATTAATAGAAATGCTTGCCATCTCCAAACGAATAATAGTACTCGTGTGATGACATTATGTTAAAGCTTCGTATGGTTACGTATCTTTATAAATGTGACGTGGAGCCTAAAGATGACCGTCCACCTCAATCTGGCAGTAGAGTTACGATTCCATAGATCTTTTCCCTGTATTCCTTTAGCTCACATAGTGCGGATTATGTGATCAGTGAACGCTCGGTTGTCAGCGAGACTTTCTTGTATAGGATGTGAAAACCAAGTCCCAACAAAGCAGACAGAACGAAACTCCAGATACATAAAAGGGTTCAAGTTTCCTTAAATCCTGTTGAAAATTTACGTCTGACTTCTCCTGATGTGTTGTCCCTAACTCCAATTGTGCTTTTTATGTCTCGGAGCCTTGTGAATTATTAATTGTATAGGGAGGGGCTTTCATGAAGAAAATGTGTGCTATAAGAGACTGGAGGTTTTCAAAGTGGTGAAAATATGTATTTTGGGCTCTTGGTTTGTTGCTATGTAGTCTTGTAGGTGGCTACCAATATTTCAGAGGAAAATATTGCCTCCATCTTTTATCCTGAAAATGGAAGCAGTACGTCCTACAAAAACATTAGCTAAAATGTACGAGACTACAGGATGACACATCTCAGAAAACTACGATCCGCAAAAGTGAATGTTCTCAGTCGCTGGAAACTGAGCCGTTACACTGCAGTCTTCTCTCCAAAGTTAATGAATATTTTACAGATTCACTGCCATCAAGATATATTCATTTCTTGTCATCTTAAATTATAATTCTTCTTCTTCTTCTATGGCTCTCCGGTCCGTGTTCGGTCCATGGCCTCCTCAATTCTCCTCTTCCATTCGGTCCTCTGTTAGGTCCATCTGTTGAAAGCTTTGATCGAGGTTTCGAAACATCTTCCTTTTTACGGTGCAAGGTTGTTAGCCTTGCGACCAACCCCCAACCTGGAGGACCAGGGTACTTGTCTTAGTCTGGCCTCTCCCCCTCGATTAATCTGGCTAGGGAGGCCCTACCAGTAGCTCTTGGGGTCACTGAGGTACTCGAACCCCACCACCATGACAAGGTGTTAAATTATAATTATATTTTTGAAGTTCTTAATGAGGATTATTTTAATGAGTCATACCGTAGTGCTTTAATAAATTTGTACATTAATTCTGAAATTTCATTAAAGAGTCTGTATGTATTCTCACCATACTGCACTTAATATTATAATATATTATTTTAGATACATTTGTAAGGGAGGTATTATTTTGTTTATTCATTTAACTCATTTCCTCATTTTTCACTTCAATGTGACAAAGTAATGGGAAATCACTCTGCACTTGGCTACAGTTAATGTACAAATGATGTATGAATGTACTCCGCTAACTCTTCCATATATTCCCCACCCTCCCTCATTTTACACACGTCTCACTGCATTTGAACACGAATTTTTTTAAACATACTGTTGTTCAGTCAAGGTTATTGCTTTTATGTAATTTCTTTAGAATTTAGATTGTCACTTTTCAGGTTTTGCTAGAGACCCAGGAATTTAAGTAAGTGTCTTCTATGTGTGTGCGTTGTGATTTGATGTCAGTCGGCATTAACGGCATGAATTACAGTGTAACCCATTTGTAGTATTTAGCTGAGCACAAATTTAATTTGTTGGAAATTTATGTTTACTATCATAAAATGTTACTTCATAATTAAACTGTTTTTGAATGTGTTTGTGTTATGCATGACTGACCAAGTTCTCAGTAACGACGCCAGATGGCAAAATTTTGTGTTTTGCGACTCTTGCGACAATTAGGTTTAGAAATGCTTTTACAGGAAATATAGGAAAAGAGGTGAAAGGGAAGAGATGAAGATATAAAAGAAGTAATTTCCCACTGAATTTTAACAAACCTTTCCCAGCAGCAGATATGAAGTCCGCCGTATTCTGGGATGTTGCGCTGTGTACCGAGCCACCCCTTCTGCATTGGGTTACTGAATTTTGAGGATGGATAGGAGGGTGTGGGCTGGATTATTCTGGCTCAGGATAGGTCTACTGGCAGGTTTCCATAAACCCACCTTTTGCTGGTCCGTAAAATATAAATTTCTTGATTAGCTGGGCAACTGTTAGCTTCACAAGGGCTCTGGTCCATGGAGTTAGGTTAAAGAGTGACTAGGTCGAGTGTAAATGGAAATAGAAATTTACCAAATACCGAAGAAGATGCAGAATTATCTCATTAGAGATATCGTAAAAATTGAATATATTTTTTTTTTTTTTGAATTTATTGTTATTTTCCTGCAAGTAATTTTCTTTTAGCTGCATGCAGTTCAGAATGAAATCATGTGATATATTCAGTGCATGTTTTAATTTATAGTATGTTGATGTCTAATGTTTTAATTAGAAATAGAGTGGAAATGTGTTTGTTGTTCACTTGAGAACAAATTGAATAGTTCATATTGTAAAAAGCACAAGTTTAATTTGAAAGAGAGAAATTTATTTATTGAGAGACCAGAGGACTGTCAGAAACTTGGTTAATTTGTGAGTTATTGTAATATAATGTAATTTTCATTAATTAACTTTTCATATTTATCTGAAGAAAGATTGGTTCATCATTTTTGTGCCGTCATATTGTAAAAAAGTGTTTATAGAATTTCTTTCTTATATTCTGTTTCAATTATAAATTCTTTGTTTAAATGACCTTCCATCCAGAGGTCGAATTGTCGGATGATGATTATTATTTGTTGGTACTTGAAGTATGTGCCTAGAAAAACCTGCATCGTTTGTCTTACCAGGATGTCGTGTGACTGACTAACACAGTACCGATTTCTTATGCAGGCTCATCGCATACTCCTCCATCTGTGATTGTGGCAAAGATAATGGAGAAGCTGCGTGAACATGAACGAGAGAACATCCCACCTGGTTCAGTGGTATCAGCACCAGCAACTGGTAACTCCATACCTCCACCGCCTTCTCTCCCTGCTACCTCAAACAAGTTCTCACGAGCGGCTCGTCGTGTCCTGACTCGTACCACGGTGCTTGGTGCCCTTCCGTGTAATGCAAGGTACATAAGCTTTTGTAGTGTTATCATTTGTTAAAACCTTGATGACTTAGGTTAGATTAAGAAAAATGGGCATGAATGACGCTTGGGCTGACACTAGTTATGCTTTTCACATGTATAGGCAGCAGCAACAACAGAGTGTACTGACACCTGACAACAGACGCTTTTTGGACAACCAAGGCAGCAAGTCTCCCGAAGTTCCCCGGAAACGCATGATCATCGGCCACCGAAGCTACACCTTTGGTTGTGACGGCGACCTCATCGAACTGGACCCCGTGTCCGCTACAAGTCCGACCCCGAACATCTCGCCAAAACCAAAACCACTATTACACAAGGATTCTGTTTTGTCCACTGCCACTAGCCTCAGCTTTACCAGCATTGATAGTGACAGCGATACCGATGATCGCGGCAACGACTTTGGAATTCAGCCCAGACACCAAGTTTTTATTGATCATCCAACAGCATCTACGCCCAGGTCTACTTATTTCTCTTCCCTTAATTCGTCGCAGGATCCTGTTTCCGAGAAAGTTGTGACACAGAAGGTTTATCCTTTGTATCCGGTTGTTAGCAAACGTATGTCGTCTACCAGCCTGAGCAGTTGGGAATCAGAAGCAGTCCTCTCGCCCATAAATTCCTCTTCCGACATTTATTTGGGCGTCAGACATCAGTGTACTCAAGAACTTGTAGCGAAACAACCAAGTGAAGAAGAGAAAGATGGTGGATTAAGTACGGTCACAAAACATTTTAGCAACGTCCATTCAAGTCCAGACATTCCTCTCTCAGTCTATTGGCCAATGAGGTATGAATCAATAGATGAAGATGTGGAGATAAAGTCTGACAAATCAGCAAGTCTACTGTCAGCTTCTGCAAGTGGAGAATCCCAAGATACGCCTCGTAAAGCGAACGTTGATAGGCAAGTCCGCCGTTATGACAAAATGGAAACTGTGGACATAGTTGATCATGTTGATCATAAATCTGGAAATGGTATGGGAAATGCAGAGGACTGCGACATGAATAATTTCTCAGGTCCGACTGGTGTTCAGAGAAGCGCTAAGACGCTGGAGGAGCAGCTGCAAATTCAGAAAGAGGTCATTAGCTTGTTGCAGGTTCGTAGAGGTAGCCTCAAACGGCAGAAGCGTATCTTAGACGATGAGGAGCCTTTGGAGGTTTCTGATAAGGACAGCTCAGAATTAATGAAAAATCTTGAAATTACATCGGACGTGCCGCACGAGGAAACGAGGGCATCAACGTTGGACTCTGGTGCTGTAAAAAGCATTCAAGATGTGAAAGAAAACACTGAAAAGGAATATGACTCAGATGAAACAGCAACATTGAGAAATTTGAGAAATCGAGAACTTGAGTCGCGTAAAGATCATTGTGTCAGGAATGCAGACGCAGAACACCCCATGCAGAAAAGTCAGAAGATGAAAGACGTACACGAACAGAACTCTGATTTGCCTCTCGATGTTGAGGAATTATGTAGTAATTTAAATGTTGTAAAAGAAAAAACCAAGTCAGAAGTCCAACTTAAATATGCAGAGAGTATAGATACAGATCTGCTTCAGGTATCCGGTGTGGATAACAGAGGCGATTCTTTTGAAATGGAGGAGGTAAGTGTTTACGCTATTTTCATTTTATTCATAAAAGCGACAAGACATGAATCTAAGAAATTTTTAATTTTGGTGTGATTTTCACCACTAAATATTCCCATAAAATCACAGTTAGCTGGAAATTAAAATTTCTTTAACATCATTTTAGATAGGGGGGGGGGGGGGGCTGTTGAAACAGTTTGTTTCCAGAAATAGGGATTCAGATTTTTTTGTGTATTTTTTTTACTCTTTACTGTGCCATGCTTAAGGTACTGAAATGGAGAGTATAAAAGGCAAATAAATTAATTTTGCTGGTAACGCGAAAACTCAGTGGATTTTGAGTTGGGCAGCAGAGGCTTCATTTAATAAGTAGTATAAATTTAATTGTAGGTGGGTTTCTGCTTTATGATGTACTGCTCCGAAGAAAAGCCGTATACACCACGCGTAGAATGATGGACATTTTTTTTTTTGCTATATAGATCTGCACTTTTGGCGAAGAGGAGGGTCGTATGACAGTGCTATCACGGGCATGGTCAGACAGCAGCGGCTTCCTGGATGGCGATTCTGAAATATACTTGTCGAGACAAAATGGGCACAACACAGATGCCACTATTACCAACCTGGAATCTAGTCAACGTGATGGGTCAGGTCGAACAAGCAGTAAAGGAACGCAAATGCCTAGCGTCGCTAGTGAATTAATATCTCAAGGTGACCTCGAACTAACCGATGTGTCTTTCCACGCATCAAGTGATATCGTAAAGAGTGAGCTAGTTGTAAGGACAAATCTCAGTGATGAAAAGTCGGAAACTGTGAAGTGTCCGACTGATTTTAGCTTAACTAGTTCTAATGAAAAATGCTTACGGAGAAGAGAAATTGGGTCGAGCACAATAAATCAGCAGAATTTGCCAAACAATTTATTTCAAGAACTCAGTAGTGCAAATGATTGGTTATGTAAGTGTAACGTGCCTTGTGTTATGGAACACGTTAGTGACCTCAGCGGTTCATGTGCAGTATTACATGAACGCCAAAGATCTTTAGCAAACGTAAGCTTTAGGGGGGTGCGTGAATCTGTAGAAGCAACTGCTTACAGTTTCTCTGATTCCAATAAAAGTGCAATAAACCCAGGAGTACAGAATTTTACATCTGTATCTCAAGACAGTTCCTTAATCAGAACATTATTATGTTGTCATATTCCTCGACACCGCCAACCGTCTATCTCTACTAATGATGACAGTGAGCTGGCACATCATCGGACCATGTCACTTCATAGCGTTGACCATAAGAATGGCTTGAGGTTTGGCGGAGTGCGTCGAGTTAAATCTGCTCCTCATCGCCTAGAACGTTTGGCTTCGAGTGACGACATGATGCGAAGTAGCAGTTGGAGCAGTGTCAGCAACATGTTCAGTTTCTGCAGTGATGAGAGCGTCATTCACGTCGGCCTCCAGAGGTCGGGTTTGGGCCGGGCCAATGAAAAGCGTCTGAGTGACGTGTGTGCCGGCGGTCTGTACAGACCGGAGGTAATGGAACAGCGTGAGAGTAGGTTAAGGGATGTGGACGCCAGTGACAACAAGCACCCGATTGATTCCATAGGTGCCGCTCAGTATCTCAAACCATGTTCAGTTCCTTGTGGTAGGAATACAAGGAAAAGCTCTTCAGATGGTGCTTCAGCTTCCAGACACTCGGTAACAGGTCTGCGTGAATTGGTTGGAGAGTTGGCAGTAAGTTTCTTTAGTATTCTAGTCTTCTTCTATGGCTCTCCAGTCCGTATATGGTCCATGGCCTCCTCAATTCTCCTCTTCCATTCAGTCCTATCCTCCGCTACCTTCTTCCAATTTCTAATCCTCAGGAGCAGTGTGGCATCCGTTTGAACTGCATCCTCCCATCTGTTCCTGGGTCTTCCAACTGATCTTCCTCCAACACTTCCTTTGAATACCATCTTTGGAATTTGGATGTCGTCCGTCTGAATCAGGTGACCTGCCCATTGAAGTCTCTTGATTTTTATAAATTGTGACAATGATATGTCTTTATATAATTTATAGATTTCCTGATTAGTTTTTGTCTTCCGTTCACCTGCTTCTTGTGTTGGGCCAAAAATTTTCCTCAGGATTTTCCGTTTAGTATTCTAGTGATATACATTAATTGGCATTGCTTCAGGCAGTGTATTTCCCCTACGATGCATTTTTTATCACGTTGACTGCAAGTACAGGCAGGAAGTCAGTGGTCAGGATGAATGACCTTGAGATTCAGCATCTTGATTATATTGTTTTATTGAAGTGTAGTATAGTATAACTTGTAGTCGGAATCTTGCACAAGTACTTATTTGGTCATACACACATGCTATTTGCTTTTTTTCTGCGTGCAATAGAAAAATAATGGTTTTAAACCTGTGCAGAAACATGCAACTACTGATGACTTAATTTTTCCAGGAGAGGGGCTGGGACATTTCTATGGGGACGGACTCATCACACTTTGCATGCCACACCGATCAGCAGGTAAGAACACGTAGGATTTGAAGTTCTCACAGCAGTAAAGATGTTGATTTTGGTGTTACGGTTTTTGATGCCATGTGGTTTTTAAGGTTTACTTCGGGGCTGTAGATTGAAACATGCTTCGCTCTTTTACTTGGTGGTCCTTTAGCTGTTGCGCCTGCAAGGTGATGCATTGCGGGCAGGTCTTGCGGCCTACGGTCGTCAGCTGGTGGGAGGGCAAGCCAGTGAGCATAATGGTAACCATGAAGTAGCTGAAGCAAGCAAGGAACTTCAGGCTGTTTGGGAGGTGCGGGATAGGATTGCTGCTGAGTTACGTCGTGTAGCAGACCTTCTAGAAGAACAGCCACCTCACCGAGCTGCCAGCATCACTGGCCAGGTCAGATTGCAATTTAAGTGTGTTTAGATTATTTCTGGCTATTATTTCAAAAATGGAACATTTGCGACCCCATGTTCATAAGAACATATTTTTTTATCCTGGAAAACGCACACAAAGTTTGTAAAATACTTTTGACTCACCCCGTATAATATTTGCACTTGATGAAAACTTATTAAATGAACGAATAAAAATAAAATGTTTTGCATACTGGTGGACTGTTTATCACTTGTTTGTGACGTTGAGGTCTGATATTATCAAAATGCTCCTTCGGTATGACACGATCTGACCATCGTCCTCGACGTCTTTCGCAAGTTAGTGATTGTAAAAAAAGAATGAAAGTTCTAAATTCATGAATACATGTTTAATTATCGCCATTGGCCCATATGAAGAGAGAATGATGGTAGAAAAGAGGAATAAGAATATGTGTTTGTTTGACGGCGTTGTATAGCAGAAATGTCTTTTGAGACGAGGCTACACGACGCGACTTCTCAGAAGATGGCCCAGCCATCTTCAGCCGTTGTTCTCGTTTCAGATGGCCGCGCTGTTACGCGAACAGACTCGTCTCTGCCATCAGCTGGAAGCCTTAAGTTGTGAATCCTCCCCTTCAATTCTTGTGGAGCCACCCCCTTGCTGCTCGGTCCTCGATGCCGTCAGAGAAGAAAATCGACGCCTACAGAACATGGTGGAGAAGAACTCGGAGGAACTGAAAGAGATACGCAAACTTCTGAAGGAACTTGTGGCTGTGAAAAATTCATAGTCTTGAAAATAGAACTTGCCATTTTTGTTTGCGGGCAACTTCTTAATCGAGTTGAACTGTTCGATAACAATTTTGGGACTTAATAAAAACTAAGACTTGAATCCCGACGACAGACTTGCCAGAAGTTATTTAACTGCGTTCCTAGAATTATTAGGTTGAATTTTAACGAAGATACAAATTTTTAATTGCAATTTTTGGACTAACAGAGGGTGTTTTCCCCCTTGGTATTAATTTATATTTTTGCAGTAGTGCCATGAACAATTTACTTAATAAGTTAATAGCAGGATAAAGGGAGTTTTCTAGCAATGCAAGCATATATATACTTATTTTGAAAAAAATTATTTTTATTTTTAAAATATAACTACATTTCCCAACGACATATTAATTTAAAGTAAATCTTTGATGTCGTTCTCAGAAATAAGCCTTCATCTAAAACGTTATAGAAGCAGGCGGTGATCGTAAAGTATTTTCAGGAGACTGTACAATTTATTATCTGAAATGAAATTTGGTGCGGTAATAATGAAGGTCTTAAAAAATAATCATCTGTTGAGACCATATTTTTGTAGAATATAAAACAATTTAGCAGCTGTTACGTTGATGCATACGGAGCTTAGCGTGCGAAATATTGTACGGAAATAAATCATCGTATGTTCGAAACTGCGAACGCAGTAACGCCATAAAAGTTTTGGGGTCACATCATACAAATTTGATGTCATCAGATGTGTTCGTGTGAAAATTCTGTTGACTCGAACGTGTAATTAGCAATTTATAGTTCCTACTTGACGCTGTATGTTTGATACAGGCCGTCGGTAATCAGAAGAATTCCGAAATATGCCAAACGAAGCCTAGATATGACTTTCGGTGCATGAAAATTGTTGATGTTTTTCAGAAATTTTTTACTGTTTTGTTGAGCCCCGCGCGTTCAGCAGTGTCGAGTCTTTCGTATTCAGGTTAGAGACGTAAATATTTGTTTATTGTTTTAGAGTTTATGCAATTTGCTGATTGTGTAAGACGAGTTTTAGAGAACTGTTATTTACATTTAATACTTAAGTTTTCAGTGTTCCCGAGTTCTGAAACATTAGTGAGGTTATGAGATCTGTATTTTTCTACAGTGTTCTTTTTTTTTTGATAGTTCCACCTTCTGCCACCCTGCAATACGTTATGTACATTAGAACTGTTATGGTTTATAAAATATTATCCTTTTATGTTACTGTGTGTTGTGTTTTTTTCTTTCCCTTTTCTTTCCTTTTTTTTAGATTTGTCACTTTTAAGCTGTTTTAAAATATTGTATAAAAAGATTATGACTCTTGTCTGCATGTTCCTTCGACCGATGCGACAGTTCGAACCAAACATCGCGGCTGAGTGGTTTGAACTCCTGCTTCAAATTCGGGAGATCCGAGGTTCAGATCTCGCCCGAGAAACTCCTAACTGAGGTTTTCGTGGTTTTCTTAAGTCTCTCCAGACAAATGCCGGGAAGGCCGCAACCTCTTCCTTCCGTATCCTTTATAATCCATTAATCATCCCGTGATCTGATAGTGTTGTTAACTAAACCACGAGATGGTTTTAAGAGTCGAGTGTCTCGGACTCGTGAAATATCTATTTATGGAAGATCTTAAGGTGGGAAAATGGAGGGATATTTTACCACTTGGTAACCGTTCAGTCCCAGGACATTTTTATACGAGAATCGCTGTACTTTACCTTCATAGGACTGTTTCGGAGGAGCTTAATGATTCCATCATCAGGGTGGTGGATTCATCACTACGTGATTACTGAAGTGCAGTGAAACTGTTGAGCCTTTCCCAAAATTAATAAAGTGCTGTAAATTCTCAATTTTCCACTGGCTCTTAAATTTATTTAGGGCTATCACGGACGTTGGCTTCTGGATAGTAACACTGCATGGTCTCGTATTTAGGAACATGCTGTCTCCATCTTCAGGACTGAAGAGATGGAAAGATGAAGTGAAAATGATTTATACAAATAAAAATGAGAGGTTTTAAATTGCAAAGATTGAGGGCATCGTGCCAGAAGGGCATATCACCATGTCTGCAAAAATTGGGGAGATATTTGATTTAGAACGTAAACTGGTGGGATTTGAAGTTGACTCAATTCAAATGGATGTGAACGGTATTAAGTTGGGTCAGAATGTTGATTTTGACGTATTTCCCCTCAAAAACCTTGGTATCTGCAAGCCACGAGTCCAACATCGACGGGGAATATCTTGACCAGCCCTCGAAGGAAGTCACATCATGGACGTAACAAGTTGTGCGCAAGACAGGAACAAGGTATAAACGTAAGAAATAAAACGAATGTAATTAACAAGCAGTAAAAATTAATAACTGAATTACAGTTTTGCGTTCATCTTACGTTGTATAAACTTTGTTCTCGAACTTTAAAACACTGTTGTGTGGCGCAACAATAAATAAATTTCTTTTCCTTAATGAAACAAATACAGTACTTGATTATTGTTGGCGTGTTATAGACTACACTGGTAAAGCATATAACCATTCATTAATCTTTATATTTTGTATAATTTACCTTGAGTGGGCAGGTGCATTTCGTCCATTGTTTGTAAAATATATAAACGTAATTTAGCTGAGTAATTGCACATATATCACACTAGTGTTCTGACAGGGTTGACTGATGATTCTCAGCGTGGGAGTTTGGTGCAAGAAGTCCTCTGCCCTGGACGAAAACACCGAGGCACGTGGGCGGATGGGTGGTGCTTGGCATCGATCGGTGACCATGGCAACTGCCTTACTGATACTGGTAGAAGCCTCCGCGTACGGATCCTGTGTTCAGCGCATGGGCCCGAATAACATTTCACCCCCAGCTATACCACCGTTCTGCCAACAGAAGTGCGCGGCTTGTGCCCCACGAAAACGGTATCGTAGCACCCAAATTCAAACGCAATTTGTCACATTCAGCAACGACAGAGGTCATCACGTTCTGAACTGTGAGTAAGAACTCTCTCACTGTGTTAAGGTGTGATATAAGTATGTGACTTTATTTTAAATGTTTCGAGATTTAATGTATACATCTCGTAACTGATGCAAGAATGTTTGTTCTGTCAAAGCTATTTGTCCACTAATGAACTATATTATTTCTTCCCTTATGAAATTAGGTGTATTTAAAAGTCGCGTAGTATAAATCTGTTAAATTATCGGCTGCATTGTTACAACACTTTGCTTTCTTTGGCATTTTTACATTAGTGTGTAGACGTCCGCTGCAATAATAGAACGTTTTATTACAGCAGTTTTGAAAATGTGTTCCTTTCGGAATATGAACTTACTGTTTAAAATCACTCAAGCAAGACGTAGGAAATTGGTAGTCAGTTTGAAGTTTAGAAAGAAGAACAGTTTTTGTAATATATATAAACTGGGTGTAGACAACTGTAGAGACAATTCAATAATTAAAATATAATTCCATTGTCGTAAACATAGACTCAAACTCAACGAGACTATTTTAACACAAGAAAAAACAATTATCAGTTTATTAACGTCATTTACGTCTTTAAATTCAACTGTGCTATTCATAAATGCGTTACATAATTTCCTTGCAAATCTTGTAATCTCATTTCTGACACTCAAGAACGAGTTTGCAAGTATTCCTGAAGTTACATTACCGTGTTCACTGGAGCCAGCCACTGGTTGCTATCCACAGCCAGATGAACTCAATTTTCACCCTTCAACAATATTTCCCTAAGATCCGTTTTAATATTGTAATTCCATCGATGCCTTAGTCTTCCGAGTGGTCTCTTTCCTTCAGATTCTAACGTACTTCTAGTTATAAAATTGTATTTTTTCAAGTTATTTTAATCTTGACGAAGGGTTATGTCTTACTAACTTCTTTATCTCATTTATATCTGATTATATAAGTAACGATATCCTTGCGACCGACATATCTCTCAAACGAAACGCAGTGCAGTAAGGGGGATGCTATTAAAAAGTAGCTCGAGAAAAACTCGATATGATAAAAGCTTATTTGAATTTATTTTGAAAACCTAACTTCTTAACCGCTTTAGTTCGGTCAGTAAAATGACTGCGTACGAATGTAAATAACCATTTCACTTCAGTTTCCAGCCGATGCAGAGACTTTGTCATTAAATCCACATCGGTGCCAGGAATACGACCTCCCCCCGTCCAATATGTGCCAAGGGATTTTTCGTTCGGGATATTATCCCCGTTTTAATTTACCGCTCGTCACGTTCCTATTACAGCATAAGCCGTGTGCGACAGCTGGACAAATTGCCAGACCGTGTTTACATCAAGCGTAAAATGTCAACCTTTTAACCATTCGAAGAGAGAGAGAGAGAGAGAGAAAGAGGAAATTGGTGGGGGAGAAGTGAGAGACACTTCGATATCTGGGGGGGAGAAAGAGCATCTTATAGCTAGAAGGTCCCCAGGCAATGCCCGCTCGTCCTTCTGTTAAGGATAAAGTAAGAGTGAAGGCGTTAGTGTGATCATTGGCATAAAAGGCGGAATTTTGAACTTTTATGCCAATCATCACACTAACGCCTTCACTCTTACTTTATCCTTAACAGAAGGACGAGCGGGCATTGCCTGGGGACCTTCTAGCTATAAGATGCTCTTTCTCCCCCCCAGATATCGAAGTGTCTCTCACTTCTCCCCCACCAATTTCCTCTTTCTCTCTCTCTCTCTCTCTCTCTCTCTCTCTCTCTCTTCGAATGGTTAAAAGGTTGACATTTTACGCTTGTTGTAAACACGGTCTGGCAATTTGTCCAGCTGTCGCACACGGCTTATGCTGTAATAGGAACGTGACGAGCGGTAAATTAAAACGAAGCCGAATCTTACGCTATTTAAGAATCGCGTCCGTACCGAAAAGAAAACACAGCACTTCACCGTTACAAAGATTAAACTGGTTTACGCTGTTTACTTTGAGAATAATGTGAAAGCCATAAATACATAATGAAGAGTTGTTGATCACTGAAGCAGGTGGGAAATATATTTACCATTTTGAAGGGCAGCCAACCCTCCACGCGCAAACTTCCCCTCCTCACGACGTAAAATCGTAATAAATGGATAACGACTCTGTGCAGACATCGGCCTGAAGTTTTTCTAATTGGTTTTGTCTTTCGTCGCCCTTGAAGATGAAGACTTAGAACACGACATCTCAGTCAGCTGTTCAGTCAGTACTCCAGAGCTCGAACTCTTCAACAGGGTTCGACAGAGGGTAAAGGGACGCAGAACTATTATTACGTCCATTAACTCCTTGAAGCCCAGTGGTAACTATATATACCATCTGTTTTAAGACTTAGGGATGCTGCGTTTTGTATTTATTGGTTTAGTATTATTCTCAGTGTAAACAGCGTTAACCAGTTTCTCTTTGATCTACGTAATGGCGAAGTTCTGTGTTTTCTTTGCGGTACGAGTTTCGGCGTCAGAGGGTTAAGAATAGTACGGGACAGGTAGAACGAGAAACTAGAAAGTGCGAAACGAAAACAGAGTTTTGCGAAGATGATTGTCGCTTAGCTGGTCAGATTCAATGCATTGTATGGGACCTGAAGTTCCATTACCGTACTCACAAGAGCCCGCTACTGTTTCGTACCTGAGCCAGTTTAATTCACTCCACGTCCTTCAGATCTTGTTTTAAGAACCATTTTAATAGTATACTCCACACACGATAATATCAAGGAGGATAAGATGGGTGTGAAACGTAGCACGCACACATCAGACATGCGAGAAAGATTCTCGTTCGAGATCTTGAAAGGAAGAGACCAATCGGGTAGACCTTGACATAGATGGGAGAATAATATTAAAATAAATATTAAGGATGTAAAGTTGGGATATGGGTCAGGGCAGATATTACTGGCGGAGAAAACAATTAGCTAGTCAGTTAGGTAATTTGTTTGTTAGTTGATCAGTAAGTTAAAGTGCCAGTCAGTTTGAAAGTCGATGCCTTTAAGATCCATTCTAATATTATCCTCCCATCTACATATTTATCTCTTCCGTACAAGATTTCCGATCGAAATGTATTTTTAAAAGCGAATATTCGTTTAGTAAAAGTTCGTACACGCCTGATCCCGTCACCTCGTTACACCAAGGCAGGCAACAGGTGGTACAGCGAAGACCTCGAGGGCGACCGTGTTATTTTCTGTGCGCGTAACTAATGAACAAATTACTATTTTACCCCTGGGATATGTCTGAGACACTGCGGTGCTCGCATTAAACGCACGGTCGGACCTCTGTCGGGGAAAATGTTCTCTGCTTCGCTCGTAGTAATCCCGGATTTATACCGGAGCTTTTCCGTGCTGCTAACAAGTTATCCTGCTGAAATATTTGCGGGATATACATTTCATTTTCCTTCAGGCTTTGCAACAAACGTGTGTTGTATTATATTTACGACGAATAAATAAAACTGTCGAGTCGGGCTTGTAGCTCGGCTTCGACGATATTGCATTCAGTTTGTACCGTCTTCGTGTTCACGTCCGCTAACAAGATTTGGAAGACGTACTATTTTGAGTACAATGATACTCCAAACGTGTTCTTCACGCCACATCATATAGGTCATTGTTGCAGCGATGTTCCAACACTGGGACCACTTCCATTGTTGCGGAATCAAACGTTCGGAGACATTTTTTTGACGTAAATACGTCTATAAGGAAGGGTCATTCGGCAAAAAAGTGGAACGAAAAAGGGTAACGAAAAAGTGGAACGAAAAAGTGTAACAATGGTTACCTAGGGAACGTCGTCTGTTTACTCGGCATTATTGTTACCTAGGAAACGTTACGTTACATTACTTTACATTACATTCAGCTACCACAGACCTATCTTAAGCGTAACTAATTCAAGTTAAATAAGCAATGTCTTAATCAAACTTTACTCAATTGTAAAGCATGTATAAAGGAAATAATTAGAATAAAGCCAATATATAAACTTCCTTTCCGTGTAGACGTATTTACGTAAAATTCTCCGGAACCGTGGTTCCACTGACAACTTTTTCTGTTTGCCAGAAACATCAGTTACCAACTGAATCAGCTCGTTGTCAGAATGTCAGACGCGACATACGAAAGTGCGTTCATTTTATGAGCGTTTTGTGCGTGTGCCGTTTTTCCAAGAAACTAAATGGAGTTTCAGCTCTTTTGAGGACGGAGTGCAATCAGCCAGGACCGCAAGCTCTGTACAACAGCCAGACGTCTGAAATTATGGATTTTCAGCTCATTGTCACGTGTCAAGGACCTCCGTTTTCTCTGGAAGAGACCGATACGGAACGTGAAAGCCTGTTATCGTAATTAGCTGAGAAACCCACGTCTATTGCATTCGGACTGCGTGAAGTTGGTGTTCGCATCGCAGGGGTAAAAGTGGCTAATTCCGAGAACACATCTTTGTTGATAATTCCTGTAAATACCAAGGACGGAGTATGGCAGGAAGAATAAAAGGGATTAGGAAGGAATACAAGACGTCTTGATGGACGCCAGCGTGTCCTTTTTATAACTTCAGAACGTAAATCTTACTTATTTGCGTGATTTTACGTTTTTACGTCGACGAGAGTTCGGTTAGTGTCTTCACATTCTTTGATTCCTGTATGTAAAATGGAATTATTATCATTATTATTTACTGTGTTTATTTACGTTCGATCAGCGGCGATCGAAAAAGATTATTGACAGGTTTTAATAAAGTGTTAACAAAGAAAATGTAACCGTTTTGATATTTCTCAACTTTGGGCTTTTTAAACATTTACTTTCACGAGACACCACGCCCTGCGGGCGTAATAGCCAGGAGCAGTGTTAGAAACTCATCCTCATAACAGCAAGCTCGCGTGTCCAATTAACTAGAAATTTAATGTAAAACAACCACATACAATTAATTAGATAATTTGAATACAAAACGCAGAAAACTGAAATACGTAATCATTATACCAGTTGTAGGCGTTCTTTGCAGTACGTGTTCAAAATGTACACGTGACTATCCGTCCGTCCGCGTCTTTAATCTCGTAACTACTGGACGGATTTCGATTAAATGTGGTATTGACGGTCGACGCAAGATAATGTTAAGATGAAGTTAATTTTGTTCATGTCGGTCCAATATAACCTTGCTTTACGTGAATCTCGTGTACACGTTACCAGTGGTGTAGATTACGTAAAATATAACAATTGATACGCCGAATTTTATTTCGTGATATGTCTAACATCGCTGAGCTTTGGATCAGGAAAGTTTTTGTGACGTTAAAAGTAACTTCGGTCCTTGAACCCTCCTGAGTTGTAACAGGGGGGCTACGGTTCAGCCAATCGGATACCAGAGAAGGGAATAGCGCATCTATACAACTCGCGTTTTCTTTGTTTCGCTAGTAGGATTCCGATACATCACCATGGCAACGCAGGGGCTAAACCAACATTGCTTTTTGAACACGAAATTCTCTCGTGTTTTCTTTCGATTTACACCAAAAGTTTATAACCGTGCAGAAACGATGTGCCAAAAATTGAAGACGTTTCTGTTCATAAGCTGGAAACCATGAAAAAGTCGGCTGTGGGTGGAGATAAAGCTCCACGCATTTTAACGTCGACGTTGGGGGTACGTGGGCTTCACACCCTGCCGTTTTAACCTCAATGCCCATTTTATAGGAGGCTGGGTGATGGTGAAAATAAAAATCATGCCACTGTCGGGTCTTGAACTCCGCTCGTCCGGTCTGTCACTTTGCTGACAGAATTATATTAGGTTCGAAAATTAAGTCATTTTACGAACTGATATTTTTATGTACATAAAATTTTGATTTAAATCAGTTGAACTACTTTGAAACAAAAGAACTTGTTTAATATCGTATTTAAGTCTCATTATTAATTTCGATATTGATCTGTCGAGTTTAAATTGTGCTAGGCAACTTCTGTTTAACAATGGCGGAGAAATATTTGTGGGTTGAGTTGGAAAATGTGCAATAAAAAAGTTCATAGCAGCAGTCAGTAAATATCGGGGCCAGTGATACGGTGACATATTTGAAAAATGTGTCTCATGTATCATCCCAATTGCAAGCTGAGTTCAGGAGTTCCGTATTAACAATAGCAACAATACGACAAATGTAATTAACGAGTCTCCCGTGTAACAATCAAAGCACACGTTAACACCGTAAACGTCTGTCGTAAAAAAAACCTTCCCATAAAAAATATTTATTACATTCTTGGTAAGTGACTTCGCTCAGTTCGGTTCTGTACAGAAGTTCAAGTTGTCCAGTCGAGCGTCTTCGAGTAATGGCGAACGTTCTGTTTGTGTCTTAAGATTTCGTTTTATTGACAGTTGTTTTATTCAAGTGGTTCATTTTATTCATGTCAGTTGCGTTTTGAATGACAAGTAGATTCGTCATCAATTTCTTGGGACTGACGTCATCCACAAGCCAAGCTGTTTACCCACATCTACGTTTGTGTATTTACATTGAGAATCATACGAAGCCCACATTTACAAAATGATTAGTTTCCGATTGTTGAAGCAGGTGGCACATATATTTACCACTGGGCTTCATAGGGTTAAACATCAAGGACAGATCGACATATGCAGTTTTTTAAAAGTTTGTCCCACTATACGCCATGTAGGCGTTTCGGGTGAGTGGAGGTATAGCTCCTCTCTTCCTTGACCTCGGCACTAGATGGGGGTGAGTGGTCAGCATCACGCCCCGGCCGACTTTACCCCCGGGAAAGGACCCCGGTACCCATTGTAGAGGAGGCTGGGTGGGCCCCAGAGTCGGTCTGGACGCAGAGGAAAAATCCTCTGCCCCCGTCGGGGATCGAACCCCGGCCGTCCAGCCCGTAGCTAGTCACTATACTGACTGAGCTATCCCGGCTCATCGACATATGCAGTTACTCGACGTTATTTCCTGGTGCAATACAAAATGGAATCGCCTATAAAATGCTGTGAACAGTTGCCGGTCGATGGCGCGTGTCGATTCGATTAGGATCACAGGGCAAAACCCTGGAATATTGGGGCTACAACACCACTTCTCGATGTAATGGGTTTTTGTAATCACAAATCAAATCAAATCAAATCAACACAGTTAACACATGTAAAAGGGCGTTGAGCTAAAGAACGCTGTAGAAGTGAGGTTGTGCTGTAAACACGTTGGGAACGTCTAGGGGTTAGAATCTCCGTCGAAGAACCTTTTATTCTGTTACTGAATCAGTTACCCCCCCTCCCTGTAATTTAATCCCTCGTATGTCTAAATTTCTCCTCAACATCTTGTTCGCAAACACCCTGTATGTGTTCTTTTCTTAATATGACAGACAAGTTTCACAAAAATGCGTTATTCAACTTGTTAAAATTGTTACTGTTATTAGAATGAATTCAGAAGCCAAACTAGTGTGGTAAAAACAAAAGAAGGCTTTTATTCCGATCTGTCAGAGATCGTTAACAATCTTCATCAGTTTCTGCGTGCGCTCGAATCTCGTTTTAGTAAAAGCCTGGCTGGACAGCTACACCGTTAACGCTTTGCTTTGAAAAGGGCTCTTCATTACAAATAATGGGCAGATGTACGGTGGAACTGTGAAAGTCACGTGACACAGAACGATTACTTTGTGCGGATGTGAAGCTTCATCTGTCGCCCTGAGTGAAGAACAAAATGGAGGAACCGGAGAAGAAAAAACTGTGGCAAGAAGGGAAAGCTCACGATTTTAAACTAATAATTGGTTAATTCGGTGTTGAACCTTAGAGTTCCCTAAGCCAGCTAGTTAGTTAGTTCGTTAGTGAGCTACGTCGTCTGTTGTTTTTTTTTTTAGGGGGGGATGGGCGACTCTGCAGTAATATTTTATAAAAGTGAGTCTCTTAGTCAAAAGGACTGGAATCGTCTGATCTTAGAGTTTCTTCTGTAATTTAAGTTTTAATAAATTTAACCCTTCTGTGTGTGGTCTGGAATAATCCAGTTAGTTTAAGCTCAGTTGGGCAAAGCAGATGAGAAAGTCTGATTAAAGGGCATTGGAGCATCCTTTGTCTCTTGCTTTGTTGCACAGAATATGGAGCGTTTGTTTTTGTTTGTATTTAATTTCGGGTATTATTGAGAACGTAATCCTTACAACTAGAAATACAGCGTACATTGTTGATTGTTGGTGTTTTTCTGCCTTTTCCATCGTCTGATGTCATCAAACGATGGGCCAGGTCCAATATCCCAACGATCGCGTATGTTTCAGATTCAAAAAGCCGAATTTTTGCCTGTCCTGATGTTACTAAAGTTTTCCATACTCTCTCCACGTGCCTTGAAACATTCCACCTTCCATGTCCTTAGGCATTCACCATTTGTTGTCAGCACACCTTATTCAACACGAAAACACTAGCAGATGAGAAATTCCCGGCCTCTTATAGAACAATAGTTTCGTCACCGTGTTCACACAACTGTAAATTGCAATTCCAGTAAATTATCCGCCGTGGTCCGCGAGCCGAGGCCTTCTGACTGAAATAATTTAAGAACCCCTGGTATAATGGAATAGGGGGAGAATCGCACGGTAGAAAATTTACCTTTAGCGGAGGGAAACAGGTGTTGACAGGTTGGCCCCATTGTGTTCGTGTATGAAGAATGAAACGGTTGTAACAGGAAGCACACAAACGGATGTGGATGCCAAGCGTGTACAGAGGGAGACAGAAAAACGCAACTGAATCGATATTGACATTTCATTGTTTAGAACCAGAAAAACTACAGGCGATAATATTAAAATGTATCCTGAAATAAATGCGTGGATTGAATTTGACCCAAATGCGGTCCAACGACGGGGCACACGAAAACGAGTTTAGACCTGTAATCCAGCATTCCACACGTTTTCGCAGTTTTACTCTGTTCCTCCAAGACAACGCCGTGAAGGAATCTGTTCCAATTTCAACATAATTACAATTCGTGCTTCGTTTGACACTCTAAACATCGCAGGTTTAAAATACTCTAATTATCCTGCAGAATTTCGAAAGACAGAAGTTAACGAGGGACGTACTGCTACTTACCTGCAGTTGGACAGGCAGCGGTCCAATGAGCGGGCGCAAATCCAGGAACGTAGTCAGCCTCAGACCATCACAGCAGGAAGAAAGGGAAGTTTTCGGTTTCTGGGCAGTACTTGTTCACCCCTGTATTTCGGCGGTGGTTATGCAGAGAAGTGACTACAATGTATCGGTATTCAGTAAAGAGGCCATTAGCCAGCAAAGCAATTTCGTAATTGCAGTCGTAGCCACCCCTGCTCCGTGCTGGATCAGTGGCGCGCGTTGATGCGATAAGAGATCCCGGGTCCATAGAAACTGACTGAGTGGGTGGGCGGACGGTCGATGGAACAGTGTGGGCGAGAGGAACCCAGGGTTGAACAAACCATGCAATGTGCCCCACTCGACAATCTTCACTGCCAATAGGTTGGTTATCCCAGAAGACGTCTTCATGCACGCCGAAGTTGGAACTCAAAATGCCAGCGGTCATTTGTTATTAATAATTAATATTTTACATAGAATGTTCTCTTAAATTATTCAAATCCTACGAACAAAAATATTGAGATTGATATAATATTGTGTTGGTATTGGTTTTTTAAAAAAAAAACTTTCCCCCCTCCCCCCGTCTTTGTTAGTTACTCCGGATTTAGAAACTTTATTTCAACCTTGGCGTTTGAACTCGCAAACCAACTCATCACTTCCTGGCCTTTTATGAAAAATCAGACGGTGGTTGACTGAAAATTTCACCCACCTGCCTATAATAGTGTATGAAACTGTAAAATGGATCCGTTAATCGAGGGTTATAGTCTCTGAAGTTCGAAAAGCTCTTTCGCATTTTGTACGCAGTGCCAGCATGTTGTTTGTTCATGTAAATCACCTCGTATTGTCTTCTCTTCGTAGAGGTTTCCAGTTGGACATGACATGAGAACCATTATAGAATAACTCTTGCAAACCTAGCGGAAACAATATGAATCACCTGCAATAACTCAGATATTCGCCTGTGACCGAATCATTTCTGGCCAGATGGTTGACATTTCAGCTATGAATATGATTTAGTACCTCACGTGAAAGAGGTACAACCATTATGGTTATCATCATCATAGTCCTTTCCAATATTACGTCTATTGAAACGTGTTGAGGATCTCACAAAATGGAGTCCATCCTTCGTTTCCGGGTTCTTTTTTAATTATAAATGAATCTTGTTTGATATTCTGTCAGTGAACTGTTTAAAGTTTATTTTATAGGAAATACGAGGTGCCGATTAACGCAGAACGGTTGTGGAAGTGGTCACGTTTAGTTTAGAAAAGATAAGACGACAGAACAATAATCAAAGTGGCGGTTATGCAATTCAGCATTTCTGTCGCTAAGCTGAATCCAACATTTCTGTGAAACGAACAAGGAAGGAAAGTGCATGAAACAAGTTTCCTGTGAATCCGCGTGTTCTTGGTATACGGTGAGTTAATCACAAAGGAACGCATCTCTCGCAAGAAGGAAGTCGAGGAATTTATTATTAACAAATATTGATGAATGCGCGTGCATCCGTCCTTGTTTTGAGTTCTTCTTAGACGAAGTTCTCCGAAATAAATTACGTCGCGTGTTTCGCCATCCGTCAGAAACTATTTCGTTAATTTCGATTAAATTTGGGATTGGTGGGTGTCGGTAATTTAATTTCCCAGGAGAATTTCATTTCAGCTGAGTTATTTCTTGGCTCATACACGGCATGAAATGCTGGTCTTGTAAGGGTGTACAGACTTCTTCTGAAGTGATGTGTGTGCGCGCCAAGGTCAAGAATGAGTGGAGCTATACCTCCTCTACCTCATACGTCTTCGTGTCGTCGTGTACGAAAAGTGTCAGGGACAACCTTAAACCTTTGCAAGAAAACATCTGCAACTGTCATTGCGTAAGCAAAGTGTCAATACGAGGGAACAATTCGGTGTAAATTTCTGTGGTTCATTTAACGACGTTGTTTGTAGCTAAGACTATCTAGCGACGAGGATTTGAAAGGATGCGGTAGTGGAGGGTGGCCTAATTTAATGTACGATGTAAGTATTTGCCTGGGGGATGAAGGAAAACCACGAAAAGAAAATGTCACGATAGCCGGTCTCGGGGACGATACGTTAAATTAAAAGCATTAATAATAAATTAAAATAGTGAAATATTAATTTAATCTGTTGCGACCATTGTGTTCCTAAAGCCCGGTCTACACGTAACGTCTTATCGTACGTTTTGTTTCATCAGTTAAGATGGTCAGGTAAAACTGACCAAAATCCCATGTCCACACAATTTACGTTTTAGCTACCGTTTTCTCCTCAGTTTCATAGATACCATGGATGAAGTATTATTTGTAGCGATTATTTCATTGTGTCTCGTGAAATTGAAAAGAAAGGAAGTTGTTCGTCGCTCACGGTGGTCTAGACGATGGTTGCTAAAGAGGGGCAGATTCTCTCATGTGAATTTGCTTCGGGAATTACGTCATGAACCTGGAGATTGGCGTAATTATTTACGAATGGATACGGACACTTATTTGAAATTACTATCGTTAGTAACTCCAGAAATACAAAAAAAGGACACTACCATGAGAAGGGCTATCACACCCCATGAGAGACTGACTGCTACTCTAAGATTTCTAGCGACAGGTAGAAGCTACAAAGACTGACGTTTTACCGGAAAACAATGCTCTAACCGATCCGTTTTGTGAGAGACGTCCGTCTTCATTCAGTTCAGGCAAAACGTCCGTTTCTCTGTCCATACGTAACATTTTAACTGATACGTCTTAACTGATCAAACAAAACGTACGATAAGACGTTACGTGTAAACCGGGCTTTACGAGCAGCGAGCCGACTTAATTTGAGGTCTCTGTTTAGGCCTACAACCAATGTACATTATTTGAGGCTGTCGTCAGACTGATGTCTCCTTCTGACTTCCGTCTGCTCAGTAATCGACTTTGCTGTTTCTTCCCCTGACCTGTTTCCGAGGGTGATGTCGTAGTCAACTATCGCGGAGTTCAAACACGAAGGCGGGGCAGCTGTTAACAGTTGTCGCGTGGTGAGGGTTAAACTAATCAACGTCCGCCAGTCTTCGTTACCGCATCTTTTCTCGGCCTTCACGGTCTGAGGCCAATTTCAGTGGAAGTGAAGTATTTGCCATGTCTTTGACGATTTCTTCATGCCAAGGACCAAAGTCAAATTTAGCATATCTGATGGGTTCTAGGTTTCAAAATTTCTGTCATTGTATCTAGCAGGATTACGTAAATTATGTGTGTTGAGAGGACCTCGGAACGATGTGGGCTAATTTCAAGGATTACCCCTAAATAGGGCTTGAGAAAAAAAAGAAAAGATTCGAACTCTGTTCATTCCGAATATCTCCACCGTCCGAACATAGTTGTGGTTGTGGTCCCTACATTAATAAGTATTTGATTCCATTTATATGAATTAATCCATCACGTTGTTGAATGATTACTCACGTACAGTGTTGCATTTTAAATGCGCAGTACTGTAATTTTCAAAGCATCGCCCAGTCGGGCGATAGGAAATAACTTAGCATCCAGCGAAATATATCTAAAAGGAGGAGGTAGTTTTGGGTACGCGATTGAATTGGCTGATTCATGAATGATGAATTGGAAAGGATGTAGAAGGAACCGGTGGTGGCCTAATTTGAGGTACTATCCAGGCGTTTGTGATGTGCCTTTGAGTTCTTTAATTCTTTCATGCCGAAGCTCGTCAGAATAATATATTTAAGAATTCGGTCCGTACCGCGAAGAAAACACCACGCTTTACGATTACGAAGATCAGCTGGTTAACGCTGTTTTACGATATGATCGCGGTTTCTTCTGAGTCATACAGAAATCATCTGTGGAAAATTAAACAGTTTGTGATTGTTGTGGATTTGGTTGGTTAGTTAGTTAGTCAGTCAGTTATTTATGCGCAGACAGTTGGCGTCAGATAAATGGATCTGTCTGTCTGTTCCTCGCCCTTCAGGCGTCATGAGCGTCTCGGTGTGGGAAACGCAAGGCACTCACTCACCCTAAGGAAAACTGCTTTTTCTGGGAAGCTGCTATGCAAATTCTAGAACAATTACGCGCATGCTCCCAGAAGTGTATTATGGTCCCTTATCTTGAGGGATTGGCATAAATTGCAATTGTAATGTTGTTAAGAACGTACACTGAAATGAATTTATATACTTATTTATTTATGCACGTAATGTTTACAGAATGAGCGTATAAGTGAAAATAAAACATTGCTTCTCTTAAATTTCAGAATGAACAGAAGAAGACCCACATACAATGACTTGTCATCCACCACTCTTTGTTACGAAAAATAAAACGTAACCATATACTGAAGAGGGAGAATGGAAGAGTGTAAGAAATCAGATGACGCAGAAAGAAAAGAAAGTGATAAAATTGAAGAAAAGCCAAACAGCAAAGGAGAGACAGAGGATGGGGATGAAGGAATAGGGCACACAGACATAAAAGAAAACAAGGATGAGGAAAGGGAGAAGCCAGTTAGGAAATGTGAAAATGGAGAAGGTGTGGAAAGAGAGACGTATGAAGACAAAGAAATGGAGGGTGGTACTGTGAAGGAAAAGACAGTTGAAATCAAGAAAGGTGATGATGACAGAAGGGTGAAGTCCAAGGACAAAGAAGGAAAAGATTACAAGAACAGAGATGCAAAAGAGATGGAAGAAGGATCACAAGTGGCTAGTGGTAAGATAAATGAGACTGAAGTTCAAGAGGTGGTTGACATTGGTAAGGAAGGTCTGAAGACGTCTGTTGAAGTCCTGGCACCTGAAGAAGGAAAGCTGAAAGCAACTTACGATCTGTCAGTAAGTAAGCAGGATTCACTGACAAACAAACAAGAGTCAGATAAACATGAAGCAGCAAATGGAGACGTTGCTCATGCAATGCCATCAAAGGAACAGGATAAGAAAAGAAATGAGGCGCTGAAGACTGTGGAAGCAGCAGCGGACAAAACTCAAGCACAAGACTACGCAGAAGGAACTATGGGAAGAGCTGGCGCAGGCCACGAGAAAGAAAATCATAAAGAAGATGTGAAAATATCTGGTGATATGAACAGAGTACTGAATAAAGAGGACACAGTCATAGAAATTAAAGAAGAAGAAACCACGGTTATAAAGAAAGACAGAAAAAGAGACGATGCTGGGATAATCTCTGTGCACCAGAAACCAGTTCACGAGATGACAACTGTTGAGGGAAGCGTGAACAGAACTTTAGTAAGCAGTGCAATCGATCAGACCCCACAGAAGAAGGTAAAGGAGGGAGAAAAATTATCAGTCACAGATGAGGGCAAACGAGGAACGGAAGTGAACGTTACTCCGGAGGAGAAAAGGGAAGTGATGTCTTCTAGTGAGACAATAGAAAATGCACTTCAGAATGAAACAGCTGCTGATAAACAGGAACATAAGGAGAAGGCAAGTGAAAGAAAGAAAAACGAATCTGACAGTAAAGTGAAGAAAGAAAATAAAATGAAAGACTTGGATGATGATAAAAGAGCGTCGGACTCAAGCTGTAAGACAAGAAATTTTGGGATTAAGGAAGTTCCAGAATCCTCTATTCATAAAGTTGCAGAGGACACCGAGCAGAAACACGGTGTTCAAGTACGCAGATCTTGGGAAACATCCGCGAAGTCCAAAGAAGGACACGCATCCAAAAGTAGCGAGACTCTGGAATCTACAGCAACCCTACCATCAAAAAAGTCTGACGCGAAAGATCAGTCACAGGACGTTCATCGTAGAACTCTTGATGCGCCAAATACAGAAAAAACATTACGTACTGCGTTTCAGGAAACAGCCTCAAGGGGCGAAAAAAGCGAGGAAAGTCTTCAACGATCTGATGTTAGGTATTCTGAGAAAAATCAAGAAGGTAACAGAATGAAGGCTGGTAATTCATTATTAACTGAGACTGCTATTAATGATCAGATCAAGCAATTAGAACACGAAGTTCAACGATGTCCACAACAGAAAACAGTGCACCAGAAACAACAGCCATTGAAGCAACAGACAGAATTACAAGAGCAAAAAGAAACTCGGCCGAAACAGCAGAAATCGCGAGAACAGCGAGTGGAACAACGGAAACAAGAACGCCAGACAGGGAAAGGCAAGCAAAATGAATGGAAAGAACAGATTCAACAGAAAGAACAGCAGATTCAGCAACCACAAAAGAAGAGAATTCAATCTGTTCAGAAGAATCAACAACAGTCAACGGTGAAAGAACAGGGAACACAGAAACAGAAGCTAGAACAGCAACAAAGACAGGAACAAACAAAGGAAGGTTATAACGAAAGGCAGGAAGAAGAAAAGTTTGGACCACAGCAGTTCCAATCATACGAGGAGGAAAAAGAAAGAAATTCAAAAGAACACGAGAAGGACAAAGAAAATGAAGCAAACCGACAGAAATATCGTCAGTCAGTAAAATGGTTACAGCAGGAAATAATACAACAAAACAAATCAAAATGGCAGCAGCATCAACACGAACAACCCGAAAAGCAACTGACGCCAAAAGAAGACCAGGAAAAACTAAAGCAACGGCACGAGGAACTGAAACAAAAACAGGAACCAGCACAATTGACTCGGCGACACGAAGAAGAAAAACCAAAGCAGCAGCAAAAGCAAGAAGAGCCATCTCAAGAAAGTGAAGAAGGCGGTGCTCCGGGATGTGGAGGGATGCGAGGTGGGAGTTGCCCCATCTACTTTGGAGTCAAAAGTTACCTTCACCATTTTTATGATTCGGCTCCGGTTAAAAATTCTCAACTCTACGAAGATTACGTTGAGGTTAGTTGTTGTTGTCGTTACAGAGGCTGTCGACGTACTTGCTGCCATGACAACATGAAATATCAACTGTTTGAGGTATTTGCATGGCGGCACTGAAAAAAGTCAGAGAAGGAAACCTAAGTCAAGACGACCCATCTGGATAAAATTGTTCCAAATATATTTTCACTGTTTTTATGTTCATTTATTTATTATCACAAAGCTAATCTAATTATAAACTATTTTTTCCTGTGCTTTGTTAGGTATAAACCATATAAAGAATATGTTTTCATTTTAAAATAATGAAATCTGTATTTTATGTCATAATGTAAATTTCATTTAGATTCCTGTCTTCTAGGTTGTTGCGCTGTGTAGTCTGGTCGATGTTAACCAACGTTTCAGAGGTCATACTGCCTCCGTCATCAGGGCCCTGATGACAGAGGTAGTATGACCTCTGAAACGTGGCTAACATCAACCAGACTACACAGCGCAACAACCCAGAAGACGGAAATCTTCATACTCACCGGTGTGAAAACCTCAAATCTTACATAAATTTCATTTTATGATCTCTTTCTAATGTTGCAGGAAGATGACTTTGAGTATACGGTGGATCCAATGAAAAGCCGTGGCTGTCGTAAGTGTTGCCACGGATTTTGGTTCCGTGCCGGACTTTGGGGAGGGATCAACCTGATCTTAGTTGGAATCATTACACTCCTAGTAGGACATCTGACACCTCAGCGTGAGATGATTGTAGGCCATCATAGTAACATCGAAATACTAGATCATACGGCCGTTGCTTTTAATCACAGACTGGAACTCTGCCGTCTCGCTGGGCTTGCGGTCTTCTGCTGCGGAGGCTTGGTCTTACTTCTTACTCTTCTGCTGTCCACGTTCTTTCATGTTGGAGGCCATAATAACAATAATAGCCGCTGCTGCAATGAAAATGCATACTATGACTACGTTACAACGTCTCTGGTAGAACCATTTATTCCAGGCCAGGCTCAAGGTTTGCCTGTACCTGCCGTGGCAGACACAAAGATTCCAGTCACAGAACAAATTAAATCAGTTCAGCCAACACTATGGCCAGGTATTGCCACTATCAAGGATGGCACCGTTGTCTCTCACATGCCTTGAAAAAAAATGTCAATAAAAGTACTACAAGAAGCAAATTATTTTGTAATAATTCCTGAATAAAAATAATCAATAATTTTTGGAAGTCTATGCATTGATTTAGAAGCTCTGAAGGGAAATGTGGATAAAATATGGTAATTATTTAAATGTTTACATTTGATTAGTATGAGATTTAATATTTTTAATATTCAAATTAATAATTTTTAAATTCTTACTTCAGTTTCGGCCATTAAAAAAATCAACGGTATAATGAACTGAATGTTATATGGTCCATGCCAACTAATCCACTTAAGTACACATGCTTATAACTTGTATCACGTGCATTTTAATTGTAAAAAATCATTTTCTAGTTCATCTAAGGAGTTGAGAGGACACAAACTCCAGCCAAATCCTTTGGTCTTCCTCGAATACAAGATATAATGTTACTTTGAAGTGTTTACAGAAAACTGATTGAATCTTAAACAATGAAAAATAGTAAAATATTTTTTTTTACAAAAAAAAATCTATATGTAATAAATGTAAAACCAGAATCCTGCATGGATCTAAATTTTTATGATGTACTTCGCATGTTAGACCTTGACTGCCCAGTAAAGTTGTTCTTAGCCTCAAATGTATCTGAAAACTTTGATTGTTATATACCGTTCACATCACTTAAAGTTTGTTAATGTGATTCATACGTTACTGTATCTATGTGATAAATATAGACAGACACTATATTGTTAATGTCTGTATCCACAGATATATAAACAGGAATATAATGTATTTGTTTTGAATGAGTGGAAGAAACATAATTACTATTTAAATAATCTTAATTTATTAAATATGTATAAAAGGAGTCCTTATTGTTACATGGGCATAAGTTTAATGTTTGTAAGACAAATGTTTAATGTAACACTCTGTCTTAGTCATTATTGGATTACTATTGCCAGAGACATTAAAAGAACAGTTATAAAATTTGTAGGTTAAGTCACCTTATACTTAATTTATTTTTAAAATTTAGAGGTTTGTACATGCATATAATTACATTTTCTTGTCTTAGTAGGTTACAGAACTTTATGTGTTTAGGTGTCGGAGTTCGCCTTCCAACATCTGCTTGGGGTTCCTCTTATTTTTCACCTCTAGATTTGTAATTTTCTGTGATCTTCAGTCATTCATATTCACGTGTTCTAATCTCATCAAGTATGGTCTATTACAGATACACGAGTATATATGCGTTTTTCAGTTGGTGGCACTGGCAAGATTTCATAAGTCCCAGTTTACATTTTCTTTCTGATGCCCCTGAAAAGGCGCATTCCGAGGAACGAAGAAAATTGGAAATGTGTACTCTTTGGAGAACACAGGCATTCGAAAGGCATTGTTCATGCCACATCACATATATCACTGTTACACTGTCATCATCTGATGTCGGTGTTGAGCAGCAGTGTGTTCCGACATGAAGAAAGGTGTAAATGGAGACTGGAGGGTGCAATCCTGTTACTTAATTATTACTGGAAATTAGTACTTCTGTCTGTATGTATCTGTTAGGCTCACATATGACAATACTAATGTGCTGTAATTTTATGAGATATTTTGAAAATTAAGACTATGATTGCCAACAAATTATATTGAGGATAAACTGGATGAGAAACTTGTTTTAGAAACTGAATTAATAACCTCCTAAATAGATTAAAGTATTACCATAATTCTCTTTCTTTTACTCAACTGCTTTAAGATACCTCCTAAGAAACTAAGCTCTGGAGTAAACTTTATATCAAAAATGGATGAATACAATATAATTCTGGCAAAATAAATGCATCTTATTTTTTGGTTCTTAAAAAAAGATGGCATTCAGTAATATGAACCATCGTGTTAGGTTATGTCCAAAGATAACATTTCTTGTGGAAGAAATATACAAACTAGTTCTTATTTTAGTTTGGTAGTCAGGGAGCTGACAAAACACATTAAAAATATTTAACGTAAGCTGTTGGATACAATCTTAATTATGATATATACGTTCATAAAATTAAGTGAAGATATGCAGCTTCTCTGTTTATAAAACTAAATAGTTGTGTATTACTAGCATTAAATACATGGCTGAAAATTAATCAATATGTCTTTAAATCCGTGACTGATAATAACATATATATATTTAGACGCAGCGAAGCACTAAGCATCTGACAGTATGGATTAATGAAGATAAAAATAGCATTACAGTATGATTGTGTTGAATGTATTACAATATATTTACCTTTAATTTTAATGGGACTGTAATGTCCATATAAATATATATTAAATTAATGTTAAATACACATTAAAAATTTCAGATCCAGTTGGCATGATTAAATTAATGCCCCCTGCCAGATCATTTTCTTTGTTACTTGTTAATTTGATTAAGACACTGTAAATTAGTTAAGATGTGGACTGTATTAAATTGGTGAAATGTGTACAAATTGTTGAATTACATATTTGTTTATTCTTTGTTGTTATTGAATGTAACGGCCTAATTATATTAAAGTGGTAGCATATTCTCTTTGAAAATGTAGTTATAAGAAATAAATCAGGTAGTTTATGCTATATAATTCATAAGCAGTGTTTATCTCCTCAGTGAATTTATAGGTTACCCAAGACATCATATTAACTTGAACAAGGTTATGTTACTTTCACAACTAAAATGACTAAATGTCGGTCTCATCGTAATCAGATTCTGGTTTCTGAGGAAGTATTGGAGGACAGTGCAGCACATTATCTTACTCTTTGTTTTAAGTCATAATTCCATCCTTGACCTGGCAACTGTCTGGTCTTGGATTAAAGGTAGTTTAACCTATATCAACTATGTGTCATGGCTTATTGGCAGTCCACCTTACAATACATCACACTGGAATGCCGCAATAGTGTTAACCCAGAAATTAAGGTCTGAATAACAGCCCCATAATATGGGGATTTAAATCCACATTCCTATTATGATACAAATATGTGAAGCCTATTAGGTCTGGGATATTGCATGCTTTATAATGTGGGAATAAATAAGTATGGAAGAACAACCATATAGCACATTATGATACCCTTGGTCCTAAGTTTTGAGCTTCATCTTTGACTTGGTTGTTCTTGGAATAAAGGTAATTTAGTTTTAGTACTAACAGAGCTATTAATGACTCTAAATAATTTTTTGGTAACAACACAGTAAAAGAAATACATGTGTTAACATTTCCTTACCCTTTTAATATTACGAAATAAAAAAGTCTTATCTTAAATCACTTAACTTCATAAAACTGCACCTTATTGAAAATGTAACAGTTGCTCAGGTGGTAAAGAATTCCATCCTTGACTTTTATGGAACCTGAATATTCATGAGAGCTAGCAAGCAAATAATGTCTTAAGCCACCAGTAGGCAAGAGACACTACTTTATCAGAAACCGGATTTTATAATCACTATGTAGATACAATAACGTTTCTGTGTACGAAACTTTTTACAGCATGCACGAAATATATGTTGGTATTATCGGTATTAACTGTGATAATCAGCTTCGTGGATAAACAACATATAAATACTGAACATGTGTTTGAACTTCTTTCCATGTCGTGTCCTATTTTGTGAAAATTATAAGTCGTAATAATATTTTTTTGCATTAAAATGGTTTTTAAGCTCATCATTTATTTTAATTTATATTAACAAGTTTGTAAATTTGTAGCTCCACCTACTTTTTCGATATTTACAACGACGCGGGAAAAATATTTGTTGCAATATAGCGCTAAAACTCTAACTCGAAACGGTTATTGGATGACAGCATGAAACATCTGTCCACCTTAAAGTTTCATTGGTCTAGTCTGCAAATATAAGTTTTCACCAAAGTTTCCCGCGTTAGTGAAAGAATTTAAGCGGTAAGGAAAGCAGCTTGGGGCCTAGCGAACTGTAGGTTTTGAACTTTACAGTATTTAGAAGAATGTCTTTCAGAGTGGACAGAACCATTAAGGAGAATGTGTCCCAAGAACAAGATAAATTGAACGTAAAGAATAAGGTAAGCATTTCTCTGGATTATTTTTTTCCAAAAATGAGAAATTTAGTTGTACTGAATAAGATTGTGATGAAATTACATACTTGTGCTCAATTTGAAACCAGCAGCTTTCGTTGTCTTGTGTATTTAAGTATGTGAATACAATTTTTAAGTCTAATGAACAAAGTAAGCAAGGCCATCGTCGTAATGCATGCGAACGAAAATATTAGTCGTAATGAATGTATGGCTGCTTTCGGCAGGAGTGACTTAGCGACATATTATCTTGCAGGGGAATCAACGTACGACCAATACGAAGGTTACGAAAGTGTTGCAGGACAGCACTTCTTGTAATATCATTACCAACAGCCATGAAATCGTAAGTATTAGTTGTAGGACTACTGCCTGAAACCGTTGTAAGGTTAGATCTATAGTGTAAATATTTAATTATGTGGTTAATACATTATAGGAAATTAAGGAAAGTTTGCCTGCCAAGAAATTTGACATAGGATTGGAACCCCTACTAAGAGAGAACCCAAGACGATTTGTAATCTTCCCCATCCAATATCACGACATATGGCAAATGTACAAGAAGGCAGAAGCTTCGTTTTGGACTGCGGAAGAAGTGGATTTATCCAAGGTATATTGCACAATATTTCAAGTATTTTCAGTATTTTTCTCTGGATGTAAGATATTGAGGTTCTCATGGTAATTCCAGAAGAGTTGGTAGTATTGTGTGTGTAGTGTGCTTAAGTGTGATTATTAAGGTTTGCATCATGCCCTAACCTATATTCCAGGTGAGATAGAGTCATTTATGATCGACTTATATTTTAGGTGCCAGCACGAGTTTTTCATACTTGGTAAGGAGGGCCATCCTGAATTTTCTACTTTAGTTATAAATGTTCATAATTTTAAAATACAGTTCTTTATTTTTGTTTCAGGACATGGCACATTGGAACATGCTGACAGAAGATGAAAGACATTTTATCTCCCATGTACTAGCATTTTTTGCAGCTTCAGATGGAATTGTTAATGAGAATTTGGTAGAGAGATTCAGCCAGGAAGTACAAGTAACAGAAGCAAGATGCTTCTATGGCTTTCAGATAGCGATGGAAAATGTCCATTCAGAAATGTATAGCTTGTTGATTGATACCTACATAAGGGATCCTTCACAGAGGTATGCACTATTTAACCCTTCAAAGCTGAGTGTAACTACAGTCTGTAACACTTCATCTTTTATTTACTGGTTTTATATGATTCTCAAAATAAACAGCAGTTATTTCCTTAAACTGTGTTAATGAGGTGACGTGATGTGTACAAATAAATAATTTATTTACAAGATTTTTTTCTGATGTGCATTGTGGTTATGAGAATTGATGCTTTAACCCATATTTTCAGGGGAATTTGAAGTTTTAAACATCGAGCATTGTGAGGTGGTGCATGGTTTTGATTTTCTGTAGCTCTGATTCATGCCTCATAAAACAGTAGCTCTAATGATTATGGTTTATCCATGTTTAATGTTTTTCCTTTTGTAACATGGCGTATATTAGAAGAGAAATTAAGCGTGCTTCCTGTTTTAACGTCGTAAAGAGTAGCAGTGATCTCATTTAAAATTATATCAGGTATAAGAACCGTCCAAACACCAGGCAGCTGTGGTTCAAATCGAAAACGCAGAGGATACACCTGAAAGTGTTTAGTCCTTTGTAATTTTTATTGTTATTTATTCTTGTTTTGAAATAGTAAATTTCTGCATATAGGGACTACTTATTTAACGCCGTTGAGACGATGCCGTGTGTGAAAAAGAAGGCAGATTGGGCCCTTCAGTGGATAGCGCACGAAACTGCGACGTTTGGTGAGAGAGTGGTTGCGTTTGCTGCAGTGGAAGGTATCTTCTTCTCTGGAAGTTTTGCTGCTATCTTCTGGTTAAAGAAGCGGGGACTTATGCCCGGTCTCACCTTCAGCAATGAACTTATTTCACGAGACGAGGTCAGATCGCTTGTTCTGTATGTTGGATGGTTAATGTGGGTGTGGCTGAAATGTAGGTAAAAATACTCCAGTGGTGTTAATTGATTTGTTCCAGGGTCTACATTGTGACTTTGCTTGCCTGATGTTTAAGCACTTGGTGCAGAAGCCGACGGAAGAGGAAGTGACGGCCATCATAAGGGATGCTGTCGCAATAGAGCAGGAGTTCTTGACGGAGGCTTTGCCCGTTGCCATGATTGGCATGAATTGCAACCTTATGAAGCAGTACATCGAGTTTGTGGCCGACCGTCTGCTTGTCGAACTAAACTGCAGAAAGGTAAACCCTTTTTTTGAATCCAATGATATATGAAGAATGCATCCATTTTGTGAGCAGTCGTAATTTGTCACTTTGGTTGCAGAATCTATTATTCATGTTATATTTACCCGGTTTAAGGAGAACTTGGATTATTTTTTGTTTTCAGCTAATCATTGCGTGTTAATAAACTAATCCTGTTGCAAGGTGCGGGATTTGAATTTTGACGAGATGGGGTTCTGCTTTACTCCGCTCGCTATCCCTGTGTATTTATGGAACATACAACTTGATTGTTTCAGATTTTCAATTCTGAGAACCCTTTTGACTTCATGGAACTCATTTCTCTAGAAGGGAAGACAAACTTTTTTGAGAAGAAAGTTGGAGAGTACCAGAAGTGTGGAGTGATGGCTAACAAAGAAGATAATATTTTTACATTAGATGCTGACTTTTAATTATAAAATTGTTTGCGGAGTCAGCAATCAATATTAGTATATGTTGTACCAAGTACAGTTTGTGATATATTTTTTCACTTCCTGTTTGTGAGCAACTGTTTCTACGGGAACACATAATTAATTAATCTCTCTCGTAGACTGTGGGTTAATACTTCTGATGTGAATTTTTTATATTGAATGTAATATTTTGTGTTATGATAGAATAACCATAGCAGCTGTTGACTGTATATCTGCTGATTGTGTTTTATTAGCCTTGATTTGAGGATAAGACAGTGGGATTACTGATCTTGCATTGGAGGATGATTACATGTTTTTAACAAGATTTCAGGTTCCCATGGTGTCAGGTATGAAGACTGCTGTTTTGGGATGCTGAGGCATGTAGCATGGTAGAAATTGATGTGTTTCAGAGGCAGTAAGCACATCTTAAACATCACTTATTGCGCCTTCAGTAATTTCACATATATGTTCTTAATTTATTCAAGAGAATGTGTAATTTACTCTTATGTTGTGATTAAATACATTTTATAAATAAATAGGTTTATATATATATTTTAATTTTTTTATATTAGTACCCTTAATGAAACATTGACCACAGACTTTGGTATGCTGACTGACTAGTTAGAGGTGTTCTTTTGCACATTTCTTTTTTAGTCCAACAACGTGAATGCAGGGAATGAAAATGTATAGGTGGATGGAAAACTTCTCTGACTTTGTTTTATGATTGCATTATCCTAATATGCACTGGACACGGCTACATAGTGGAAATAGTTTTTATATTTTCTACATATTTGGAATGTGTCTGCCAACTTGGACTTGTTTGAACTTTATCATTACAATGTTTACAATACGATTTTACGAAATCTTAACGATAGGGTTTGAAGTTGTGAAGGTTAAAGAGTAGTTACCTTCTTGCCAGCTGGGCTAGTGTCACGTCGTTATGTTTACTTGTGAATCACTCACAGGGTGCAGCATCTGCGTCTTTAATAGAATTGTAGGTTTGCATCTGTGTTAATCTGTGGCTGCAGTATTTCAAAGGTAAGATACAGAACTGCAATTTCAGTGTTTTATTTATTTAATGCTACAGATCAATATCATTAGCCAAATACTTATGTAAGTAGTCACTTTCAAGAATGATGATTAATAATTCTAATATCATCGGCGAGTAGTATAGACGTGGATTGAGAGTTGTTGATTGGGGGTTTGAATTAGGATATTTAATTTGTACTCTTTGTTTTCTGTAATTAAGGTAGACGTTTCTTTTCTTGTCTTGCATTTGAAACTGTCTGTACCTAACCTAAAAGTAATTGACATTAAAGTTAGTAATGTGTAGGTATAATTCATGTCATTTATCTTGGCAGGGGTTGTAAAGAAGGTGGTTAGTTTAGTACACTCTCTTCATACTGTAATCAGTATCTTGTTGGTATTATTTGTGCTGAGTAGTACTGCTCAAAATAATGTTTCCCTGTCACATAACAGTATGAGCGGCATGCTTATGTAATGATGGATGAAACGCAGGTGAACAGAATGCTTCTTGATTGGTGAATAATTCTTCTGCAACAGTAAGCCAATCTAGAATCATGATTATGGAATGAAGTCACCAAGTGAACTGATACTATACTGACTGAAGCTGGTTTTTAAATTTTCCTAAATTCTTCTAGGCATATAGAGCCTTGGATTAGGCTTATTGCTTCTCAGTTTGTCATTCGTTATATTTTACTCTCTCATTTAATGCTCCATAACATCTGTACTTTATACAAGTTTGATTCAGTGAATTAATAAGCAGGTGAATGTTGTCCTACACTGAGTATATTTGGTATCATGACACAGCCTATCCATTATGAGTGATTACTGTGTAAGCTTCTGCATTTCCTAGCCCTAGCTGCATAGTTACAAAATATCTTTACTATTAAAAAGCATGTTTCTGATTCTAGGATTTTTCAAAGTTAATTAAGATTGAATAGAAATGTGCTATGTCATTTTAAAGTTGAATTGATAGCAGAAGCCCTTCTGCTATAGTAAAAGAATAGGTGGGATATATTATCAGTAATTAATGATACCTTATGAACTGCTTATGTTAAAAAGCATCATGATGATATGAGGATGATTATGATTGATAAATAGTGTAAGACGTGTTATTTCAGAATAATCTCCATATTATGAGCTAAAGAATGCTATTGGAGAAAAAATATTTTTGGTTGTGCAACATGTCATTAATCGAGTTTTGGATTTATGGAAATATTTTTAATTTGTAACACACAGGGTGAGAACTCTCACCCTCCTGGCAGATGAATAAAAGTGCTGTGTAGTTAAAATTTATGTTTATAAAAATGGAAGTTTTGGAATTTTCTCAATGTGGTTCTATAAAATATTTCATACATATAGCACAGCAGTCTGAAAATTGCCCTGGCTTCTGTTCCTCTTCACATTCTCGGCAGCACGCAAGTATGCAAATTTCCTCTCATTAATATTCACTGGTCAATAGAGTGTTTCAACCAGTGATGCATTATTCATAAAAAGAGAGAATGGCATAAGAACCCTTTGGAGTTATTGTCAGAATTCTTTATATTAGCTTTTTATAATTATATTCAGTTTTATAAGTTGTGTTTTACAAAACTCTTATGTGTTGTTTGATGTAATGCTTTGTTGCTTACATTACCAAATCAATAAATAAATGCTTCAGGAATCAGTGAATGGCAACCAACAACAAATTGACTTAGGTCACTTCTTGCTTTATAAAGGCCCATTATATGGTTGCTAGGGAGCTGTTATGGTTGCATGCATAGCAACTACTGAATTGTTTAGCGTGTATCTTATTGCATAAAGCTACCACCCTATCTCCTGTCCTTGAGTTGGAGGCAACTAGAAAATCAATATTAAACTTTGCAGGTGTGCTGTGGCCACAGTGTTCAGGAAATGCTGGTAGTGCACAAACACACACACATACAAATCCATCTTCAGTTTAAATTAGAAGTGCATCATGTGGAACGGTTAAAATGTACTTGTGATGTGTGTCAAAACACCAAAGACACTTTTGACTGGTGAAAATTGTGTGTAATAAGTCTTATTATTGAATGTAAACAAATGGTAAGTAATTGAAAGTGTTCTCTGTCATATTTACCAGCCATGACTGTCAGTAGATGGTTTGCTTTACAAATTTGATTTTACCATTCAAATATTACTTTTATGTCATTTACATTAAAATATTATCTTAAATTTCAAATATATTGATTTGAAATACAAATAATTACGATATTTTGCCTGTGTTACATAATATTTAGTGTTGGATGGATGTTAACAGTTATAAAAACGTTAATATCTGTCACTAATAATAATTATTTCTATTAAATTGGAAGTCACCTTTAAGCTACTGATGAATGTGTGAAACCAAGTTTAACAAATTCTTTACTATGGAAGCTAATTTAAATAATTTATCATGGGAAGAAAATTATTCAAGATATTTGGAGAAAACCTGAGCAAATTTTGATTGGTCCAAGATGTTTATTACATCATGGGGCTGTTTTGGATTTATAGACAGATTAATTTCTTAATTGGTTTTGAACACAACTTGTTTTCAAATCTGTGTGTGCTTAAACACTGAAATTTAGCAAAACCACTTTCTCTTAACAGTTAATTTCTTTTTTCCTGGTGAAAGTAATTTACATTTTTAGGATAACAAAAGAAGGAACTTTCTCTTTGGAGAATATTATTCTACTGTATCAAAGTATTTAGAGTTCTGAAACAAAATCATTTCTTTAGGACATCAGAAGCAAGAAGAATATTTCCTTGTTTATTTCTTTATTTTACTACAGAAGTCATACTGTAGACAGTAATTGACCAATTTTGGTGTAACTCATAGTGAACATGGAACTTTCTAATTCCTTGCTTCAACAGTGTCAACATAAGAGTAGCTCAGACTTATGAGATATGGGATGAGCATGTTAATAAGGAAAATGAAAACTTTTTTCCAGGACCTGTTTTTCGTGTTATTACATTTACAAAATGGCGTTTTGCTGAATGTGCTTTTTAGAAAATTGTAATCCCTTCACCATACAAGCTATTATTGTAATGACTGTTTAATAGTTTGTGTCATCTTGATCTAGGTGTCTGTAGTGTTCATTGAGTTTTTCTCCGGTTTAACACATGTATATGAGTTACTTCGGACCCAATGAAGATGAATCGGTACATCACACTCAACCAGTTAGGAGATGGTACATATGGGTCAGTGGTCCTGGGACAGAGAGTTGATACTGGTGAGAAAGTTGCAATTAAAAGGTATGTGTTCCTGGTAATTTTAACATAAACAGGTTTATTTAAGTCTGTGAAGTTTTTATCCATTTTTCTATATCTGTTCTGATTCCTTGTCTACTGATGTTTCGCTGTTTGACAACTGTTTAATGCATAATTGTAAGTGATCTGTGTCTACCATTGCTCTGTTGTTTAGCAGCTGTCGATGCATAAAGTAATTTACGGTGCCATGTTGACATTTTATTTAGATGAGTGGTCAGTATCTTCTGTCCATGAGAAAGCAACCTTTGTTATTCATTGGATGGTCTCTAGGGCTTTGTTCCTATCCCATTTCTTTTATTGACTGAACTATTTCATTGCGTGTTTATACTTTGTTGATATTGACTTAATTCAGGACTTAATTTCAGGATGAAACGAAAGTATTATTCTTGGGATGAAGCGATGAATTTACGAGAAGTAAAGGTAAAGAGTTTTGCTTGGAATATATTTTAAACTCTGAACGCTACGTTCTTATTTCTTGTTGATGTTACGTAATTGTTCTGCTCTTACTTTTTATGGATACTTGTAACTATTTTTTTCTCTGATGAAAATTTCAGTCGCTGAAGAAACTGAGCCATGCAAATGTTGTAAAGTTGAAGGAGGTCATTAGAGAAAATGACACACTATACTTTGTTTTTGAATATATGAAGGAAAATCTTTATCAGCTGATGAAAGACAGGTATGATCTGTGTTACTGGGACCATATTTCTTTTAATTGAAGAGGGGCTGCCGGTATATACACATTCAGTGTAATTCTTTGTTGCTCTGTTCAAATGTGCAGTACCAGTTTTTTTGTTAACTTTCTGTTAAATGATCTTAATTTTTTTTTAAAAGTGAATGAAGCGGTGACAGGTTTTTTTGTGACGTAGGTAATGGATCATATTTTTTTAAGTGAGGATTGGTTTATTACACTCACCACAATCTTCATTCATATAAATTTATAGTGTTTGAGAGGAATTTTAATTTATTGATTGAATTGTTAATTTTAATATATGAGGTTCTTAATATTTATAATCTGATATGCATTATTCTTACAGAGAAAAATACTTTCCTGAACCTATCATACGCAACATGATGTATCAGGTCCTTCAAGGCTTGGCTTTCATGCATCGTCACGGTTTCTTTCACCGTGATATGAAACCAGAGAATTTGCTTTGTATGGGACCAGAGCTAATTAAAATTGCAGACTTTGGACTTGCAAGGGAGATCAGGTCCCGACCACCATACACTGACTACGTTTCTACACGATGGTGAGAGCATATTCCGTGATGACATAACTCTTTCAAATGTCTGATTTCATCATCAAGTTTACATAAAATTCTGTAGACTCCAAAGATGTATTTTTCATTTTTACATATTTACAATTATGCTCGTATTTTTGGTTATTTACGTTTTGCTACCTTCTTTGGGTTTGGAGGGGGGGGAGGGAGAAATGGGTAAGTCGTGTGTATGCATGTTTTGACATTATAAAAATATACTTATAATCATCAAATTCTTATAATTAAGAATGTAAATCAATCCACTAGAGATTGGTGACTTCATAACTCATCCAAGTTCTTTGATTTATATAGTCACAATGTACAGCGGTAGGTATGTCATGTGACGGTAATACTGGATTGAACAGGCAAAGTTTTACCTGTGGGGGTATAGTTCTGTTGTGACCATAGTACTAGGTGGAGGTGAAAGGGCAGCTTTAAACTCTGACTGTATTGCTTTTGGGTAAATACCCCATTTTATAAATGTTAGGCCCACACATCACATAACCTCATTTTTTCATCAAAATGCAGACACTTCTTTAGCAGTGTTTCTGATTAACACAGGAACGTTTAGATACAAATATTATGCAGTACATGTACCCTGTATGTATGGTGAAAATCATGTGCCAGAAATTCAAGCTTCGTGAATACATTACACGTACTGAGCAACTGCCGTTTCTAGTTTCCTTTCATTCTTTCCTTCCTTTCCTTTCAGTGGTGCATTAAAGTGTATTTACATATTTTATCAACAGTCAGGATTAATTCTTTCACATTTTTTTTTACAGAAATGTTCATTCTCAGGTAAATTCCTCGATGCACAGTGTAGAACCAAATTATACGAACAGAAAGCAATAAATATTTGCACAGGCTATTCTCTGTTAAATTAAAAGAATTCCTTTGTCTTTCTGCATTAAGCACTGCATATATGTTCACATGGCTAAAGAATCTTTTAACACTGTTTAGTCCATTTTATGTGATAAACAGGATCACCAATTCTTGCTTAAGAAACTTTACATGTTATTTGCTGTCGGTGTAAGTGAGCATGTGCGTTGATGTGTTTTGTTCGTAGGTATCGTGCCCCCGAGGTGTTGCTTCACTCAACAGTGTACAGCAGCCCGATTGATTTATGGGCTGTTGGCTGTATTATGGCTGAACTTTACACTTTTCGCCCCCTCTTCCCTGGAAACAGTGAAATAGATGAAATATTTAAAATATGCTCAGTTCTTGGAACTCCAGACAAGGTTATTGTTTATTGATTACTTCAGTATAATCAGAGTTGCACATTGATAAGGTTTGGAGCTTTGATGGCAGTTGAATGCAGTGAAGTCTTCTCGCGTGATCGGCCGCGTCTTGGCGACCGTCCCCGTTTACGAAACATCGGATTGTAATTTTGTACTACATAGCTGATCACCTGACAGGACTTCATTGCGGAGTTACAAATTTGTATCTTATGATTTGAAGCTTTAATCGTGAATTAATTTAATTAAAGCTTTATTATAAGTAAAGTAGCATATATAAAATTTGAAGTTTTGGCAACTCTGCTCCAAAGTCTTTTTTGCACAGTGTTAGTATGTTATGAATTTTCGTTATCATGGAGACTATGCTTCCATCATCAGGCACTGATGTGATGTTACTTATCTTAAGTAATCGGGAATAAGAGCTTGTCTATACTACAAATGTACACCCTAATTTAATAAACTTTTAATACTTTCAGATCTTGCTTAATATCTTAATTTTAAATGTCATCCCTTTATGTTCACTCTTTAATACTTAATAGAAATTTTACTTTTGTTGTTTGTGACTGTTTAATCTTAGATCTATGAATACGCGCATTATACTTACAAAGTTCCGTTAGTATACCACCCTGATGGTGGAGGCACTAAGCACCTGTATAATGTCAGTCATCTATCAGACTTCATGGTGTGATGTCTCGGAATACGGTCATCTTCACGGAGGTTTGTGTTTCAGAGAGACTGGCCAGAAGGTTATCATCTTGCCAGTGCAATGAACTTCAAGTTCCCTCAGTTTTCTCCTACCCCACTTAGCTCTGTCATTCCTAATGCAAGTAAAGATGCCATTTTATTGATCGAAGACATGCTACGTTGGAATCCAAGCAAGAGGCCTACAGCTCAGCAGTCCCTCAGGTAGGACACATGTTTTGACACAGAGAATTGTAGCCTATTGTTGGGATATAACCAAGTATTTTCATTTTATTTAATTTAATATTTTTACTTATATTGTATTTACTCAAATATAAGACAAATATTTCTCATAATTTAACCCTTTGAAGCTGAAGTTTATCTGAATATATTGAAATTGTTTTAAAACCTTCCAACTACTGATTTCTATACAAAATTTGGAAGGTATTCTTTGTTGAAATGTATCAGCATAGTGTCGACTTGATCCTTTGAAGTTATGTTTACAAAGAAGTAGAAACCACATCTTGCCAAATCTAATTGATTATTATGTAACCTGTGTATTTTTTTTTCAGGTACCCATACTTTCAAGTGGGTCAGAAGCTTGGAAATTTGATTCAACAGCAAGACGCTTTGAGTAGAACGAGGAGCAACGTTGCTCTCACTAACAGTTTTAGTCACCGCCATCAGCCTTCTGCTCTCGTGTACACATTCTCTCAACAAGACAGTACTGCAGGAAGGACAAATAAAACCAACGCCACGCTGTCTCACAGTATTGGTCACCTTCATAACCCAAATCTCATGTACAGTTTGAAGCAGCTGGACAGCGTCGTGTCAGGACATAACAAAGGCAGTGGAATCATATCACAGCCTCAGAGCAACATTCATCAACAGCAGTCACTACTAAGTTATAGTCAGAGAAAGGACGTTCAGCCAAGCAGCAAGTGGGATGATAATCATGATGAGTTTTCTGATATTCTTGGGTAAGCATTTTTGTTTGAGATTTTTAAATTAATTGACTTTACAAAGGTTTGTTAATTTGTTATAAGAATACCATGGTGGACATTGCCTGAGGTATATTTGATATATGCAATGTTCTGGCTCTACTCCCATCTTCGTGAGATTGGTTGTCATAAGACTGGCATTTCTTTTATAATTTTGTCATAAGTGGTAATGATTCTTGTGTTTTATTTACACACTGAATGATCACACTGTAACTTAGTGGCTGGAGAACTGCTATCATGCAATGTAAAGGAGGGGATTCAGTTGCAGTTGCAAATGGCGGGACTTGGCGGTGGTTATTAAATGAACTGAACCTAAATATTTGTGCATAAACAGCCCTAGCGGTTAACCTAGGTTAGGTTAGGTTGTGATAGGTAATTAGGAGACGAGAGAAGATGGGTCAAGATTGTTGGGCAGAGGAGAGAAGGGGAGTGTATAAATTGGAAAAAAAATGAGCTTGGAAGAATTGAAGCGGGAAGGCAAAGTTGAAGAAAACAGAAGTGAAGCAAAGATAACAGCAGAGAAGAGATGAGACGCAACGCAACCTAACGAAACCCAAATTAAGTTAAGCTAACTTAAGAGACAAGAGAACCAGACCCTGAGGTAAAGTATCCCTTTTTATCAAAACAGTGGACAGTGTCCAAAGAAATCACTTTTGTGACACTACTGTTACTGCCTTACAATAAGGGTTGGTCTACCCAATAGATTAAGATATGAAAATTTGTTTACAGTGGAAGAATTCTTCCTCCAGAACCAAAGTCAAAAGGTGTAAAGGATTGGACCCACAAGGAAAATCGACCAGCACGGCATGCTTCATACCAGCATCAGCCGTCAGCACAGTCACACACATCGCAGCAGCAATTGAGAAGGAAACTGAGTGCCAAGCAGCATTACCTCACAGTGGCCCGGTATGTGGCCGGTCAAAGTACAAACATTAATAATGGGTTAGTTGTCCAATATTTCTATAGTATTTTTTATTTAATTTAGCTCATTATAGCTATTTAATATGGATCAAGTGTTCATCTTTTCACTCCTGTTTGTACCAGAAGCAGGGATGGGGCAGTACGTCAGTCTGCCAATGAACATATCCTGTCAACACGAGATTACTCACCATCCTTATGGAGCCAGCAGGGAAACTATGGTGGTGTTGTAGACACAGGGGGTTCGATGACAGCAAAGCAACATTACCTCACTCGTTCGCGATACATTGCGGGACAGAGCACCAAGTTACCACTCCGCAACTCAAATGCAAATGCTATGACATACGGGTCTGTAGATGTAGGTGAGTGAAGTAGGTGTGGGTATCAGAGGAAGTGTGTGACAAATGGTTATGAAGCATTTTAAGCAGCTAATTTACTTTCTGGGGTGATAGATTCCTTTGCCGTGGCGTGGAACTTGACATGATTCATTGTACAAAGACTACAACAGTTTCTTGGATATACATCCTGACGTTTTAACACGCACCGCTGCTTCAAATGAAAAACGGAAACATATTCACGGTAGCTGGAACTTGATGTTGTTGATGTTGACACTACTGGTTGCGTATGTCGATTAAAAAAAAATGCATGGTTGTGGGCTGTGACATGCGGTTACGTATTTTATATATTATATTTTTTGGTGTAACTATTAACATTTCAAGCAGCTGTCTTAAAGAATGTCTGTTCTTTGCACATACGTGTGGAGTTATTGTGTTGTTTCCACCCTTGTTGCTTGTGTTTCAGGTTCAGAAGTGAAGAGTCCCCATGTGTCTATGTCTCTTCAGTCGAATACATTATTTGCAGGGCCAGCTATTGGGCCAAAGCACAGTGGTGGTGCACATGGGCGCATAGATTGGGCTGCAAAGTAAGTTTATGGCTCAAACGTACAAAGCCAGTAACCCTTTTATTGTTATGAAATGAAATCAAGTTTTAGAAATACCAATACCACAAATAGAGAAGCATTTATCCTCATGTGCAGGTAAGAGGAATTTCATTTTAAAAACCTTCCTACGTTGGTATAGTTCCTGTGAAAAGCTACAAATAGGTGCTGATGGCAAGAAATGGTGATAGAGATTCTTTCACTGAATTAAAATTCCCACTGTGAATTAGAGTCCCTCTTCGGAAGCTATAAGTTAGTCACCTACTCTGTAAGTTATTTGCCATGTATACAATATTTTTTAAATAAAATAAACAAACATCTAAAAATGTTTGATGACATTGCTGCTTTTTGCTTAAAAAATTAAATCCGTGGCGTAACAGCTCCAGAGAGCCAAAGCCGACTAGCTTGACTGCTGGCCTCACGTTCACATGCCTAAGCAGAGATGAATGATCATCCAACCAGATGTGTGGTCAGCACGACGAACCCGCAGCCATTGCTAGCTTTCCTGACCGGATTACGCTACCCATTGTAGCTTCCAAATTTCCTCACGATGCTGGGTTGGCACCGGTCCCATACACTGGTCGAAAGCTCATGAGAAAATTTCTTCTCCCCCGAGACTCGAACCAACGCGCATTCCGTATCGCCGGTCTGAAGCATGATGCCTCAGACCACGCGGCTATGGCGCGGGACGCTGCTTTTTGCTTATATCTCATAAATAATTTTTGAAGTACATGAATTATACTTGCATAGCTTTTGAGATGGCTGTGTCAATACGGTCAATAACGCCAGTAGCTTTTGAGACTAAAGTTTGGGCTTTCCTTTGGTACATGTATCTAATCAATTGCTTGAATTTGTTTTTAGTAAATGAGCGTGGAAATTTGTTGATGTCAAATGCATTGCATGTAGACAACTCATGCTTTGAGCTTTTATCTCACAAATAGTCTTTTTGTTGCAGGTATTTAAAATGACTGAAAGAAATTGGTTACGGAGATCAAAATCATCTCTTAACAGTACTGTGATATAATGAATGTTTACTGTATCTTATTGTAAGATATGGTTGTATGAGGAAGACGAAATAGGATTTAATATGTGTAGATCATATTGTAATTTTGTTGTGTATATGTACAATAAACATTCACTCTAGATTTAGAATAAATGTAATTTTAATAATAAATTAAATATCGTCATATGTATTATTTTATGATACATGCATCTCTCACTTAATTGTCTCACACTTTGTACCCTGCTGCCTTCTTTCGTACAACTGCTAGTCACTTTGCAGCGACAGTCAGTAATTGTCACAGATACTATTCAGATTTTTAGTGTTTGACGACAGTGCTACTAGTGTTATCCACTGTTAAACTCCTTCATTAAATTCTTGTTGTATTTATTGGAACTTTGTTAAACCCAGGGTTGTAGAAATGGTGTGCTAAATCTAGGCTTGAAGGCTTATCCAATAAATGGAGACCCCTGATTTTGGCAGTGAATGTGTTAATAATGACAGTTTAAGATGTGTGGGTTATTATCTTATAGCACAAGTCTGTTGGTGAAATTGCCACATAACCTCCACATACCTGGCAACAGTTGTAGTCTGGCTCCTTTCAATGTTATCATCAAGGGTGTAGCCCTACCAGAAACCTAGGTCCTGGTTGACTGTGCAGTCACATTGATTGAGGCATGTCAGTCCCCCATTTCAAAGACTGGCTTTGGCCAGAGTAATTTAACATTCATTAGCTGTTTGTCATGGAATGTGCATGGTCCATTTTGTGTGTTGTAGCATACTGCAAACTCCACAGTTGGTCTGGTTGGCAGCCCTGTAGTATGGGGTTCTAAATTCCCAGATTTCATATGACTGATGCCTGAATAAAATATAGTAATTATCATTTTTGGTTTCAGAGGTTATTTATTAAAGGCATTGATACTTAACAAGATACAGTTGTAAAATTCAGCAAATGGTAACACAAATATAGAATAAAAATGTTCTGGAGATTTAAATTTTGCTTTTCACTATATTTCAGACAACTTAGAAGTTAAGGTCAGTCTGGACTTTCTCCCTTTCATTTCAATGTTATGTTAATATAAAAGACAGAATTCAAGAATGAGGGCATCAGTACAACAGCTATAGAGATGTTTTATGATATAGGTGCAACTTCTCTTGGTCTCATATTCTTCATGCTATGAAAAATGCAACACAGGTGAGCAATGAAAAAAGTATTTAGAATTAGGTTTCAGTGATAATTTGTGGCCATGGTCAACAAGTTCATCAAACCAAAAACAACCGAATGCGAGATTTATGCATTAAGTAGCAACGTATAATAGTGGCAATATTTTTCATAAATGTATTGTCTGATATCACTTTAAAAATAATGACATCACAAATTTTGATTCCCACTGGTATAAGAAAATATTAGCATCAGTGATAGTGGAAGGGCCACGAGCTACCGGAACTATGTTCAACCATCTTGCAATATATATAATTACGCATGTATGAACGTACACCATTAACAAATTTTTACCAAACTATCTATCAAAACGGAAACTTCATAAAAAAAAAAGAATGTAAACCAACAGAAAATCAAAACGAATTATAGCACACAAACTTGTTTAAGACCACTGCCACATGGCCCCATACCCATTACCTGACGACTTATCTATGCCGACTGGGTGATGACAATAATGACCGTAGTTTATACCAAAGGTTCAATGATGAACGTACCCAGAACAGCAGGTTGCAGTGACCGCAGATAATTTCAAAAGACGTATTTCGGAGAGGATTTGCTATGGCAAGTTTTTGATGGAATGTCGGTGTTATTGAGAGCTGAATTGGTAAGGTTTCTGTTATTTTGTAATATTTCGAAGGCAGTTAAACACAGAACACTAACTAAGGACTTCCAGAAGGATAATAATGTAATTATAGTGGGAGAACAGAAACTGCGTAAAAATTATGCTTGATAAGCAATTTACTAGTTATCTTATATAATTACATATTTTTAGTAGGTAGTGGATTTGCGTGCTCAATTTGATATGGATTATCAAAAACTATGTTACCAGGTAGTATTTTTATTGTGTTCTTGCTTTAGATTAAGTGTGTTTTAAACCGTTTGTTTTATAGGCAAAAGTCATAAATAAATAATAAGCTCTACACATGTCTGACATATATCTGAAGAAGGATGCTTTGAATTTACTGGAGAAAAGACATGCCGTCTTTTTTGGTGATTCAAGTAAGTTAAATCTTAATCCTGTCATATATATTATCATAGTATGATCATATGTAGAGTACTTAATGTTTGTGATGGATATGTCTCAAACATTGTTACAGTGTGAACAATTATCTTTGGAACAGACCATGCAAAATTAATCCAGATCAGTTTGTGGGGAACTTCGTTTCTGTCACTGAGAATCAAGTTATAGTTGTCATGTTTACAACTTCTGGAAACATAGGAACATTTAGGGTATTAGAAGGTCTGAGGGCCGAATTGTGACCATGTCTTAGTCTAGGATTTTGAAATAAGAGTGCCACTTTTCAGAAATATCTTATCTGTTTCCTACTTATTTATTTTATTATTTGCTTCCCCCTGATAATTATTTATTTTCTAATTTTTGTGGCCTAAAACAAATTTTTATTTTTCTTCAGATATGAGAAGTGTTTATAAGGACTTAGTGTGGTTGATGAACAAGAATTCCCTAATAGAAAGGAATGTCTTGAAAAGGAAAGTAAGTATTGTTTATTTGTTATTGTAGCTGATTACACATTATATTATAATGCATTCTTTGCGTGACTTACATTGAATGATTTTCTTGATAAGCTAATAGTCACTTAGCTATTCACACTCCCTGAGTTGTTTGGAACTCGAAGGTTGGGTACTGTATTTACAAGAGCCTACCGCCAGTCCCTATCCTGAGTTAAAATGAATCCATTACACATACTCCTACCCTGTTTATTTGAGATCCAATCCATTTTAATATTATCATTAATTTCAGTATTTTGTTTTGTAGCTGGGAAACTCCTTTATGGGTGACACATTGGTGAAAAGTAGTGAGCTGCATAAGGGCAGAGATTTTGAAGAGGTTAGAAAATATGAGGTTTGTGATAATTTGTTACAGATATTTTGAAGTCATTACTAAACTATGTAAGATTTGAGGTTCTCACAGCATTGAAGATGTCAATGTTGATTTTCTGGGATGTGATGCCACGTGGACTTGTCACATTCTGGAAGAATGACGTTGGCTATTGTAAAATATCTGTACTGTGAGCCTGAGGTTTATCACAGTAAGAGGGGAAGGGAAGATGGGAAGAGCAAGGGGGAGCTAGATGACTCATGCGATATTGCTCCCCTCCCCTCCCCATAACCTCGGCTGGCTGGCCATCTACATGTAAATTTATGATGGTTGATGAAACTCAGAGATATCTTGTGTCAAGTGTGCTAAGGTCTCTCAGATACCTTGGTGCAATGTTTTTTTTGTATAATTTGCCATGTATATTATAAAGTTTACAGAATATAAAAACAAAGAAGATTTATACAAAATATATGACAAAGACAAAATGATCAGTGCTGTTTAATAGCTGGGCTGATGGCGACTAATGTTGAAGACATTTTACTGCTTGGATGATGATTTTTCATGTCTCGGAACACAGCTCATCTGACCACAGATTATTGTCTCTGAGATGACATGAGACAATTTTGAGAAAACCCACTTTTTATTAAATAGATCTCAGCCTTTTTGTATTTTGTATTGCTCTGTGCCTTCAGATGTTAAGTTGTGAGGAAATTCTAGTTAGCATTTTTCAAGGAAAAATTATCTTACGGTTTGGAAGTGACGGTAACATTTATGGTGATAACAGAGAATAGACGGCACTTGATAAAGACAGCATTTTGTTCATTGTAAGTGGTTATTTAAAATAATAAGATGGTGTTTAACTTTTGTTTTTTGTATATTTGAGGTAGAAAGACAATGTTTGCATGGAGTACTTCTTCATTACAAGATGCTACAACAACAACATTGAGGATATGATGTCAGCCATAAAGAAGAAGGGACGATCAGCCCCTGATGTGATTATTATGAATTCGTGTCTTTGGGATATCACTAGGTATATGATTAATGTTAAAAATTATGCCGTGGTGTCTTCAAAGTTTTTGTTTTAGATACTTAACACATTTACTACCAAACATGACACATGATGGGGGTTTGTTTGTTTTTGTCATCATTGCCAACCATGTAATGTGACATTTGTACTCACTTGCTCATTTAATTGCCATTTTCTCTTAGGTACCTGTCAAACAAAGTTAAATGTTTTAAGTGTTCATAGATTATAGAAAGAATAGAACCGTGTTTCTTAACATTGATCTTCTGTCTTAAAGTTACCATATCTTCATATTTTATTCAGAATAGAAACAAATGCATGGACGGTGGTGTGAGTTCATAAGATGAAAACATAATGATTTATGGTAACATATTTCTGCAAGAAGGGTTTGATGCTGAATAAATGCTGGAATAATCAATTTGGGCATGAAATAATGATGTGCTGTAGTGACTTGGTTTATTAGTAGTAATACGTTTTAAATCAAAAACTTGCCAGGTAATTTGGAGGTTATGTTTCCACTGAAATCATATGGCAGTGTTGCTACTGCCCTCTGAAGTCATATTCACTCAAAGTACTACATACATGAGGTAGTGTCCTTAACCTCACATTTTAAATTTTTCACCTGTTTTAGCATGTTTATTTAAGTCATTTATTTATATCACCTTTAATTGTAACTTTACTTAGATCAGTATGTATTTTAATAGCAGCTGTGTAACACACTTGTGACTAATTGAATTTGATATATTCACAGCCAGGTTAAACTGAGACTTTCCAGCCATAATTAGACCATAATATTTTTGGTTTCACCTGTACCCAGTTTGTCCCTCTTATGAACCTTACAGTTGGTGACTGATGATACTTTGACAGGTAAGTCCACTGTAAAAGTGCTAGTACATTGTAACCCTTGAAGAATACTTAACCTACAAGATACAGTTGATGAGTTAAAAACTGTGAAGACAGCCCCAAAAGAGACACTCAATTAATTTTCCATTAGTTGAATATTTTGAGTTTTATCTTCTGAAGCCATTTGTATATTTCATTTTAGGAGTTTGTGCTGTCATTTGTAGGATTAATACCAGTGATTATACTGAGATATGAGATGATGTATGCTTCGTTTATTCTTGCCTGGCTGGCGAAGGCCACGTCGAAACAGTCGGTTCATATTAGTGATCTGTTATACAGATTTTGGTGATTTGTTATACAGATGGGGACCAAACGGAGTTACTGCATATAAAGACAACATGGTTAAACTGATGAAGCTATTGAAAACGAGTCTTCCCCCAGAAACGCTCGTGATATGGACAACAGCGCCGCCCATATCCACATCTTGTTCAGGATCTTTATTAATCAAACAGGTTAATAATATAACATATGGACTGATTAGGATTTGAGGTTTTCGCGGAATTGAGTACGAAGATGGTTGTCTTCTGGGTTGTAGCACTGTTTCAGAGGTCCTTGCTGCCTCCATTATCAGAGCAGTGAGTCCCGATCACCCATATGTTGTTTACGAAGTTGAACAGAACTGTAATACTTATTCCCTGTTTCATGTAGTATCTAGTGGTTTTAATTTTCTGTATGAAGAGCACTGTTCAGTAACGTGTCGTGCTCTCAATTGTGACTTCCTGATTTGTTAGATGCGGTAACTCTGCTGCGATGTCGTGTAGTGAGTACACACTAACAGAGGATGACTTGAAGGTGATATGGATGAAGCACGTTGGTTTTAGCTGCTGTATGATACTGTGAGCTGTGTAGAACTTGAATTATCCTTGTATATCAAGTAAGTTCAAGAGTTATGTCAATTCTGCAGGTGGAGTTCCTGCAGCATACTCTCCGATTTGAAGTAATGGAAGCAAACGTGTTTGCTCGGCAAATCGTAGTGTCCTATGGCTTTGACGTTTTAGACATTCATCATCACCTGCGTATGCAAATTCACAGGTATATTCTGAATCTCCAGAGCTTAAATGTTTACTAAAGGATGTTATGTAAAATAGCAGTTAAAATAGGACCCAGAATTTGCGTTATGGCACGTCATTGAATTATTTTACTTGTTTTGTATTCTTTTCAAGATACTCTTTCTGTACATTTACAAAATTGCCCAAATTCCTGCAGCATGTACTGATTTAGGACACGTTTACAGCCAGTGGAAAAATCAACGTACAGTAAAAACGGTTTGTAGAGCCACGTGAAAAAAAAAGTACACAGATAACACACCACTTTTTTATTTTCTTCTTCATTCAGCTTGTTTGTAAGTAGCCCATAATTCTGCTTGGGGCTAGTTCTTCAGTGACGGTCTTTGTTCTTTACCGTTCAGGAGGGCAGACGATGGTATCCACTGGCTCCCATTGTCCGTAAGGCACATGACAAATCTTCTTCTGACACACATTGGTGAGTTATATTTTACAACATTAGTCGACATTACTTGTGTACTTTACTGGTGTGTTACTTTTGGCTTTGAATGAGTAACCAGTCGAGTACAAGAGGTAGGTAGAAATGTAAAATTTAACAAAATATGAACAAAACTTATTTGAAATTATTTTTGTTTCTTAAAAAAAAATATGCTGTAAATTTTCAGCAGTGTTTAGATATTTCTTAAGTCTTGTAGGTTATTTCTTGGTAGCCATTTGTAGGAATGGAAAAAGGTTGCCGTCAGATTTTGTGGAAGGCATAACACAAGAGTACGGGGTTTAGTATGAAAAAAAATTAATTACAAAGGAACGTGACACTGATAATAAGTGCACATCATCACATAAGGCCCAGAATCCCTTAAAAACAATGGATGGTCACCATCCAACATGCTTAGAAAATAGACAGATATTAATGTTACTATTTTCAGCCTTGTCCTGGAATTGCCCGCTGCCCGGAAATTTCCATAGCCGAGTTCTGGATTCAGTAAAGAATAGTGAAAATGAGAAGACTGAGACTGTGATCCAATCCTTGCCTCCTGCCCTTATGTCCGTGCCTTTGCCAGACTCTAGTACCGATTTTAAGGTGCCTGCAGTACTGTCACAAATGATGCCTAAACGTCAAAATCGCGCGCCAAGAAAGAAAAGGATGAAGCCCTGGACGCTTCCGAGGCGTAAGTGTCTCATTCCTTTTAACCCTAAGCTGTTTTATTGGACGGCTGTATAGCGAGTGCTCTAAGAACGCTGTGTCTGTGGATGCTTTATCTAATGGGCAGCTGTCGAGGGGCCCTCCCCCCAATTTTAAGGTCTTACTCTTGTGAGTGTCATACCATGTGCTTAAACTTTCCTGAACTATTTCTGAATATATTTGCGGACTACTTAGTATCTTTCATTGTAAGTTTATAATATTTGTGGCCAAATAATTCTTTATGTCGTTACGAGCAGTAATAACGGGAATAACAATTCCTATTTGTTTTATGTTTGTTACAGTTTCAGAGTCAGTTCTGAACAAGGAGAATGTTCTTTCTGGTACTCATGACCTTGGTGTGGCATATAACAACTATGGCGAGATTGTGGACCAATGGAGACCTGATGTCACGTATAATAAATATGGCGAGATTGTGGACCAATGGAGACCTGACGTCACGTATAACAAATATGGCGAGATTGTGGAGCCATGGAGACCTGTTGTCATGTACGGCAACTACGGAGAACCTGTGTACATGAAGCAACCATTTTATCACAAGTTAAAGAGATGTTGGCGGCAAAGCTTGTTCCACAGGCAGGAGAGGAAGTTTAGTCCGTATCACTTCTGAAGGGCGAAAACTATGGTTCATTCAGACAATCCAAATGGTTGATTAATATAAAGCGAATGTTCCTGTCACATGGTTTAATGGTAGCAAGAACAATTATACTACCAGTGTTAGAATATTTTGTGTTTTGTAATTTTACGTAAGAGTAATTTTTACCATTATATAAAAGTTTGTACTACTAATGTGTCATACGTCAGATTTGACAGTAACAAAATTTATTGCAGCATTATTTTTTGCAAATCTCATTGAAAGTACAAATTTATAAAATTTCTTTTGGGGTAAATGAACCGTTAAAATATTTTTGTGGTGACTCAAACTAGATTCTTGCTTAACACAGCGACACAAAACTTACTGCCTGATTGCAGGCCCCTCCACAGGCACCACCGTAGCTTTGTTAGTGTTTCTTGCTGCCATGTTCGCCACTGCACTTAATTTACGTTTATATTAATATATATGTTTTTCCAAGTTCTTACTTTCTACTTCAGTACTTAATTAATAGTTACAAATAGTTATGGTGAGATAAAAGTTATTATTCCGCTCAAATTCTATGGTTTTGAGCTTCGGTTAAGACGATGTTACCATTAAGTTTAATGTAAACTTTGTGATTGTGTTTTATAATAATATGTTATTTTTGTATATGACCTTTCATGTAAGTGTCGAGTTATAAATTGTGTCAAAAATGATGCCAATTATGTATTGGACGGGTCAGTTTTGTCCCTCGTCTTCTACGGAAATTGTCGGCTCTTGCGTTTGCCGAGTACAGTGCGTTCACTGATAAAGTTGATCGCTGCTGTCGCTTCCAAGGTTCCGGCAGGAACTGCTATTTAAGATGAGTTGATTTTATTGTTTTATGGAGTGTTCTGAAAACCTTGTGGCACTTGGTGGTGAATCATGCAGTTCTGGTCAGAGGCTGGGAAGTGACTTGCATTCAACTTCGTCAGTGGATGCAGCGTATAATGGACAGTAGAAGATGTTCATCGCAGACACAGTCCTGATGATGGAGGCTCAAAATATGAAGAGTTCCCCCAGGGTAGCTGATTTAGTAAAGTGTTTGGCTGTGGGTCAGGATTCGAGATTCCCGTGGTGGTGAAGACGATGTTCTGGGTTGTGACACCGTGTAGACTCGTAGGTAGATACGAGAATTTCAGGACTGAAGTTTGTTTCTCCAAGACATTGATATCTATGATTTTATGTGGCATCACAACCCAGAGAAACAACGCCGTCGGCTGCGGATCGATTTCCAGCTAGTGCCTTGATTTTTCTTTTTGTTCATTAAAATATAAAATAAAAGGAGGAAATTTTGTTGAAATTCATTATTTGAAAGGTTAAACAATAAAGTAGTAGAGAATCGTTGATTTTCGTGCTTTCACTGACTGTGCTCATGATTGTCTCTTTCTCAAGCAACAGTCGACAGGTCGAAAGGTGGGGATGGAGTCGGTTTTGGATTAATGGCAGCCGGTAGAGGAAGCTCCTGATGACACCAGGTGAAATAGCTCAGAATCCAGGTCAACCAAAGGTCAGTGCATGCATTTGTTGTCTTTTTATTTGCTTTCTTGTATTTATTCAACTGATTTCATGCTGTGATTATGTACTTTTCTTCAAGTATCATTTCTGCACTTCATTTTCACGGGTGAGATTTTGGCAATTGAATCGAGGCGTACGTTCCTGTTAGGATGTGGACGTAACTGTTTTGTCCAGTTCAAAATCTGCCGAGAAACTAGAAGGTGTACATGAAGTGAACTTGTTACACATGTAGTTACGCTGCTCAAATTGCAACCGATGAGAAAATATTGGATGAATAGCAGGGACGAGAAATTGCGTTTCAAGTAGACAATTTACTTCTTAAATCTCGTCCATATGACTCCAGAATTGGGTGAATTTTAGGATTTTTCATTACACTGAAGATGTTAGGTTAGGTTTATTTCATTGTGCAGGGGATTATATGAAAATTACGATGTATTACCACTCCCTTGAAGTGGCCTTAGTTTGAATTCAGAGGAAACAAACTGACACCAAAAATTAAAATACATAGTTTTATTTAGTCACATAACTTTATTGGTGCTATACAATTTTTTCAAATTTCCGTGTGTTTATGAGATATGTTTCTTTGGGCTTATCGTATGTACGTGGTCAAACCCCTACCTCGTACTGCATTTCGGCGACACTTCAGGTAGAGGATGCGTTTTACCCTTCTTTTGGTACTTCATCCAGAGCTCGCAACCAAGTCGCAGCGTAAAGTAATAGAGTAACTCAACGGAACTCAAAATACTGCATCCAAGGAACAAAGTTACAGTGCCTCCAAAAGACACTGCAAAGAGAAGATACGTGGTTTGTATAAATTGTTGGTTATTTGTGTATTGAAACTTTTTCATAGCATTGGGTACAGAAACATTTTCATATTTTATGCACACTTATCAATTGTGTCCCTCCAGATGTCTCTTCAGTGCCGGGAACAAATGAAGTAATAACTTCTATGACGTCACAGATTTACAGCAGTAAAGTAGTAGTCGAAGAAAAACAACAGACTTTTGTTATCAGGACGTAGAAAGCTACAATATTAATGCCTAAGATTTCAGGTTATCACAGCGGCGATTCTGGAGATAGCTCTTCTGGGTTTTCGCATCATGTAGTCTAGCGATCGCAATGGTGATAGAGTCAGTAAGCATCCCTGTAACGTTGGTAGGCTTTGCCAGAATACACGACGCAATAACCCAGAAGTCATACCTCCAAGTGCCGGTGTTCGTCGGGACTATTGCGAGATCATACAGCGTCGTATTATCTGTATCAAAGACTCAGTTAATTGCTTTAATTAAGAGACAGGTCTTACAAACTGACTTTCAGACACCCTCATGCGATTCAAACATGGCGTTCGCACGTGAGTTGTGAGGTTTGATATCACGACCATAGGTCAAACCTACCTAGAAGGTCTTCAAAGCTGTAGATGATATCTCGCCTAAGACGAGTCTTCGTAAAAATCTTAATTCCCACGAAGAACTGAACGGAGTCGCGGGAATATGTGTAGTCTGAATCCCTACAACAGACAATTTTTTTTTCCAAATGTTTAAAAGAAGTGATACTTCCTAATTTAAGGGTGGGCAGAATACACGGGTCAAAAGTATCCAGCTAAATAATTCAGGCTGGCCTGCTGGTATATTAATATGGCATTAGCGATAAAGCATCTTATAAAATTATTTGCTTTCTTATCCATTGTATCATGCAAAGCACAAAAAGGGCAGTACAAAGATGCACAAATTACTTTTATTTTAATTTTGTTAAATGTATACAATATTAAATTTTTTAAAAAATAATAATTATAGACTGAAAAGAGATCGATATTTTATGTTCCTTATGTATTATATAAGACGTCTCCTTTTCTTAAAATTTGGTAAATTTTGATTTTGAGTATCGTGCGAAGTGTGGTTTATAGGCGCCCGATGACAACGAAAAACAAATTTTTGTTACAGATTTTAGTGAAGAATCATACTGTGAAATTTAATCGGACCGGACAGACAGAAGAAAACCATTTTGTTATGCGATTATCTCCTTAAACAGCGTTAACCAGTTGATCTTCGTAATGGTGAAATGTTGTGTTTACTTCGCGGTACGGACTGAATCTATATAATGTAGATTAGCTTCTGGCTTTAAAGGTTGGAGTTGCACCCTCTGAAACTGCAGTGCCGAAGACGTAACACTAGGGGAGACTTTGTGAATGCATTTTCTTACAGTTCGTATGTGCTTTTGCTGTCAACTGCGTAGTCCGTGGACTCGCATTCCTGGTAGCAGAAACACTGTCCTTTCCTCTTGTAAACGTCTTCAGTCAGATTGTGCTTAAAACTGGAAAGACAAGCCATTCCCTTCGCGTTACAGATATTCCCGTCACCTGAGAAACGCAACAGTGACAAATTATTAACTTAATCTTCTAAAGCAACGTGCGTATCCTGCTGCTTCCATCATCAGTGTGACGATCCAGGTTATCGACCTGATGATGGAGGCAGTAAGCGTCTTTAAAACATCGGTCAATTTGTACCAGACTACACGGCGCAGCATCCTAGGAGAACCTGAAATTAAACTAATTTAACCAAGCTTAGAGGCAAATCGGATTATCCTAGTATCAAATACTAACCCAGGGTTCTGTAGAAGAATGGTATGCAGTTACAGAACTTCTCAGCCATTCGCCGCCTGCACGCCATCTTGCAGAGGTTATGGGTGTAGATCGGAAGTTTCGATGTTCTGAATAACGAGCGATGGGCTTTCACTTCATCCCGGAACAAACAGCCTCTTTGCTCCGGGTCCAGACGCCGGAGTTCCGGCGATGCCACAATCTGTTTGTGCTGTACGTATACTTGGCTTTCAGAACCCCGGAACTCCAAGTGTGGCTTATTTGTGCCGATAATAGGCAAATCGTCTGTAGAGTGCACGTAAAACTGCGGAAGAACGCGAAAAGTGTTCTGTTACCATTATTTGCAGTTCAGCTGATTAACCAATCATTAAATTAATTAATTTAACCAAGTCCAGATTCACGTGACCTAGGGTTTATCTGTCCATCATTTAAGTCACTAAGTTGTAAATTAATTTCAACAGAATGAGATCTGAGGTTCTCACAGCGGTGAAGATGTCCGTCTTAGTTTTCTGGGCTAGATATGTACGTCTAGGAGAAACATACAGCTTTTATCTTCAGGGCTGAAGATAGAAGCAGTACGTTCCTCCGGAAAGTTATCATCTACGGTTTCAGACTGATGATAGGAGATGATTCTTCAAAATTAAGTATGTTTTTTGTCGGACTGCATTATCTCGCTATGAGCTGTCGCGAAAGCATTAGATTTTTCGAGATTTTATTAAAACAAGTGAAGCGAGATTGTAGCAGAAGACTGCAATATCGATCATGTAAACGTTGCACTAAAATGTTAATTGTGAAAGAAAATATTGCAGTGATTAATTACGGGAATGTCAAGAACTCTTCTTATAATTGGATTTAGCGTTTTTGCACAAGAGGGTCTATAGATCACCAAGGTGACATAGGAAGGCGATGTCTGGCTTCGCGCGAGCAATTGCTTCTTCTTCCAAACACGACAGCAGTTCCAAGTACGCGCATGTTTCAGCGATTGGACATCGTGACCGATCAACATCTCCTGTTATAATCGTATTTAACGACACTTAATCAACTCGATATGATATGCAACATCAAATAAGATAGGAAGAAGATCTAATTATCTGTATGAAACAGTCCCAAAGACGTACATGATGATTTTTTAAACGAGAACCCAATAAATATTATGTACGAGGGCGGGACAGATGACCTTAAATGAAGATTCTGTACAATGTGAATGACTTGCGGTTTTTAAAATTGTCCTGTATAAGGCAACATAATGCATTCTTAACGTTAAACAAACAATTATAATTAAAATAAGTCCTACCTTAACGTCACTGAGCAGTTTGGAGACGCGAATTCCACACGGCAAATCTTCATAACGACATGACGTCACCAATGTTTCACTCGCTGATGGTGGCGAGGCTTTCCTGAAAGGACGGAAAACAAAGATAAGATTCTTCCATAACCGAAGGTTACCGTAGCGGTAATTCTCAATATTTTTTATTCAAGGACACCCGGTCTACCAATAGAGGTTATCCTCGCTTAGGTTTATCGCAGGTTTCCTCGTTATCTTCCAGCGTATGCAAAATAGTCCGTTTAGATTGGCCATTATCAATTTCTTCCAAATCCTTGCGTGTTATTATACGTGCAATTTATGACTGTCCTAGTATTATATGACATTTTATTTTGTAATTGAAACAGTGTCATTAAATATCCGAAGCATCAATCATTTTCCATCAGACAGTTAGTTGGTAGGTGAGAATTTCTCATTACCGGGAGGTGAAGAGATGGCCCACACTGGATCCCCAGGTGAAGCAGAGCCCAGTCTCGGTCAGCGTCCGCCGAAATTTAACGCGTGTCTTTTCATCCATGAAACTGATGTCGTACTTCAGATCAATCTGTACCTGCAAAGTTACAAGAAATTTCTGACTGTGGCCTTGGCCAGTGATCATCAAAAATCTGTTCTTATTTCAAAACCAAACGAGGATCTGACTACCGGATCACGGCTTGTTCTTACCTTGCTCGCTAGATCTTCCAGGTCTGTTATCTTGTCCAGAGTCGTGTCATTTCGGAATTTCTCGAACTCATTCAAGTTATGCAGGGACGCGTTGGTCAAGGCGTTCAGGAAATCCCGGTAGTACTGCATTTTGGACTCTTCAACATCTCCCCAGAGTCTGTCAACACAAAACGAACTCATGATTTTGTTCTTCTGGTTTTTGGCACCGTGTAGACTCGTCGGATCTACCGACGAGTCTACACGGCGCCAAAACCGAGAAGAACATTATCAACCTCACCGCCGGCGAAACCTTTAAAATCTCACAAAACAGACTGATCAAATGACTAACGACGGAAATAAAACTAGCTCACGGCTCTAAAAATGTCGATGATGATTTTTTGGGTTCAGACGTCGTGTGATCTTGTAGGTTAGGTTAGCTGAGTTCCTCTGAAACTTTACTCAGCAAACTGAACCTGACTTACGTAATCGAATTTATCAGGATCGCAAAGTAACTAACCCTGGATAATCGGCATTCAGAATTTCATATACCTGTCGGCTCACTGTGAACAAAGATTCCAATTTGTCAAACTTAATCACGTGTCCGTGTTTCTACGCACTGCACAAATATCTCGGAGTGCAACACAAGAAATATTTTCAGCGACCGCCTTCCGCGGTCTCCTCTAACGCCAGAACTTTGTCTCTAACAGAGTTCCACGTAGAACAAACTGAGGATTGAAATAGGCCACGACGGTTTCTGCTTTCATCATTTAAAGTTTGTCGATTATAGCATAACTATTCTATTATAACATTTCACGATAAATAACCTCTGCAGCTGGTGCAGTGTCGTTAACATACACCAGTTTCTCTCCTCGGACCGCTCTGCATGATGTTCCGTGTTTTATTGACAGCGTTTGAAGGCGTATGAACCTGCTAGGTCATGTGAAGTTGGTTTTTGTGGTCTGACCCCAGACAGCTCAGCTTGTACCGCGCGTGGATTCGGCGCTTGTGAGGAATCACAATGAGGTTAGAGCGTTGACCTTGAGGTAGACTACCCCGTTGCAACCCTAAGTTGGGTGGAAAGGGCGTGGCCTATTGGCTGGCTGCAGGATTGGTTGAACGAAACACGTAGGACGGGGAAGTAAACTGGGTTCATACAAGAAGTAAACAAGCAATTACGAAAGTAAACAAGATAATACGAACAAAGTAAAGAAAGAAGAAGACAGAAATAAGCCTTTCGCCTTAATAAGCAAAGAATAAACACGCACAGAAGTGGACGCGTAACAAATTAGTAAATTGAAGTAAATGCAAAATAATTAAAGCAGCAACATTTAAAAATTAATTTTGTGTTCATAGTTTATTTAACTGACATTAAATAAAGGTTTTCAGAATCGAGTGATAGGATTATTAATGAATGATGTGTCGTAAAGGACACGGAAGAGGCGGTTGTCTAATCTGAAGTGCTGTTCCCTTGAGGGACTGAGGAAAACCACGAAAATCTTCAGTATGAATAGCTAATCTCTGGTCCTATGCTTGAACCTCGGACCTCCCGAATATGCCGCAGCGTTTCGTTAAATAATATATAATGTCTTTTTTTGCAAATAAAATAAATTGTAATGAAGCAAAGTATTGATTAAATTGATTAATGGCTGCGGCCTAAGTGACGTGCGGTACTGAAACCCTTCAACTCTGGTATCACGAGTTCGAATCTCGTTTGAGAGGTGGATGCATTCCCAGGATCTTGTGTGTTACGTTCTGAGCAGGTTGTAAGCACGTCCACGAAGTCCTACGCGAAACAGGTAGCTGGAGGATTCATTGCTTATGTAAGACAGAGGGTAAAATCTATAATGACGAAGAATAAAATAATAAATATTGGAATATAAGTACACGCCGGTGCATAAGTAAGTACACTGTACACTTATCGTAAGCGATGCAAATAATTTATTTTATTGTTTTGTTTGGGGGTGAGACTGTGTCTCTGAGAAACTGCGGCCTCTAACGGGCCACTTGTCCATCCTACAGATGGAGCAGCGGTGCGATGAGAGTGACTGGGAAAAATAGGACTGGGAAAAAAAATACTATCCCAGTGCCACTTCTTCGGCCACAATTCCACGAAGTACATCATACTTCTTTATTTCCTGGTCTGCCCGGGTGTAGTTCAGATTCTCCAAGAAGCACATGGTGACTGCAGGAAAGAACGTGGCCCACTGACGATAATCTTTCTCGAGAGACATCACAGTGGGGTTGGTGACGTAGCGCTCCCAGCTGCCCGTTATCACGAATATGGCACCGAGACTGGCCACGAGGATGATCGCAGCCCACAGCAACCTGGCACAGAAATCGCGTTCATGTAGTGAAAAATGACGACTTTTATGGAATCCGCCACTGGTTACAAAACTCCGCCACGTGCACTCAGTTCACATCCTCACGTGTTACTTATTTATCACAAATTTTAATATTATCCTTTCATCTATGCCTAGGTCTTCCGACTGACTCTTCCCTTTACGTTTTCAGACCAAAATTTTACATGCATTGCTAATCTCCCCCATGCGCGCTACATGCCCCGCCCATATAATTCTTAATTTGATAATCCTAATAATATTTGGCGAAGAGTATAAATTATGAAGATGCTCATTAAATTATTTTCTTCAGACTCTTGTGCCTTCATACTACTCTTCGGTCCAAATTTTCTCATCTGGACCCTATTATTCGCTTAGGGCCAGAGACCAAGTTGTACACTCATACAATTTATGAAACTATAGTTTTTATTATTATTCTGTAAAAATACTTTTTAATCAACCTGTAGGCCGAGTGAAGTACAAAGCAGTCGCCATGTACTCCATATGACTCACGTCTGACAACCAGTCTCAGAAGAATAAGAAGACGCAGGAACTATATTGAATAAATCTATTGCATTCTTACATGTAATAAGCTTTTTTGAAAGTTTATTACATACTCCTAATTAAATTATTTAATTTTATATTGAATAAATAGTCTTTTACTACATATAAATTTTTGTGTATTAAAACAATTCGAAATACGATATTAAAGTTTCGCGTGATTAACGTTGTCCTATGCAATTCTGCCATCTGACGATCTTTGCTGTAACTTGAAAGCCATGTCGTTTAATTTCAGTCAGGGTCGAGTGACGTTATCACGTGTTGTGCAAGTTTATAAAATTTAAGTGATGTGAAATGTTTATCTTTATTTGTGTATTTTGCAGCAAACAATTTGAAACAACAACTATGTAAGTATCATAACTTATTATTACATTATACAAGTAAAGCAGAGAGAGTTGTGGCAATAATTGGTTAGGGACATCTAAAATATTTTTAAGTATTTGTGTATGAAATTTTTATAAGAGGAATACCTTACAATTTTAGATGTTGGCAAGGGATGACATTTTGGGGGTAATAATAGAGAATTTTTAAATTCATAAGCAGTAATGTGCCCCATTTAGTAACTGGACTAGCATTTGACAATCTTGCTTTGACCATGGTCCAGTATGTAACTGCATCAAATTCCAACTACATTCTACAGGTATAATATGGACAGAAGTATAAATTATTATTATTTAGTGTTCTGTCTGAGGACAGGTCCATATGAACAGGATCCTTCCATCCTTTTCTCGGACTGGGACCTGTTCATATACGTTCTTGGCAGATGATCCAGAAGTGGTTTGCCATTGCCTTCTTCTGTGTGTGAATGGAGTAATTGTTGGGATGCCACGGAGAAACCGGGGAAGCCACCGGAGGAAAACTCCGTGTTGCCTAGACCACGGCCTTGCCCAACACAAGTTATAAATTCGGGCACCGCCGGGAATCTAACCCAAGACCCCAGGATTACAAGGCCAGCGTTCTAACCGCTAGACCACCGTGGCATTAAGTATACATACCAGAAGAAAACATGAATTTCAGTAGCACACCTGAGGTAACTGACGAGCTGTTATACCTCTCAGTAACTGTCCACGTTCTCTACGATTAGGTTCGATTCTCGCCACTGTTCATACTCGTTATGTGGACCACAAACTACCTTATTCAGAACGTAGAGGGGTTTCTTTCGCTGAGTGTAAATCCGACAGAGCCTGAAGCTGATTACTTATCTACATATAGTATATAATTTCCTGTGTGTACCTTCATCGCGCGTGGCAAAGCACATGTAAACATTTTACGTTTGAATTTACACACACATATATTTAGTTTAAAACAAAATGCCTACTATTTTAAGTACTTACATTTCAAAAGGGTGTCTCTTGGGAGCGACAATGTACCGGAGACCTTGTATTGTTGTGTCCTGAAAGAATTGCCTCATGTAAAGAGGCATGACTCGAACACGTTTTGTATGGGATGTGATCTGCTGGCCTCCAGTCTGTCTGCGTTTGTGGGGATGTTGTCTGAACCTCACGTGTTTCGTCCATCGGAACATTTCCTTAATAGTAACTGTGTCAGTTCTGTAAATAATTTCAAACGTTCACTCAGCCTGATACCACTTCATAATTGCCATAAACGTGTGGTTAACCCTTGAAATCCGAAGCTCATATAAACAATATTTAAGAATACAGCCCGTACCGCAAAGAAAACACAACGCTTCACTATTACAAATGAAATAATCGCTGTTTACACTGAGAATCATGCGAAACACATAAATACAAAATATAGTTACTGATTCTTAATGCAGGTGGTATATATAGTTACCACTGGACTTTGAAGGGTCAATGTATGACGTGTTAAATAACTTGTCGATTCTGGTCTTGACATCGTGTAAACGTATGTGGTAACTAACGTTTCGGAGGATTCAAATTAATCTAGCCCATACCTTCATGTACTATGTCATTAATACTGATGTTATTAAAATCCTCGCTTCTACTCTTACGTATTTCAGAGTTCTAGACCAAAATGACGTGATAGTTTACGTGCAACTAATAGCTCCACGAATGTTACTTGCGTGTTACGAATAATAAATTTCCCTAGTATCACCCCTTTTAATCTATGCTCTACAAATGGTGACCGATAAAGCCGATTGGTAAACTGAAATCATCTGAATGTTTAATAGACTCGGATATCGTTTCATGTGTGACGTTCAAGCACAGTAATGGTTTATTTTATACATATTGATAAAAATATACATTTGGCTATTATTTACATGTTGTATAAGACTACGAGTAATGGATTTCATACGAAGTTGTTTGTGGATGGGAAAATAACCGTGCATTAGCGGTGCCGTAAATGAGATGTGATAATATTTAAACGTTGACATTAACGTGCTCTGTTGTGTTATATAAACTGTAAAAGAAACCAAAATAGATACAAACATACGCAATATTTTATTCCGTGAAACAGCCTATACAGGCCTCTAGTTCTAAAACTTACCACGGAGACGCCAAATCGAATATCTGAATACCAAAATTAATTCTAAACGCCTTAACCAAGAGACGTTTCGAAAACATAAAAGGTGTGAATAACTTTATACAATGACCTGAATTCTGATTAACTTGAAGTGAAACCAAATCTGTCGATAACTTCAAGAAAATTTGAATATTTTGATGAAGCCTCCAAGTAAAATGAGTTCTAGTTTGTCATGAAAAATAAATTTCTATGTTTGAATATTGTTTGACTACGTATTTATACTTTTTCCGAGGTGGTAGGCGGAGAGATCATGATTCTTTCGCTGTAAACGTCGAGTTTCAAATACATTGAAGTTGTTTGACATGAAAATATAAAAACATTATTCGACGTCAATTTTACAACTTTGCCTTGAAAGTGGTCCGGAAACTCACCTGTGCTAAATTTGACGTGTTTTGTCGGCTTTGCAACGCTCCTCATTTTCCAGAGTCATTGCCGATGTCCTGAAATTCATCTGTCATAATTGTGGCGTCTTGTAGAGGCGTCATCGTTCAATCGTTGCTTACAATTTCACGTGGAAGCTTTCCTGTAGTAAATGTGCCGTCTTTTGAAAGGGTCGAGATGATACGCACAGCGACGCTGTTCGTCGGGTTTCTTATTTCGTTTCCATGGATGTCTACGCAAAAACTGTCTTCTGACGGCTTCCTGACTGTCGGCGAAGCTACTTGTTGTCCAGTTCTACCCCTGGGTGACCTGTAGTTAATGTGACGTGTTTTATTGCGACGCGTGGCTTAGATTTCCAACGTCATGGCGCGTGTCCCATTCCTCACTTAATATGAAAACTTTTGTCGCGACGCTCGGCGTCGTTTCATAGTGTCGTCAGTGATATTTTGAGGGTCTCCTGCTCAATTAGTGGAGCTCTTCTTGTTTTTTTGCTATATAAAATTTACCCTTCAGGTGTCGAACCCAGGACAGTTTTTGTTGCATTTGTTTTTATAATTGCCTCTTTGGAACAAACTGCTTTGATCTTGGCGACATTTTTCAATAGTGCCTATTATCCGAGCTACCGGAAACTCCCTCAGCGGGAATCAAACTCAGGAACCTTTTCACGAAGTTTTGACCCTGATTTGATCTCTTCCTTGTCTCAAGAAATAGGTATACCAAGTTTGGTCCTAATCGGTTTATCCGTTCTCGAGCTCTAAGCAAACAAATACGTAAACCCACAATTTCAAACTCTCATGAAAAGTTCTGTAGGCGAGCTTTGGCTTTCCATTAAATTTTTCCAGATCTCTGATACGACATATGTTAAACAGTTCTTTACCTGATTTCAAGTTAAAATTCTTATGCATATTACAAAAATGTGTACAATTGTATAGAAGTGCAAAATCACTTAACTAAACTGAAAAGTATGTGCAGAGTCATTTTGTATTTATTGTTAAGTAAAAGGTTTAAAAACAAACCTCTTGCGTACAGACCATATGCCTTTCTGACAAAAACAGTGAAAGTTTTGCAAATCGTTTGAATTAGGTTTCCGTAATGACTGAAGAAAAGCGAACGAAAATATCTTACAAAGAATTGGAAACTGTGTTCTGCAGCTACTTTAATGCGTGGTTAGACAATCTATTTTACCCTTAGTTTTATACTTTTCTGATTTATTAAAGACGTTCTGTTTTCCGTTTTCGACATTATCGTGTCTACGGATTTTAAGATTATTGCCGTTTTGACTTCTGTGACACCCTACAACTTTCAAAATTCTTCAACTTTTACTGCTCACCCAGTTATCGAAGTTCTTCTAGTTATAAATATTTTTTAAATCGCCCATTTTTCTCCAATTTCTACTTCATCGTTTACTTTGATGTTGTCACATGTTCAGAGATACACTTGTAAGCCTTCGCTTCAAGCGGACTATTCAGGAATCACGTAACGAGAAATGTGTTTATTTACGCAGGTCACACAGGATAATGATATTAAGAGGCTAAAATTGACTGGACATGCGAGAGACTCATAAATGCATTCAGAATTTTTTGGGGGGAAATTGCTTATTCAGTTAATGTTAATGCACATATTACGTGAAATGAGACTCGAAGTGTGGACTGCTGTTTTGAGACCCCTGGTTTCTTGAAACGGGAGCTGATGCGTCCTCTCCTGACCTCAGTGGGGGCGCGTGGATCGTGGGAACCCGCCAGGCGCTCGTCGGCGAGTCAGTGCGTGCAAGCACCTGCTGATGGGGGGCACTTCTGCGAATTCGAAAAAGAAGTTCTCTTGCGTGAACAAATGCACGGTAACGTTTAGGCTGCACTAACGTTCCGTTAGAGCATTCTCGAGTAAGAACGTAAGTCATGGCTCACAATCCGTACGACGTAACACTGCTAAATTGTAATTCCTGCTGAAGAAGGATGTTGAAGTTAAATTCTTCTGTCAGGTCAACTAATTTGATGAACATACATGATACACGAAACCATAATAATTAATTTGCGGCAAATACTCTTTATTAATTAGAAAATCTGATTTACTTGAAGCTGTGTGTAGTTTAGCAACGTTTTACAGATTTGTAAGAACTGGCTAAAATAAGGTATTCCTCGCGCCCTCTAGAGGGTTTTGTCATTTTTACCCCTGTTCGTGTTTCTCTGTCCCCGTGTCTGTAATTTTTCACGTTTGATCCCATAGTTACTATCGATTTATACCAAACGTTGTTTTTCTACGACCCTTCAATTGAAACAGGTCTACACGTGAACTGACTGAATGTTAGGACATTCATTTGTTTACGTCACGTGAGCTTCCAGCGTTTATCAGCTGCACTGATTACTAGTGACACTGTGGATTTGTAATGTCCATTACCACGTTCTGGAAATGTTACCATTCTTGAATACACGTCATATAATTGGCTTTCTCCCTCTTATTGATATAAGTTTTTACATTTTCGAATTGATGGGCAAATACGTCATATAATACGGTTGATATAAACGTCGGGTTAGGGTGGATACGCCGATTAAATTATGTCCAACATTACAGGTACATTAACTTAAGTCGTTAGAGTATTTTAAGTTTGCTAATTTTGTTGCTTCGTTGTGTTATCCAGTGTTATACAGTTGGCGGTCCGCGGGCCACATTCGGCCCGATACCCGGTCGTCCAGATGATTAGTTAATTTGTTTCTAGTTATTAAAATTTAATTGATTTTAATCTCTCTGAATGATTTAAAAATTCTGTTTCTTCCCTTGTCTGCTGCTTTAAGTATAAGCGTCGCAAATGCTCACCTTGGGTAATTATTATTTTAAACTAATTAATTAATTGCTATTAGTTAGTGACGAGAGAAGGTTGGATACCCATTGTGTAGTAATTTTCACACGCTTTTTCAAAGTATTTGGAAGGATGATTTCGAAGAATTCGGTTCTTATTTGTACATCAACGGGCAAGTGATGTCACTGGGCGCTCCAAGAGGCGGATGCTCTGAAGATGTTCCGACACGTGCCTCTCTCTGGCGGATTATGGTGGAAGTTAGAGGTTATACCTGGCTGGACCATCTTGATGGCAACTGGTAGAGGGGTGGAGAGAGATTACTTTGCTATGAAGCAGAGGAATCCACACAACAGCATCGCACCAGCGGCCAGGTGGAAGGGGCCTCTTCAAGCCAGTGGGCGACTTTGTAGCATCCAAAGACGAACATCATGTGTCAATTGTTTGTGATATGCAGGGAGAAACTTGTTGCATACAGCGTGTTGTAGTATTAGTAAATTTTCGCACACATGCCAGTGTAAACGGTTATATCAGTGCATTTTTATGTAAGAGAACATTGACTTTAATGTAACAAGATTCAGCAGAAATGTCTCAAGTTTAATTAAAGTATATAAGAGTGTTAACAAGCATAAAATATTCTTTTTCATTAGAAGAAATAATCTAGTCTGTGAAATGGTGCTGAAGATAAGTGAATGAGATATCTCAGCTTTAAAGTTTGTCATTTGAAAGTTCTTTTTATGTTTCTTAGAAAGTTACTGAAAGTAACAAGAAAGTATGATGTAACAGAGCTGAATAATTTGCATCTAAAATTATCAGTGTGAAGTAAGACAGGGAAAGGTTTAAGAAGACAGACTTATTGATGAAGTACTTGATATATCACAGCAATAAATAACTTCAAGAAGATTCTACGAGTGTGTGAAAGCTGTATTTTATTAAGTGGTCCTAAATATCGTTTAGTGTATCTTGCACGTGAAAGAATCATTAATAAACTTTAGCTACACGCATTAAGCATCATTTCGCGTAGTCCTGAATTGTAGAAATTCGAATTGAAGTGAAGGGAGAACCGACTCCACGTATCAACATGTGAGTGGCAGGGATGCTGAAGGAGTCGGTTCAGGACTCAGATGGATGCCGACGCTCGTTCGGCGGCTACTGGTGCAGGAACGACGGCTGGAAGGTGGTGGGGGCCCGCCACGGGGAACACATCGGCGTCCACTGACGTGGTGAGTCTCTTGGCACACTTTCATAAAAATAATTTCTGTCCTTAACGTTTTATTAATTAATATGATGAACGAGTATGGATGGGTGAGAAAAGGCGGGATATGTAATGTAATTTTTGCCTGTTAACATTAAAGAAATTATGTTGTTCTTCTGGGTCTTCGCGCCGTGTATACTCGTCGGTAGATACCAACACGGCTCCAAAAATCCAGAAGAACTTTATCCTCACTGCCGTGAAATTCTCAAACAACACATGTTTTGGGAGACTTAACTTTGAGAACAATATTAAAACGTACCCTGTCGCTATTCATTCACGTGCCTAGGATAGAGGTGTCAACGCGTACAGTGATTTGACGGAAAGTATCTTGGGAATATCAAATTGGTAGACCATGAATTAGAGGGGCCAGTAACATTAATATGCATTTAACGGAGATAAATTATGATGGAACTTATCGTCTTTCGCGTTCATTGTCATTAGTGGTTTTCTGCTGTCACAGAGACGGGCGTCTTTCCATATGGATAACACGAGAGTGGAAAGATGGCTTTAATTTGGAGAATATTTTCCAAGTGCAGTTTTGCATATGTCACTGGCGTTGCTACTACTGTATGTCACAGTTATCTGTTGTCCTGAAGTTGATCGCACTACATATTTAAAATCATACAGATTAAGAAATGTTTGTATATTGTCATGTAATAATCATCCAATCACTGAATATGGAGACAGTATGTACCTCCGAAACGCTTATATATACCCGGGATACTACGCTACATAACAACCCATAAGACCATCAACTATCTGTACCGAATAATATTTAAAATAAAATTTGCGAAACTTAACCTTTAAAGGCCAAATGGTAATTATATGTACCGCCTGCTTTAACGTTCCGTGACACTGCATTACCCCAGAGTTTATGTGTTTCGCATGATTCTCAGATTAAACAGCGATTATTTCCTTAACAGCATCAAGCAGTTGATCTTTTTAATGGTAAAGTGTTGTGTTTTCTTTGCGGTACGGAGTGAATTGTTAAATATTATTTAAGCGAGCTAATAAAAATTCCGTCGTCTCTCCGAATTTAGAATTAATAAGGTACGATGAACTTAATGTGCCTATAAGTAATGTTGTAAGACACACTAAGACCGAAAGACTAGGACTTTGCGCCAGTGAATGATAAGTAGCTTAAGACCATATTCGGGATAAACTGTCGCATTTTTGACTACTTATAAAGGAAACCTTTTGATTCATACTAACTCTACTGACTATATTTTTTGTGTGTAGTATCCTGATGATAAGCCATTATCGTACAGGCTTTGTGTAAATAAATCCTCTTCTATTGGTATATTTTTTTAGTATATTACGATTGTATATTGTTGGAAAGTCACGAATAGCTTGTTTCAAATACGACCCATCACCACATTTACGAAACCTAAAAAATTACTATTCTGTTGTCACAGAACCAACCACAACGATTTAATTCGAAACCTCTTTGGAAACCAGGGAAGTACGAGTCGCGCGGAACACTTGTGTCACTACGCTAACGATCAGACACTTATAGTCAAGAAGGTGATGTGGAAATTTTAGCGATAAAATTGTTTTCTGTCGCATAGTGTCGCCGCCGATCCTTTTAAGTGTCAATGCTCATTTGATGATAGACGAAACTGAAAACGTGTCACAGGGTTCAATATTTTTTAATGCGTAAGTGAAGGTGGTAACAGAAGAGTACTTGAAAACAGTTGACTATAACTTAAAATAGAAAGCAAAGAAAACCAGTAATCACGCATCACAAACTGATCACCTATACTCAATGAGATTTTGTGATTTTTCTTCTGTGCCTGTGACCAAATTCTGGGGAAGTATATTCAAATTAGGCACAGCATTTTATTTTTATGCCTTAGTATTATACATAATAAAAGTTTCGTAAATATCATCTTCATGTTTCTAACATGTGTAGAACCATCGTGGCTTTGTTAACAAGAATTTTTCCTGCAGTATCGTACATGGCTTTCAAATATTTGTTTTCCAAATAAGACTGCATTTCCAGGCTTCTCTATAAATATGATTTCGTAATTATTCATTGTCTGTGCGTATTATATCATTTCTATAAATAATTGTTAATATCGTTATTTAAATTGAATTTATTTGTATTTGAGCGGCCAATATAATATATGTATGTATTAAATCATGTGTAGCCGCACACTGTTAACAAAAGTATGCACTGTTAGCTCGCATTGATTCAAGTTTTCATTTTGCTTGACGTTTTCCTCATCTTCATGAAGTGGCGTATTAGCGATCGTACTTTCGGGCAAGCAATCCGAGTTCCTCTCTCAACCTTGCGTTGAAGTCTCCAACGTCGACATGTGTTCAAACATGTGCACGGAACAGTCATTCTCCCGAGTGCGAATCTTTACTTGCAACTCATTTCGAAATTATGTGTGAACACTTGTTTTACAACAAAATCTCTGTCGTGCGCAGTTTCTACGTCGTTTTCAGCTTCTTAAACTGACGTTCTTGCAAATGTTCATAATGTTTCGTGAGCCGTTTTACACAAAATTTCACTTGATAATTAAAACATGCCATTTAACACTGGGTTACATGAACTTAAAAGAACGTGAATAATTTTCTAATTAATATTTAATATTACTTTCTATTTAATTAAGATATCTTAAGCTATAACACCTAACCGACATTCAATGTTTATTACCTGTAATTACCACCAAGTATAATAAGACGTCCCTATTTATTAAATTGTATATTTAAAAGTGAGAGACAGGAAGATGTAATTATGCATTTATCAAACGTTGGCAGCAGTGCAGCTGCACCACTTTTAATTTAACTTTATGCCTCTTTGCATAGGCTTTTAGCTTAGTGATGGTCAGAATCCCTGGCCACCTCTATGAAACATAAATTTTGTGACACGCGTGGTAGCATGAAGTGAGAGGAGAATGCTTCAGTGTATTATTATCGTTGATCTAGTCTCATAAAAAGATGATGTATGTCAAATGTTTGTTTGAACTGAAGCAAAATTTAAACAGTGTTCTGAATTCTTTGGCACTGATCTGCTTTAATTTATGCGAATATAAATAAAATCACACGCCTCGTGAAGGATTTCAGATTTTCACGGATGTAAAAACAGTTGTGGTCTGATAGGTTGCTGAGCCTGTTGCATACAAACATGCTGCCTCATTCTTCAGGGTTGAAGTGAAGTGGACGTCTTGTTGACAGTGTCAATGAGTTGTATTCGTATATCCGTACATATTGTCAGTATTCTAACACAGTACAAAATAGAAAAAATCCATTTTGTATACTTTGTCATACGTAGATCTTTAAAAATGGTTTGAACTGGATTCATATGGATTAGGCACGGATTAGTGAGGGCTCTTGTGAACACAGTAGTGAACTTTCGGGCTCTATGTAAATTGGGAAATTTCTTGTTTAGCTGAGCGTATTTTCATCTCTGAAATGACTTCGTATTCGTGAAGTCCGTTATTTGGCCAATAATTTTATTTTAATTAATAACGTCTAAGCTCTTAATAATAACATTTATTAACTCGTATAATATGAAATAATGTACACACACATATATAAATACCATATAACATATTAACAAACGATTCACCAAATGAAACGTTCATTGCATTGACTTTTACTAATTTGCAATGAACAATAAAATAATAAAATTATATGGGAATTATTTTAGAGCTGAAACCATCTTTTATTCTAAAATATTCATTTCAGTCAAATTATTTTACCAGTGTACACTATATAGCCCTTTATTATCATAATCTTTCAACTGAATCATCTCTAATATGCAAAAGTCTTGGTATCTCTGATCCTCAACACCAATATTCAACTTAAAGTTGCTAGTTGATTTCAAGAACTGTGCGCATAACATTTATCCATTTAATTATAAACAAAATAATATTTAATAACACACATATTTAGACGCGGTTAGGCAATCTCCAAACCATGAATAACGTTCAAAGCTTGTTCTTTACTGAAGTGTAATATCTGTGTTACCAGTATTGTCATATTACACTATATTATTATATTTATTACGCTGCATTCCATGTTTTATTCTTATATTAATTTTTGTCGTGGCACAGTGTGATTATAATTAGGGTAAAATGCTTGCTGATCATAATAAGATGTAGTATATTATTTGGAATCCGTTGTCTGATAAATGAATACACTATTTTTAAAAAAAGCACAAAAGCTAAGCTATTTTGAAGTAAATACATAATGGAAGGGTAGTATCTGTCCGTTTGAAAGTTTGCGTCTCCAAAACCACTCTAAACCTCAGCATAAATGACATTAGACCATCACAATCAGAATCTCTAACATGACAGTGTTAGATAATGAACATTTTTTCTTCAAAAGGGCTTCAGAAATCTTTCCTTTCAGAGGTTGATTGTAAGTATGTAGTTTTCTGGCGAGGATACAGTGAGATTTTGTAATCCATCCATTCGGCTGTCAATAAAGTTTTGGATCTTGCGCCATGAATTTCCCAGACGTATCATCGCTGCTCACCGTCTTTTGTTTATAAATTTAATTGATGGTTACGACACGTTTCAGCAAAACCTCGCATTGTGTTGCTACGCGTATGAGATCTGTTCGGACACATTCGTCCGGTAATACTATACAGCATGACATGCTGTTCGTCATGTACTCTGTCCAGTGTGGCAGATTATTTCATATAACTTTCATACACCCCTATAATTACTGCTTTATCATTGTATTCAACTTTATTAAACACCAACTCTGTTGTTTTTTTTGAAAGTGCGGTGTGTTTATGCTATAGACTCTATAATACAGAGTCAGATCCTTAACTAGCTGAAGTGCCCGTACTTCTTAATATTCTTTAGAAGTATTGGATTGTCATCATTTCCAACCAGGAACTGAAAATTTTACATAATTACTTCGTAAGTAATTTCTTGAAATGCTCACAAATTAAATTTTGGATGAAGAACATTATAACTTATGCTTTAAAGTAGCAGCTGGTTTGTTTGTTTCATTTGTAAATTACTCGTTTAGGATGTAGGGCTAATCGAAAGCATTTAACACACACAGCAATAAATATTATCCCATAAGGTCCAAAATCCCTTAACACAACACGACAACGTTTATGAAAACACACGTAATAATGCTATCCCAATAAATACCCTCAGTTAGCGTGGTAATACTTTTCAAATTCTTCGGCATTTCTCTTCACAGGTGTTTATAATTAGTACTGTTATTGTGTGCTCACAGATGAACCAGCTGTGTAGGGTGTGCGGGGAGCCAGCGGCTGGGTTCCATTTTGGGGCCTTCACTTGCGAGGGATGCAAGGTGAGTAACGTGTTAACGCTGTTATAACTGCAAGAAAGGACACGATATTTCCCGAAACTATTTGGATGGACAACCACCGTGAAAGAACGTGGCATCTTTCGTTATCGATAACTCGAATATTTCGTCGTTTATGACGACGTATGAATTGCCGAGGGTACCGTCTAGTGATATTAAGGACGATTGTGAATGAAACACGAAGTTGTCGTGAAATAACGCTGAAGCTGCAGCGGCTGATGAACTTCGGATCAGACATTCCTCGTTCGGCGTCCGAACTAAGTAGTTCGTTTCAACCCACTTTGTCGTCTTGTGTTAGTGGCGAGAAATTTTCGAGAGTAGACGAACGTCTTTCAGTTGGTTCCGTTTGGGAAGGGGGTGTGTGTGTGGACGGAATGAGGTCTAGATGAACCCCGTGTAATCCTGGTGATCTATGCAAGTAAGTGACGATGTTTGTGAAAATATAAAAATAATTCCTGGATTTCGTGGAAATATGCAGATGATTGACAGCAGTTGTGAAACATTTTTGGTAATTGACGGAATTTGCTAAAAGATGTAGGTAATTGTCGTTGGTGTTTGTATAAATGTGCATATAGTTGGAGCGTTCGAAAATATTCAGCTAATTGATGAGATTCGTGAAAATATGCGTATAGGCCTAATTGATAGCGTACATAAAAACACAGGTAATTCACATAATCTGCGAAAAGAAAATGTGAATAATTTGTAATATTTATTAAAACATGCAGCAAATTGATGGGATTCAGAAGACATCCCGATATTTGAAAGGATTTATGTGTTTTCTGTTAACTATACGAGGTGCGATCGGAAAGTTTCAAGACTGTGTCAATAGAGGGCGAACCGGATGTAGTACGAGCTTCTGCCGCTAGGGGGTGCGGCCTACATTCATAGTGAATCAGTGTGCCAGCCGGCATCATCGAATTAGCATTTGTTTCTTAGTTACGGGCGTTTTGGTAGTGCATTACACCGACCCTCCTGCGATTTTGGAATGGCGTGTGCATCAAATTTTGCCAAAGACTCGCCAAAACGGCTACGGAAACCTATGAAATGCTAAAGCAAGCATTTGGGGAGTCCGTAATGGGTCGTGCACAAACCTTTGTGTGGCATTCACGTTTTAAAAATGGCGAACGCCCGAAAATGTTACGAAGATTCGGAAGGCTATTCACGAAGATCGCCGTCGTACCATCAATGACTTGTGCGACATTGTTGGGATAGGCTATGGTACCTGTCAGCTGATTCTAAAGGAAGAACTCCACATGCGACGCATCCTGTCTGAGGACCAGAAGCAGAATCGACTTGACTTCTCGTTTGTCAGGAGCTGAAAGATCTTGCAAGAACCGACCCCAACTTCCTTTCTAAGCTCCGTGTGACTTCTTCCTCTTCCCAAAGATGAAAATTCAGCTAAAGGGAAGGAGATTTGAGACGATAGAAGAGATTCAGGCAGAATCGCAGATGGTGCTTGACAGGCTGACAAAGAAAGATTTCCATGGATGCTTCCAGGCTTGGCAGCGGCGCTGGGATCGTTGTGTTCACTCCCAGGGGAACTACTTCGAGGGTGATGGATGGATTTAATACCTGAGATAAGTGTACGGGTTTTTATACGCGCAGTCTGGAAACCTTTCGATCGCACCTCGTACATACCACCTGCTTTGATAGTCAATAATTCTGCATTCTTATAATAAAAAGCCATTATTTTTCTAAACAGCATTAATTAGTTGATATTTTAAAGGTGAAATATTCACCTTGAGGTACGGACTGAAAAAGGTGATATTTCACAGTAGCTTCCATAAAAGTCTATATTCCTTTTTGTCTGCCGGACCGCTGTCTAGTAGTCAGCGTGCATCCGGAAAGTCATGTGACCGGCCATCTCGACAGAGGTTTTCCTCTGTCTTTAAGCAAATGTTGAGATGGTTCCCAAGTTCCAAGTTGCCACTGCATGCTTCTCATGCAACCCTCCCTATTTAAATTCGTCAAAATTTACCCCCCCCCCCCTTCCAGCCGATGCCGCTAAATTACTTACTAATTTTCCAAATTATAGGTTCATCATTTTCTAATAAGCAATTCAGAACTTCCGTCGTTTCTGCTAGCAAACTTTCACTAATTATCGCCCTAACGTCTTCACTTTTATTTTATCCTTATAAGAAGGACGAGCGGGCATTGCCTGGGAACCTTATAACTGTAAGATGATCTTTCTCCTCATTCACTACAGTAGGACTCGTTTGGGTTTCTTTCTATACTGAACGATGGTAATCTGCCAACATTCCTCGCATACGATCGCATTGAACGTTGATACTCGTTAATTATCGGTAATCTCCATCGGATGATTTTATATTGAATGGTGATATCTGACGATCTTTGAAATCTCCTTAGCATGGATTTATAATGAAAGGTAATATTCTGTGATGTCTCTTGGGCACGTCTGTGTTTAAATCTCTTTATGTAATTTTATTGCACGAAAGGAGGAGACCGCTGGGAAGACCTAAATGTAGATGGGAGGATAATATCAAGCGGGATCTATGGGATATAGGAGTTGAAGGCGATTGGATTTTGCTGTCCCAGGACAGAGATAGGTGGCTAATTCGGTGATGAACCTCCGTGTTCCCTAAGCCGTCTATTTGATTGGTTAGTTATTGCCAAAAATATTCCGATGCTAATACTCAGACTAAAGGTGAAAGTGTAACCTGGAGGTGTTGTGTGTTTCAGTCTTTCTTCGGAAGAACGTATAACAACACGAGCTCCATCTCGGAGTGCAAGAACAACGGTGAGTGTATCATCAACAAGAAGAATCGGACGTCGTGCAAAGCGTGTCGCCTAAGAAAGTGTCTGATGGTCGGAATGTCTAAGAGTGGTTCCAGGTACGGACGGCGTTCCAACTGGTTCAAGATACACTGCCTTCTGCAGGAACAGCAGCAGCAGCAGCAGCAGCAACAACAACAACAGCACACTGGTAGCAACCCGGTGCTTCGGGAGCCTCTAAGCAGCAAGAATAGCAAAATGTTGCCTCTATGGGAAGGACTATCCCCGCACTTCCACGAGGTCAAACAGCCCTTTCACCTGCCAAGTGTTGTTGATGTTGACAACAACAACACCGGTGCTCCGAAGAACTTTCTGGACGGCAAGTCTCGAACTCTGCCGTCGGCACAGGTGATGCCTGTAAGAACACTCCCGGGAACAGCGCACCCTGGGTATGGGAGTACCGGAGAGGCTGCAGCGGCGCTGTGGGCAGCCAGGAACACCCTTTTGCCCCTTCAGGTGACGTCCCACCATCACGCCTCGTCTCTTCCGTCTCTTCCTGTCCCCTTTATCACGTCACCCTTCCTGCACAGCGCGGGGTTCCATCATCCTCACCATGGCGGCCCACCTGCAGCCAGAAACTTCTTGTTACCTTTCGTGCATTCTATGGGAACGTCGCCGAAGCATCACGGCGCCGAGCGTCTTGCTTCTCCCGTCACGTCTTCGTCTTCAGGATCGTCGACTTCGTCATCCTCGCAGTCACCATCCCCGGTGCGCGATCTCAAGCATCGGCAGGAAGCAGTGGAAGTCTCGAAACATGAACTCAGATTTAAGCCTACGGACGATTCACGATCTGCGAACTACGACAAGTCAGTGGCAATGCTGCAGTCTCTTGGGCCGGTCCAGGATCAACCCATCGACCTCTCTCTGAGGAGCGGACTCAATAGCAAAACAGTAAAACACAGGAGAAGAGAAGGTTGTAAGGGGCACAGTTCGTCCGAAGACAAGCTGGAGGACCAGGATGAAGTTGGTAGTGACAGTGACGATGATGTGAAGTCATGTGGTGATGACAGGGGTGTTGAAGGGGAGAACGAACCTTTGGAGGAGAGGGGTGGAAATGGGGAGAGCAGTAAACCCGTTTCAACCCCTCTTGATCTCACAACGAGAACGTGACAGGCCAGTAAGTTGAATAAATACATGCATGACGTGTAGAAAACTGTTCAGTCAGAAAAAAAAAATGATTTGCGCAACGCAAGTGAGCATTTGCCTGCCTTGCAGATAAAATGCATTCATCGACAAACGTTCGTTTGTCGAATTCACTGACTTCCCGGTCATGTTTCTTGCCTGGTTTAGTCTCTCTCGAAAATTCTGGATGTGTTATGCCAGTTCGATAATCCCAGCCCTTATGATCGTGATCGTATTCCGACGAACCTTGAAGTGTTTCATTATAAATACCAGGAATGTTTGCAACGTTTTGCGGAAATACTTTAAAACTCGCAGGTTATGAGAATGAGAGATGGGTGGAACTGGCTCAAGTTCGTCTGTAATGGTTGGTTTAGTTATTTGGAATACTTTTATTGCATCTCTTGATATAATTACCAATATTAGGAATACCAAAACAGTGAGAAAGAAGTTGAAATTAATAGATGGCCCTAGATAGAGAACGAAACAGAAGAATCTGTAAATCAGTTGCTATTTTGTTGCTCTATTATATAAACCAAATTCATATTTAGGTTCTAATATAAATTTAGCGAATGAATTTTTATAAAACGACAGAAAACATCGTCGGCTAATTTCTTTTTCAAACATAACCGTTTCCTATATTGCCTATAAGGTTAGGGAATAAACCAGAACACGCTTTATTTACAACATTTTTGGACGGAAGTGAAACATACGTCAGACAGTGCTACCAATATAACAGCATATTCAATAACAAAAATACTCCCAACAAGACCAGTATTAGATTGTCGTAGAAACAGACGATAAAAACATCAAAGCTAGGAATAACACTGCACGAATTAACGAATAAATAAGATCAAGGGATATAAATCCAGAATTATAAGAATTGTAATTACAAAAAGTTAATAATAGTAAGATGTAGTTGTACTTAAATTTTCAATAAGTGCGTTTCATAATTTTTGTTCTTCGCGAATTTTCACATTAATCTATTACAGATACAAATCCATTGTTGCAAACTACAACAATGCTTAGATTAATAAAGTTACGTTTCTTAAATATAGGTCTGACATATTTTTCCAATAAAGCTATAAATCTTAATTAAAAACAATAGCCGCCAGAATATCCAGTATCGATGAGTATCGATTAATCGGTTGTGTTAATACTGACAATTTGGTTGATTGAAAGCGTTTACAAAAATATTAATGTTATTTGATTTACAGTTACAGTTTCCTGTAACCCCTCCCCTCTTACTAAAGGCATTTATGGTTTTAGAGTATACGTTCGCCTTTTGACGTCGTGTGGTGACTATATGTACCACCTGCTTTAATAATAAATAACTCTACATTTTTCCACAGACTTTAGTTATGGGTTTCGAATTTTTCTCAGAATAAACATCGATTATTTCCTTAAAAGGCGTTAAATAGTTGATCTACGTAACGGTGAAGTGTGGTGTTTTCTTTGCGGTACGGACTGAATCTTTACATGATATTAGAGAAAGAATTAAACGAAGTTAGTTTATCTAAATATGGTTAAAACTCTGATTTCCTTTGGAATAGTTTTTGATCATTTATTTGTCCGGAATTTGGTCATCTGCAGTAGTATTATAATTTTTATATTTATTCAGCAATCATATTTTAATATTTTAATACCTTTTTTTCACAGAACAGACAATTTCCTTTGAATGTCTCCTTATACTGTGCAGCGTGGAAATGGCTGTGTTTAAGAAATAATAAAACATTAAATTAGAAATCGCTACAAGTAACTGCAGTGTTAAGGATTCGGTGCATCGGTTCACGGTTTTGTACCGAGTCGTCAACGTGACGTAACTTTACCGCCGGTCCTTGCTTTAACTGTGGAAAATATTGATACATAATCTCGAGCCGAAGAATTTTGATGGTGTGGAAGTGAAGTAACGTTGCAAGATTAAGATTTTTAAAAAAACGTTTCGTTTCAATTATTTCTGTCGATATTCTGGAAATCTCTTTTAAAATAATTTTTGGGATTCACCGATGTTAGCTGCTTTCTGCCTGCACCTGCTGTTTTATTTATCTATTTTCCTTGTAATAACATCTGTTGTGCATAATTCTTCTTGCATCTTCATTTAGTTTCTGTTCGAGTGTAATTATTGCTGAGTAGTAAATGCCACTATGCATTTCCATTCGACAGTGAAGCTACGAGGGTCGCTCATTAAGTAATGCCCCACATTTTTTTCCTCAGAACATATTTATTCAAGATGGCTCAAATTTAGTGACAATATAAATCAATGTTTCCTTTACACATACTATTTTTCCACATAGTCCCCATCAACTTGTACGGCTTTACGCCATCGTGGAACAAGTGCGTGCATGCCTTGCCGGTACCAGCTCTTGTCCTGTGCACGTAGCCATGTCCTCACTGCTTGAATCACGCTCTCGTCATCTTCAAATCTTGTTCCGCGGATAGCATCTTTGAGTGGCCCAAAGAGATGAAAGTCGGAGGGTGGATGGGGCAGCACCGTCCAACCCAATTTGGTGATTTCTTCCCGGGTTCTCAGACTTGTGTGAGGGCGTGCATTGTCGTGCAGGAGCAAAATTTCTGCTGGATGCTTGTGAGGCCGAACTCGTCGAAAACGCTTCTTGAGGGTTTTCAGGGTCCTGATGTACGCGTCTGAATTGATGGTCGCACCTCTTGGCATCACATCCACAAGAATGACCCCATCACTGTCCCAAAAGACAGTCATCATGACTTTTCCGGCGGAGGGAGTTGTCTTGAATTTCTTCTTTCTCGGTGATTGAGGATGATGCCACTCCATTGACTGCCTTTTTGTCTCTGGCTCAAAGTGGTGTATCCAGGTTTCGTCACCTGTAATGATCCGGGACAGAAAGACCTCTCCCTCAGCATCAAAACGCTCCAACAATTCAGAAGAAATCGTTTTCCTTTGAATCCTGTGGTCTGCTGTGAGACTTCGTGGAACCCATCTTGCGCACACCTTCGAATATGCGAGAGCCTGGATAATTGCAATCACACTTCCATTGCTGACTGAAAGCTGTTGGGCCAATTGTCGAGTTGTGATGCGCCGATCCTCACGAATAATGACATCCGCGCGGTTCAACATGTCTGGAGTGGTGGCTGTGGCAGGACGCCCAGAGCGCGGCAGATCACGGAGCTCGGTTTCTTCACTTCCTGAAGCTTTAACTCTCTTAGCCCAGCGACCAACGGTGCTCCTATCGACTGCACAGCTTCCATACACAGCACACAAACGTTTATGAATGTTCACCACCGTTTCTTTTTCAGCAACAAGGAATTCAATTACAGCTCGTTGCTTGTAACGAGAGTCGTTCACAGACGCCATTTTAACAGTTCACTACAGCTCCGCTATCGGTTGGAATCATTTGAAACTCCGTACACGAACGCGGGAAACATCAAATCTCAAGCATGTAAAAGTACACTTTTCTATCTTCATTATTGGCTGAGAAAAAAAATGTGGGGCATTACTTAATGAGCGACCCTCGTACATATGGACCTCCCATTGAGGTTCTCCGCTGTGGCCTCATATAGTATATCTGCCTCTTCATATCACATCTCTACCTGACGAAAGTAGGCTGTGAATGTAGTCAAACATTCTTTGAGACTTCATCTGCCTGTGTTACTAAAAGTTCAAGTGTTAGCGATAATTATACACTCCCCCAGTTTTCTGACGATGCACAAAATAGGGGACACGTTCTTGACATACAAAATAACCTGTCACTAAATCATTCTTAGGGAATAAATATGAATGAAATATTCACATAAAACTTGAAGATGAAGATTCGAACAATGAATAGATTTCTCTTAGAGGTTCTTTGATCTATGATGCTTAGTCTATATATGGTTTTAGTAAGGCTGCTGTAGTAGGCGTTCTTTACAAATAGGATAATATAAAACTGGCTTAATTGTGAAACTACTTCCGTTCGACAGTCATGGTTGTAACAGGATCGGTGAAAAGTATACAATTTGACGTACGGTTGTGTTTATAATTAGATATTAGAATAAAAATTAAAGTGTTACTTTCCAATAATTTTTTAACGTTGGGAACTTCTTAGATAAAATGTTTTGTTTGTGTCATTAACCACACACAACATTTAAAACTGTAGGACACACAAGTTATAGAACAGAATTTCAACATACTTATCGTCAGAGTTAATATAAGCATATACTTTTCTATAATCCAACCCATTCCATGCTATTCACGAACTATTTTGTTCAGGTTTCAAGATTTTTGTTTGTATTTAGTTCAGTAGAAAAACATCTCCCACCGTCTCTTAAAAAAATAAAACTTTTCGTAACTTTTCAGTATCGACTAATACACACCCGAATGAAAGAACATCCATATATGTCTACGCGCGTTAATTGAATGTGCCACTGTAAAATCGTGTATTTTCGAAGGAGCTATAACGTGACAGGTGCATCATCGTATTAAAATAATCTTAATCGACTTTATATCTACAAGTGTAAATAATTAAATCGTTCAATTATGCTGCATTCACACATATTCAATTATAAATAGTCAGCCTGCATCATGTAATCCACGACTTTGGATAAACGAAAGATTTTTCACTTCGCTGTTTAATTGCCCACTGTAGGCTAACGTACGTGTGATTTACAGAGCTAATTTTGAATTTTAAATTGTCTAATGACAGTTATCAAGTTTCTTGCTTTTGACGTGGAGAATGCAAAGCCTGCTCGGGGATGCCCTTTGGCAGCGAGTTGCTTTCTTGCCACCCGCTGATCAGTCACAATTCCACACCACTACACACGCATTTAGTTTGAACGAAGTGAAGTTTCCATAACGTGTCTGTAACTATCTGTTCTTTCATTTAATGAATAATTTCCTTCCGTATTTTTTAATTTTAAATATAGTTTAATCTGCTATATTTTATTTCTTGACACTTCTTAGAGACTATTATATTTTCCATAAATAAATATTAACGCTTTGTAGCCGAAAGTGGTCTAAATAATAATTAAGAATTCAGTCCGTACCGCAAAGAAAACACTACACTTCACCATTAAAAAGATCAACTGCTAGATGCTGTTTAAGGAAATAATCGCTGTTTGTTCTGAGAATCCTATGGAACCCATAAATGAAAAATTAAGGGTTAATGATTGTTGAAGCGGTGGGACATATATTTACCACTGGGTTTTAAAAGGTTTAAGGCCAGTGAGGTGCGCAGTCTATCGATTTTGTACACTCCTGACCGAAGCACACTTTCCATTCGTGTTGTAGTGGATCAAATCTCGTCAGTTCTGGGATAAGCATTAATTCTGTGATGTGAACACTGGACCGATGTTTAAATAAGCAATATTTTCGTCGTCTATAATTAAACACTTAAAAGGCATCATGGAATAGAAATGACGTAATAAAGTCTAAATTGACATGGCACTTCGAGACTTTCAGTGACGTGGCTAGCAAACAATAATAAATTAACTTTCTAAGTTACGTGCAATACGATTAATACGGTATACATAAAGGTCAATATATAAACGAAAACTTCTCAGCTTTCACTCGGTCTTCACGTAGCCTTAACTGGGATATACCGGGTCGTCATTCTTTGTAGCGAGACAGAACATCGCGGAGCGCGAAGTATTCTTGACGCGCAGGGACCAGCAGTATTGTCCACTGCACCACGCTCAGTCGCCCGATTTTAAGAACATCCTGTATTAGTAACAGAAATACACCCCATTCTGGTTTCATTTACATTGGGGGGGGGGGGGGGGAGAAGCTCACGTAGTACTGGCCACCTGCCCTCCTTGTTTATTTTACAACACTTTATCAACTGTTATATTTTACAAGGCGAAGAATGACAGATGGTAATATTGTTGAGTATTTGTTGGGAATGGGGTCAAGCGGCCATGACACTTGAGGAAAGTGACTATAAAAATACGGCAATTACTTCTTATGACAATTAGTCTAAGGGCTATATTCAAAAGTGGGATATGTTAGATGTATTGGGTATAAATGCGTTTCTCAAAACATTGTTTCTAGTATATATAAAAATTAAATATAAAATGTTATATAAATGTCCATTTGCGAAGCTCAGAAACTTTAGTTTTATGGTCTAGTTCCGGTTTAATTACAAAGTTGTTACTTTGTATATATTTTAATCAGTTAGTTTCCTACAAACAACAAATTCTGGTACACAGAAGCAAAAGTTGTTGCGATTCTAGACGAGAAAACTGATTCCGGAACTCAGGCACCCAAAATTCGTCCACAGATTTATTTATTTATATTAACAATACCAAATTTATAACCCTTCGATATTACAAGCGACATATATCGATTTTAAACCAGTCTTCTATCCTGAATGTCATTAGCTTCTTGTATTTCACCAAAACTTGTTCTGCCTTCTGTTTATGTTCTAAGTTAAACCATTTTTAGCCTTGCACAAATTGACCTCAACATGCTGATTAATTACTGCACAAATCTACAAAATACTGCGGCCCTTTCAGTAAGACCAAGGGTTAAACTTCACTTCACTAAGCTTCAGTGCTAGTAGATTTTTCGTAAACATAACGACTGCTTGTTTTGTGAATCGTTTGCAAGTTCCTGGTATTTATTTGTCCATAAAATGGCCAGTGCTCAATAATTGTGACTAGTTACAAGGAAAGGTCAAGGTTCTTTATCCTTGTGTGATGGTCACTTCGGAATCCTACAGACTTGCGAACTGTGATGAATGTGTGTTACGTTACGTCAGGAGATGATTACATCTGTTAACTTCCTATTTATATAATATGGGCATTTTTGGTGCAATGAAGAAGACGTTGGTGTAATTCTCTGATATCGTATTGATAATATATTGGCAATAAATGATTTTTACCAAATGATGCATCAGTGCTAACACTTCATTTACCATATTCTTCAAAAACTTTAAGTTTACGTTAATAGAATATTAGATGAAGTTTAATTCTAGTGGAAGTTTTCATTAGAAAATATGACCCTGAGCCAATTACATCCATCTTCTGTCCCTCAACAGCGTCACTTGCTGGTGCTGGAAGCTTCTAAGAGAACCTGAAGACCTCACATCTACAGCGAGTGGAGCTTTATTTTCGTAGAATCTGCACTCCTTTACGATATTCTATTCAGTCACAGAGCCAACTACCTTTGGTGTAAATGCGTTATTGTCCCTGTGCTTCAGCGGTAACCCATGAAGACGCATGGCGGAGTGGAAGTAAAACTCCACTCACTTTTAAGGTCGGCACTAGATGGAGATGGTTAGGCTTTCAGCAGGTTTATCTCATTTTATGGGAGTCTCGGTGGGCTTCAGAGCCAATCATGATGCGGTGGCATAGAGAAAAGTATCTGCACCTGCCTTGAACTGAGCCCACGTCTTCTTGTCCGCAAGTTAGACGCTGTATCTACTGAGATGTGATCTGTTGAAATTCTTGCCTTCGATTGGCCCAAGTTTAATCTACAAGTAAAGGTAATCCGTTAGAGGAAGGGAAGATTTATGGCGTTGAAATTGCTGGTTCTTCCACGTGGTCCGACAAACACTGTGTTAAACGCGAAACGGTCTGCGGTCTGCCTTGGAGTGTTTGGTGGCTACTGAATTATCAGAGGAATGGTCATCGTTAACCTATAAGCAGTGTTTATTCTAAGAGCTTCTTCTCGATCGATTTTTCAGTCCCACGAACAAATTCACATCACAGCACGCGTCTGCAGTAACCGACACTAGTTCAATACTAAATTTTACGAAATACATTAAAGTTAACGCACGATAGGGATGTAGTATCAGAGATGACAAATAGGTTGCCCGCACAACTTCATTTGTAAGGCGGGGGGAATAGGCTAAAATGACTCGTAATGACGCGGGCTTTTGTGAACACGGTAATGAACATTCAAGTTTCATAAAGACCGCTAATTTATTGACCAGCTGAGCGACTATAAGCTTCTTAAAGGAAAAGTGTGAAGTTGCAGGGATCCGCGTAGAATCTACTATGCTATTCTTAAGTCATTATTTTGACTTGGAGTGACTGAACGAAATCGCAAACACCTCTGTCAGTGTAACCGTTCCCAGATCGGGGTTCAAACCGCGTACCTCGGAAAGAGGGTTATGCATGTTATCAATAAGCTGACCTACTCCATTTCGTCATGTGGGCTTCACTCCAACTTACTTCGCGCTTGATGCAATTCAATTTATTATTTTATGCATTTCAATTACCGATAGTCGCGCTTGAAAATTCATATCGCTGCGGGCACCTCAACTGGACGTGCCAAGAACATAAATTTGTCGTCATTTTATGCGTGGCTACATAAAGATCCTGCTTGCTTGGTATTGACAGAAGAAAGACGCTTTGCGTTCTCAGGCTGGCGGGCCGGCCAGCAGAGTGCAGTGTAAGCCTATATGTTGTATCTCTGAGCAAACACACTGTGGAGTCAATGGCTCCACGTGTTTGCTAAGCAAGGGAGGGATTTTACTTTTGGCTTTTACACATTTAGGAGATCCGGGCAAAAGGTTCAACTTATTGTTCGCTTCTTCTTTGTATCTTCCCGTCCCTTTTGTTTCTTTATTCTTCCCTCCTATTTGTGTGGCTTTCTGTCCCTCCGTCTTCTCATCCCCATTTCCTTTTTCTGTATTTCCTTCAATTTCTTCGTTTCCTCATTCCTTCTTTACATATTATCTGTTTCCTCTTCAGCAACTTCTTTCTTTACGTTGTCTACCTTTCTGTCATTTCCTCCTTTAACTTCCTTTATTCTTATTTGTTCTCCGTTTATCTCCTTCCTCTCTTTTTCATTTGTTTTATTCTTTCTGTCTTTTCTACATTTTTCTTCATTCCTTCTCTCTCCTCTTTCCTTTAAGCGTCCTCTGTTTCCTTTCTCATTTACTTAATCTTTCGTTATTTCTTTAAACTTTCCTTTTCTGCATTTCACTTCTTCCACTATTCTCTTCCGGATTTCCTTTGCATCCTTTTTTCTGTTCTTCTTGCCTTCATTCTTTTGTTTATTTCTGCGTTTTCGCATCATTCTATACCTCACCTTATTTTTCTTGTCTATTTCTCTCGTCCCTGCTTCTTTGTTTATTCCCCCATTCTTAATTTTATCTTCTCTTCCTCTGTCTTTCGCTTCTTCGATTTTCCCGTATCTTCTTACCGCTCCATTAACAGCGGATGGATGCGCGAAGTGACCCCAAGCCCCGCCATCATAATGGGGCACGTGAGGGGTTAACTTAAAGACGCACGAGGTCTTAATTGACCTCAGAAATGACCTCGTCGTGCGCTGAATTATGTGCATTGACATGAACTCTGTGTCGCAACACTGGCACGTGACCTCAGGTCCACTGGCTCGTGACCTCTGTGAATAAAGTCGACTCAACTGAAAAGGTTCGCCGCCGATGTCAACGTAATAACCAGAACTTTGTCTGAACACGTAAAACAGTGGCTTCTTTTCAATGTGCCTGAGGAAAGAAAAGAAAGAAAGAGATAAAGGTAGAAAGAAAAGAAAGAAGGAGGAAGAGAGAGAACGAGAAGGGAAAAATTATTAATGTAAACAAAGATTATAAATAACGAATGAAAATGCTGATCTTGAATAAATGGTTCAATTCGTTCGCTTTCTACCGCCTATTTGTTGTGTTTAATAGGCTAGCCTATTCGTTTCTACCGGGCTAATGAATAAAAACGATACTTCGCACATTCCTTGTGTGTTCTGAGGTCATGTCACATAATGACCGGCATTTTAATTAGGAAATTGTTTTACTGATCTGGTTTCTTCTAGCGCGATACCTCTTAAATTAATCACTGCTTTTCTTAAAAAAGAATACGAACCAGGATGCACGTGCGCTTACAAGGCAGATGGCCACGGCAATGACAGTTGCTGTGGATGGCAGGAGGAAGAAAAATCATTGGTTTGCTTTGCTTCTCGGCCGTAGATCGGCATGAAGGCAGGAAAACACTACGCATAAGCAAAGGACCTTCCTGTCCTTAGTGTCGTATGTCGAAACGAAATTAATTATCGCGAGATTTTCAGGTTCTCAGGGTGACGAGCGCGAAGATGGCTGTCTTCTTGGACGTTGCGTCAAGTAGTCTGGAAGATATTGACCGACGTTTTAGAGGTGCATATTCCCCCCTCCATTGTCATCTTCACAGAATTGTTTGTCATCTCTTTTTTAATTGTCTTATAAATTCCTTTTTATTTCCCTCATGTACTTCTCTGTGTAATTCTCCATCCTGCGTATTAGTACGATGATTGTTCAGTGCCTTCGAATTTTGTATGTTATGAAGTCCCGCACAGTCAATGACGTTTCCTGTGCTACACAACTGTACGAGTCGAGGCATCGAAGAGAAAATCGATGGAGCATGGAAAGACATTTCTTGAAAAGTAGATCTGTTATTTCTGAGAAAAAAATAATTGGGAATTTATATCGCTACCAATTATCCATGTCGACATCAATGTTCGTGATTGTGGAAAATTCTTTATATTTTGAGTCGATTTATGTAAGAAAAATCTATAGACCAGATTTTAACAGCGTATCAGTTTTAAAGGTTGTAATAATGCATTTTCTGATTGCATATTCTACCTATTCTTAACCTCGAGAGGATAATTGAGAAGATGTAAGTACCTCAGCTAATTAAACCAGTTGATACATGATTTATAATTAAATCTACTGATCCCGTTATAATGCACAAGCATATAAAATTTATTAATACGTATTGTTATGGTTTTAATTACTTCTAATTATACATAAATGTTGATGATTATAGTATACACATGTTAATATAATAAAATATTGACAGTCTATAAGAGCTTTTTTGAATATATTACGAAAACGGTAATTACGCGAAAGTTCTTAGGATAATATATACGGGCACATGCAGGCGATCGGCCCGGGGGGGGGGGAGGGGGGGGACGACCTGCATCCAGCATGTTTAATAGCCATTTGTCTGTAGGAGGTTTGCTATCTGGGAGAATCCATAGCCGATCGCATGCACTGTACGTGCCGGGTCACTTCTTGAGAGACCGCCACCTTTGAACCGCAGAAGACGAAGAGAGAGATAATGAAAGAGAAAGATGTTCGAGTAGAAAATATTACTGAACTGCGCTGTGCCATATTTGTAAGTTCAATTCTAGTGTCCGATTATTGTGGATTGACAATCTGTCACGATCTCTAGCGGTCCAGATAAAGAAAGAAATGTTTGGTATGACTTTCAAATGTATGGCTCGTGGTGTATCGTCATTTTCACAATATAATGGGATTTAATACTTCTGTGTTATAACTAGCTCAGAATTACACAGTTTTAGCTAGAAACATTCACAGTCAATTCGGCTGATTAAGACTTCCAACCTCTTGTGGAATCCAAAACACATTCGCGAATCTTCAACGCTACACCACGTTTTAAAAGTTACATCACACATCAAAGATACACGGAAGATAAAGCAATCTGAAAACGATATATCTCGTTCGTAAAATGAAAAGTGTCAATTGTGCATTTCAGAAATTCTCACGGATTTTATTTTAATTAATATTAGCATAAAATAAAATTTCCGTAAAGTATAATGAAAATCCACCAAGTTGTTCAAAAGTAATTTAACTAGTCAGGTATACACTCACACAAACGTTTAATCATTTGTAACATGATTTAAAAAATCCTGCCTTTTATTAGAAAGTAAAATATGGTAAAGTAAAAGACGACAGATAAATTAAATAGTAAAAACAATCCCTTGCCGATATTAAACCTTTAAAGTCGAAGCTGATTTAAATACTTTACAAAAATGTAATTCCTACCGCAAATGAAACACAACACTTTTTTTTATTGCGAATGAAGGTGACGACATCCAGGTTTGGAGGATTTCTGTCGGTATTTTAAAGAAACAGTCTGGAGGGTTGGTCCTTTAGCTTGGGGGTTGAGCGCAGGGTTAATACCTCCTTACTGCAAAAAATAATCTGTATCATGTTATGTAAATTTTAAATAACTTTGGATTGAGGGGTTAATTATGAACGGCATACTGGATCAATGATATTTTATGATATTATCTGATCTGCTGTCAGACGATGTCTCTCATATATTGAACTGTTTTTCTAACAGCTTTAAATTTTTCCTGTACCTTTATTTTATCAAAATGAGTTATAGAAATGAGCTCGTAACGTTGTATTTGTTCACTGATATATGAAAAAAGCATGATGGAAATGTTGACAGCTCAGAATTACGCCATAAATCATACAACAAATATTTTTCATTACATCGTTGTTACAGTCAGAAGAGCTACGTGCGTATGGATGGTCATGCATGTACTTATTGGACACAGACCACAGGTTAGACAAGTTGGACAACCGTGGCTGCTAGCTCATTATTCTGAACACACTGAGTAACATCGCAAACTCAGACGCAAAATAAACACTACGAATATAGAAGTATGAAAAATATCACTCTCTTATGTGACGCTTATTTACTCAAGGAAACCCATCTCAGAGGTGACTGAAATAGTAGCATGTGTGTGTATTTGGGAGAGAGTTTTACAATAAAATATTTATATTTAAATTCATAACCTGCGTAGTAATTTAATAACACAGCGGTTAACATAAATACCTCCATACCGCAGAGTGTTTCTCTAGAATCTCGGCTAGTCAAGAAATTTATCGCCTTTTATGAAACCTGAAGATTTATTTCCGTGTCCACAATAACTCACCACTTCTCCCTATCCTGAGCCAGATAAATCCGTTCTTCCGAGTGGTCTGTTCCATTCAGGTTTCTCGACGAACCTTTATATACATTTCCCCTCTTCCATGCGTTCTACACGTCCTGTGAACATTAACCTCGTTCGTGTGACCATTATAATAAAATTACTGGTAAAAAATGCAAATTATGAAGGTTCTCATTACGCATTTGCCTCCTGCAAATATATCCATATTTTCTTTTGTATATTTTCTGTTCTTAAAAGAAAATGGCTTCCCACAGTATATCCTTGTAAATATACATTATTAAACAATTGCTTCTGTTAGAAGCGAAATTGATAGTGGTATATTTCTGTCCGTATTTAGTCTCGAAAGTAGTGGATAGGTTTTGATGAAATTGGGTATTGGATGTTTGTATGTAAAGATATCACAAAGACGTTTGCTCGTATCGGTTCTATGTTACTTCTACTTTATCTAAATCTCAATTATAAATACGTGCAAAGAAGCTGCTTTCTACATGACACGAATTATGCGTCTCCTTAATAATGTCTATAAACATGTATTTTAAATGTTTATTTCCACGTGATAATATTCTAATATAATTTGACACTACATAATATCTGCTGGAAATGTAGCGTACTTAAATAATAGCGATCCATACATCCACGAATATAGGGCGATTTACCGCTAAGCTAGATGAGAACAAGCTAACAATATTCAGTGGATTGCGTATTGTTTATAACAATTGTTTTGAACTCAAATTTGGTGACGAAATTACGCAATATCGACGTCACATTTCTGCATTGAATTCCATAAAGCGTGATTCTTTATAATATTTTCTTTCCTGTGTATTGCGGCAAATATATAATTGTGTATTGGTGTTATGAAGTGGATATAACTGTGCTTAAAAAGGCTGAAGTTTAGAAAAAAATAGCTGTAACCACAGCTTGGTTCATCTACAAAGTGATGGCTTGCCACAGAATATCACGTACTGAATTTAAATTACACCTCATCACATAGGAAACGTGACAAATTGTCTCAAAAGCTTTTTGGTTAAGTACCTCTAACCTCCCTTAAATGAGGACATTACCTCTAACACGCAAATATCCTTCGCCCACACTTCTTCTTTTCTTTCTACAGTCTTCTATCTTAATATCCCATCTTGGCTTTTAACCTTCCTCCCTTTTCTGACGCTCTGAGGTTCTATTACGTATGTTTGATGTGTGTGTACTTGCCAAAATATATTTTGAATTAATTGACTTCTTTTAATTAAAGTTATTGAAAGACTGAATTTCGCTGGGAGCGTCTCTAAGGAAACATTTCGGAAAGTCACCAGATTTTTTGGTAACCCGCGAAAAAATTCCAACCCGAAATGCCGTACGTGAATTATATTTCTTCAGTAAAACCAAACAGTCACTACAAATATCACTAGGTTAAATTTTATTTTTTACATGCATTTTATTGAACCTCAGTATCCACTTTTATATAATTTTATTATCTTATATCTGTTCCGCAATTTTCTCCCATTAAGATATCGCGTGTAATCCGTTGGTAGCCTTGTTACAGAGTCGTGTTTTGTCATAGAATATAGTTCGCATTTTGCACACTAGGATTCTTGATGGACAGTGACGTAACCTGCTCCAGTAACCTTGTCGTTCGGTTGTACTATCGTGGTTAAAATATCTCGTGTAACTTTTGCGTATTTAAAGTTTAATACATTTCTTGTGCGTATATAGGCACGATCAAATTTTTATCAACTTCTTACCAACTAGATTAGTATAAAAAGATTAAATCGTTGGAAAATTGTTTTGTTTTCTTTCAAAGGCATGCGAACATGCTGCCATTCATCGTGGGTGGAGGATGGTGGAAGCACGTTTCATGCTGTTCCTCCCTCCCCCCTGCCGGCTCCATTTAGTATGTGCGGTGTAAAGCAGTAAAAGTGTTAAAACGCGTTGTTATTTTCGTAGAAATTTAAATGTTATTTCCTGTGTTTCTTCTTGAATATGTGTATTATTGCTTACGCGGAAGAACAGAAGGGTTTATATATTATTTACTTACTGTGTTGACTAAGAAATACGTTGTGGTTTCTGAATGTAGAGCAGTGACTAGTTAGCAGTGGGTCAACCGGGCGTGTCGTATTGGGGAAGACAATATGTCGGACGCGAAGTCTGAGTAACTAAATGTAATTTCGGTAGCGTTAGTCGAGATAGCATGGCTTGAGATTCGATGTGTATAAACCCGGAATAAAGCTACGAATTTTGTGTGTGTAAAGACGAAGTTCTTAGATGGCTTTAAATGTAGTGGCTAATTACAGTGCATCTACTGATAACGTTAAAGACAACTATTGTTTCCCGGCTACAGGTTGAAACTGCATGACTCACAACCAAGCGATAACAACTTCTACTAAAATTATATAATGAACTGTACATAGTATCGTCTTGAGGACTGGATGTTATTGTGAGTGTGTGTGGATATGGAATTTCAGCATATTTAACCCGCAGACATCATTGTCAACACCTCTTATGTTATAATTAAATTACATTTAATATTTTTATGTAACGATACTTGACTTGCGTTGGGGACGTCTTGCAGCGATCGGCGGTGAGTCATGCAATTTCTGCCGGCAGCTGGAAATTGATGATTGCGTTTAACTTTATCAGTGGACTGAATACTACGGCTTGCCTGATTTTGTGGTAATGATCAGATTAAAATGGTTAGGATGGACTGAATATTTAGCTCTAATTTGAAAATAACCCTTTTGCTTAGGAAACGCCTTGGGAAGGTTGTACTTGGGACACCGTGAAGGTAAAGGGGGTTGGTTTTAAAACAGACGTGAGGGACGTTATTTGTGGGTCTTGTGTCTTGTTATCAGAGAAGGTTTTGCTGTTTGAAGTGTTGGTGAAAAAGTTTGACAGTCGGTGTCACAATTTGCGCGTGAAAGTGCAGAAGTTTTTGGATTATACAAGTTCTTCAGCAGAAGAAATGTTCAACGACGCGCGAACGAGGCCGACAAAATGGGTAGGTAAGTACGAAATTTCAAACATTAATAAACAGGAGTTTATTGTTGCAAAACTAATTCAAGACTTTTACTGCGTTTTTTTTTAAATCTCTGAGCTTATAATTAGAATTTATTTGAAACTGTTAACTTCGGCTTTCGGGTTTTTCTTCAGCAGATTCACAAACGTGTTGTTTCTATTTAACATATCATCATTGGTTTCATTTGTATTACATTTAGAACGCGTATTTTAGTACGGGCTTAATCGTCTTGATCTTTTTGTTGTACATGTTTAGGTCCATTATAGACTATTTTCAGGATCACACTACTTGTGTAATTTATTAAATTACTGTATGCTTGCAACGGTTACATTTTAATAATGACAATTTCAAAACACGTTTATGCACCATCAATTATTCTTTTCCATATTACTGTTGTCTCTTTTGAAGTATTTACATTACATTATGAAAATTCCCCAGCAAGAATGGTAGGAAAAGCTGAAGTTGTACTTACGAAAAACACATTTTTTAAAAAATGTAACAAAGCAGCATATTTTAACAATTAAAATCGCTGCTTGTTTTTACTTAATAATGAACGCTGCGAAGCGGAAACACTTAAAAATTGTTTTTTCTGCGTTGTGTAGAAGTACATAGCAGGCCATGGATGAGTAGACTGTGTTTTGTTTCAGTTAATTGTTTACTGAAAGCAGCAGATAAAAAATTTACGCAACGTTTTGCTGTTCATGAGCGCTAAAGTGGTTTAAGTCGTTCGTAGAATACCATTACACCTCCTGCAACAGCGTGTAAAATATTGCAGTTAGAAACTTGTGTTTTTTTTTTTGGCGGATTGTCATTGGCGTTTGATGTTTACCTTTTACAAGAACAAAGTGTTAATGGAATTAACTGAAAATAAGCACGCAATTAGCAAATACCACCAGAAAGTTCCTGTTTGAAGTAGCGAGAATATTTTCTTTTTCTGGCATTCACAGTCTTGTGTTTTAAAATAAAATTGGAAAATGGATATTTTTCCGTCCGGTGATAGAAACTATCCGTCTTGTGGATGTGCCTGATAAAAGAAATTAAAGTTTTGGAAACTTTGTTTTGTAAAAGGACAAAAAAGTGAATGGACAATGGTCTGATAATTCAAACGTTCTGTAATACACTTTTCGCCTTAGATATTCAAAAATTGTTTCGTATAATCGTATTGGGACAGTCAGGTTAATCTGGAGTTTTAATTTCGCTGTCACGATGAAGGTATTAGGCATTAAGACTGGTCATTTGCCCCCAATCTTATGTTTTGGAACAGACGAAAGTAAATTTGTTAGCATTGTTAATAATTATGCAGACGGAGGTATAACTCAACACATTCTTAACATGGGTACTCGATGGAGGTGAGTGATTAGCTTAAAGCTCCACTTCGCGGGATTCTGTCATGAACCAGATGAATCCAGTCCGCACTCTCTCTCCCCGTTTCTTTAATATCCACTTTAATATTATTCTTATATTTGTACGTAAATTACGTGTTTTAAAAAAAGGAATATATATTTCGGTTTCGGCAAATTCCCATAATTAATTAGGATTATTTTCCCAAACAGTATTAATCAGTCTATTTTTAGGATTGAGACGTATTGTGTTTTCTTTGAGGTACGAACTGGGTTTTAAAATGTTATTTAGATGAGATTCATGTTCCAGGGGGTTACATTAGGATGTTAACCGGATTGAGCACGTGTAATGGCGAGGTTTCTTACTAGTGTTATTGGGTTTTGAGGTTAGTGCCATTTAGTTCGATAGGTTTGAAATTATAATTCTTCGTATGTAAAATTTAATTTCTCACATTTTCTTTTTCATTTTTAATGGTTGCGGCAAATAGGAGTACACGACTTCCATCAAATTACTCATCTCCAAGAGGTGGAGATTCGTCTCATATTCCTATTGGTGCAAGGCAAATAATGTGTAAAATGAAAATAACATTGTACAATGTTTGTATGTAAGAAATGATACTTGTGGAGGTTTAACGCCCATTTAGTGGATGATGTATGTCTTGAGATCACGTACCGCTGCGTCATCTTTTCCTTATTCAGCAATAAAAATTCCGATTTTCGTATTATAACCATTGCAGTTATCAGTTGTAATCTACGTGCAAGTTACACGTGTCGTATGTGAAATGTTTCATGGTTCTTGATCATCGGACGAGTAGAATGTCAAAGTGGTTTCGTTAAGGGACCACGTAATACTTAACAGTGTAGCTATAATTATTTGTATCAGCCATCGTAATTTTTTTTAGGAACTTTGCGTTTTGTGCAATTTTCAGAGTAAACAAAAATTGTTTCCGAAATTTTTACCGCTTTACCAAATGACGAACGGGTACTGCCTGGGAACCTTCGTAGCCGAAAATTTATTCCCCCCCCCCGTTATATACGGTGTATCTCACTACTAGCTCATTTGTTCTCAAACAGAATTAACCAATCTGTAATTACAGTAAGTGACAATCACGTTGCATTAAAACTATTTGAAATTATCAATAAAGGAATGGCTCACAAAAAGGATAACCCAGATTTGAACCCAGGGCGAGGAGGAGGGCCACGCGATGCTCGGTGATTCATTTGTCGCACGGGACACTGACAACAGGACACGGTGTTTCATCAGGACGTTTCCTTTTCCGGTCACGCTTTTAAGCTCCGTGGATTGCCTGTGGCGCTAACTGGTGTAGGAAAGATGAAAGAGACGCCGACTATCGCTGTAACCCCAGTAACGCTGAACTGGCGGACAGATTTTGTTCCTGTATGTAGACTGTATTGATGGAAGCCGTATTGCGCTATTGGCACGTGTCAGCTAAATGATGATGACCTTACATTTCGTCTCTCTTCTTCTTCTTATTTTTTTTAACTTCAATCGCCGTCTGTGTGTGGTTCAGGAGGCCATGAAAGGAGACGAGCTGCTAGCTTTTGATAGCTACCGTGTTTGCGTACGAAGCTGGGTTATAAAAAAATCTGTAGTTCTGTTTGATCTTCAAGGAATTTTGCGCTCCTTATTATCCTCCTCATCCTTCATAACTTTTGACGAGTGGTGTTGTAGTTATTTCTTTATACTTTATTGTTTACTAATACTTGAGACATACATTAAGAATAGTCTCATGAACGCATAATACAAGGCTCTTTAAATATTTCTTTTGGACGTTCCTTTGAACAGGACGTGACTTCAGGATCCCCTGTTTCTCAACTTTGTAACCTAAAATCAACACAGAAATCCTTATTTAGAATAGAGACGTACAAGTAAAAAGATAAAACTTGATGAAAGGAAATCAGAGGTTCGGGTAGGGCCTGACCTAACGGCAGCTTCACGAATGCTGTTTAAATTACAGAGGAAGGACACGGTAGTGGCCTATTTAAAGAGACAATTCTGTCGTTTGCATGCAAAAATAAATTATTCTTACGTTATTAATGACGGCAGTTATGTAATGTCAGATTGAGTGGGCCGACGATAAATAATATATTTTATGGGTTTGGAATTACGTAGTCGTGTATTTAAAGGAAATTTAATGACACTGTTTTAACTGTGTACGTTATATAGCGTCAGATGAAGTAGGCAGATGATCTTCAAACGTCAAATAAATCCTCACTATAATATCTGGTACTTTGAAACGAGATATTTCGTGCTTAGCAAGGAAAGTGTAGTGTTAGTTCAACTGAGTCGCTTAGGGAAGGTCGTGAGACGTCGTGCTTGTCCTGAGTTGATTTCAAGGTTAATGCAACTAAGATTAAGCAGTTTAACTGATGACCTGTTGTAGACGCGACCCCGCCATATCACGGGATGAACCCTATATTCATGATACAGTCTTGAAACACGATAAAAGTAATATGTAATTTTTTTCATATTATATATCAGGGGCAGAGCGTTAAAATTACTCGTGTCAGCCCGGCTAACACCTTGACAACCAATGATGGAGGCGGTAGGTTCCTCTAAAACGTCTGTTTGTTTCTACTGGACCACACGACGCAACATCTCAGAACGCAGTCATTTCTAACTGTAACTATTGCAATATCCTGTCAAATTCTAATATTGATAGCAAATTAGAGCACCGATCTTTGGGGTATGAATTATCTGTTGCTGTTTTACATCGACATGTCGATTGCTGGAGGTTGCTCGATGGAATAACGCGGGAGTACATATAGATTGTTTTCTGCTTTAATTTTATATTGCCTTATTTTATTCCTAACGTATTTGCATCCACATTTATTTTCTTCCTAATTTGTTAGTATTTATTTAATTTCTTATTTTATTGTACTGTTTCCTCCTAATTTGCTTATTTTCTCCTTTATTTCTTTATCTGTCTCTGCTCTTTTGAAATGTCTGAATAGAAATTGTTTCTGGTTCATGGTTAGGTTTATTTGAGGTTACCTTGAAGGTGTGACTTCAGAATCATTTTCATTGGTACTATTGCCACCAGTCACGCCCGTCGAGCGCTCTTGTAGGTTATCTGCAAACATGCTCCTCTGGTGTCTTCGCCTTTATTTACAGAAGTAGGCCTTGGTAATACGAAGCAATAATTGACTCCTACGGCTTTGAGGCTCGAGTTTTTTTTATTTTTTCCTTGTGGGGTGAACATGTTTTAAGATGCATACTGTAATTCCGATGAATTCGGTGTTTATATTTTAGGTACTTACGGATGCGAATTTAAATCAAGAACACGTTACAATCGAAGCCATTGTTGCTGTAGACTGATGTATATTCTTCGACGTTTTAATTGTTGAGCCGTGGTAGTCTTAGGACTTAACTGCTGTAGTGAAAAAACCCCAAATCCTACTAAGCTAATGTTGTTTTTCCATTGTTGTAATTTGAAACGTCTGTTGGGTGAAGCCAATCTAAGTTACCAGACAAGAAGTTGCCCTTGATATTTTAACTACAAACGTCAAAGGTGAACTTTGGGAAGGAAATACATTTGCTTATGAAAGTTGTAAATTGAATCATACGAAACTTCGATATTACCCGGATATTAAATATCAAACAATGTAACAGTATCGTGAAATGACTGACGTGTGTTGTGTAATAAATTCCTTTCTTCTGCAGACCACAATTTGAATTTGTACTGACTCGCTAGTAATTCGAACTCTTGAATTTAAGATTTACGTCTCTGCGTTTACATGGATTCAAAAGTTTGATGCTATTTGGTTAATAATCTGATAGTTCCTTAATCATCGATTTTATTGTCTCAACTTAAAAGTGATTTATGCCGCTAACAGTGTCAAACGCGTATCCTATGGCTTGCATTCGATAGTAGGTTTTTTTGCAAGTTCATCTCAGTCACTTTTTACATGAAATCGTATCAAATTCATCTTACCTGAGCAAACAGATGTTGCTTATCGTCGTCACTTATTTTCCGATACTGAAGAGCACGATTTTACCGGAAGATGACTCTGTAATTGTGGTAATAAGAGAGTACCGTTTAAGAAGCATGAAATGAAGGAAATACTTCTGCATGGCAAATACATCACGACCAAGTCATCAGAGAGAGAGAGAGAGAGAGAGAGAGAGAGAGAGAGAGAGAGAAAGAACCACGCCGGCGATGATCAGGGGAAAAATACGTAGCGATTACTTTCTGAGTCTAAAGCAGAGGTTCATAGGCCGTGGACTCTGATTACTTGTGTATCAGCTAATTTAACAACAGCGTATCAACTTCGTAGGTCACATTGTCTAGTGGGATGTTGTGATAGCCCAGTCAGTGAAGCGAGTAGGATTCAGTGATGGAGCGTTTGTGTTGACTGTGTTAGCCCGGCTAACACATAAAAACAAAAAATTATGTTTTATTTTCGTGGTTCGGTGGTACTCACAGACGTAAATACAGCATAACCGATAAGATGAACTGCATCGTTAGCCAGCTTAATCCAGCCAGGGACTCATGACAGGCGTTTAACTCAAGTAAATGGTTGAAAACTAGGTCATTAATGCGTTGTAGTGTTTGAAGCGTGGACTATCTGGAGAATGAATAAATTATTAAAGGTTGCCATGGCCACTCAAAAATTTAACATTAAACATGGCCGCACTGGTTTTTCTCGTAGAAAGTATTTCATGTGATTACGAGCGCGAGATAAATTCCTGAGAAGGATCCACGAAACACATTTAACTACGTGATTATTCTCGCAGAAATGAGCTATAATTTTTAGTGCAAAGTTCTACAGTTAAGTGGAAAAAAAATGTTAGTATCTTTCATGTTCACCCACCACGTCCTAGACTCGACATATAGCACGGAGTCTACAATTCATTTAGATTTATTTACGTCTAGGAGGCTGTGGTTTTTCCCGCCCAACATGGTCTCCTACAGCGCCACAGCCGGAGGTGGCAGGAAACAGAAGCTGTAATGAGGAGATACAACGGAGAACCTATACATAATACATGGATGAAACCGACATATTTTCTCACGCACAAAAACCCTTTTATCCTTTTTTATGTGGGTATAAAGGAAGCAATCTGTGGGCTGTTATTGATGAAGTGAAGTTTGTTTTATAAACTACAAGTGTGAGCGGGAATCATTGAGCTGTAATACTTGACTTGTGGAAAAATAAAATGTTGCTTTAAGCTATTACTTGTGATGTTTGAACATGCACTTTTAACTCGTTTGCTAAGATTTTCGGCATCGTTTTACAAAGCAAATCGGATGAATAGTCAGAAGAAACGCTTTCATGTATAAATCTACTCGTTTTCAGTAATGCGTAAAGACGAGCTAATTTTTCGAAACGAAAAACTAATAACGATAATGCCCGTCAGTAAAACTTCTTAGCCGGTATCAAAGATCGGAGAAGCATCTTTCCTCTTGGTTCCTAGACTCTTTGATTATAACCCGCTTACATATGTGTTTTTGTATGTTTTTCTTTCACCCTTATTACAATTAAATTCTAAATTCAGCAAGAAATAACAACAGACGTACAATAAGACGACTGTTATTTGGGATTTTACAAAGCGTAGTCTGGTAGAAGTTTATCGACGTCTCAGAGGTACTTGCTGTCCCCCATCGTCAGGGCGATGAACTTGTCTTGAAACATATGTAATTCAGTTGGTAAAGAGTTTCTCCGCCTTTATGGAACCTGAAAATATACCTAGGAGTTGATGAAAGGATGATATTAAAATGGATCTTAGAGAAACTGCGTGTGAAGGGATGATTGGGATCTCTGGTGTGCTTTTGTTAATACGAAACTGAATTTCGGGTTAGATTATTTTTTTTACCGACACAGTAACTTTGAGCTCTTAAATGAAGAAGGAAGCTATGGATGTATTAATCTATTTATTTATTTAGATAGCCCGTTAATAAATTAGTAAGGTCAGAGTTCAATACATGATATATTTTTTGTACGAATATGCGGTCTTCTGAAAATGACAATTCGTATTTCTGCCGGTCAGTAACTACTTAAAATGGTTTCGAGACGCAGAGCACTCAACTGTAATTGGTCACTGGATACAAAGCGTAGGAAAACATTTCATTGTGTTTATTAGACACATGATAGGGGTCAGAAGGACGAAAAGTTCCTCCAGGACCTCGAAACTGCAATTTGATTTATGCTTCTGGAATAATAATCTAAGTCGTGAGCGCATTCGGTAGGAATATGCAACCACACTGACACAATGTATCTAGTTGGAAACTTCCACGCTTATATTTTGTGAAAGAATTCACATAATATAAATAATAAAATTAGGAATTATAAGAAATTTCAAGTAAAGAGAGATACGTGTCGTATATTAAGGCTTACTTTAAAATTAAACCCGCTCCATGGGTCTTTCTTTTTTCCATCTGACGGTGTGCGTGAAGTGGCTTATGATTTATGGTTGTGAAACAGACCCCATGGCAATTTTTAGGTGTAAACTATACTCATACACGTGACTTTGTAATTGTAATATGTTAGCGGTAGTCAGATGGCAGCACTTGAGTGGCGTCATTTGTGGGGTTAGCCCATCAGTCTGTAGAAATAATGGATGTGTTGACAACAGTGATGCGCTTTAGGGTTCAGACGGAGCTCTTTGTGTGGAAGGAACTTAATTGTTTTGATACTGTGATACCAAAATTAGTTACATGGGGGTCATGTGATATTCTGAGGGACATTGCTACTCAGTGTAGGTTCATGAAGTATTATACGGCGAAATGGATTTTTAAAAGCGTGCAGTTTTTAGTGGGTCGATTCTTAAGCAAAATATAAATAATAATATGGTCTATCTTATGAAAGTTTTTGAGTCGTGAATAATTGTAAATTGATACGTGATATTTATGTTTTGACTTATACACAACAACACCCGGTTTTTATCGGTTGGGTGGATCCCAGAGCAGTTTTGGGCGTGATATTATAACCCAGCCAGCCTCAACCATTAAAAGAACAATGGTAACTATACGTACCACCTACTTCAATACTTTGTAACTCTGAATTTTGACCACAGTGTATTTATGCGTTTCGTATGATTTTTACTGTAGACAGCGACTGTTTCCTTAATCAGTTTTAACCGATTGGTCTACGTAATGGTGAAGTGTAGTGTATTCTTTTCGGTACGGGCTGAATTCTTAAATATTATTTTAGACGAGCTTCTGTTTCAAAGGTACAAGATAGATTTGCTGGCCACTACGCATAATAACAGCCTCTCAGCTCACAATGTGTTTGATATACTCATCCAAACAATTCTGTAATTATAATAGAAAAACATATCAAGAAACAAACAAAGAATGGAGAATGACGGACAGAGATAAAGTGAGGGTCTAAACGTATCTGCAAAACTCCCTAGTATCAGACTATATGTCGTAACCCACACTGTAGCTCATCCAGGGTTCTAAGAGAGTTAAGTCCATTTTAATATTTTCACCCCTTTTAAGCATGAGTTCCCAGAGATTTTGCGACAGAAATTTTACATGCATTCCTTACATCTACGCGCGTTCTACATGTCCAGCGTGCCTCATCCTGATTTCCCTACTACTGTAATATGGACCAGTGTTAAAATAAAGGCTTGAATACCGCGGCAAGCCGTACACATGTATCCGTTGACCAGCTGTGACCACTTCACCTCAGCTGGGGCACTTTTAATTATTATAAATTTACCGCACATCGCTTTCATTCTGTGGTGGAAAGGTGGGGGTAAATATATTTGGTGATAATTTTAGAGACGTGACTCTGGTGACCGTAAGGGCCCTCGACCCTCTGCAGGGCTCCAGGGACGAGTGCCAGCGTGATGCAGCGATTTATAGCCCCACACTTACGTATTTATGGGATTCGCTGGTGCTACAACATGAGAAAAAAAGAGAAGAGGACAGTCAGGGTGAAGAATGGTGCCTCAGGTCGCTTGTTCGTCGTCAGTGTGGAAAAAAATGAATAAAAATAAAAGAGAGGCTCTAAATTCTAATAGAATTTTCATTCACAGAGCACTGTTTCTGTCAAAATAAAATTTATATAGAAATGCTTTTGTGTTCTGTGATTAGTCGAAAGTTTCCCGCCGAGAATGACGATAATCCGAAGCAGTACTTAAAAGATCACATTTCCGTTTAAAATCGTAACGAAGTAGCACAACGATTAAAGTTGTTATTTGTGGTTTACTCAATAATTAACGCTGCAAAGCGGAAACACTTGAACATCTGTCTTTTCTGCGTTTTATAGAAGTATACATGCACATAGCAGGCCATGGATGAGCAAACAGTGTTTTGTTTTAGTACACTATTTCCAGAAAGCAGCATATAACTGATGTTAAGTAATGTGAAACGACAATTAATATTATTACTTACCGCTGTGTAATTAAAAAGGATAATGTGATATCTTATACAGAGGTTATAATAATTGCACATAATAGGCCTCCGTTAACAGCATTACCATGGCAACGGTTATAATATTATCTATTAAAGCTCAAAATTCTTAACAGCAAATAATCACCATAGCATGGAAACAGTAATAACAGCACACACGTTTTTAAATATCATCACATAAGGCTCAAAATCCCTCAAATATAGCTTTTTATATAGATGGAATAAAAAATTGTCAGTCAAGAATGACTGGAAGTTTTATGTAGTAATTAATAAGAGAAATTTGTGTTCAAAGCCTGACAGAGTAGCATATAATCACTTACCTTTGCTTAATTCAATATTATAATGGGATTAAATGTAATGAAACGTCTCTTTACTTTTTCCGACTAAAATTTTGTATTCTTTTTTCGTCTGTCCCATCCTCCGCTCGTCTCGAAATCATTTTTATGTTGATAATCGTAATAATATTTGGTGTGGAGTACAATATAAAGCTCATTATTATGCAATCGTGGCCTAACCTCCCGTTACATAGGCCCTGTATATGACATTGATATTTAAAAACTGAACTTATAAGGTCATTAGATCAGTCTTGATATATGAATGTAATAACGCGATTGGGAATTATTTAAAATAATCATTACATACCACATATCGTCTTATGGATGCACATGGTCATGCATAATGTTATTGTTCATTTATTAATGAATTTTTGTGCAAATCATATAACAGATAACACACGCACGCACGCACTACATTTTACGCTATTATCTCTCGTGCATAAGTGGCATAAATAACACAAGGGCCCCCGGTGAGCTATATGATATACGTAGTAATATTATGTATTATGTAATGTGTTCTCATGTAATTTCACACGTGTTGTGGCTGGATGCTTATAACTTGTTGTGAATTCCCGACGGGAAGGATTCTTTGGCGTGGGTTAGTGAACCCACCGGCCCTGCCACTACCATTAATCACCCTTGGTAACTTAAATTGTGTGAAAGTACCCAACAGGTAACAGCGCGTATGTAGAACTTTTTCTTCGGGTGACGCGTGCAGAAAAAATCAACAACTCTAAGTTGTAAGGTTCGAGTCTAACTCGTGGACATAGCAGGTTGTGTAAGATAGTGTTACATTATTATTTTAATTGGCTATATATTAATAATATGTAATTGGTGAGATTTAAGGTTCTTACGGCGGTCTTAAGGGTTTTAACGCCATGTGGGCTTGTAGGTAGATGCCATAGTTTCGCAGAAATTTACTATCTCCATGTTCATAGCTGAAGATGAAGGCGGTATGTCTATTTTAAACGTTTATGTCTACCTTCAAGTGTATGCGGCGTTATAACAAACTAGACCAACATCGATATTAATAATTTGTATCAGATAATTTTATAATGCTAACCAAAGTTGGTTAGTTGATGAACAATTGCTTCTAGGCCTTAAGTGATAGTATTTTTGGATGTATGTGTTGTTGTAACTTCTCGGGATCTATCCCGATCGTCCACTAATAATACGGAAAAAAAATTTCAGTGTTATGACGACCAACCTGAAGACGGGAGCAGAACCGACTTTCGAAACGTTATGTAGCACATCAAATCTACCTGAGGCAACAGACATGTCCAGTAATGAATTAACCGTAGTCACAAACCTTATCAGTCTGGGATGCTGCGTCTCCTGGCGCTGATGTAACCTTTTCGTTCTGGAGACAGAAACGACTATTTGCTGGTGATGGCGTAGGATGAGGACTTGCGGGTGGCAGTGCACTATGTTGTCACGTGACGTTAAGGCCCATGCTGCAGGACTCCAGCAGGAGAGATCGGATGGATTTACTGGATAAGGTGTAAACCTTCTTGCCACCTACTGCGGGCCCTTTCGAACGGCTATCCCACGTTTACTAATAAAGCTGCGAAGCCCTGGAATCCTCTGCTTTTACTAATTGTAAGTACGTTTTATATCTGAAACAGGTTTCACAGTGTTTGTCGTCCCCGGAGGACAGCACACGTAGCAAAATGACTGTCTACTGAAGATGACTGAGTATGTGATGTTGGAGGCAGAAATCATGTCTGAAACGTCGGTCATTCTACCAGACCTGACGGCAAAGTATTCCAGAAGACTACAATTTTCATACTCGGCGCCGTGAGAACATGATGTCTCACCAACTCATTCAGGATCGTACCCAGTGACAACAAATCTTAATTTTCAGTTTGTGCTACTTGGTAGTTGCTTTATTGGTTACGTTCTTATTATGAACTTAAGTTGAATTAATTTGTTTTGATAGCAGTGTTCTTTACGTAACAGACCCTTGAAGTTAATGTCATAAGACATAACTTTATGCGTCCTACTGTGCCAGGAACTTTAATTCATATTGTCTTGTTTGAGTCGGTGGTAAGAAAACTTGAATATATTTAGTAAGTACAATAAGGCCTGTGAAGATTTAAGACGATTCATCCTATTTGCCTTAGTTATGTGAATACAAAATATAGAAATTGCTCCATAAACTACATTAACTCATCCTGTTTTGTTAAGAGGCCGTGTTAATTTTCATGTTTATTTATGAACTTTTGAGTTATGATATTAAGCCGAACTGCAGGAGGTTCTTGCAGTGTTTTTATAGAGGCGAACAACGAAAAAATATCGAAAATCATTTATCTTCTCATTTGTTTAAAAGATCACAGATAACTACTTAAATAACGTCAACCGTATCACTTGACAATGAGGACTGCACGGCGTAGGTAGCCGTTTTAAAATCCTGTACGTTCTAGACGGAATGGTGAATGTACGAAGTGCAATGTATCGGAGTGAAAAGCTACTATTTTTACTCAGTTAATTACACCAAGTGTGATAGCTCAGTCTCAATCTCTTAAAATGATCCTTACAGGACTCGTATCTTTGAAAGTGTACTGACATGGGACTCACCCAGATACCTTCGTATAAGTAACGCGGATAAAAAATGCCGTAGCTAGAAGCTGGACTGATTTTCATCATGGAGTTGAAAAGACCACACTCCCTTTACGTCTTCATGGTGCGGGGTGACCTTACCATGCTTTAGTTATGGCTGAGTAACTTTTTTCTGTACGACAGTCATTTAACAACCTCTAAAAATTTCTACCCGGGCTACAAGACAGAAGAGAATAAAACGTAACTTATATTTCACTGAAAACATTTTATGTTAATGAGATTTGAGAATTTCTTGGCTGTGAGAATGTGGACGATGGTCTTTTGAGTTGTGACGCTGTGTGGCCTGTGGAATGTAATTAACAACATACTAGACTACAGTGCGTCACAACCCACAAGACTAGAATCTACATTTTATGTTATGGTCCCACTTAAAAATTATTAATGTTAAAACAAGGAGAAATGTGTCAGTGGATGGGCATCGTTTCTGACAATTAATGCTGTATCTTTGCTGCGGACTCCTGATTTCCTGGACCTATTTGCTCTCAAGACAGAGCTTGTAATGACATTTACCGGCTAAAATATCAATATTATTCGGACTAACCTCGCGTATCACTCGTCACAGTTGACGGAATTATGTTTCATGTGTTGAACAGGAAGACAATTTATTACAGCATTACTTTACAAAATCACATTGATAGAAAAAAATTGTAAAAATTCTTTATAAAGCAAAGTAATGTGAAAACATCTTCGCCTTGACTGAAGCCTGACTCCCGCCAAACGCACACTCCCCCTAGGCACCTACATAACCTCTTTCGACTTGTTGATACTAGAGTGCCCATCGCCAGAACTTAATTTAATATTTTCCCGCATCCCCCCACGTGCTTTTATTGTCAAGCGTGAAGGACATTGGCCGTTAGATTGTCACATGTGGCTAACAGCTTTACACCCGGCCACGTGTATCCATTTTTAAGGCATTACGAATTCTCATTACAAACGTGGAATATATTTTCCTCCTCCTCTTACACTCAATAAATAATCTTTCACTTATCAAATGATTTAAGTTTCTCACGTGTTTTTAAACGACTGTATTAAAATTGCTATTAAAACCGAGTACAGTCAGTGCAAATATTGTTTTATTATTTAGTGAAGCCACGGAAGATAATTTGTCATGGATGCGACAACTGAAAAATTTTGTTGCGAACTACCCTTGTGAACGATGTACATTGTGTCCCACGTAACTCTGAACCGGCATGCGACGGCTGTGTTCTGCGTTGAGCGACTGACTCATTTCCCGGCAGCTCGCAAGCTGCTTCGGCCGGTTCCACGTCAACTGGGACCACCTGTATTACATTCTGTCGCTTCATATTTTCACACTCTTCTACCTCTGCCTTGAGAAAAATCCCGCGAGCCGTAGGCAGTATAACAGGTCGAAAATGATTAGATAACATCCGGTGAAGAACAGCTTTCTGCAGGAAAGTAAACATGGACTTGTAGTCGAACGCAGGTAATTGCTATACATAGCCGGGTCCCATACTGTTGTAATAAAATACTATGAAGTAGGAATGTGCGTTGCAGACCGAACATCAGATAAGAGGATGTTTATGATTGAACTGAGGGGTCCATAACATCCTACTGGGTACAAGATACATTACGCTCTCTGTACTGTATCTTACGACTTGTATGAAAAGACCACCCAACCTTGGTTCATTTGTCTGGGTGGAAAATACGTCTTACAAACAAAGTGTAGGGTTTATTTTAGTAGGGCCGAGTTGGACAACAAAATTATGACGTTAGTTCTTTGTATTGTTTTATTAGAGTTTTTGTAAGCGCAAGATGTACTCAAATTGTCTCCCAGTAAGAGGGGAATATTTGTATCACCATTGGCACGAATTTTTTCATAAATATCGGTATACGTATGTTTTATAAGCGCGTTTTATAGCCGATTTTAATGATTTCACGTTGGTGTGAATACATTAAGAATAAGAAGGAGAGAGAATAATATATTTAATCACTTAAACTTATGTGGCTTATTTAACGATGCTGTCAGTAGTAGCTCAGACCTCGTAGCGTCGGATGATGAACTGACAAGGATATGATAGGAAGTGGTCGTGATCTAATTTAAAGCGCTATTCCGGAGCGTATCCGGAGGGACTGAGAAAAATCACTGTTGACGAGTAAAGGTAATCGGTCTCCGGTCCGAGATTTGAAGCCGGGACTTCAAGATTACGAATCAGAAATCGTAATCGGGAATTATGCAGGAGGAAGGAAATTTAATTTTTGTACGTCTTGTCGGCCCAGTTCAGGTTCTTTGTGCGAAATGTAAAATGAAAGTAGTGCGCGCAGTGATATCTATCTCAGGGACGGTGTGAAACGGTTCTTTCTTGGCAGTAATTTGAAATGGAGTGAATAAAGCGAATAAAATAAACAGCAGTGTTGTTTATGGTCGACGTATAAACAACTCGTTCACACTACAGGTTTATCTACGATGCCAGGATGCCAGTCTCTTATTAGCGAGCTTTCTACGGGATACTGAGTGGTCAGTCGGTTGCTTTCATAATTTAATGTACCACACATCATCTTCTTCTTAATTTATTTATTTATTTATTTCCTCTTTTTGAAGTACACGGATTAGGTTAGGTTTGAAATCAGACTCACAATATCCACCTACGTGGTTGTGGTTCTTCAGCCTAAAACAGCGTTGGTTACTTTTTCATAGTTTTCTATATTTCGATAATTTCACTTCCCTCCACGTCTTTATCGCCCCCTTCTTCTTTGCAATTCTTTAACACTGTAAGACGTTCCTTTATCGAACAGACTCTGTGATCTGCTGGGTTTTTGACGCAGTGTGGAACCTGAGGTGGTTAAAGTGTTTGGGCGAAACATGCTTTAGCCATCATAAGATTTACTCCCCTCAAGATGGAAGCAAAAAAAGTACTTCGAAAACTTTTGTACTCACGTGCTTTTGCTGTTTCGTAACTCAGAAGACCAGAGTTTAAATTTTCAGGGCAGTGAAAATTTTTAAATTCTACAGGGCGTTACTCAGATCTACCAAGAAGGTACAGAACACAAATATTCCAGACGTTGTCCGACTCAAGGATTCTATTAATATCCCTGCCAATGCAGGTCGAAACAATCATGTAGTGACACTTTTTAATTAGGATTAAAGATATGCAAATTGGTGGACATAATCAATAAAATATACCCAGTCCTCTTCATTTTTTACAGTACTTTGCAATTCATCTTGTACAGTTTTGTTAATATTATTTGCCACTACATATTCTGATCAGTTGAAAAGCGTCGTTATATTGCCGAGGGAACATAATCTTGATGAAGGCTTTCAAGGAAACTTTTTTGTGAAGTGTATGTATGGGTTGGTGAACAGTGTTGGTCATTACGAGAAATGAAAGTGAACGTATCTTCATTGCGTCACGTCTGACATTTGTTATAAATAAAAGTACTGAGTATTTTACACAGAGACAAAGTTTGTGGGCTCTACAGATATTATATTTTTGTTCTTGAATCATAACTTCGTAGTGGCTTCACCAAAGAATGGTTATACAGCACTGGTACCAGTAGTAGCAATGATAATGGTTGCAAGCTAGAAGTACGCGTGATAATTATAATTGTGTTGGTAGCGTTGGTTTTTATAATTTCACTGTCATAAAACTGAATGTAAAAGTGTATTAAATTCCATGTTTGTATCCTGGGTTGCAACGCTGTAGCCAGATACCAACATTTCGAAGAGGAAAATTGCTTCCATCTTCATGGCATGTTTCTCTAAAACGTTTCTGCATTCATACAAGTCCACAAAGCATTACACTGTTGCCCTTGGGCTTCATGAAGCGCCACTTCATGAAGGTTCGTGATGGAGAGTGGAGGTATTACTCCACACATTCTTAACCTCGGCACTGCGAGGGAGTGTTATGAAATAAATAACGAGGAGGATGCAGAATTCAAATAGAACGTATTAGAAAGGGCAGTCTGATGCACTGTTGTCTGAAGATGCGCTTACAGTATGTCAAAACATATCTCTTTATCACTAGAACACTTCTCTCGATGCAAATTATTAAGCTACGAATCAGATTTACAATAATGCATAGAGAATCCCCCTGCAAAAGATCAAGGTTCTTTTTTCCCTTCCTATTTTGTGTACCTGTGACACACCAGATTCCACCTTGCGCGGTAAATCCTGCAGATAAAATCCAAAGCGACCCAAATATTTTTCCGTTCGATTCTCGAAGGAGGTAGGACATTTTCCTCTTATAACCAGACAGGTCTTAGTACGCACCTAAAAAGAAATCAGAATATCATCGAGTTCTTGTTCGGAGTCTGCGCGGAAGACGGTTCGCCCTGGTTATTATGCGAGATTCCAGGATCTCACGAAGGTATTCCGGGGTGTTGTCCCTTCAAGACTTGTAGAAATATGAAGACGTTTCAGAGATGCTCACTGATTCAGTCATCAGGGCGATGAGGCAGTAGGCATCTCCGAAACGTCGTCATATTTCTACCAGACTAGGCGACAGAAGTCGTCGGTCTTGTTGTGGATTTAAAGGGACATGCTCCATGTGACAGATGGTCACATGGATCTAGAGAAATGTGTTATTTTAACGGTGCGGAATTTTGAAGAGCACAGCTGTTTCGTTATATCAGATAAGACTGTGTAATGTATGTTTAATACGTCGATAAAATACGAAAAACATCTGCATATCCTTTGTACTGATTTCTTACGCCTAACATTCAAAATTTCTTTTAAATATTTTCCGTGAAATGTTGCAGTAATTTCTTTCGTGTGCGATGTGCGAGTTTTTTTTTGCCAAAGTGAAAAAGCCCGCTTACCTGCTGACGGAGTCTTGAATCGAATGACGCAAGAACAAACTTGTTTATTCGAATGCGGCGTGACTGTCGACTAGAAGCAGATTTCTTGTTTCGCGTGTTCTCAGAGAGTTCTTGACTTTAAGTAGATCAATCTCTGACGTGTATACTTACGAATGGCTTTGTAAATATCGTATGTATATATATGTGGGCCTGTTTATTATATTTGTGATTTTCAGCCCCATAATTGTTATGTTTCTCGAATGAAATGTATCGAGATTTCTTACGCGTGAGGGACTGCGTTACTTGAAGATATATCGTACATTGTGAGTTTATTTTTTGATCGCGTATTGTCGGATCTGAAAATTTGTCTGCTATTAATGTGTGCTTGCGGTAAAGCAAGATATAAATTTCCTTTGAAAGGCGAGAATCTTATGGGGCAGACTGTACCTGTGTTATAAAATATCCACTAAATTTAATTACTTGTTTCAGGTATTTTAAAGTTTCTAATCTATCCAAGTCTGACGTCATTTTTTGTTGTTGCAGGAAGATATTTGTTTCACTTACGTATCTACCCCCTCTTATAATTATAATCATCATGAGATGTGCCGTAAATGTTAAACAGGATCTAGCGATTCCAACCAGACTCCATGTCAAAAAGTCATAAGGTGTTGTAGCAGACGATCTGAAATGTTGTTCTTATGTATAACAATAACAACATTGTTTCATTTCAAGATGGTGGTATCCATTACTTCATTCCATCCTTTGGTCTCTTTTTTAATTATTTTCCTGAGCAGACGAAGAATTCTGTTGTGGGAGTAATCATTCACAACACAGCGGGGGGCATTCTGTGTTTTCATGAGTTAAAGTGGTTTACCGGTGGGCTTAGCATGTCACGCTTTCCATTAATACATCTCTGGTATTCCTGAATATTCCCTTCTGGAAAGTCTCCGAAGAACTCATTCCTCTACTTCATGTTGCCACTCTTGAGTGGGTAATGCACTACGACACATTATGAACGTTGTCATGACAACATTAAAGAAAACTGTTGATTGAAGGTGTTGTGGCCTTTTTGTCATACGTCACCCTTAACGTGCGTGGAGTTAATACTTAAGTAGATTCAAGACAGAAACTGAGAATTCCTGCTTCCAGTTCAGGTGTTACGAATTTTGATTCTTGGACTTTAAACGGCTGTCCCAACAGAGAAATTCGGAACTTTCTCATTTCCTTAAGAGAAATCATGGTATAGAGGCCAACTTGGTTTCTCCGCGTTTTCAGTATCGAATTTTTTGTTTTCGTTTAAGTCAAATTGCGCAACTTGTATGTAGTTGTTTCACGTCTTTGTGATTTTGTCAACGTAATTAATCCATTCGTGTCTCGTATTGTGTATTCATCTGAAACATGCTTGACATTCCTCTTACGATTCAGTTTATTTGCATTGTGGCATCAGTATTTCATCAAAATGTATTCGGAACACAAGTTTACAGACTTGAATTTACTTATCTCGTCTCGTTTCTAGGCAACACGATTTTAAATACGTCGATTTTTAAGGTGTGATTTGAACGATAATCCTTCCCTCGCCACTGCAAGTCAAATTGAAGTCCATTACTTCCTAGATTTGCGTTAAAAAAATCATCTTTGTAATGGTGAAGTGTTGTGCTTTCTTTGCGGTACGGACTGAATTATTAAATGAGAGCTGATTGCCTGCTTTGTGTTTCTTTCGTCTTTCTTCTGCCTTCCTGTTCGTGTCTCTCCCCATCTCTCTCTCTGCTCTGTCTCCCTTTCTTCTTTCGTCCCTTTCGTTCGTGTTTCTCGTCCGCCCTCCCCGTGTCGACAGCCAGTACGCGGTCCGCCGCACATGCCCAGGGTGTAAAGCGAGACCCTGCGGGAACCGAGGCGGTAACGCGATACTGCACCGTCCCGGAGCAAGCTCTCCGCTGCCCGCCACCCGCCAGTGCCCGTCACTTTTCTCGCAACAACTTGTTTGACCCGTGACCTGTTCGCGATTATGGCGCCGGCCCGCATCTTTAAGCTAATTAGCGCTCACAACGGGGCCAACAATGGCGGATGATGATAAATGGTGGTGATGATGATAACGGCGCTGTCGAAGCGTAAAGCGATTGCTGCATGTCAGCAAGTTCGTCCATCGACGTCAGCGCTGTCGCTTCTTCTCGGTGAAGACAGCAATTACGAGTGTATTATGCGAGCTTTTTTGCCCCCGTCAATGGAACCACAGGAAACTGGATCCTCCTTGTATTAACACATCTTCAGTTCTGTTTCTTTCCTAGAAGGTACCATCGAAATTGTTATTAACTGAAATTGTTTGTAGTTGCCCGACCAGTTAACTTTATTAACTAATGATGACCCTACATAGTTTCTTACGTTCCTGCGGTCTCTACCTTAGGGGCTGAACGTTGACATTTGGTCACATGGCCTACATATCTGACAGTTGAACAATTTTTTTTCATTTTCACGATATGTTCTAGGTTTCTTGTGCATGTGTTAGCTTTCAGACAATCACCAGGTATGTGATTTGCCTTCCTTTGACTTCGCTTTGTACCTATCATGATTAACCTCATGAACAGCCCTGTACCTCAAAGCCACAGTGAGGATTTCTGACAATTGACGAAGTACAGGCCTCATATTTATACGCTGAAGATCATAATGATGGTGATATTAGCCCGTTATATGACAGTGGTAAATATGCATATAAAGTACCTTAACGTTCAATAATTCATTTTGTCGCTGATATTATTTTCTAGGGTTGATTTGGTTGTCAGAATAAGAAGCCAAACTTCCCCCCAAAATGATTGAAAGACTGCATAATTGTATGGTGATGCGATGGGTATTTTTTATTGTAGGAACTTACTTTTTAGTGTATAATTTGGGTTAGACTGCTTAGTTTCCTCATGTCGTACAATTCCGTGTTTCGTTTATCAGTGCCATAGTAAATGATGACACGCCAACTGTCGGAAAGAAGATGAATCAACGAAGAGAATAAAGTCGTTACAACAAAAATGGAAGAAGACGAAGAATAATAAATGTAGATGGCAGTCTTCTGGGTTGTAGCGATTCATCGCCATGATGATGGAGGCAGCAAGGACCTCTGAAACGTTGGTAAACTTCTACTAGACTAGACGGAGCTACAACCCAGAAGACAGTCATCTTCGGACTTACCGCCGTGAAAACCTCAAATCCTTGTAAAACAATTTTCCCAATGAAGACAAATTTCAGTAGATTTAGTGACATTGAGAAGATGAAGCCGCAGTGGTCAGATATAACCGGTCCTGTTTGTTTTCAAGTAAAAATTAAATTGAATAGATTCTTCTTACTTTCACTCTTCGAGTTGCATTACGTGGGGGACCCGTGAGATTGCTTAATCACGACTCCTCGAAACACTTAAACCGACGCTAGTTGGCTCTGCACTTCTTGTGATGGTAGCAGATAGGCATTCAGACCGGCACGTCTCAACACGATTTAGCTAGATTACCATTCTTAAGCTTTTAATCATTTTATCCCTTCTAAGTTTTATTAATGTGTATATCAAAACTTCAGAAATTAATATGCGTACTTAAACAAGTCTGGCACCGCATTAAGGTCTTGTACCCCCATAATCTAAATCGTGCTA